>NC_064621.1:367574378-368201878 GCF_023898315.1 Schistocerca nitens
TACGGTCTTGGCGTGCATCCGTGCGTCGCTGCGGTCCGGTCCCAGGTCGACGGGCACGTGCACCTTCCGCCGACCACTGGCGATAACATCGATGTACTGTGGAGACCTCACGCCCCACGTGTTGAGCAATTCGGCGGTACGTCCACCCGGCCTCCCGCATGCCCATTATACGCCCTCGCTCAAAGTCCGTCAACTGCACATACGGTTCACGTCCACACTGTCGCGGCATGCTACCAGTGTTAAAGACTGCGATGGAGCTCCGTATGCCACGGCAAACTGGCTGACACTGACGGCGGCGGTGCACAAATGCTGCGCAGCTAGCGCCATTCGACGGCCAACACCGCGGTTCCTGGTGTGTCCGCTGTGCCGTGCGTGTGATCATTGCTTGTACAGCCCTCTCGCAGTGTCCGGAGCAAGTATGGTGGGTCTGACACACCGGTGTCAATGTGTTCTTTTTTCCATTTCCAGGAGTGTAATTCCCTCAGCATCACCCGACTTAATTCTACTACATTCCATTATCCTCGTTTTGCTTTTGTTGATGTTTGTCTTATATCCTCCTTTCAAGACACTGTCCATTCCGATTAACTGCTCTTCCAAGTCCTTTGCTGTCTCAGACAGAATTACAATGTCATTGGCGAACCTCAAAGTTTTTATTTCTTCTCCATGGATTTTTATTCCTACTCCGAATTTTTCTTTTGTTTCCCTTACTGCTTGCTCAATATACAGATAGAATAACATCGGGGAGAGGCTACAACCCTTTCTCACTCCCTTCCCAACCACTGCTGCCCTTTCATGTCCCTCGACTCTTATAACTGCCATCTGGTTTACAACTCGCCCTCACAGCACTGTCAGTGAACCATTGTTCCAGAACACGTTCGGTCTCACGTATATTCCATGCAACGACGTCTCCCCACCGTTGTCAAGGTGAAAAGTGCTATTATGCGCTGCTACGTATGTGTTTCTAGCTCTTTTGACCATGAGTGTATAAGTTGACACAATTGCCATAGAAGTAACACTAACTAAGTCTCTGGTGTGCTCACAGGGAGAATACGTGTACGCGACGGTGGAGCAGGGCACCCTCAGAGGCGCCATGGTCACCAGCGAGCTGGGCCAGCAGTACGCGAGCTTCAGGGGCGTGCCTTACGCGGAGCCGCCGCTAGGGGAACTGCGTTTCCAGGTGAGCGAGAGCAAAGCAGACGGTAGTCAAACGCTTGGGAGGACTAATTCTAATTTCACGATAAGACACACTGCAAAAAAGTGCAGAGGATAAGTCTAATTGTACACTACTGGCCATCAAAATTGCTACACCAAAAAGAAATGCAGATGATAAACAGGTATTCACTGGACAAATATATTATAGTAGAACTGACATGTGATTACATTTTCACGCAATTTGGGTGCATAGATCCTGAGAAATCAGTACCCAGAACAACCACCTCTGGCCGTACGAACATGCAGCTTCAACACGATACCACAGTTCATCATGAGTAGTGACTGGCGTACTGTGACGAGCCAGTTGTTCGGCCACCATTGACCAGACGTTTTCAATTGGTGAGAGATCTGGAGAATGTGCTGCCCAGGGCAGCAGTCGAACGTTTTCTGTATCCAGAAAGGCCCGGACAGGACCTGCAACATGCGGTCGTGCATTATCCTGCTGATATGTAGGGATTCGCAGGGATCGAATAAAGGTTAGAGTCATGGGTCGTAACATATCTGAAATGTAACGTCCACTGTTCAAAGTGGCGTCAATGCGAACAAGAGGTGACCGAGACGTGTAACCAATGGCAACCTATACCATCACGCCGGGTGATACACGCTTCCAATGTGCGTTCACCGTGACGTCGCCAAACACGGATGCGACCATCATGATGCTGTAAATAGAACCTGGATTCATCCGAAAAAATGACGTTTTGCCATTCGTGCACACAGGTTCGTCGTTGAGTACACCATCGAAGGCTCTCCTGTCTCTGATGTAGCGTCAAGGGTAACCGAAGCCATGGTCTCTGAGCTGATAGTACATGCTGCTGCAAACGTCGTCGAACTGTTCGTGCAGACGGTTGTTGTCTCGCACACGTCCCCATCTGTTGACTCAGGGATCGAGACATGGCTGCACGATCCGTTACAGCCATGCGGATAAGATGCCTGTCATCTCGACTGCAAGTGATACGAGGCCGTTGGGATCCAGCACGGAGTTCCGTATTACCCTCCTGAAACCAACGATTCCATAGTGTGCTAACAGTCATTGGATCTCGACCAACGCGAGCAGCAATGTCTCGATACAATAAACCGCAATCGCGATGGGGTACAATCCGACTATCAAAGTCGGAAACGTGATGGTACGCATTTCTCCTCCTTACACGAGACATCACAACAACGTTTCACCAAACAACGCCGGTCAACTGCTGTTTGTGTATGAGAAATCGGTTGGAAATTTTCCTCATATCAGCATGTTGCAGGTGTCGCCACCGGCGCCAACCTTGTGTGAATACTCTGAAAAGCTAATCATTTGCGTATCACAGCATCTTCTTCCTGTCGGTTAAATTTCGCGTCTGTAGCACGTCATCTTCGTGGTGTAGCAATTTTAATGACCAGTAGTGGCTGAAGTGATTTTATAAAGTTATCTGAAACAGTATGAGAAGAGAAGGTGTGCCGACATAAAGGCGACTGAATTGGCTTAAACGTGAGTGAGGGGGGCTCCCAGTTGGTAAACTGGAGTGGTATCCGTTACGCCGTTTCCCTTACAAACCACGGAAACAGTCACAAAATTTTTTTATAGTCTCATAACATTAGGTGGAAACCAAAATTAAAAACCAGGCAATTGAAAAAAATAACATGGAGAAAATGCTGTAGAGATTTAACAAAAATAACAAAAAATGTCTCATTAACGACCGAAATTCCAAGGGGGTGGGTAGTTTATGTCCACCTTTCGAAAATATTGTACTCATGTACTTTTACATTTTAAAACCCTGAAAAAAATTATTTATTGCTTTTAATGAAGTATCCTACCAGATTCCACAAAGTTTTAAATATTTCTTTTTAACTTCACCCATAATTTAAGTCGTAGTAGCAGATGTGACTTTTCACAATAAATGTCATATTCCATATATTCAAGTTCAGGACCCTACTTACACATCAACATCTGTTTGAAAACTATGTTGTAAGTAAAAGTAAACAACAATCAGCGAAATACGTATTTTAAATTTTTCCTGGGGGTCATAAAATGCACACTCTTTTGTAATAAACTTTCTTGAATGTGCGTTGGTATTTTTAAGAGTGTGCTAAAAGGTATTTTCAGCAGACAACTGAAATGCAGAATTCTCAACTCTATAACTGCACATGGTGTTGTGTTACATACCACTGATTTAAGAAAATCTTAATTCCTTGAGAGAAAATCCTTTCGTTCTTGAAATTTCACTCTTTTTTCCTCTTTCTAGAGCAGAAAATGCTATTTTCTCTTTGCGATTGATGCATACTGGTTGCAGAAATTGCAAGCAATCATGGGCTCATCTTCGTCCACATACAAACGGTAAACTACTGTTGAAATTCCGTTATACATCAAGGAGACAAGTTACTTCTTAGAGAATTGCTAACGGGTGACGGGGAGTATACTGATCCCATGTTTATGTCGTGCTGAGAATCCGTGCGACACAGAGATGGACCGGTGCCTTTCTGTACGGGAAAGAGGCAGAGAATACAGTACACTATTTTGGCACTTTTGTGTTAACATTCACATCCATACTGACTGCGGAAAAGCACCCAACCGCCGCCTCAGCAAGAAATCAGCATAACTTCCCGTGAACAGTGCGAGAGAAAAACCCCTAAGTATGTAATGATTGCTCAAGTCACAATATTTCCCGTCGTCCTCCGAAATGGTAAAGCTGCTGTTTAGTACAGTCGCAGAGAATCACTTCTAGATTTCATGAGCTGTAATGAATAAGGAGCCTATACCCGATTTATAGGACGGGCCAAGCATCGCAGTTTGATGACAGCTACTTAAATAGTGCCGAATAGATCTGTGCAGTAGACAGTCGCGTAATTTGCCTCGCTAGTAGCACATCGCCAAAAGTGAGTGGATTCTGGTCGCGGCCGCTAGAAGAATTTCATGCCGAGAACGTGGGGAGAATAGAGGGAGGGTGATAGGGTGGTGGAGGTGGCAAAGGGAAGAAGGGATGGGGGTTATGGACAGGGACAGGGGGATGGAGAGAGAGAGAGAGAGACAGAGAGAGAGAGAGGAGAGAGGAGACTTGGATAAAGAGAGAGAGAGAGTATGGGTAGAGAAGGGAGAAGAGGAGGATGATAGAGAGAGGAGGAAGGAGGAGATGGATAGAAAGAAGAGGAAGGAAGAGACGGCCTAATAAAAGACCGGAATTAATACACGAGCAACGGCAACAAGTACCAGTTGCCGCGTCAGATTTGCTAGTCTCAAGCTTTCGACGACGTCCTCGGTCGTTATCGTCACGAGACAGGTTGCAGTTGATCGTTAGATGTTTTAGTTGACCGAATTATCGAAACGTCACGAAATTATGGAACTTCCATATGCTAACAGAGATTACGTCGATGGTTGTGGCTGAAGAACGTTGGTAGCGAACCTGTTCATTAGATAGTGGGTAACTCACTTATTCCTCTGTTGTCTTTCAGCATCCAGCGCAAACTCCCGTGCATTAGGTGTGGCCACGGCACCGATTTGAGCTATTGTTACGTATTCTGATTTTAACGGCTTAATATTTCCGTTTCATCAAAGATTATCGTATGTTTGTCCATAAGGTTGTGTTCGACAACGGAAAATTTGTCGAAATCACTATATTTAATTTAGCGTCGGTGTTTTGTTTAGTATCCTGAAATCCTCCGTATTGTCTGACCAATTTAACTACTGAAGGGCAGTAGAGAAACAACTGAGTCATCCACAATCTAATGAAATCAGTAAATGTTCTTTAGTCACAGACATCGACATAATCTTTCACGAATATGGAGATTCCACGCCTCTGTGAAGTCTCCATGACATAATTCGGCTAACTGAAGTACCTAAAAACATACTGAAATATTGCCTGGTTATGAAGATGGACGAACTCGTCGAAAGCTCGACACTGACAAATCTGACGCTCCAAATAACTCCATGAAGCATTTATTAAATGACATGCTGAGAAACCCCCGTTTCTCGGATATTTATGTACTCCAGTTTTCTATTAGCCTATTTCCACCTCCCTCTTCTCTCTGTCCTACCCCCTCTATCTATGAACCTCTTCTTCCTCCCCCTTCTCTCTACCCATCCTCTCTCTCGTTATCCATCTCTCCTCCCTCCTCTCTCTATCCATTCCTCTTCTCCCCGTTAATCACCTCCATCGCTTCCTCCCTCTGGCCATCTCCACTCTCTGTCCATATCCTGCACTCCCCAATCTCTGTCCATCTCCTACTGCCCCTTTTTACGTTCATCTTCCCCTTCTGCTTCTCTCTTTCAATCTGATGTTCTCCCTCTGTTATCAGCTCATTCCCCCTCTGTAAATCGTCTACTTCCCCCTCTATCCATCTCCTCTTCCCCATCTAATTCCATTTCCTCTCCCTCCCTCCTTGTCAGTCTTCTCCTCCTCCTCTCTCTGCCCATCTCGTCCTCATCTCTGTCTGTATCCTTCTCCCCCCCTCCCTGGTCATCTCCCCCGCTTTCGTTTCTGTGTCCATCTCGTCCTCTCCCCACTCTCAGTCCATCTCCTCCTCTTCCCTTTCTGTGTGCGTTCCCTCTTCCCCCTCTGCCTGTTCATCCCTTCCTCCCCCACATCTGTGCCTTTCTTTCTCCCCCTGTCTCTGTCCAAATCCTTCTCTCATCTTTCTCTCCCCTCTCTCTGACCGTTTCCCCCTTCCCTGTCTCTCTGCATCTTCTCCTCCGTCCCTCTCGCTGTCTATCCATTTCCTCGCCCTCCCTTCTCTCTGCATGTAATCACATTCACCCCAGTAGGAGGATGGTGGTTCTTACCCCTACAGCATTTCTTTTCAGATTATAGCTAATACGGCTACCAAATTTGGTTAAAATCATGCCAGTGACTTAAGGGTGCTACTTACCCATGTCTTTTCTCGCATAGCACATTTTAAACATATTTCGCACATATTTTAGCTGTATATCAAGCTAATTTCACCCTGCAGTTTCATTTTCAAGCAGCTTAATGTTTATGATGTCGTATCTTCTGAACTAAATGACATACAATGATGTAATTTTTCTGGTGCATTGAGTAGCATACGTGAATACTGTCTGCTAAATGCGTGACGAATACAGGTAACAGTAAAGAAGAAATAAATTAAAACGTCATGCTTCATATGACAGTTTTATTCCATGAACAGTGAAAATCTAGTATCTACATCCTTTCATATTGTGGGGTTCACCAGCGAGAAGAAGTTTCGTGAAGGTTTGAAATTATGTGTAAAGTTTATTAGAAGTCTCTAAGTGCTGTCATCCTCAAATACTGGATAACTAATGTATGGGTATTCTCGCTTCGCGGGCTACACCGCTTTTTCATCCCCACCCTCATTCCTTTTGTAGGTGAGTGGTTCTTACCTGTACAGAGATTCCTCGCTGACAGCAGATGATATGTGTACCAAGTTTGGTTGAAATCCTTTCTTTGGTTGGTTGGAGAAGATATGGATCATACATACATATGCACGGTATATCCATTTTAATCGTTTGTGTGGATGTCGCCGTGAAAAACTACTTTCGCAACGTTCCGTCTTTATTTGGTTCCCGTTGTAATAAATGCGACGCACAGAAGATAAAGTAATGTGACAAAAAGAACTACCCTTGATGACTGTGTTAAAGATCTCAACAGTTTGTTGAAAAGCTTACAATGGGGTAAAAAAAAAACAGAGTTACTTTCAGTGAGTTTGCATCATATTTTTATTATTGCTCCAGTGTCAGATGTCCAGGAATGAGCTTGCCAGTAAATGACTGTAAAAAGATCAAGAATTAACTAGATAAATAATGAAGTAAAAACTTACACTTTTCCAATATTCAGTGCTAAATAATAACAATGACAGCAGACTAAACGTAGAATTAAGTACTATCATGATTATTATAAAGATCTACTGCTAGAAACTAAAAGTAAACACGTGACCACAATGTTAAGAAACTCTACTAACACTGGCTTAGCTGTTTGGAAAGTAATAAATAGCTTTAGGAATTTTAAGGACAAATTAACTAGTGGTTGTAAGGACAAATTAACTAGTGGTCTAAATACAAACCATAAAGGGTGTGTCGTGAAATGCCAATATCAGATCGCAAATGTTTTTAATGAGTACTTTTCTTCTGTTGGAAAATCCGTTAATGACCATTTGAACAACTAGAAGCAAGGAAATAAAAAAAACATGCTAAGGTCATTAAAATATACAAAATCAGGAGGCTATGATGGATTGTCTATCAACACACTGAAAAGATGCACAGACAATATACCTGATGCCATGGCCACAGTAGTAAATCATGTAATTGCACCACGCTGTTTCCCAGATAACCTAAAGATAGCACAAGTAACCTCAATTCACAAGGAAAGTGATAAACATAAAAGTGAAAACTACCGCCCCATCTGAGTCTTACCCGCATTTTCTAAGGTAGTTCAAGTTATTTATACTAGACTAATGACATTTCTGCGTCAACACAATTTAGTATTTGAAAATCTTAATGGATTTATTAAACGCAAGTCAACTTTAGTAGCCGCAGCATATTTAATAGATAAAATAATAAAAGCCATAGAGAAAAAGGAGTATGTTACTGGAGCATTCCTTGATCTAGAAAATAGCTTTTGATTGTGTCAACATCTTTATATTACTTGACAAACTGTGGAACTTGGGTATTAAAGGAACTGTCTATGAGTTAGGAAAATCGTATATGATCAACAGAAAACAATTTGTATTAAATAAGACAAACATTGGGTCTTTTAAATCCAAAATTACTGATATCGAATATGGAGTGCCTCAAAAAAATATTATATTCAGACGATACATGAATTGTGTGCAAACACAGAGCTGGGTGTTGTGTGATGTCCTTAGGTTAGTTAGGTTTAAGTAGTTCTAAGTTCTAGGGGACTGATGACCATAGCTGTTAAGTCCCATAGTGCTCAGAGCCATTTGAACCATTTGCAAACACAGAGCCTATGACAGTCTGAAGGTGTTGCGCAACACTGTAACCAATGAAATAGTCAATGAAATCCATCTAAATGTAAGTGTTTCAAAGACTGCAATAACGGAGTGTAACACAACGAAACAAATTCTTGGGAATCACAACAGAGAACAACCTCGAATGGGACATGCATATAGATTCCTTAGCCTATAAGCTGTCAAAGAATGTATTTGCGACAAACATGATTAGCAAATATTGCAAGGATATGTGTGTACTAAAAGCTGCTTATCAAGCACTATTCTCATTAAATGTCAACCATGCTGTAGAAATATCTGGTGCAACAACTCAAGCAACCTAAGCAAGTTATTAACACTACAAAAAAAGTTATCTGAATTATTTGTGCTGCCAAACCTTGGGTATCATGTTGGGACCTGTTCCCAAAATTAGGTGTGCTTATCATTGTAGGTGTATACATATTGAAAGTTATATTACTCGTGAAAACAATAGATCCAAATTTCAACTGTGACCTGCACTAGCATGATACAAGATAAAAATTCAGGTACCATGTAAATACCCACAGAACAGCTTTATATTTAAAAAATGCACTTCTTGCTGGGCTGAAGCTTGCCAATGCCCTTCCAAAATGTTTCATAGGCCTTCCTACTAACATATTAAAAGACCAGCTAGAAATAATCATAATTGAAAATCCTTTTTATTCCCTAGCTGGGTACTTCATCTTGATGAAAAGTGCTTTGTAAGTGTGTTAAGCTCATAGTTTTAAGTAACTCACAACCGATCTATGTATTCCGTTCTCCTATGTACTCGTATATTTTGCGGAAAGACTATCAGGATAAAATAAGAGAGATTCGAACCCATACAGACGCTTACCAGCAATCTTTCTTCTCGTGCACCACACACGAGTGGAAGAGTAAAAGAAGGCAGTAACATAGTTATAACATCGTTATTTGTTTATTACCAAATATAAATTGAATCAAGACTTAAAATTTGTTAATACAAACAAATCTTCAGTTTGTAACTTTTAAACTGACGTTGTTGTTGTTGTTGTGGTCATCAGTCCTGAGACCGGTTTGAGGCAGCTTTCCATGCTACTCTATCCTGTGCAAGCTTCTTCATCTCCTAGTACCTACTGCCTCCTACATCCTTCTGATTTTGCTTAGGGTGTTCATCTCTTGGTCTCTCTCTACGATTTTTACCCTCCACGCTGCCCTCCAATACTAAATTGATGATCCATTGATGCCTCAAAACATGTCCTACCAACCGATTCCTTCTTCTAGTCAAGTAGTGCCACAAACTCCTCTTCTCCCCAATTCTATTCCATACCTCCTCATTAGTTATGTGATCTACCCATCTAATCTTCAGCATTCTTCTGTAGTACCACATCTCATATGCTTCTACTGTATTCTCTTCTTGTCCAAACTATTTATCGTCCATATTTCACTTCCATACAAGGTTACACTTCATACAAATACTTTCAGAAAGAACTTCCTGACAGTTAAATCTGCACTCGATGTTAATAAATTTTTCTTCTTCAGAAACGCTTTCCTTGCCATTGCCAGTCTACATTTTATATCCTCTCTAGTTCGACCATCATGAGTTATTTTGCTCCCCAAATAGCAAAACTCATTTACTACTTTGAGTGTCTCATTTCCTAATCTAAGTCCCTCAGTATCACCTGACTAAATTGACTACATTCCATTATCCTCGTTTTGCTTTTGTTGATGTTCATCTTATATCCTCCTTTCAAGGCACTGTCCATTACGTTCAACTGCCCTTCCAAGTCCTTTGCTGTCTCTGACAGAATTACAATGTCATCGGCGAACCTCAAAGTTTTTATTTCTAAACCATGGATTTTAATACCTCTCCAAATTTTCTTTTGGTTCCTTTACTGCTTGCTCAATATACAGATTGAATAACATCGGAGAGAGGCTACAACCCTATCTCACTCCCTTCCCAACCACTGCTTCCCTTTCATCTCCCTCGACTCTTAAAACTGCCATCTGCTTTCTGTACAAATTGTAAGTAGCCTTTCGCTCCCTGTAGTTTACCCCTGCCACCTTCAGAATTTAAAAGAGGGTGTTCCAGTTAACATTGTCAAAAGCTTTCTCTAAGTCTACAAATGCTAGAAACGTAGGTTTGTCTTTCCTTAATCTTTCTTCAAAGATAAGTCGTAGGGTCATTATTGCCACACGTATTCCATCTCTACGGAATTCAATCTGATCTTCCCCGAGGTCGGCTTCAACCAGTTTTTCCATTCGTCTGTAAAGAATTCGTGTTAGTATTTTGCAGATGTGACTTACTAAACTGATATTTCGATTATTTTCACACATATCAACACCTGCTTTCTTTGGGATTCGAATTATTATATTCTTCTTGAAGTCTGAGGGTATTTCACCTGTCTCATACATCTTGCTCACCAAATGGTAGAGTTTTATCATGGCTGACTCTCCCAAGGCTGTCAGTAGTTCTAATGGAATGTTCTCTTCTCCCGGAGCCTTGTTTCGACTCAGTTCTTTCAGTGCTCTGTCAAACTCTTCACGCAGCATCATATCTCCCATTTCATCTTCATCTACATCCTCTTCCATTTCCATAGTATTGTCCTCAACTACATCACCCTTGTATAGACGCTCTATATGCTCTTTCCACCTTTCTGATTTCCCTTCTTTGCTTAGGACTGGGTTTCCATCGGAGCTCTTGATATTCATACAAGTCGTTCTCTTTTCTCAAAAGGTCTCTTTAATTTTCCTGTAGGCAATATCTATCTTACCCGTAGTGAGATAAGCCTCTACATCCTTAGATTTGTCCTCTAGCCAACCCTGCTTAGCCATTTTGAAGTATTCAGAAGAATAATGTGCATGATGTCCTGAAACTGTATTATTTCCAATGATTGTATTTGATTATTGAATATTGAATAAATAGTATTATCTGTGAGAGACAGTAAAGGACTTGGAAGAGCAGTTGAACAGAATGGACAGTGTCTTGAAAGGAGGATATAAGATAAACATCAACAAAAGCAAAACGAGGATAATGGAATGTAGTCGAATTAAGTCGGGTGATGCTGAGGGAATTAGAATAGGAAATGAGACACTTAAAGCAGTAAAGGAGTTTTGCTATTTGGGGAGCAAAGTAACTGATGATGGTCGAAGTAGAGAGGATATAAAATGTAGACTGGCGATGGCAAGGTAAGCGTTTTTGAAGAAGAGAAATTTGTTAACATCGAGTAATGATTTGAGTGTCAGGAAGTCATTTCTGAAAGTATTTGTATGGAGTGTAGCCATGTATGGAAGTGAAACATGGACGATAAATAGTTTAGACAAGAAGAGAATAGAAGCATATGAGATGTGGTGCTACAGAAGAATGCTGAAGAGAAGATGGGTAGATCACGTAACTAATGAGGGGGTATTGAGTAGAATTGGGCAGAAGAGGAGTTTGTGTCACAACGTGACCAGAAGAGGGGATCGGTTCGTTGGACATGTTCTGAGGCATCAAGGGATCACCAATTTGGTACTGGAGGGCAGCGTGGAGGGTAAAAATCGTAGAGGGAGACCAGAGATGAATGCACTAAGCAGATTCAGAAGGATGTATGTTTCAGTAAGTACTGGGAGATGAAGAAGCTTGCACAGGATAGAGTAGAATGGAGAGCTGCATCAAACCAGTCTCAGGACTGAAGACCACAACAACAACAACAACAACAACAACATTATTATTATTATTATTGTCATTATTATACTATGAATGATCATGAGAGTGATGTTTGCTGCGAGTTTGGGAGACGCTGTGTTAACGGCGCCGCCGTGTCCCCACAGGCGCCGCGGCCGGCTGCCTCCTGGGACGGCACGCGCGACGCGCTGCAGCAGGCGCCCGCCTGTCCGCAGAGGACGGGGCGGGTGACGTCGGAGGACTGCCTCTACCTGAACGTGTTCGTGCCGCTGGGCGCCGCCGCGGCGCCCGTGCTCGCCTGGATACCCGGAGGCGGCTTCACGGTGGGCACCAGCGAGTATGAGGGACCCGACTTCCTGGTCGCCGAGGGCGTCATACTAGTCGCCTTCAACTACCGGCTCGGATCGCTGGGTACGTAGTAACGACTACTCTTCCAGTCGAGTCAGCACTAGTCTCAGTCTGGTTCCTCCGAGGCTACAAACGTTTATTACTGAAATGATTATTCTGATTCGATACCTGTTGTACCATTATCAACAAGAGTTAACCGAAAATTTAGTACATGATAAAATCCGAGTCGCTAGACCGCGTCATTCTCATATCTACATCTGCATCAACACCTATACTCCCCAAGCCACCTTTCTGTGTGTGCCGTAGGATACTTGGTGCATCTACATCTACATCTACATCTACATCTACAAGAATACTCTGTAATCACATTCAAGTGCCTGGAAGAGGGTTCATCGAACCACCTTCACAATTCTCTATTATTCCAATCTCGTATAGTGCGCGGAAATAATGAACACCTATATCTTTCCGTACGAGCTCTGATCTCCCTTATTTTATCGTGGTATCGTTCCTTCCTATGCAGGTCAGTGTCAACAAAATATTTTCACATTCGGAGGAGAAAGTTGGTGATTGGAACTTCGGGAGAAGATTCTGTCGCAACGGAAAACGCCTATCTTTTAACGATTTCCAGCCCAAATCCTGTATAATTTCTGTGACACTCACTCCCATATTTCGAGATAATACAAAACGTGCTGCCTTTCTTTGAACTTTTTCGATGTACTCCGTCGGTCTTATCTGGTAAGGATCCCACACCGCGCAGTAGTATTCTAAAAGAGGTCAACTGCAATTTTTCGCACCATTCAGATATCTTTTCTAAATCGTTTGGCAGTTTGTTTTTGTTGTAACGGCGACCGGAACGGTCGCCGGGCTGTAGTGACGGAAACACGGCGGGACCCGCGGAGCGGCCCGCGAACAACAACACAGCGGGAGAGGATGGACACGACCAACGAAGGACCTTAGGACACAACAAGAACAGACAACAGAGTCACGAACCAAACAAGACGACCAAGTCCACTCGTAAACAAAACACGAAAGTCAATACGCTGTTTTTTTTCTTTATTGTATTTCAATTCCCCATCGGGGCGGGCTGGCAGCAGCATATACGCTGCTCTTCAGCCGAAAGACATAGAACAAACAATAGAAGACATTTAAAAATAACAAAGGAGAGAATACGGTGAACATAGATATAAAAAAAGGGGAACATCATGGAAGGCAATAGACAAAAAAACGGGGTGACTGTAAAATGGCGATAAAAAACTGTTTAAAAGTAGCACACACAAAAGCCACACACTGCGACAATTAAAAGAACACAAGGCACAGTATGACTGGAGCATAAAAGGTATCAACGGATGGCATAGCACATAACAAACACTGACAGCAAACCTCAAGGCAGTACACAATTAAAATCACACCTCTTGATGCACAGGAGAAACAGCACTAACCACAAAACTGATGTGGCACACTGACAATGATCAAAATGGAGGATCTGCCAGGCACTAGGAGATGAGGGAGACTGGAAGAAGGGAGGGAGGGGAAGAGAGGGGGGTGATGGGTGGGGGGCGCGCTGAAGAGGGCCAGGTAGGGAGGGATGTGGGAAGGAAAGAGGCAAGTATGGGGTGCAGGGTCTCAGTGGGGGGGGAGGAGGAAAATCCGCTCTTGGAGAAGGAGGGGAGAGGAAAAAGGGGGCCCTGGGGAGGGGGGGGGGAACAAGGCCAGGTTATAGTTGGAAGGAAGGGTAGATGTCACGGCGAAGTTCATCATCTGGGAGGGGGAGGCGTTGGAAATTGCCCTGATGAAGGAGATGGAGGGTGTGGAGGTGGAGAGAGGGAGGGATACAGCGATAGAGGCGCGGCAATGGGCGGGGGGTGGAGAGGAAGGAGGAAACCAGAGGGTGGGGGGATCAAGCCTGTGGACAATGTAAAGGATGCGGAAATGTTGGCAGAACAGGAGGAGGTGGGGGAAGGGGATCAGTTCATACAGGAGCCGTGTAGGGAAGGAAGGCAAATATGGAAGGCAAGGCGGAGCGCATGGCGTTCAAGGATTTGGAGAGCCTTGTAAAAGTGGGTGGGGGTGGAGATCCAGGCAACGCTGGCATAACAGAGGATAGGATGGATGGGAGATTTGTAGGTGTGGAGGATGGTAGAAGGATGCAATCCCCATGTCCTGCCAGACAGGAGTTTCAGAAGTTGGAGGCGGGAATGGGCTTTCTGCTGGATGGTCTGGAGATGAGGGGTCCAGGTGAGGTGTCGGTTGAGGGTGAGGCCAATGTATTTCAGGGTGGGGGTGAGCTGGATGGGATGACCATAAAGGGTGAGGTAGAAATCATGGAGGCGAAAGGAGCGAGTTGTGCAGCCTATGATGATTGCCTGGGTTTTGGAGGGGTTGAGACGGAGGAACCACTGGTTACACCAAGTGGTGAACTGGTTAAGGTGGGTTTGGAGGGTACGTTGGAGTTGTTGAAGGGTAGGATAGGGAGCCAGGAAGGCGGTGTCATCAGCATACTGGAGAAGGTGGACTGGTGGGGGTGGCTTGAGCATATCAGCCATATACAAGAGATAAAGGAGAGGGGAGAGGACAGAACCCTGGGGGACACCAGCTGTGGGATGAAAGATACGGGAGTTGGTGTTGTGGAGGGTGACATAGGAAGGACGGTGCGAGAGGAAGGAAGCGACCAGATGGACAAAATTGATAGGTAGGGCGTAGATTTGGAGTTTAAAGAGGATACCGGGATGCCATACACGGTCATAGGCATTTTGGAGGTCAAGGGAAACAAAAATGGCGGAGCGACGGGTGTTGAGCTGGAGGGACAGAAGGTGAACGAGGTTGAGGAGTTGGTCTTCAGCAGAGAAGGGGGTTCGGAAGCGACACTGGGTAAGGGGGAGGAGGTTGAGCAAGGTGCTGATGGATACGGTGGGAGAGGATAGGTTCAAAGATCTTACTGAAGATGGAGGTGAGGCAGATGGGACGATAGGAAGAGGCAGCAGAAGGGGGTTTGTCGGGTTTGAGGAATAAGAGGATGCGAGAGGTCTTCCACAAGTCAGGGTAGAAGCCAGTAGAGAGGATGACATTATAGAGATGGGCGAGGACAGTCAGGAAGGAATAGGGGCTTTCTCGAAGGTGACGGTAGGCGACACAGTCGTGACCAGGGGCCATGTTGCGTTTGGACCGGAGGATAAGTTTAATGTCTTGTGCTGTGATGGGAGTGTTTATGTCAGAGGGGGCCAACTGCCCCAAGTACTGGAGACTAGGAGCAAGTGGAGCGACCGAGGTATTGGCACGTTACATGACGGTGGGGAAAAGAGAATAATCAAAGTGGGGATCATCGGGGATGGAGAAGACCTCGGAAAGGTGGGAAGCGAAGTGGTTGGCCTTACTGAGGTTGTTAGGAAGGGGGCGATCGTTATGGAGAAGGGGGTAGTGGGGAGCGGAAAGGGAACCAGTAAGGCGATGGATGGCGGACCAGTACTTGGAGGAGTTGATAGGGAGGGTGGCGTTCAGTCGTGTCAATACGCTGTCTGATGCGAGGCGATATATACTGAGACGCACGCGAGGTTAGACTGGTAGACTGAGCGACAGGCAGGCGCTTAAGTACTCGATCGGGGACGCCGCTATTGGCCGCTGCAACCACGTGTTCCACTGTGGCTCCCTCACTCTACATGCGGGCCAGGAGGCGCGCGCCGCCACAGCTTACGGCGCCATGGTGCAGAGACCTCTATGGGTCTTCGACGTCCATGACGCCTGGCGGGGATTCAAATTCCGCGGCGTGCGGTACCATAGTTTTGATCTTCTGGTGACTTTATTAGTCGATAAACGACAGCGTCATCTGCAAACAACCGAAGACGGCTGCTCAGATTGTCTCCCAAATCGTTTATATAGATAAGGAACAGCAAAGAGCATATAAAACTACCTTGAGGAACGCCAGAAATCACTTTTGTTTTACTAGATGACTTTCCGTCAGTTACTACGAACTGTGACCTCTTTGTCAGGAAATCATAAATCCAGTCACATAACTGAGACAATATTCCATAAGCACGCAATTTCACTACGAGCCGCTTGTGTGGTACAGTGTCAAAGCCTTCCGGAAATCCATAAATACGGAATCGGTCTCAAATTCCTTGTCGATAGCACTCAACACTTCATGTGAATAAAGAGCTAGTTGGGTTTCACAGGAACGATGTTTTCTAAACCCATGTTGACTGTGTGTCAACAGACCGTTTTCTTGTATGTAATTCATAATGTTCGAACGCAGTATATGTTCTAAAATCCTGCTGCATATCGACCGACGTTAATGATAAGGGCCTGTAATTTAGTGGATTACTCCCACTACATCAGTGTCACTTCCGCCTTTTACTCTTCCGTTTGCGTATGGTTCACGAGAAGACCGATTGCTGGTAAGCCTCTGTGTGGTGTCGAATCTCTCTAGTTTTATCTTGATGGTCTTTTCGCGAGGTATACGAGTACGTAGGAGGAAGCAACATATTGGGTGACTCTTTTAGAAATGAACTCCAACGGAACTTAAATAGCAGACCACACCTCTTGCAGCGCCTGCCAATGGGGTTCATGAGATCTCCGTGACGCTTTCGCGCTTTCTAAATGGACATGTAAGGAAACGTGCTGCCCTCCTTTGGATCTTCTCTATTTCCTCTATCGGTCCTATCTGGTAAGGATCCCATACTGACGAACAATATTCAAGTACTGGTCAAACTGATAGTTGTGTAAGCTACTTCCTTAACTGATGGATCACATTTCCTGAGGATTCTGCCAGTGAATCTCAGTCTGGAACCTGCCTCGCGACTAATTTTGTGTCGTCGTTCCGCTTCACATCGATCCGTTCCTAGTTATTTTATGGAAGTAACTACTTCCAGTGTGCGCCTGGTTAGCTGAGTGGTAAGATGCTTCCCTCCTATGCACTAGGCCCTGGTTCGATTCACGGACGGGTCGGAGATTTTCTCCGCTCGTGGACTGGGTATTGTGTTGTCCTCATCATCATTTCAGCTTCATCAGCGGCCGTATATCGCCCAGTGTGGCGCCGACTGCAATAAGACTTGCACTTGGCGGCCGAACCCAAATGGGACAACCAAGCAAACAATGCCATACGATCATTTCATTTCAACTACTTCCAGGGGTTGTTCTGCAATTTTGCGGTAGTAAAACAAACAGTATTTCTGTCTCTGCATTCGTAATACGTTGCTTTTTTATATGGTAAGGGTCAACTGCAATTCCCTGCACCAAGCATCGATCCTCTGCAGGTATTCTTGGCTTTCTACAATTTTACAGCTTCGCAACGTCGCTGTATACAACATCATCCTCCGCGAAAAGCCTCGTGGAACTTCTCAAGTTATCCACTAGGTCATATACACACTATGTGATCAAAAGTATTCGGACACCGCCAAAAACATACGATTTTCATATTAGGTGCATTGCCAGGTACTCCGTATCAGCGACCTCAGTAGTCATTAGACATCGTGAGAGAGCAGAATGGGGCGCTATGCGGAACTCACGGACTTCAAATGTCTCTGAGCACTATGGGACTTAACGTCTGTGGTCATCAGTCCCCTAGAACTTAGAACTACTTAAACCTAACTAACCTAAGGACATCACACACATCCATGCCCGAGGCAGGATTCGAACCTGCGACCGTAGCGGTCACGCGGTTCCAGACTGAAGCGCCTTTAACCGCACGGCCACACCGGCCGGCCAAACTCACGGACTTCCAACGTGGTCAGGTGATTGGGTGTCACTTGTGTCATACGTCTGTACGTGAGATTTCCATACTTCTAAACATTCCTAGGTCCAATATTTCCGATGTGTCAGTGAACTGGAAACGTGAAGGGACCCGTATAGCACAAAAGCGTACAGGCCGACCTCGTCTGCTGAGTGACAGAGACCGCCGACAGTTGAAGAGGGTCCTAATGTGTAATGGGCAGACATCTACCCTGACCATCGCACAGGAATTTCAAAATGCATCAGGATCCACTGCAAGTATTATGACAGTTAGACGCTAGGCGAGAAAACTTGGATTACATGGTCGAACGGCTGCTCATAAGCCACACACCACACCGGTAAATACCAAACGACGCCTCGCTTGTTGTAAGGACCGCAAACATTGGACGATTGAACAGTGGAAAAACGTTGTCTGGAGTGACAAATCACGGTACACAATGTGGCGATCCAATGGCAGGGTGTGGGTATGGCGAGTGCCCGGTGAACGTCATCTGCCAGCATGTGTAGTACTAGCAGTAAAATTACGAGTCGGTGGTGTTACGGTGTGGTCGTGTTTTTCATTGTGGGGCTTGCACCCCTCGTTGTTTTGCGTTGCACTATCACAGCACAGGCCTACACTGATGTTTTAAGCGCCTTCTTGCTTCCAACTGTTGGAGAGCAATGCGGGAATCGCGATTGCATCTTCCACGACGATCGAGCACCTGTTCATAATGCAAGGCCTGTGGCGGAGTGGTTACACGACGACAAAATTGATGTTGCCTGTACAGAGTCCTGACCAGAATTCTCTACAGGGTGGTCCATTGATGGTGACCGGGCCAAATATCTCACGAAATAAGCGTCAAACGGAAAAACTACATAGAACGAAACTCGTCTATCTTGAAGGGGGAAACCAGATGGCGCTATGGTTGGCCCGCTAGATGGCGCTACCATAGGCCAAACGGATATCAATTGTGTTTTCTTAAATAGGAACCCCCATTTTTATTACATATTCGTGTAGTACGTAAAGAGATACGAATTTTTTAGTTAGATCACTTTTTTCGCTTTGTGATAGATGGCGCTGTAATAGTCACAAACATATGGCTCACTATTTTAGACGAACAGTTGGTAACAGGTAGGTTTTTTAAATTAAAATACGGAACTTAGGTACGTTTGAACATTTTATTTAGGTTGTTCCAATGTGATACATGTACGTTTGCGAACTTATCATTTCTGAGATCGCATGCTGTTACAGCGTGATTACCTGTAAATACCACATTAATGCAATAAATGCTCAAAATGATGTCCGTCAACCTCAATGCATTTGGAAATACGTGTAACGACATTCCACTCAACAACGAGTAGTTCGCCGTCCGTAATGTTCGCACATGCATTGACAATGCGTTGACGCATGTTGTCAGGCGTTGTCGGTGGATCACGATAGCAAATATCCTTCAACTTTCCCCACAGAATGAAATCCGGGGACGTCAGATCCGGTGAGCGTGCGGGCCGTGGTATGGTGCTACGACGACCAATACACCTGTCATGAAGTAAGCTATTCAATACCGCTTCAACCGCACGCGAGCTATGTGCCGGACATCCATCATGTTGGAAGTACATCGCCATTCTGTCGTGCAGTGGGGCATCTTGTAGTAACATCGGTAGAACATTACGTAGGAAATCAGCATACACTGCACTAGTTAGATTGCCATCGATAAAATGGGGGCCAATTATCCTTCCTCCCATAATGCCGCACCATACATTAACCCGGCAAGATCGCTGATGCTCCACTTGTCGCAGCCATCGTGGATTTTCCGTTGCCCAATAGTGTATATTATGCCGGTTTACCTTACCGCTGTTGGTGAAAGACGCTTCGTCGCTAAATAGAACGCGTGCAAAAAATCAGTCATCGTCCCGTAATTTCTCTCGTGCCCAGTGGCAGAATTGTATATGACGTTCAAAGTCGTCGCCATGCAATTCCTGGTCCACAGAAATATGATACGGGTGCAATCGATGTTGATGTAGCATTCTCAACACCAACGATTTTGAGATTCCCGATCTCGCGCAATTTGTCTGCTAGTGATGTGCGGATTAGCCGCGGCAGCATATAAAACACCTACTTGGGCATCATCATTTGTTGCAGGTCGTGGTTGACGTTTCATATGTGGCTGAACATTTCCTGTTTCCTTAAATATCGTAACTATCCGGCGAACGGTCCGGACACTTGGATGATGTCGTCCAGGATACCGAGCAGCACACATAGCACACGCCCGTTGGGCATTTTGATGACAATAGCTATACATCAACACGATATCGAACTTTTCCGCAATTGGTAAACGGTCCATTTTAACACGGGTAATGTATCACGAAGCAAATACCGTCCGCACTGGCGGAATGTTACGTGATACCACGTACTTACGCGTTTGTGAGTATTACAGCGCCATCTATCACAAATCGAAAAAAGTGGTCCCACTAAAACATTCATATTTCTGTACGTGAACCAACACCATATTGAATTCCAGGATTACCGATGGAGGGCGCCACTAACTTGTAAGTCTTTTCAGCCAGGTGTCCGGATACTATAACATTCCACTGGGGCACAACCAGAGCTACTTTTACCACAGAATAGTTCTCCCCATCCAGAACGAAATGCTGTGTTCTATTTTTCAGAACCTCTTCAGTCCAGTCACACAGTTGGTCTGATATTCCATACGGTGGCGGTACGTAACTGTTCCGAATGCCTTCCAGACATCAAAAGAACACGGCATCTACCCGGCCGCCTTTTTCTACTGCTTCTTGGTTCCTCTTCAAACTTCTTTACTTCTCGATGTTTCGAACCCTCTTCTCGGGTCTTCGGGATTCACTGGTACTACTGGATGGCTGAACGCTATCGTAAGACTGTGTCGCGTTCACTTACAAGAGGATATTTACCCTCGCTTTTTCGGAGGAACAGAGTTACTGGGTAAAAAAAAGTGAACGCGACTCCGTCTTACGATAGCGCCCAGCCATCCTGGGACACCAGTGAAGTTCTCAAAAAGATTCCAGAAGAGGGATCGAAATATCGAGAAGTGAAGAAGTACTACTACTACTACTACTACTACTCCTTGGCGCTACAACACTTGTAGGGCCTTGGCCCCCGGACAACCTCCGCCCACTCTTCTCTGCTGGCTGCCTTGGCTCTCCATCTTCTCAGTCCCATCCTTCTCAAGTCCTCCTCCACTTTGTCTAGCCATCTGGTCCTTATACAGGTACGACATCCACCGTGTTTTACTCTGAAAACTTTCTTGACTGTGCTGTTCTCCACCATCCTTTCTACATGCTCAAGTAACGTAGCCTATTACTGTTTGTTTCAGTCACGATCTCTGGTTTGTTGGACAACTCTCTGATCTCCTTATTACTTACGATTCTCCAAAACCCCCTGTCATTCACTGGCCCGTAGATTTTTCTAAGTACACTACTGGCCATTAAAATTGTTACACCAAGAAGAAATGCAGATGATAAACGGGTATTCATTGGACAAATATATTATACTAGAACTAATATGTGATTACATTTTCACGCAATTTGGGTGCATAGATCCTGAGAAATCAGTACCCAGAACAAACACCTCTGGCCGTAGTAACGGCCTTGATACGCCTGGTCATTGAGTCAAACAGAGCTTGGATGGTGTGTACAGGTACAGCTGCCAATGCAGCTTCAACACGATACCACAGTTCATCAAGAGTAGTGACTGGCGTATTGTGACGAGCCAGTTGCTCGTCCACCATTGACCAGACGTTTTCAATTGGTGAGAGATCTGGAGAATGCGCTGGCCAGGGCAGCAGTCGAACAGTTTCTGTATCCAGAAAGACCCGTACAGGATCTGCAACATGCGGTCGTGCATTATCCTGCTCAAATGTAGGGTTTCGCAGGGATCGAATGAAGGGTAGAGCCACGGGTCGTAACACATCTGAAATGTAACGTCCACTGTTCAAAGTGCCGTCAATGCGAACAAGAGATGATCGAGACGTGTAATGTCACCCCATACCATCACGCTAGGTGATGACGAATACACGCTTCCAATGTGCGTTCACCGCGATGTCGCCAAACACGGATGCGACCATCATGATGCTGTAAGCAGAACCTGGATTCGTCCGAAAAAAATGACGGTTTGCCATTCGTGTACCCAGGTTCGTCGTTGAGTACACCATCGCAGGCGCTCCTGTCTGTGACGCACCGTCAAGGGTAACCGCAACCAAGGTCTCCGAGCTGATAGTCCATGCTGCTGCAAACGTCGTCGAACTGTTCGTGCAGATGGTTGTTGTCTTGCAAACGTCCCCATCTGTTGACTCAGAGATCGATACGTGGCTGCACGATCCGTTACAGCCATGCGGATGAGATGCCTGTCATCCCGACTGCTAGTGATACGAGGCCGTTGGGATCCAGCACGGCGTTCCGTATTACCCTCCTGAACCCACCTATTCCATATTATGCTAACAGTAATTGGATCTCGACCAACGCGAGCAGTAATGTCGCTATACGATAAACGGCAATCGCGATAGGCTACAATCCGACCCTTATCAAAGTCGGAAAAGTGATGGTACGCATTTATCCTCCTTACACGAGGCATTACAACAACGTTTCACCGGGCAACACCGGTCAACTGCTGTTTGTGTATGAGAAATCGGTTAGAAAGTTTACGTACGTCAGCAAGTTGTAGGTGTCGCCAACGGCGCCAAACTTGTGTGAATGCTCTGAAAAGCTAATCATTTGCATATCACAGTATCTTCTTCCTGACGGTTAAATTTCGCTTCTGAAACACGTCATCATCGTGATGTAGCAATTTTAATGGCCAGTAGTGTACCTTCCTTTCCCATCTCAGCAACAACTCCTCATCGTTTTGTGTCATAGTCCAGGTCTCCGAACCATACATCACAGGTGTAACTACTGTACGATACACAGTCAGCTTCAGGTGTCTACTACAGATCCTTGCTTTAAACACTTTAACCAGTGCAAAGTAGCTCCTGTTACCAGCTGCAGTCCTTGCATGTTTTTCTGCTCTCATATCATTGTTCTCAGTTAGCAGTGACCCAAGATATTTAAAGCTCTCACAGCGTTCACATTGTTTTCCGTTCAAACTCATGCTTCTTTCTCCTTCACTATATCTTTTCCTAGATGTTAAGATATACTTGGTCTTTGACCGATTAATGGTCAGCGCCATCTCCGCAACATATCTTTCTACTTCTTCAAGCTTTTCTTCCAGGTCCTGTTTCCTTCTGCATAACAAATCAATAGCATCCGCATATGCAAGCTCCTGCGTCACTCTATTAAACAGTTTCCCACAGGGTTGTTGCCTTGTGTCTTTCGCATTGCACTCTCCACGGCGACGTTAAACAGAATGGTGGAGAGCACATAATCCTGCCACAGTCCTTGGTTAACCTCAAATGCCTTTGATAAAGTGCACTCGATCTTTACTTTGCATACCGTTCTTCTCAAAGTCTTTTGAACTAATCTTACCAGTTTGTTAGGGACTCCTGCCTCTTGCATTGCCTTCCAAAGCTGATCTCTTTTGATACTATCATAAACTTGTTGGAAGTCAATGAACAGCTGGTGGACATCTATGTTGTACTCATAACATTTTTGAAGGATCTGTCTGACAGTGAAAAACTGGTCTGTAGTGGATCTATTAGTTCTGAAACCACACTGGTAGTCTCCTAGATACGCTTCTACATATGTTCTTTACCGCCCAACCATGTTTTTTCCTAATAAATGGTTCAAATGGCTCTGAGCACTATTGGACTTAACTTCTGAGGTCATCAGTACCCTAGAACTTACAACTACTTAAACCTCACTAACCTAAGTACATCACACACATCAATGCCCGAAGCAGGAATCGAACCTGCGACCGTAGCGGTCACGCGGTTGCAGACTGTAGCGCCTAGAACCGCTCGGCCACTCCGGCCGGCGATTTTTCCTAATACTTTATATACTATACAGAATAGTGCAATTCCTCTATAATTCCAGCAGTCAGCTTTGTTATGTTTCTTTTGTGTAGGGCAGAGTATTGCTGTACTCCACTGTTTTCGCATCTTTTCTTTCCGCCATAGTTCCACTATAATCTCATGCAGAACCCTTACTAGTTTTTCTCCACCATATTTTATCATTTATGTTGTAATATTGTCTTCTCCAGGAGCTTTATTGTTTTTAAGAGTCTTGATACTAAGTTTAACTTCTTCCATTGTGGGTTCTGCTACTGATCTCTTGTGCTCTTCATCTCTGTGTACTTCCTGCTCCACCTCTTCTGCCATACCGGCATCAACCCACCTTCGTTTTCCGATTCTGCATTCAGTAGTTCACTAAAATACTCCACACATCCGTCTAAAATCTGTTCTTTTCCTCCAATCATATTTCCCTCCTTATCTTTACCGAAAACTGCTCTGGGTTGGAATCCTCTCCTTACATCTTTAACGCTCATATAGAATTTTCTTGTTTCTTGAGCAGTACTTCTCTCTTCTAACCCACCAATTCACCGTTTTTCAAATTTTCTCTTTTTCCTTCTACATTCCTTATCTGCTTCCCTTCTTCTCTCCTGGAATTCTTCTACAGTACATCTACTTCTCCTCTGTAGCATTCTTTTTCTTGCCTCATTTCTTGCCGGCCGTAGTGGCCGTGCGGTTCTAGGAGCTACAGTCTGGAACCGAGCGACCGCTACGGTCGCAGGTTCGAATCCTGCCTCGGGCATGGATGTGTGTGACGTCCTTAGGTTAGTTAGGTTTAATTAGTTCTAAGTTGTAGGCGTCTGATGGCCTCCGAAGTTAAGTCGCATAGTGCTCAGAGCCATTTGAACCTCGTTTCTTTCTTCTGTCTTCCTCCTACAGTCTTCATCAAACCAGTTCTGGGTTCTCAATTGCCTCTTTCTGCCCAGTACAGTTTTCGCTGTCTCATGTATAATTCCTTCAACCGTTTCCCATCTCTCTTCAATATCCTCTTCTGTCCGCTCTTCGACTTCATTAAGACTATTTGTCAAGACAGTTTTATACTGTTGTACCGTATTTTCATCATTTTTTAACTTGGTATCACCAAATCCTGGCATAATAGCTTTCTTGGTATGTCTGCAATTGGCTATCCTCTGTCTGTATTTGATTCTTACCCCAAATAATGATCACTATCTCTAACCGAACCACGACAGCTACCCTCCTCTAAATATCTGAAGTATGTCGTCTATCTATGACTATGTGATCAATATGATTTTTTGTGATCCCATCTGGGAAGCTCCATGTAAATTTCTTTCTATCCTTCCTTTCCATCCATGTGCTTTTAATAACCAGGTTACTGCTCATGGCAAGATCAAATAGGCTGATACCATTATCAGTAGGAATTTCATGCGGACTCTCTCTACCAGCTGTTTTCCGGTATGCGATTTTTTTCCTACTTGGGCATTGAAGTCCTCTATAACCACCTTAACATTATGCTTTGCCACCCATGCTATTTCCTGCTCCAGTTGCACATAGAGTACATCTTTTTCCACCAACCCTGCATCTTCTGCTGGTGAATATTTTCATATGAAGGATATATTGAAGAAGCGGGCTTTCATTCGTAATACTCAGATTCTTCCGCTAACAGGCTCAGAGTTCAATGTGGCAGCCTTTTGAGCATTATCAACCAGGAAACCTGTGCCTCCATATCCTCTGCTTCCACAGCTGTAATACAGTGTGTGTGTCCGAGACGCTAATATTCCACTTCCTTTCCATTTCACTTCTTGTACTGCCGCCATTGTCACATTATATTTCTTCATTTCCTTTTTCAGGTTCTGTAGTCCTCCAGCCTTGTTCAGTGTTCTCACATTCCATGTCGCTAAATACCAATTCGTTTGCCGTTTCCGTTGGCAAGGCCGTTTATCCGTTACATCCATCCTGCTTTCTTAGTCCTTTGGTTCCGTAACAAGCTCTTTTTTCCAGGGCGACGTTGTTAGCCTCAGGCCGACCCCCCCCCCCCCCCCCCCATGTTAGAGGACCTGGATTTAAAAGTGTTCACTCCCCTAGGACGGCTGGTTTCCCTACGCCCATAGAGCCCCTCTTCCCCTGTCCTGTGTAGCAGGACACACTTCGTCTGCCTCCTCCGACGAGACCAATCCGGCTTGGGTGTCCCTGCCAGTAGCTACGCTACCGCCGGCACTGATATCGGCTTCATCGGAGCACGCAAACCCTCCCGCCCGACACTGAATGTGCCTACGATAAAGCGGTGTCCCCTGGGAGGGAAGTGAAGTAGTACGAAGAAGAATATAACGCGTCCTAATGACTCAGGTTTTATTGTCAATGACAATGGCCAAGAAAGCCTGCACACTTAGATAATTTCATAGTTTTGTAAGATACACATCGGAAGTATCACATAGTGTTATGGAAAATAATTACCTTTAAGTACTGGGGTAACGAGGCTTTAAAGGTATACAATATCTACGTTGTACACAGGAAACACAAACAGAGTAGTAAAAATTTTACACTACACAGAGTAAATAACCAACATACCACATTCCACCAACATATACCAGTTTATCAAGCACGAGGGGCGTCCGGAAAATAAGTTCCGATCGAACGCGAAATGAAAACCACAGTAAAAATCCCATGAAGCTATGCATAGATATTACTATTATGGACGTCGATCGTATCACGCCGCTCTTTGCATTTCTGAGCGCACAATGAGCGTTAATGATGTCTAGGAAATGGTGTCTTCCGCCAAGTATGGGTGCATACCGAGAGATTTCACCTGATTTCATGTAACCCCGCATAACGTAACTGTCGCTCATTTCTTTCTTCGTGACAGTTCTCGGCTGCACAATGGAGGCGCAATAAGGATGCTCCTGCAACGTTTTCGATGGGCAGTGTTCGATCACCCACCATACAGCCCGGAAGTGGCTCTCGTGAACCGTTCGTTATGAAGACACCATTCTGGCACAAAAACAAAGCTGCAGACCAGCGTAGAGAGTTGGCGGAAAAGAGACAGACGGCTGTCTCCTATGATGAGGGAAATGGAAATTTGGTACAACGCACCGACAAACGTCTAAGTCGGAGTTGTTACTATATAGAAAAGTTGATGGAAGGCGTATCTAACTGTCGGAGTTAAAAGATTTATGACTTTCGTTGTGGTCTCCATTTCGCGACCGATCGGAAGCTACTTTCTGAATAACACTCGTACATACGCACTACCTTGAAAATGTGTTTCTTGATATTATATGCGATATGGTTCAGGTTTTATCATCCTATCTGTTGCCGGCTGGGGTGGCCGAGCGGTTCTAGGCACTACAGTCTGAAACCGCGCAACCGCTACGGTCGCAGGTTCGAATCCTGCCTCGGGCATGAATGTGTGTGATGTCCTTAGGTTAGTTAGCTTTAACTAGTTCTAAGTTCTAGGGGACTGATGGCCTTAAAAGTTAAGTCCCATAGTGCTCAGAGCCATTTGAACCTATCTCTTCCTCTAGAGAGTGTATTCCAACTTCAGTTGGAAAGACCACACAGATAATATTGTGGGGAAGGTGAGACAAGGTTGCGTTTCATTGGCAGGACATTTAGATGATGCAACAAGTCCACTAAAGAGATTGCTTACACTACACTCGTTCGTCCTCTGTTAGAATATTGCTGCGCGGCGTGGGATCTTTACCAGGTGGGATTGACGGAGGACATCGAAAGGGTGCAAAAAAGGGCAGCTCGTTTTGTATTATCAAGTAATAGGGGAGAGAGTGTGGCAGATATGATACGCGAGTTGGGATGGAAGTCATTAAAGCAAAGACGTTTTTCGTCGCGGCGAGATCTATTTACGAAATTTCAGTCACCAACTTTCTCTTCCGAATGCGAAAATATTTTGTTGAGCCCTACCTACATAGGTAGGAATGATCATCAAAATAAAATAAGAGAAATCAGACCTCGAACAGAAAGGTTTAGGTGTTCGTTTTTCCCGCGCGCTGTTCGGGAGTGGAATGGTAGAGAGATAGTATGATTGTGGTTCGATGAACCCTCTGCCAAGCACTTAAATGTGAATTGCAGAGTAATCATGTAGATGTAGATGTAGATTCCTTCCCTCACCGGTTCTGTGGATAGTCTTCCTCATTTCCTATCAACCTACTTAATTTTCAGCATCCTTCTTTAACATCACATCTCATACATCTCGATCCCTTCCTTTTCAACTTCTCGCATAGTCCATGATTCTCTTCATAGTCCAGATGTACATTCTCAGAAATTTCTTTCACAAATTAAGACCGTTGATTGATGTTAGTAGATTTCTTTTCGTGAGCAATGTTTCTTTTGTCTGTGCTAGACCCTTCCTTATGCCCTTCTTGCTTCGTCATGGGTTATTTTGCTTCCAAGGAAGCAGAATTCCTTTATTTCGTCTACGAGGTGTTCTTCAATTTTAATGTTAACTTTGTCGCTAGTCACGTTTCTGCTGCTCCTCGTTACTCTCATCCTCCTTCGTTTACTCGCAATCCATAATTTGTGTTCATATTCTGTATTCTTTAGACTGTTCAGTCTATTCAATAGGTCCTGTAAATTATTCATCACTTTCTTTTAGGACAGCTATGCCATCAGCAGAAAAATTCTCATGAGATGTTACTGCCAACACATTCACACAAATCGAATCGCAACTGTGCTAGAGCCTACTGTCACTTGTAATGGGTACGATATTAATGAGATCCAGGAAAGCAATCAAAGTCTAGAAACTTATTATCTCAAAGCAATCTCTGTTGAGATAACTCTTGTCCCACACTTATTGAGTCTCATTTTCACCGAAGAAGATAGTGTAGCTCCGTTTGTTCTGTACTAAAAGCATCTTTATCCGATATAATCATACATATTCCACTCTAGATCATGTCATATTTCAAGTGTGAGAAGTTTTTGTGTCCAACTGCAGATAAAAGAAAATGAGAGTTGCGTAACCCTGTCTAGAAATTCATGTTTAATTCTTGTTATATCACTGAAATGGAAATTTTCTTCATTGCAAACGTGATTTTACAAGTATTAGAAACAGTTGTCGGACTGAATGTTTCCCTAGTCTTCCCGCAGTTGAGGGCAACTGTGCGTTTACCGTCAGGTTCATGGGCTCGGTGAATATGACGTAATCACGTTACGAGGATTAGATTCTTGAGAGAAAGAAATATGTGAAAACATCATTCACAAAAGGACAGTACATCAGTACGTCACTGAACAACAAAAAGTCACAGATTTTGCCACAAATCAGAACACTTCTTGAGAGTTTTCCAGTTCACTCTAAATTTACTGTATAAACAACACAAAGTTATTCATAAGCATCTCTGGAGTTTTCGAAGACTACCGTGCGAAAACTACAGGCCATACAGAAAGTAGAAACATATCAGTGGATAAAAAATCTCTGTAGCTTTTAATTCACGTTGCAGGTATCCAGTATAGCCACTCTTTGTGACGCAGCAGCCGTTGATACCTGTGGACGAACTAGTGCATGCAATTCATTGCTGCCCTTAGAACTACAACGATATCAACTCGCTTTGTAAATTACACTACTGGCCATTAAAATTGCTACACCACGAAGATGACGTGCTACAGACGCGAAATTTAACCGACAGGAAGAAGATGCTGTGATATGCAAATGATTAGCTTTTCAGAACATTCACACAAGGCTGGCGCCGGTGGCGACACCTACAACGTACTGAAATGAGGAATGTTTCCAACCGATTTCTCATACACAAACAACAGTTGACCGGCGTTGGCTGGTGGAAAGTTGTTGTGATGCCTCGTGTAAGGAGGACAAATGCGTACCATCACGTTTCCGACTTTGACAAAGGTCGGATTGTAGCCTATCGCGATCGCTGTTTATCGTATCGCGACATTACTGCTCGCGTTGGTCGAGATCCAATGACTGTTAGCGGAATATGAAATCGGTGGGTACAGGAGGGTAAGACGGAACACCGTGCTGGATCCCAACGGCCTCAAATCACTAGCAGTCGAGATGATAGGCATCTTATCCGCATGGATGTAACGGATCGTGCAGCCACGTCTCGATCCCTGAGTCAACAGATGGGGAGGTTTGCAAGACAACAACCATCTGCACGAACAGTTCGACGACGTTTGCAGCAGCATGGACTATCAGCTCGGTTACGCTTGACGCTGCATCACAGACAGGAGCTCCTGCGATGGTGTACTCAACGACGAACCTGGGTGCACGAATGGCAAAACGTCATTTTTTCGGATGAATCCAGGTTCTGTTTACAGCATCATGATGGTCGCATCCGTGTTTGGCGACATCGTGGTGAACGCACATTGGAAGCGTGTATTCGTCATCGCTATACTGGCGTATCACCCGGCGTGATGGTATGGGGTGCCATTGGTTACACGTCTCGGTCACCTGTTGGTCGCATTGACGGCACTTTGAACAGTGGACGTTACGTTTCAGATGTGTTACGACCTGTGGCTCTACCCTTCATTCGATCCCTGCGAAACCCTACATTTCAGCAGGATAATGCACGACCACATGTTGCAGCTCCTGTACGGGCCTTTCTGGATACAGATAATGTTCGACTGCTGCCCTGGCCAGCACATTCTCCAGATCTCTCACCAATTGAAAACGTCTGATCAATGGTGGCCGAGCAACTGACTCGTCACAATACGCCAGTCACTACACATGATGAACTGTGGTATCGTGTTGAAGCTGCATGGGTAGCTGTCCTGTACACTCCATCCAAGCTCTGTTTGACAGAATGCCCAGGCGTATGAAGGTCAGGTGTTCAGGTTATTACAGCCAGAGGTGGTTGGCCTGGGTACTGATTTCTGAGGGTCTATGCACCCAAATTGCGTGAAAATGTAATCACATGTCAGTTCTAGTATACTATATCTGTCCAATGAATATCCGTTTATCATCTGCATTTATTCTTGGTGTAGCAATTTCAATGGCCAGTAGTGTATATTCACTGGGTTGCCTATCGGCAGACGATAACTGATTGTAGAGTGGATGATATGTCTACATATTCTGAAATACCTGCCTCCTAGTTGTGTACTCTGCAACTACGTCACATCGCGTATTACAAATCGAAACTTGGCGAGAAGATATATCCGCTGATAGAAGAAGTGGACAAAAGTGTGGAAACAGTACGCATTCCACACCTAAAACGATGTAAGAAGGCAGAAGGTATTTGACTAGGATTGGATAAATACAAGAACTGTATGCAGAATGAGATTTTCACTCTGCAGTGGAGTGTGCGCTGTTATGAAACTTCCTGGAAGATTAAAACTGTGCGGCGGACCGAGACTCGAACTCGGGACCTTTGCCTTTCGCGGGCAAGTGCTCTACAAAGTGAGCTACCCAAGCACGACTCATGACCCGTCCTCACAGCTCCAGTTCTGCCAGTACCTCGTCTGCTACCTTCCAAACTTCACAGAAACTCTTGCCCGCGAAAGGCAAAGGTCCCGAATTCGAGTCTCGGTCCGGCACACTGTTTTAATCTGCCAGGTAGTTTCAAGAACTGTATGGTTTTCCAGGGAATCTTATACAATTCTTTCTGTAAAATAGTGGCAATTTCAGGTAACGATGATGGAGGTGGATGGCGATCACTCTTACCTCTCTCCAACGTAGACGGCAAAGGCTCAGTAATACTGACATTTGGTGACTGTGGTAGCAGGGGAAATGCGACACAACATCCTCGGGCACAGGAAACCATTCCTCAACGATACGAGCTGAGTGAACAGAAGGCCTGTTGTCTAGGAACAAAACGTCACCTGAGGAACAAACAATTTACTTCGAGATGAACCAGATCAGCCAAAATGGGCATATAATCTTTGGCACTAATGCGATCTTGCGAAAGGAATCATGGGACCTATGGAGTACCACAATAAGGTGGCCAGGTTATCACTAAAACCCGAACACCTGACGAATCGAGCTGTGTGAACAGGAGGCCTGTCGCCTAGGAACAAAGCGTCACCTAGGGCACAAACAATTTATCTTGGGACGAAGCAGATCAGCCAAAATGGTCATGCAATCCTTGGCAGTACTGCGACCCTGCAAAATCAATCGTGGGACCTAATAGCACAATACGGTGGCCCAGGTCACCACCGAAACACGAACACGTTTCACTCATGAGGCGTTAACCCGACCAGAAGCAGGAAATAATGTGAAACAAGACTCGCCCGGCGAAATGGCATCATTACGTTGTTCCATAATCCAGATATTATTCGTTCAGCACCACAATTTCGTTTTAAGGCAACTAATATCACTTTTGAGTCGTTTGGAATTTCCAGCACGCCCCGCAATTCCCAGCTAAGAGATATCCCTTAGTGTTATTTTGGTGCTGACATGGTTCACGATTGCGACATTTTTCGTCACAAACCTCTTCACTGACCGTCCGTGACGATCACTCAAAGCACAATTTCGACTACATTGTGACATGAAATGATAAATCAAGACCCTAAGCTGTCGACAGGCGTTGATATACATCAACGGGGACAGTTGAAAATGTGTGCCCCGACCCGGACTCGAACCCGGGATCTCCTGCTTACATGGCAGACGCTCTCTCCATCTGAGCCACCGAGGGCACAGACGATAGTGCGACTGCAGGGATTTATACCTTGCACGCTCTCCGTGAGACCCACATTCCCAACTTAATGTCCACACACTACATTCGTAGTGTCCCTGCCCATTACACTCATTACTCGCGGCAGACAATCTTACCGAGTCCCGTAAGAGTTCGGCCAATGCGTGTGGATGCAACACAAAAGAAGAAGGTCAATGGCCGGTTAGCCTTAACTGTATGAAGATGGTATATGTATGGTATAAGATACCATCTTCATATCATCTTCACATAGTGACATAGCGGATGACATTCTGCTTTCCCTGCATGCCGCATAAATCTTCGGCACAGTGCCTCTTTAAACATCAGACTCTTCGGCTCGTTGGTAACAGAACCACCAGTCATACGAGCACCAACAATTTTCTCACGTTCGAATTCACTTAGCTCCTACATAATGAACTTCTAGCTAAGAAGGAGACTGTTCTGACCACAATTGACAGTTCCAAACCACTGAGGACATGGTACAGGTACCATTTGTGGCCGCATACAACAGCGCAACCTGCAGTTTTAGCTAGCACCTGCATTTATGTTCACGAACGTATCTCACGCGATATTTCCAAATTTTTGCTCGTTGCCTGTACGTGTCATTTTTCCGCGTATATTTTTCACTTCTCGTCTCTTTTATTATTTGTTTAGTTTTATTCGCCTAACAACTCATATATTAAATGAAATATGTTACTACGAATAGAGACCCGAAATACCTTTTAGTGATGCTGTGCTATGCCTTTCTTTAGATCATTAATTTTCAACAAAACAAAATGTATTATGTTCCAATTGTTCTGTATCTGGCTTTCTATTAAGCAGTTATAGTATGCAATGATTGTTCAACATCATAATTCTGCAGTGGATTTTTGTTAATCGTAAAACAACAATAAGTACCACGGCTAACACGAGAACATGAGACTATTATCGGAGAAAAATGATGTTTTTACTATAAGGTTGCCAGACCAGAACTACGCACAGCAAGATTTCTTTCATGTGATGAAAATAAATTATCTTTTTTCACTATTAGTACTATATTATCAGCAGCCCGCGTCAACCTGTAAAACACATCATAAAATCTGCTGCTCTGCTCTGCGACTTCGAAAGCTGAAAGAAATAATTTTTTACTTCACTATTACCTGACCGCTTCTTTGCGGTATGATAGATTTCATTTACTGCAATTTAAATGAACCGCGGCAGCGGCTGGCTCGTTCGTAGCGCCGCTCTGCACCACGAATAATATTTAAACAACTGAAAATATCTTAAAGGGATGGGATAAAATACCAGGCAAGCTTGACAGAAATTATAATGCAAGGTTTCACTAAATAACTCTATTCAAAACATTTAAATATCTTAGTTATTACACACCTTTTTAACATCTCGCTTAATGGCGTCCCTCTTACAAACTTGACAAAAGAATGCTACGCTAGCATACAATATCACGTCACAGGCTATCCTTCTCTCGTAACTCCAAGAAGAAGACAGAGAAATTAATGTTCGTTCTGTATTATTTATACTAGCCACATATTCTCCTCTTTGTTTGATATTCATCGTCTGTGGCGGTTTCAGTACTCGCTGACACAGATATTATCTAAAATAAATAATAAACAAAAGTACATAATTTTATACAGTAACAAAACATGATACACAATGTTTTTCTCTTTATCACATAATATGTCTTTTGCTAAGAGACGTTACAATGCCCCCTGGCAGCAATTGACTAACGTTAAGAATGTTCGGCAATATGCTGCCACTAACGTTCGTTTTGTCATTGTCTGTCAGCTTATTTGGAATATTCACTATTCACTTGTTTGCTATTTTGCACTACAGTTTTAATCACACTCTTTATGGTTTTCTCACACTTTGCGAGGTGACCGTAAACCTAGTCCCAGGGTCATTACTGTTTTCTGGCTCCCCCATTCGGGCTACGTGCGGTCAGAAAACCTGGGAAAACTGCGCCGGAGCCATGGTCATCTCGCCTGGTTTGTCTTAAAACACAGTTTGATTGTTCATCAAAAAAGGTTGGAATTTATCCAATGTTCACAGATAACTAAGGTTATTTATGACAAAATGTTAAACTTTTAGTCTCCTTGTTAAAAATGTACCTACTACACTCTTTCTCATTTGTGTTCTGTGTCACACTGAAAGTCAATCGTTAAACAGTTTTACAGTAGTGTAATGGATTGTCTCTGCACTTACGACAAATGTTCTACCATGGTATGGCATTCGTGTCATTTTGCTTCACTAATATGACGAAAACATATAACATATAACATCGAACAAGTGAATGTTTTGAATTTATACACAGTAAATTAAAGAAAGAAAAATGTTTGTCCCGTAATCCCGTGTCCAATAAATCGTTTTCATATTAGTACATTCACAGTGTAGTTGGGAAAGTTCGGTTGAATGTCAACAATGTTGTGCGGAGCGGGCGGCGCGAAGCAATTGTTGCGTAGCGTCGTCTGGAACGCGGCGTGTCAACGACCGCGGGGGTCGACGATCTGCTCGCAGTAACAGCGACGGCGTGCTGGGGTGGCGCCCGAGCAGTCGCGAACCGCGCCGAACCATTCACCAATGTCGGCGTGTTGCAGTGGTTTCCCACGACCGTCTGGCTGGCGGCACGGCACCCGTCTCTGCTTCTCCGCATGGCTTCCCGTCGTAACGCATGAAACAAATATTCCACAACGGTGTACTGTCTTTAAGGATACAGATTATTAGCTGTGGAAGAAAATGCAACTTGGTTAAAAGCGTTTATTGTTCAGTATGCCGTCGCTTCGCTGGTATGCACAGGATGTTTTGGCGTGATAACAGGTTTCTTGTGGCTTCACAAGTCAATCGCATTGTGACACTGGTATTCAGGGTTCGTCACACATACGTTGTACTACACACTTTCATTTGTTCTCACGGTCGATACGCTGCCAGAGCGTCTCTCAACACGCGAAAATGTTTCGGTTCACACACACTAAATGTTTCCGTCGAGCGATGTTTGCTTGAATCGACTCCGAACGGATCACTAACTACCGTTTTTACGCACAGTAAATTTATTGTTCGTTGAGCACTGCACTATGACAGTTAGCCCACTCAACACTTGACTTATACCGACGTATATATTGGTGCAGATACAACAGTCATTTTCTGTCCCTACTACACACAATATTCCGTCCTTTCCTAGATTGTTGATGCACACATTTTATTTTTAATGCATATCAACTGTTCTTAGCATAATCACTCTCACCTACATTGAGTCCATTGTGTTTAACATGTCATTACACACTTTTAATACTATTACTAGGCATATATAGCTTTTTTGTAATTATTTAAAGGTGTGTGATTTTTGGTACATAGCTTTCTTTTCCTTTTTTCAGTGTAGCTTGCCAGGTTATCACCCATCTAGCAAACAGATTTTATCATGTGCATGACAGCTGGACTTGGGCATATTGCTCAATAAATACTTCATTTAGTACTAGTATTATTTTTAATGTTCTGTCCTACAGGACTACAGTGTAGTTTCCGCGTTGATTGACTTGATTCGCGTACCGCGTAATTAATATTTAAGGACGTGTACCAAGTACACGGGCTTCAATTGAAGCATCGATACATATAAAGCGTAGGTTACACGGAACGGGTTTGTTTTTGATTGAATTCTACTCCAGTGTCGTTCTCAGATCACTATTGGCAGTAAACGTTACATCACATAATTGTGTCGTACTACAAAGTCAACTTTTGGCCAGTAGAGACTCTCTCTCAGGGTTCCTTAATTCTAACACAATTACATCTGTTACATTACTATATGGGATTGCATCATTAATTGTACTTACTTACTACAAATGAAAAATGATTCAAGAAATTAATCATTATTTTATCAACAAAAAGATTATTCATTGCTTGATGAGCATATAGTATTTTAATGACACTAATTGTCTGTAAACAAAGTCTTCCATTTGCATGTTATTGCTCAGTTTACTGATTCTAGTTTCATGCTATGCTTACTTATTTATGTCTTGCTTCCTCAAAATTTTAACTACACACAACTTCTTTCTTAAAACTAACACACTTATACTCTAAAACACAATTGAAATCTTCTCATAACTACTACTATTTACATCTGACATGTCATTGAATAAATAATTTTACATCTTTCAAATCTCTCTAGCCACTACTTCCCTCCTCGACCAATGGATGGAGTAAGTTGCGCGACAGTATGTTTTGTGGGGCATCACCTCTATGTGATAGTGGTACCCCTTGACTATTCCTGGTCGGTCGGTAAATACCATTGTATATTCCGATAGCAGCTGCGTCAACTGGTGCTTTTGTATGTTGCTTAAACTTACAGGTTCCTGTACTTTGGTCTGAAATGCAAGAACATTTGTTTCAAAATTTCTATCTTCTATACTCGGATAATAGAGATCTGTCACAGGTGAATAATCATTGAGGTGTAGTACCCAGGGGTTTCTACTTTTGATATTAATGCGGTTGCAACATGGCACAAGTACCTCCTTCGATTTCATCATAGACAACTCAATCCTCCTACCTTTATTAACTATGCTTAGTTTTCCCGAGGAGAGGTCGATCACTGCGTCCCTCTCACGGAGAAAATCTACTCCCAGAATGCAGGCCACCTTTAACCTTTTAACAATGAGGAACGAGCTCACTATGGCTTCGCCCTCCATACAAATCTCCACCTGCACCTGGTACTTAACTAATTGGCTCTGTGCACTTATAGCTCCAGACACCTTGCAATTATTAACCGGGAAAGTCGGTATGCTACGTCCCTTCCGCAGCGCTTTAAACAATTCTGTACTCATTACACTCACTGAGGCACCTGTGTCAATGATTATATTCACTGCAACATCATTGATTTTCGCTTCTATTATGGCTTGCACATTCTCGTTGCTATCTTTCTTACATTCATGCGGTTCGGTCAGTAGATCTTTATCCATACTGATACCGTCGTTGTATCGCAGCACATGTATTCCAGGGATATTATTGTCATTCGTGTTGCTCTCACTCCACCCCTCGGCCAGCGATGGAGAGCATATCGAGGCCGATTCTAGTTTGTTGAATGGCTTGCTTGCGAGGTACTTGGACGGCTATTGTCCGCGACCTCTACTGTGTTTACGTTTTGATTCGTAGGCCGCCACGACTGCGCAATAGGCGCGTTTTGCAGTGGTGGTCTGTTGTTTTCGTATCGGTCATTACCCTGCCGCTCTGGGCTTGGTCGCTGATTCTGATTCCAATTGCGATTACTGTCACTGTAATTGCTATGCCACTGACCTCGCGCATTTTTCCAGCGGTTGGTCCCTGGCAGTCCGGAATCATACCGGTCGTCAAATCGACGCTTTTTATTATGGGACGGTTGACCATACCCGTTCTGACTTCTACCATTATTACAATTTTGCGAGTGCTCTTGCCGCTTGTTACCACCCCCACCATTTCCATGGTTGTGGTTTTGTGCACTATTATTTCTGTCATGTTTACACCCTGATCCATTATTCCGCGAGTGATCACACGCTGCTTTTGCGTCTTCCTGGATTAAGTCTATTGAATCTAGACAGACAGGAAATGTTCCATGTCGCTTTCTGGTACGTGTATTAATTTCTCTTTGATATGAATGGGTAAATGTGATTTTAGGAGTCTTATTATGTCTCTTGGTGAGATAGGCTCGTCCCAGTAGCGCGTTTTGTTTATATACTTCTCGAAATACCGTCTCAGATTCCCAAGACGGGGTGAGTACGGTTCGGGATTGTATACTTCTTTTCTTAGCCGCTCTTGTATACAAGGCGACCAGTATTTCGACAAAAACGCCATTTCGAACTGTTCATACGTCATGCAGCTGTCCGCTACTTCGGTAGCCCACAACGCTGCATCACCCTGAATGTATGACATTACGTATTGAATTTTCTGTGCTTCGTTCCACACACTAGGCAAGATATTTTTAAAGCTTTTTATGAATACTACTGGGTGTACTGACTTCCGTTCAGTAGTAAACGTTTGAAACTGCCTATTTTTTATCAAACTTTCTTCAACCAATATTTTTGGACTATACTGGTTTGCTCCTGGGACATAGGCTGTGTGCTCCGAACAGAAGCTACAGCTCTTCGCATTATCGCCTAAAGATTCACCATTGTTGCGTCGCGTATAAGTTTGTGCGTTGCCAAAAACATTGGCTGTTGGCGACATAGTTTCATGTTCAAGATGTTTGCTGCTCTGGGCTAAACCCTTTTCCAAGTCGGATATCCGTTTGTTAATATTCACTTGCCACTGCGGAATATCCTCACTGAGTATTTGTTTGATGGCTTGCACGTCGTTCTGTACCTGACTATTTGCTGCGGTACTGAACGATTCGGAATCTCTATCTGCCATGGCTGCTTGTACCTTAGAATTAATATTTTTGTCGATCTCACTCTCCTTCGCTTCTAGCCATGAGTTGAATTCGGTTTCAATTTTAGTCGCTTGTTCGTTCCACTTCTGCTCTACAAGCTGTTTGGAATCTATCTCTAGCTTTTCTAATCGGTTGGCTAAGACACCTATCTCGTCTACAATGTTAGTGTTTGCTATTTGCAGGTTGTTTACCTGTACAGTCAACTCCTGCACGGCCTTAGGTATCACCTCATAATTCTGTTTCATACAGGCAATCTCTTTTTTCATAATTTCTAACGATTGCACAAGTTGCTGGTCCCGCTCAGCTAGCTGTCGATCTCGCTCAGCTAGCTGGCGATCTCGCTCAGCTTGCTGTGCGAGAAAGATCTCAATTTTTTCGTCCTTTTCAGCTTGTTGTTGCGCAAATTTTGACTGGTAATCCAGCACGCGCTCTAATATCGCCTGAAGTGAATACCCACCAGGCAAATTACCAGTCTCTGGTTCCTGCTGTTCTGGGGTTGGCGCAATTTCTTTATCTACATCTCCTTGAGCACTGGTGGGCGGTGGCATCACTTCCTGTGCCCCTGCCCCCACATTTTCGCATGGTATATCCTCAAAGAGAGTACTTGTACTGCTTAATGCACCCGTTTCTACATTTCCTGCACTAACTAATGGCTGTTCCTCAGTATCCATATTGCTCGGACGTTGACTACGCAATTTAACCATATTCATAAATTACCTACTCGAACACAAGATCTGAGAGTTTTTCCACTTGCATACAAAATATGTTATCTACAATACACTGCACACTAAAAATTACTATCTACACTCAACTTTGCCCTATTATAAACATTAACGTCAAACTACGCACACCACTAGCGATATGAGATCACTACACTGGAGTTAAGCTTCTACAAACAGGACAACCACACTGTAGTCTTACCTTTAGTTTATCTGATTTCGGGGTTCGGCTGCCCCCGGATTATGTAGTCGTTACAGTTTCTCAGTACTATCAGGATCGTTTCCTCTGACTCGCTTGCAGTGGTGCGTTTTTTCATGAAAGAATTTTTGTACATTCATTAATACAAGGCATTAATCATGATACACATACATACATTTATCACTAAATACATACATATATATAACAATAGACACTGAAAGAAAATACATAAAACATTCTTATTTTCGTGGCCACTGCAAATTCGGGCCCCGCGTTTTTGGGCGACAGTTTCACTTCTCGTCTCTTTTATTATTTGTTTAGTTTTATTCGCCTAACAACTCATATATTAAATGAAATATGTTACTACGAAAAGAGACCCGAAATACCTTTTAGTGATGTTGTGCTATGCCTTTCTTTAGATCATTAATTTTCAACAAAACAAAATGTATTATGTTCCAATTGTTCTGTATCTGGCTTTCTATTAAGCAGTTATAGTATGCAATGATTGTTCAACATCATAATTCTGCAGTGGATTTTTGTTAATAGTAAAACAACAATAAGTACCACGGCTAACACGAGAACATGAGACTATTATCGGAGAAAAATGATGTTTTTACTATAAGGTTGCCAGACCAGAACTACGCACAGCAAGATTTCTTTCATGTGATGAAAATAAATTATCTTTTTTCACTATTAGTACTATATTATCAGCAGCCCGCGTCAACCTGTAAAACACATCATAAAATCTGCTGCTCTGCTCTGCGACTTCGAAAGCTGAAAGAAATAATTTTTTACTTCACTATTACCTGACCGCTTCTTTGCGGTATGATAGATTTCATTTACCGCAATTTAAATGAACCGCGGCAGCGGCTGGCTCGTTCGTAGCGCCGCTCTGCACCACGAATAATATTTAAATAACTGAAAATGTCTTAAAGGGATGGGATAAAATACCAGGCAAGCTTGACAGAAATTATAATGCAAGGTTTCACTAAATAACTCTATTCAAAACATTTAAATATCTTAATTATTACACACCTTTTTAACATCTCGCTTAATGGCGTCCCTCTTACAAACTTGACAAAAGAATGCTACGCTAGCATACAATATCACGTCACAGGCTATCCTTCTCTCGTAACTCCAAGAAGAAGACAGAGAAATTAATGTTCGTTCTGTATTATTTATACTAGTCACATATTCTCATCTTTGTTTGATATTTATCGTCTGTGGCGGTTTCAGTACCCGCCGACACAGATATTATCTAAAATAAATAATAAAAAAAGTACATAATTTTATACAATAACAAAACATGATACACAATGTTTTTCTCTTTATCACATAATATGTCTTTTGCTAAGAGACGTTACATATTGTAGTTTCCGCGCAGTCGTTTTCAGACTTCCCGGAGGTAGTTACGAATAATCCTGTACCTATGGAGTACATGAAATTATTGCATTTACTGATCAAAAGCTTAGGCAGATCTCAATACCAGCATCCAGTACCTTTGGAGTACATGAAATTATTGCATTTACTGATCAAAAGCTTAGGCAGATCTCAATACCAGCATCCAATACTCCATATTCGTATGAAAGTCGTGGTATCGCGACTAACGGGAGCAGCAATATCAAAAAGCGGTAAAGCACATTGTCGACGGGCCACGAACTTTCTGCTGTCGAGTTCCAACACGCTGCTGGATGTTTCTCTTCCTTAGACGAGACGTAACACGATCTTCTCACATACAACCAAGATTCACACGCGAGATCTGAATTAACTCATTTCGTAATGTTTCCTCATACACTCCTAACTGCTATGCGCTGTTGTGCCGAAACGTTAATCATTTGCATATGCAAGTACATGGCGTATTTTGTACCACTTTGGCATTTGCTGCACGTTTCCTTCATGGGTATGCAATTTTAATACACAACAGTGTACATTGTACACATTTATTTCTATGGGTCTGCGGTGATCAGTTTCACACCATCTGCGTTACACTTTGGATTTATTAATGATTTTTTGGGGCAGGCTGGCATACGTTAAACATGCACATAACCTTTTATACGGTTGAGATATTAAAAAATAAGTTTAAAGTAGAATAAAAATGAGTGTGTGTGGTACTTTACTGCAAAATAGAGAGGGTGATGTTGTAGTCGGTGTTAAGGCGATGACGATTGTCATGGAAAAATCCGGCACGTCCTTTGAAGTGATTTCCCAACAGACGATGAGTGCATTGTTGGGAGGATAGAGAAATGACAGGAGTAGAACAGTGCAGATAAATAGCAGTAGGAGGTAACACTGGGCTGGGAACAGAGACCTATAAACAACTGTAGCCAGAGCAAGAAGGAGCGAGTGTGTGTCAGGATGCTCCGAAAGGTGTTGGAGCCTTGCTCTAAGGAGACTTTATGGGGATTAGAGCAGATTTTCGGATCAGTAAGATGGAGCCTGTTGAAGTTGCCCAGCAATAAAATGTGGTGTAGAGGACCCACCCTGATAGCCGAGCGCTATGACGCTGCCTCCGGGATTCTGGGAGACGAGCCAGACCTGCATCAAATCATCTCGCGTATTAACAATGAAGGCTGGCGAGCCGACCAGCCTAGATGTAGTTTTTAGGCGGTTTTCCAGATCCTGCTAGGTAAATGCCGCGCTGTTACCAAGTCCCACCTCAGATACACCCTATGCAAACATTTAGCAAAACGTTCTCACATTTGAACGTAAAACTTACTCTACACGCAGACAGATGGGGTAGACGCATTCCGTCCTGATGTTAGTGTTGGCCTTAGGAACGGCGTCATAGCTAAAACCCATATAACAGTGCCGATCCCGTGGGGATACAACCATCTATAACGCCGATTCCCGCAACTTCTACCCCTCTGTGGGTGTGCCCCTGGGCTCTGTCTTCTCCCCTCTCCTCTACCTCCTGTATACGTCAGATATGCCCCCCCCCTCCAGTACACCTCCTGCAGTATGCCGATGACACTGCCTCCCTTGCCCTCGCTCCTACCCTTCAACAGTCCCAACGCCTTCTCCAGAATCACCTTGACCTTTTTGCCGCATGGTGTAAACAGTGGCTCCTGAAAATCAATCCTTCCAAGACCTACGCAATCATCGTAGTTTGTACCACTCACTCCTTCTGGCTCCTTGATTTCTCCCTTACCATCTGCGCCGGCCAAAGTGGCCGAGCGGTTCTAGGCGCTGCAGTCTGGAACCGCGCGACCGCTACGGTCGCAGGTTCGAATCCTGCCTCGGGCATGGATGTGTGTGATGTCCTTAGGTTAGTTAGGTTTAAGTAGTTCTAAGTTCTAGGGGACTGATGACCTCCGAAGTTAAGTCCCATAGTGCTCAGAGCCATTTGAACCTTACCATCTGCCCCTGTCCTGTCCGCCTCTCCCCCACCCTCACCATTGACCGTCACCTCACCTGGATCCCTCATCTCTGCTCTATCCAATCCAAAGCCCACAACCACCTCTGACTCCTTAAACTCCTCTCTGACCAGACATGGGGGTTGAATCCCTCTACCATCCTCCAAATCCTTAATCCGTCCTATCCTCTGTTAAGCCAGTCCCACCTGGATATCCGCTGCCCCCCCCCCCCCAAATTCTGTAAGTCTCTCCAGATCCTCAATCACCATGCACTCTGCCTCGCCTTCCATATTCGCCTCCTGTCACCCATGTGGATCCTCTATGATGTGATACCTTTCCCCCATCTGCTCCTTTTCTACACCTCCCGCAGCCTTGATCCCCCTCATCCCATGGTTGCTCCTCTCCTCTCCCACCACTGCCCACTGCTGCGCCTTCCCTGTTGTGTCCCCCCTATCCTCCACCTTTACGCCATTCATCTCCTTTCCCAAGGAGGCTTCCACCAGCTCCCCCTCCCAGATGATGCCCTCTCTCCCTCCATCTGTCCCTCCTATCAACTCTGATCCTCACCTCCCCCTCCCTCCCTCTGTCCTTTTCCCAGACTCCCTCTCCCTTCCCTCCTTCCATCCTGTTCTTCCTCACCTATCCTTTCTTTGACTCCCTTCTCTCCCCCAAGTCCTTTTGCTTTCCCCTCCATTGCCTTCCCCACTCCTTCTCACATCCACTCTAGCTCCCCTTTTTCTATGTCCTCTTCCTCCATCGGCTCCCCCCCTTTTTTCTTTTCCAGTCCTGCCCCTTTTTCCCCCTCATCGGTCGGGTTCCCCCCCCTCCCCCCCGCCCCTGCCGCTGTGTCGCCTACAGTGCTGTTTTCAGTGAATGTTCAGTGTTGTGCGACCCCTGTCAGTGTTGGGAACAGCCACCATACTGTCGTCGTTGTGTTTTTTATCTTGTGCGAGTAGACACCAGACTGTCGCCATGTTTTTTTAATTCTGCCTGTCTACTTACTGTGTGTCTTCATGTTTTTTATATTTCAAATTCGGTGACTTGTCCCCTATTTTAGTGTTATTAGCGAATTCGCCGTTTTATCGCCTTTTTAATATTGTTTGTTATCTTACCATTGTTTGTTTAACTCTTCTTTCGGCTGTAGAGCAGCGTACTAAGCTGCTGTCAGCCCGCCCCTCCCCCTTTGGGGAGGGGGGGGGATCGGAAATCAATAAAGGAAAAAAAGTGGAGATACAGGGAAGGGCGAAGAAGAAGAAGAAGAAGAAGAAGAGAGGCTATGGTGTGGAGGTCGATTGCTGCTCCATCTCCCTGCACTTTCTGTCTCTCACACTTGCTGATTAAGCGTTTCTGTCCACATGGTATTCGTCGGACGCCATCTACTGGTGAATGTTTGAACTCGTTGCTCCAGTATGTCGATATCTGTGCCGCAGCTGCTGTCATCTTCCGGATTAAGAGATGGTGGCCTTTGTCTCTGTTAACGCTGAGCTAGTTCAAGAGATTGTTACCTTTCTTATATTGCGTGGGTCCTTCACGGTTGTCTCCAAGCGATTGGGTTTCTTGTACCTTTATGGACTACGTTATAGGCTAAGCGTCTCAAATGTGGTATTATACAGGGATGCTGAAAATTAAGTAGACTGTTAAAGAGTGAGATCTGATGTAGAATCAGGGAGAAAATGAATATAAGGAAAAGCGTTCCTAGAATACGGTTCCCACGTCCCACCCGGTCTCCATCTCTCCACCCTCCTTACCCTCTCCCAAGGTGGCTTCCGCCAGCTCCCCCTCCCTGATGATGTCCTCCTCCCCTCCATCTACCCCTCCTATCAACTTTGACCCTGCCCCCCCCCACTTCCGATGTCCTTTCCTTTAGGCACCCTCCCTCCCTTCTCTTTCCTTTTCCCCCATCCCCTCCCTCCACCCCTCTTCCCCTGGGCTTCCCCTCCACCTTCCCCCCTCCCCCTCTCTCCCGTGCCCCTGGCATCTCTGCTCTGCTCTGCTCTCCCCTCTCCCTCTCCCTCTCCCCCTCCCCTTCCTCCTCCTCCTCCTCCCTTGGCAGGTCCCCGGACTCGCACACGCTCAGTGAACATTCGCGCGCCGGAGATCATCGCCATCAGTGTCTCGTGTGTGTGCCTTCGTCTGTTTTAGTGTTCTTCGTCGTCACGCCTCATCTGTTCACGTGTGCCGTCGCCGTCGTCCGTCTTCTGTGCGCCGTGTCAACGAGTGTTAGTGTATTTTCGTCCAGCGTGAACGGCTTCGTGTTTATTGTTTTTGTATCTACATTCTTTGCCCGCCATTTTTTTGTATTGTCTGTGTCACCTATATATCGTATTATTGTACCCCTTAAGGCTGAAGAGCAGCGTATTATGCTGCTGCCAGCCCGCCTTGTATGAGGTGCTTAAAATTACAATAAAAATAAAAAAAAACGAATACGGGACAGGATGATAGGACCTGCGTTAAGAGATCAAAGAATAGCTTTCAAGTTACTTGAAGAAGTCTTAGGGATCAAAAAGTGTATGGGAAGGCAGTGTTACAAAATTTGCAACAAATTATGCAAGACTTCGGTTATAAGTGCTATTCTGAGCTGAGACTGCCGTAGAAGAGGAAGTCGTGGCGGATGATATGAAATCAGTAAAAAGTTTACCCATAATCAAAATGGGATTGCCCTAGCGCCGATATGTTATGCTGCCCTGATCGAACACTGCCTTCGTGTTTTGTTTCACGGGGCTAACAGGCCTCCCAGCTTCCCCAACGTAGGTGGTACAGTGCCCGAAATATAATTCTTCAAGTCTCTGTATGTACATTTTTCCGGAGATGGCTGCTGGACTCGGCTGTGCGATACAGGATATCAAATGAAACACCTTCCAGCCTTTTATTTGGCTACCAGTTTCGGTGATGTACAACACCATCTTCAGGCCCCTGACCGACGTGCAGGAAGATTTCGTCTCGTTTCTGGCCCCTGTTTTGACCAGAACCGAGGAGAAATCCTCCAACACATCGGTCAGAGGCCTGAAGATGACGTTGTAAATCGCCGAAACTGGTAGCCAAATAAAATAAGCTTGGAAAGTAGACGGATGAAAGGTGTTTGATTTGAAATCCTATAATTCGTAAATGCTAGACCCTGCGGCCTTTACGGAAAATTGATTTGATTCTTCCCCAGGGAGGGATTGTTGCCTATTCGTCGACGCCTTTCACCCACTGCACTGGTGAAACAAAACGTTAGGACCATCCGCTCAATGAGATGCTAGTCTACCACTGAGCTCGCATTTTATTTATCATAACTTCGATAAGTCCTTGGCGGATTTCCGGAGGTATGTGGCACTAAATGTCTATGCACAGGTCACGCAGTTTCCATAAATTACGGACTGGTGGTTTGTGGACGCAGCGCTGCCGATTGATAAGAGTTCCTTATGCGTTGCAGCAGTGTGCGCTGAACGATGTGCTCCGAGACACTTCTCCATGCACCAGCATTGTAGCCTGTCATCCAATCTGCCATATATCGCCATTTATCCCGCTTTACAGAGCGGAAAACCCTCTGACCTCCACGTTCTGAGACGGGGCATGAACGTCTAACATCTTGTCGCCTAGTAGTGGGTTCACCGTCCTTCAAGCACTTTCCATAGATGCTCACAACTGTAGCACCCAAACAGCGGAATAGCTTCCCAGTTTTCGACATGTTCGTTGACAGGTTCAAATGGTTCAAATGGCTCTGAGCACTATGGGACTCAACTGCTGTGGTCATAAGTCCCCTAGAACTTAGAACTACTTAAACCTAACTAACCTAAGGACAGCACACAACACCCAGCCATCACGAGGCAGAAAAAATCCCTGATCCCGCCGGGAATCGAACCCGGGAACCCGGGCGTGGGAAGCGAGAACGCTACCGCACGACCACGAGATGCGGGCTCGTTGACAGGAGTCGGGCCATAACTATCTGTCAAAATTGCTAACGTCATTGGATTTCTGACTCGTATCGTCAATGGCATGGTTTCCCATTCATCTCTGCTACGCTTATACATTTTGCTTACCGCGTTACATGCCTTCAACGCGACTTTGTCTCGTAATGCGCAGTAGCCACAATTTTTTGACTCAGCTGTGTATAAAGTTGAAAGCGTTTGCTAGGTTCTAACATTAAGGGGAGGTTTACTATCTCTTGGTTAAAAAAATCGATTTTTTAAATTGAATTGTTGCATCCATAAAAGTGCTTAGAATCCACCCCTGAAACGGGTTTTCCGAATACGGAACGGAAATATTTGTTATTTGTCGTTGTACAAAAAAATGCACCTGCCTGAAGTAGGCATTTTTCACGCACCAGTTTTTTTTCTTTCGGGGGCGAGTTATTGTATCGGTGCTTGGGAGAAAACACACAAAATTCTAATGAAAGTTTGAACGTGTGTGTTTGAAAGTTAGACCCCCCAGTATTTGCATTCTGGAGTGAAGACTGTGGAGATTGCGACTTTCCTGTCAGTGAGCAGCTTCAACGAAGGTTATTCAGCAATTCTGAAGATCATGACAACGATCGACGACACCCTGGGACTCTATTCGACGCAGTTCGCCAAGCATTCGGACGACCACCGTATTCAAACGGCCGAAAACCGCTTGTCACCGGCCGTACGAGCGGCTCCGGAACAGCGCAGGATGGCCCAGATCGAGCAGAACGCCCTCTATGAGGAAGAGGAAGGACTAGTTTAAGGACCCGGAATAGCAGATTCAACGTACGTTGCATTTATATGTAGTCAAAACTTCAAAGGCATTTTTCTCGAAATGATGTTTTTTTATCGCGCGTTATGGTAACTTCAAATCTACTGAACTGATTGGCATGATTCTTTGTTTCCGGCGTAGCTAACTAAATTGTCTAGGAGTTGTACCACTTTTATTCCGATCCATCAACTATAAATATTTTTACTTGGCCGACCAAGTCGAAAAATCGATGGCAAAACCATATTTTTTTTAAATGGCCTCCATTTTGTTTCCTATGGTCCAAATAACTTAAGCGAGGTACAACGCCTAAGGAATCTCATATACTTCGCTAACGTCAACTCAGTTTTGATTCCAGACGAGCCGGCTTACCTGTGACGTACCGCGCGTGGAGGTCTACATCGAAATTTTGATTCGTTCCGACGGCATTTCAGCCTTTGCTCTTCGACATTTTCGGTCGAAAAATTCCAGTTTGCCGAGGAAATATCAATAAACATTTTGACCAAATTTGACATTGATATCTACAACACAACTCGAGAAAAAAAACCCTCAAAGAACATGCTTTTTTCGGGCCAAATATAGTAAAACTCCCATTAACCTAAGAGTACACAGCATATTATGTCTCTGATTCTAATGTCCTGGAAACATAACCCGTTATATGAAATTTGACCCATAAATGAGCAATAATGCAATGTGAATGCTATTAGTGAAACACGCGGAACTGAACCACCCAACACAACGAAATAATAGAGGGGCATTTAACGCAAGTCAAATCAATATATTCTGCATCCTAAATCTTCGACTGTTCTACTACAACCTGCCAGAGTTAATCTATCACTTCCTGTAGAAGTCATACGTGCCATGCAAATGTAAATACACACAGTATTATATAATACCTAACGAATGGAAAATGACTCATTTTAAAGCAAAGTCTCGAAGAATTCTTCGCTGCAGCACGTGTCTTGAAGACCATTAGAACTCGTCTATGCTGAAGATAGTTTAGGAACTATTTCAAATACGTTGTACGTAAGTTTGGTGCTTTCATCTACAAAACCTGAATGAGCACATGCACGGACGAGCATCAAAGATCGGAGGAGTAAAAAGGACTTCGTGAAGAAAAGGATTCCGAGACATCCGAATTTAAATTGAGATATTATTGAGAAAATAGACACAGACGCTCATGAATAATACATACGAATGTTTTCCAACGGGACACGTGGTGATACAGAGATACGCACTTACGAAAAAGAGAAAAATAGACCCATATTCATAACAACACCCGTGATATTATTTAACGACTGGGAATGTAGTGTGACAAGCAGCTGATATGCTCGGATGACTCAACGAAAAGTTCATATTGATCCATACGTATTCTGACAAAGACGCAAATCGAACGAAGAAATAATCTTGCTCAGGTAGATCCCAACTGCAAAGCAGGTCACATGAATAAATATTAAAAAGCACGAACATATAATTACGTCAGTACAGTGCAAGCAGGAGGCAACTGTCTCACCAGTAATCCTGGACGATATAGCTTAAAAATGACCGTTTAAGTACCACAGTACAGATGTCTATACTTCACAAGTTGGCAACAGGTAGAAGATGTTCACAGCCGCAGGCGAAAAAGAATGTTGCTTACACTGGGGTACTCAAGTCTTGGCACCAAGCAATATGACTGGCTGGCGCGACCCAACGTCAAAGTGCCTTACACCACCCAACTGAAGACTAAACTATTTTTAGTAAACAGGATTTTGACTATAGCATTTTTGAGTCACGAAAGTGCATAGCCACTCGCATAAATGATAGTGGTTTGTATTGCTTTCAAGGTAATTGAGCTAGTGGGAATTATTCGTCTTTTTCATCTGTCTTTTTTCTTACTGGATTTTGTAGCTACTCTATCTGTCGCATCGTCTGGGCTTGAATATGCCACCCATCCTAGAAGGATTTTAATGAATAATCATCGTGTGGTGTTGCAGTTCTTCTTGTTATGTCCGTGCTTACTAAGAAAATCCCGCCTTATGCAAGACACCAACAAAACAAAACAGAGAAATGTGTCTTGCATAAGGTGGAATTACTCGTTCCGATTTTAATGAAATTTACCCCGGTAGGAGAAGCTTACGTAAGTGTATCACTTATTGTCTTGTCGGAGCTTAAACAACCGAGGGCGGTAGCACGGTGGTACGACATTATCCCCGTACTTGGGAGGTCTGAGCTTCAAATACTCGTCCGCCATACAAATTTAGATTTCTTGTATTTCCCTTACATCATTTAAGGTTCGCTGAAAGAAGAAGCTTGTGCTCCATGTCTAATGATGTAGTCTTTGATGGCACATTAAATCTCAATGTTCCTTTTTTCTCCACTTCAAAACTTGGGTGAACGTCCACGGTTTGGCCCACTCCCGTAGAAATTCGTTTCCTGTAAGTGGCTTTTGGACGGTCATCAGACTGTAGTCCTTAGAGCCATGAGTTGCCTATGATGTGCTAGAAGCTACAACGAACATCAGTATCTCTAACTCCATCGGTAATTACGTAAATGATTTGGCGGACAGTCTGGGCAGCAGTATGCGGTTGTTTGCTGATGATGCTGAGGTGTACAGTAAGGAGTCGCAGTTTGGTGACTGTATGAAGATACAAGACGACTTACACAAAATTTCTGGTTGGTATGATGAATGGCAGCTAGCCCTAAAAGTGGAAAAATGTTAATGAATGCGAATGTGTAGGAAGATCAAATCTGTAATATTCGGATACAGTATTACTAGTGTCCTGCTTCAAACAGTCAAATGGTTTAACTATCAGGGCGTAACGTTGCAAAGAGATATGAGGTGGAACGAGCATGTGATAACTGTGGCAGGGATGGCAAATGGTTGATCTCGGTTTACTGGGAGAATTTTAGGAAAGTGTGCTTCATCTGTAAAGGAGACCACATATAGGTCGCTGGTACTGCTCGAGTGTTTGGAATCTGAAGTAGGTGGGACTGAAGAAAGTTATTGAGGCAATTCAGAGGCAGGCTGCTAGGTTTGTTGGCGGTAGCTTCGACCAACAGCAAGTATTATGGAGATTCTTCGGGAACTCAAATGGGAATCCCTGGAGGGAACGCGACGTTCTTTTCCACTATTGAAAAAATTTAGAGAACCGGCATTTGAAGCTGACTGCCGAGCGATTCTGCTCACGCCAACATACACTACTGGCCATTAAAATTGCTACACCAAGAAGAAATGCAGATGATAAACGGGTATTCATTGGACACGTATATTATACTAGAACTGACATGTGATTACCTTTTCACGCAATTTGGGTGCATAGATTCTGAGAAATCAGTACTCAGAACAACCACCTCTGGATGTGATAACGGTATTGATACGCCTGGGCATTGAGTCAAACAGAGTTTGGATGGCGTGTACAGGTACAGCTGCCCATTTAGCTTCAACACGATACCACAGTTCATCAAGAGTAATGACTGGCGTATTGTGACGAGCCAGTTGCTCGGCCACCATTGATCAGACGTTTTCAATAGGTAAGAGATCTGGAGAATGTGCTGTCCAGGGCAGCAGTCGAACATTTTCTGTATCCAGAAAGGCCCGTACGGCACCTGCAACATGCGGTCGTGCATTATCCTGCTGAAATGTAGGATTTCGCAGGGATCGAATGAAGGGTAGAGCCACGGGTCGCAACACATCTGAAATGTAACGTCCACTGTTCAAAGTGCCGTCAATGCGAACAAGATGTGACCGAGACGTGTAACCAATTGCACCACATACCATCAGGCCGGGTGATACGCCAGTATAGCGATGACGAATACACGCTTCCAATGTACATTCACCGCGATGTCGCCAAAAACGGATGCGACCATCATGATGCTGTAAACAGAACCAGGATTCATCCGAAAAAATGACGTTTTGCCATTCGTGAACCCAGGTTCGTCGTTGAGTACACCACCGCAGGCGCTCCTGTCTGTGATGCAGCGTCAAGGGTAACCGCAGCTATGGTCTCCGAGCTCATAGTCCATGCTGCTGCAAACGTCGTACAACTGTTCGTGCAGATGGTTGTTGTCTTGCTAATGTCCCCATCTGTTGACTCAGGGATCGAGACGTGGCTGCACGATCCGTTAGAGCCATGCGGATAAGATGCCTGTCATCTCAACTGCTAGTGATACGAGGCCGTTGGGATCCAGAAAGGCGTTCCGTATTACCCTCCTGTACCCACCGATTCCATATTCTGCTAACAGTCATTGGATCTCGACCAACGCGAGCGGCAATGTCGCGATACGATAAACCGTAATCGCGATAGGCTACAATCCGACCTTTATCAAAGTCGGAAACGTGATGGTACGCATTACTCCTCCTTACACGAGGCATCACAACAACGTTTCACCAGGCAACGCCAGTCAACTGCTGTTTGTGTATGAGAAATCGGTTGGAAAGTTTCCTCATGTCAGCACGTTGTAGGTGTCGCCACCGGCGGCAACCTTGTGCGAATGCTCTGAAAAGCTAATCATTAGTATATCACAGCATCTTCTTCCTGTCGGTTAAATTTCGCGTCTGTAGCACGTCATATCCGTGGTGTAGAAATTTTAATGTCCAGTAGTGTAGATGTAGAATTACAGTCTGTAAACATGGAAGTGCCCGCATCGAGATCACTATCCGTGCTATGGCGGTAGAGATTTGGTACAAGTGTTTACACGTTACACTTAGAACTGATGTCCCTTGACGCAGGTTTCCTGAGCACCGGGGACGAGGCGGCTCCCGGCAACGCAGGCCTGCGGGACCAGATGCTGGCGCTGAGCTGGGTGCAGCGCAACATCGCGGCGTTCGGTGGCGACCCTGCCAGGGTGACGGTCGGCGGCGAGAGCGCGGGCGGCTGCTCCGTGGGAGACCTCATCATCTCGCCAGCAGCAGCAGGTAGTCTGCCGCCCGCTCACCTCACGTTCACCACGACCCATCTGAGAGTATTCGGACAATTATTCATTTACATCCTTTTTCCCTTTTATTTAGGCAGACGATAATCACATCTCTTAGTCATACCACAGCTGATTTCTACTATAAGATCAACTTCAGATCTACCACTGCTGGCCATTAGAAACACACCGAAGGAGAGCAGATAACGGGATATTAAAGGTTTCCAGAAATGACTGCCAATTGTACTAACCGTGCGCGCACCAAATGAAGTACATCTGGCAGTAACAATGGCTCTAACATGGATGGATATCACGCCGAATTGTGTTGATAGACAGATACATGTTCCAAGCAGCTTAACCTCAAACATAGTGTTCAGTGTGCCAGTATATTGGCAACCTGTGACCAGGTGTCAGGTTCAGTATGTCACAAATATAAAGCCTTTTGTCGAAATTAACGGCTATATGAACCAGAGGTGACTGTGTGGCGTGTCCAATATTATCCGACACCACCACGCCACACGTTAGGTCCGCATCTTGGTGACGAATGGAATCGGTATCGTTCATTCTCTTCGGAACCTCGACACACGAGTATGTCCAACGAATTAGCGTACACACAAGTAACACTCGACTGAAAAGACGACGTGGACCTGTTCTTGTGTCCCGTGCGTCATTGCTGAAGACACTAACGTCGGCGAGATTCTCTCTGCTGCCGCGTCAAAGGAAACCGCAACAATGCTCGTCGAGACGACAGTCCGTGGTGCTCCATATGCCGGCACACTGTCGTTGACTTGCAGACCGTACACTGCGGTCTCGTGCGTCAACGTGGTGTCCCCAACTACAAATACTTTAGCCATGACATTCTAGACTGTCGAAGGAAGCCGCAACATTGAGGGAGGCATTGCTCGAAAGTAGCACAGTGGAAAATTGGCTAGTGGAAAGTGCCACAGTATATGCAGCACCTGCACGAGAGTCGGAAACGCCACGGTGGGAAAGTCAACGGAGCCGCACAATTCGTGAGCATACTTTCGTTGCTGCAAACCTGCCCGTAGAAGCAACACCACTGGTCAGAATGACGTCAAATTGCAGCGGAATATTATCGGAGAAGGGGGAAAGTGTATGGCAAAAGAAAAAGAAATAGCTACAAATAGATGGCGTAGTAAGGTCATAATTTAATAATGATCGACCAAAAATCACAAATGAATCATACAACAATGCCTGAGGTGTACGTTTGACGATAAACAAACTGTACTGCTCAGTGTGCATCGGTGTACAGGTGTGATACTGTTAGTTACGTAAGCCCATCCACCATGACAAGGTCATATCACATAGGATGGGAAAAACCGGTTTCTAACTGTCCTGAGGGCACAAATCGCGTAAAAAGCATCACTCATACCAGTTTTTAATTCTCCTGAGAGCAAAAACTGTCTCCAGGCCAAAACCCACATGAAAAGCATCAATCAAAGTCAAATAGGGGTATTAATGCTGGCGCAAAACATGTTCATTTTGCTGTCCACCGTTTTCTGCAACAAGCTGACATCGAGAAACAGCATGTTCCACAACTGCTCGAAGTGTTCCCGGGGTCACGTTCAGAATGTGCTGCGCAGTGTGTGCCTTCAGTGCAGTGGGATCACTGAACGCAACATCTTTCAGGTAGACCCACGGCCAGAAGCCACACGGATTAAGATCAGGTGATCGGGACGGCCAGGCTGTAGGGAAATGGCGGATGATAATTCTAGCAAATCCGAAATGACGCTTCAGCAGCTGCTTAACTGGATTTGAATGTGCGGGGGTGCGCCATCAGGCATAAAAATGATCCCATCCACACATGACGTGGTTGCGCAAAAGACACTCATAGCGCTTACCAGTGACGGTACAGCTAACAGGACCGGAAGCACCTGTCTCTTAGAAAAAATATGGCCCTATGATAAATGATGCCGTGAACCCCTTTATAGTATGAAGTGGTACTGATTGATTTGCATGTGTGTTTTCCGTTGCCCATATTCGACACTTCTGTGTATTGACAAATCCTGTCAGATGGAAGTGGGCTTTGTCTGTCCAAACAATCTGCGACGGCTAATCATTGTCCACCTCCATGCGAGCAAAAAATTCTGAAGCAAAGGTATCTCTCGCTGGCAGGTCAACAGGAAGTAACTTGTGCACATGGGAAATTTTGAATGGATAGCAAAGAAGGATGTTTCGTAGGATTTTACGCATCGTGCTCACGAGTATGTCCAATGTTCGGGCAATTCTCCGTGCACTACACGTTTTCACGCCACCACTCGCCTCCTCCTGCATTGCTGTGGCCACTGCTTCCACTGACGTCGAATCAATTCTTTGCCTCACTCTACCAGGTTGCACACCAAAAGAAGCCGACTTTTCGAATTTACGAATCATTTTCTCCAGACCCACGGCAGTCATCGGACCAACGCATTTTTTCAAACCCTTTAGTGTCCGGAACTTCTGCTCAGCGACGTGTGCACAGTAATACAGCTTTACAAGCAAAACGCGATCCTGCATTGAGACAGTCATGTCGAACTTCGCAGACGCAAAAGGAGGACTAATCGTGTACCCGGCGTGTGTATACCAACTTCAATGGGTCGTACGCATGACAGGTGTTTTTATTTACGTATTCTGACACATACAGCGCCATCTATTGATCAATTTTCACACAATTTTTTTCTTCTGCCATACGTTTTCCTAGTTCTCCGATTATATTCCGTTGCAATTTGACGTCATTCTGACTAGTGGTGTTATTTCTACAGCGTTTTGAAAGTTTGACTTTAATTATAATCACCCCGTATTTTGATTCATGGTGCTTGACATCGCTGTAAGATCCAAAATGGCCGAGGGAGCAATACACCTGTCCTCTCGCCGCAGTTGAATTCCTGAAACGCGGTGTATATAATCCTCCAGAATCTATAGATTCGATATTCGAAAGACAAATGTGGTATCCATCCAGTGCGAGCAGCAATACCGCGGAACGATAAACGGTCTCGGTAGGCCACAATTGTACCACTACTGAATTCCGGTACGTCCATACAGAAGGCATAATACCGTCATCTCACAAACAACCGACATCCAACTGCAGTTTCTGAATAAGAACGTTGCGTAATCTTTCCCTATACAAAGAATGTACATAGCGAAACTTCCTGGCAGTTTAAAACTGTGTGCCGGACCGAGACTCGAACTCGGGACCTTTGCCTTTCGCGGGCAAGTGCTCTACCAACTGAGCTACCCAAGCACGACTCACGCCCAGTCCTCACAGCTTTACTTCTGCCAGTATCTCGCCTCCTACCTGCCAAACTTTACAGAAGCTCTCCTGCGAACCTTGCAGAACTAGCACTGCTGAATGAAAGCATATTGCGGAGACATGGCTTAGCCACAGTCTGGAGGATGTTTCCAGAATGAGATTTTCACTCTGCAGCGGAGCGTGCGCTGATATGAAACTTCCTGGCATATTAAAACTGTGTGCCGGACCGAGACTCGAACTTGGGACCTTTACCTTTCGCGGGCAAGTGTTCTACCAACTGAACTACCCAAGCACGACTCCCGAGTTCGAGTCTCGGTCCGGCACACAGTTTTAATCTGCCAGGAAGTTTCATATCAGCGCACACTCCGCTGCAGAGTGAAAATATCGTTCTGGAATGTACATAGCGTTACTGGTACGTCCTTCGTGCAGTTGCACCGAAATGCTGATCACTTGCATGTTAAGGCATACAGCGGTTAGACAAAAATATGAAAACATCACGAGCAATGGATGCCTGAACATAAATGCAGATGTTGGCCAAGCCTGCAGGCAGCGCTCTTGTGTCTGACCACGATCAGCGCCTGAGGAACACCTTCAATATTTTCCAAGTGTGAGTCGTGGCGAGAACTGTGTCCTGTGTAGATGTGAGTGCATGATGGCGGTGCTTAATGAAGTTCAACGTGGGGAAATTATTAATGCTCGTGTAGTGGGGTGCTTCTGTAATTAAGATACAGAACAGATTCATGTTTCAACAGGCAGTACATCGAAGATTTATACCGCATACAGGGAAAGCGGGAAACCTCATCCGCTAAGTCACGACGCCGATGAAAGTGTGTGTTGAGTGATTGGGACGGACGGTAATTGAAGAGCGAAATTTGAATTATATTAATACCTTCAGCTGCTAACGGGCGTTGATATATATCAACGGGGACAGGTGAGAATGTGCGCCGCGACCGGGACTCGAACCCTGGATCTCCTGCTTACATGACAGACGCTCTATCCATCTGAGCCACCAAGGGCACAGAGTATAGCGCGACTGCAGGGACTATCTCGCGCACGCCTTCCGCGAGACCCACATTCTCACCTTGTATGTCCACACGCTACATTCGTAGTATCCGACCCCAACACACTCATTACTCGTGGAAGACATTCTTACCAAGTCCCGTAAGAGTTTGGAGGATATGTGTGCATCCGCACAGAAGAAGGTCATGGCTGGTGTTGCCAGAACTAAATACTTATGTGGATATGGTGTCTGTTCTTTCGGACATGTCCGAAAGAACAGACACCATATCCACATAAGTATGTACTTGAAGAGGGTTTAACGAAAGACAAGAGGACGGCTGCTACAAAAGTCGCTGCATTACTAAAGTCGTACGCGCCAACACAGTCAACGCCAAAAGCATCACGATGGAATCTCCATAAGCAGGGAATCGCAGTGGGAGCTGGAATTTCAAAACCACTCACCAGGGATGCAAATGCCCGTAACAGAAAAACATGTTGCAGAAACCACAAAACCTGGTCTATGGAATAACTAAAGAAAGTAATTTGGTCGCGTTAGTCTTGTTTCACACTATCTGACAGAAGCTGCACAAATATTCAGTCAGACCTTGATGAGATTTCGATGTGGTCCAGAGATTGGCAACTTGCTCTAAATTTTCAGAAATGTAAAATTTCGCACTTCATAAAAGGAAAAAACGTAGTATCCTATGACTATAATATCAATCTGTCACTTTTGGAATCGGCCAACTCATACAAATGCTTGGGTGTAACACTTTGTAGGAATATGAAATAGAATGAGCACGTAGGTTCACTCGTGTGTAAAACAGGTGGTAGACTTCGTAGTGGTAGAATACTGGGAAAGTGCAATCAGTCTACAAAAGAGATTGCTTTCAAATCACTCGTGCGTCCGGTTCTAGAATATTGTTTATGTGTGTGGGAGCCGTAGCAAATAGGAGTAACATGGAGTATCGAACGTACACTGAGAATGGCAGCACAAATGGCCACAGGTTTTTTTTAATCCATGGGACTCTGTCACGCGGATACTGAGGAAACTGAACTGGAAGACTCTTGAAGACAGACGTAAACGATCTATTAACGAAGCTTCAAGAAGCGGCTTTAAATGACTACTCCACAATCTCGTACGTATCGCTCACATAGGGATCGTGACGATAAGATTACAATAAATACTGCACACACAAAGGAATTCATACAGTCATCCTTCCCGCGCTCCTTCTACGTAATGGAGCAGGAAGAAACCCTAATAACTGATCCCCGCACGCCACTCTAAGCCTCTGATGCAAACTGCTTGTTGCCAATAGTGATTTAGGCAGCCATATTCTGATATCCCATAGACTGCAAGGTTACTCTGCAAGATCGCGTTACTGCCAACGATTATATATTTTGACTGATCAGTTCTGTCCCATGCTACAGTTTTTATCGCCCAATGGTAATGCTACGTTTCGTGATGACAGGGCCCGTGTCCACACAGCTCGCATTGTGCAGGATTGCTTTGCTGATCACGAAAACGAATTATCACATATCCCTCGGCCACCGCAGTCTGATCTCAACGTTATTGAGCCTTTGCGGTCTACTTTGGAGAGAAGGGTGTGTGATCGCTATCCATCGTCACTACCTGAACTTGCCACTATTTTCCAGGAAGAATGGTTTAAGATTCTGCTTATAATCACATAGGACTTGTCCTTATCCACACCGAGACGACTGGAAGTTCTTTTGAATGCCAACGGTTTTCCTACACCGTATTAGGCACGGTAATGTGCTGTGTTTATTTGTTTCCACGATTTTGTCGAACCCTTTTAATACACTTCATGGCAGTTTGATGTTTATTGCATATCGCCATCTTGGTGTTGCATTTTTAATGAACAGTAATGTATAAACACGGCCGCCGCTCGTGGTCTCACGGTAGTGTTCTCGCTTGCCGAGCACGGGGACCAGGGTTCGATTCCCGGCGGAATCAGGGATTTTCACCTGCCCCGAAATGACTGGGTGTTGTTGCGTCGTCTTCATCATCATCATTCATCCACATTAAGGTCGGAGGAACGCAACGGCAAACCACCTCCATTAGGACCTTGTCTACGCTCTGTCAAGAATCATGGGACTTCATTTCCAATGTATAAACAATGTAAATCAAACTGATTTCGATCAACAAACAAACAGTAACATGGTAACGTGAAAAGACTTAAAATACCGTTGTGCCGGGTGTAGTGGACTGTTAAGGCAGCCAGTCCACAGTGAAGTAGCCGAAAGGGCACGCGTCAACTCACGCCGTCTGGCGTTAAGTCTGGAACAGGATTCGTAATGAATGTGATAAAGAAAAGAACGTAGCTACTAGAACACTTAACTTTTATATTGTCCTTTGGTATACAGCATTCTGGATGATACAAGTGAGACTCTATCTTGAGGTACATGCAACGTTACAAATGGTTAACGGCGCCTTGCTAGGTCGTAGCCATGGACTTAGCTGAAGGCTATTCTAACTGTCTCTCGGCAAATGAGAGAAAGGCTTCGTCAGTGTAGTCGCTAGCAACGTCGTCGTACAACTGGGGCGAGTGCTCGTACGTCTCTCTAGACCTGCCGTGTGGTGGCGCTCGGTCTACGATCACTCAGTGGCGACACGCGGGTCCGACATGTACTAATGGACCGCGGCCGATTTAAGCTACCACCTAGCAAGTGTAGTGTCTGGCGGTGACACCACACCGGGCACAGGCAAAAGTTGCAGAGAGAACGTTTTGTGTTAGCAGAAGAGCCAACACCGTGTTACGAGTGGAGGCTGAAATGCACGCGTTTTAGCTCACGCAGGCTGGCGTGAGGAGGAAAGAACTATACTGACGTGAGGTCTGGAACATGACAAAGAATGAGAATTCACAAAGCGGACGTAATTAGTTTGATACTTAACTGTAATCCATTGATGATGAACGTCGCTCTTAACGGTACATGATTCACAATATTATTTGTTGAGAATACATTCTTGAAGATAGTAATTGTAGTAAATGAATATGGCGCCTTTCTAGGTTGTAGCAAATGACGTAGCTGAAGGCTATGCTAAACTGTCGTCTCTGCAAATGAGAGCGTATGTAGACAGTGAACCATCGCTACCAAAGTCGTCTGTACAACTGGGGCGAGTGCTAGGGAGTCTCTCTAGACTAGACCTGCCGTGTAGCGGCGCTCGGTCTGCAATCACTGATAGTGGCGACACGCGGGTCCGACGTATACTAACGGACCGCGGCCGATTTAAAGGCTACCACCTAGCAAGTGTGGTGTCTGGCGGTGACACCACAGAAAGGCTGGCACATCCTCTTACCTGCTGTGCTGGGCCAGGCACAGCTGCATTAAACAGGCACTACTGGCTACGTGGCGTGTTTCCGGTCTGAAGAAGTCAGCTCAAGTACATAGCCAGGACGGCATCTTAGAGAACTCACCACGAGAGGCAGAAACCGAAAGTTCCAATATTTGTCGTTCCAAAACTTTCCGCGGTTGATGGACGGTTCGCAAAGGATGAGCTATTATTGGAATACAGTCCTCTTCTCATGGGACAGTGTGTTCGTTGGCATTTCGCAGATGCACTACAGTACAGATGGTAGCCGTATTGGACGAACCAGAAGACAACAATGAGAAAGAGAAGGTGGCCGCCCGTGTGGTATGAAGTCAGAAGCTGATCTTGCACCGCCTTCACTCTGTTAGTATCTGCCTGTCGAATATGCTCAGCGCTGGGTCACTTGGAGCTGTTTTCAATAATTGCACTCCACACAGAATAAACCTTTTGCATAGGTGACAGGAGGCCGACTCTTGTTTTCCCTTCTCCAAGTTCCCTACTCCACAGAATTGCGTTAACGACAAACTATTAATGCAATTAGTCTCTACTCACCTTGTCGCTAGTGATACAAACCACACATTACTCTCGTTCTGTGTCGAGACCGCACGCTGGATCTAGCAATGCCAAATGTTGCACCACAACAGGGCCACTTGACATCTGTCCGTTGTCGGACTGTCTAACGTGGCATGTAAAAGAGTTTGTTCGTGGGTATACAAGAGAATAGTACATGATAAACCGTGCACTCTGGCGATAAAAACCATGATTACATCATATTAATTACTTTTCAAATTAAAAGTAAAATAAATATGATCCACAAATCAGCCGTAGTTTCCAATAAAATGAAATAAAATAAATGATCGATAAAATGTATGTACAAAGAGGAATCTTGACGTAGAGTAACATGACATTAAAATGTACTTCTAGAACAGACAATTAGTAAGGAAACAAGTCATCAACATAACGTGTTTAAAAAACTGGTAAAATACGAGAGAAGGGGTGTGATAAACATAAATTAATTTACAAAAACTGCAGTAAGTAAACGGTACTGAGCTATCGTTTTTTCATGTATCCCAAACCCAGTTTTCTCTACAATGAACATTGGAGCGGTATGTTGGCGAAGTTAAGCATCGTGAATTTCCATTGACAATTATTCGATTGAAGCCTTCATTTTCAATTTCCGAAGCACACAAATAAATTGTGCGGAATGGTAAGAAACGAGCTCCGCTTAGCTGTCTGTAGTAAACAAAATCAATAACACTGACGTATCAACTAGAAAAGTTGGAAACAAGCTGTCCTGCTTGCGAACCCAATAGCTTAATCACCTCTTCATCTCGCTCGGTATCCCTGATAGTTATCGACGTCTCAAAATACCTTCCTTAGACCAACTGCGACGTACCAACATTATGACGTTTGTTTTACGAGAACGCTACTCCGATATTTTTGTTTATACAGGGTGTCCTAACTATTTGTCCACCCAAAATATCTCTGGAACAATAACAGCTATTGGAAAACGACTTTCATCGGTATCAGTGCGGGGCTGGGGTCCATGAATGTACATATTTGGAAACATTCTAAAACGAAAGCATATGTGTTTTTTAACACAAACTTATGTTTTTTTAAATGGACCTCCTATATTTTTTCTTCAGCAATCCATAGCATGACAAAGCACATACACAATGGCGTTGATTGCATCGGAATATTCCCATTACATCCCGAGATATTGAGACGCGAAGTTGACGCTTGAAACACCCGACATGCGCTGCTAGCGCACGTCCTGAGGCTCAGGCGTGAACCCCATGCTGCCCGTAATCGCAGCAGGATGGCAGCAGACCGTATTATTCGTTTCGGACCTCTGGGTAAGTATGGAAGTGTGATTACGCATGTCAATCACATCGCGATTACGGGCAGCATGGGGTTCACGCCTGAGCCTCAGGACGTGCGCTAGCAGCGCATGTCGGGTGTTTCAAGCGTCAACTTCGCGTCTTAATATCTCTGTATGTAATGGGAATATTCCGATGCAATCAACGCCATTGTGTATGTGCTTTGTCATGCTATGGGTTGCTGAAGAAAAAATATAGTAGGTCCATATAAAAAACATAAGTTTGTGGTAAAAAACACATATGCTTTCGTTTTAGAATGTTTCCAAATATGTACATTCATGGGCCCCAGCCCTACATTGATACCGGTGAAAGTCGTTTTCCAATAGCTGTTATTGTTCCAGAGATATTTTGGTTGGACAAGATAGCTGGGACACCCTGTATAAGGGACAGTTAAACGAAAATGAGACAGATGCGAGGAAAACGAAGTACAGTAAACTGTTTATTATTTCATGATATTTCGATTTATCTCGAAAAGGTAATTCTTTTGATTGTTGTAGATTTTATCAAGGTTTTATTTGGCCAAGATGACAACACAGAAAACAGTGATTACCAGTTTTAAACGGCATAAACGTTCATCTTCAGATCATCATACAAACATGCGGTATCTAAATCAAGAAAATAAGTAAGACATATAATCACAATAGTGTTAACATCTGTAACGTTCTCTGGCAGCACGCATCCAAAGTGAAAGTTAAAAGAACATTTCGATGTATAATGCTTACTGTAACAAATGATTTATATGTATTTCTGTTAAATGAATTTCAAAAGGACACTTTGTGAGGAAAAGTATAATTACGAATTTTGCTATTATAAATGATTATTCAAAGAGTGTGAAATACTATCTGTGGCGGAGGATGTGAAACCAGCCACAGAAGAAGCGGTATGTAACGAGAAATGACAAAGACTGTAGAAAAATTAGTTAAGATATAAATAGGCAGTATATCGTAATAGAATCGCTTGTCTTCTGGACGGACTGAATGGGAGAGGAACCCGTGACATTGCGTTAGGCTCTTAGGTAGTCTTCATTTGTCATAAGTCGATGATCGACGCCATTTGTAGCTGGCATTGTAAAAGGTGTGTAAAGATTCTAATTGTTTCTGTTAAAATATATTTATCTAGTAAAATCTGTTTGTCACAATTACTGCAAAGTTCGCACCGGACATTACCCATTTTCTTTAAGAAATTTCAGCATTTTATTGGATATCGCTGGCGGTGCGGAGTTGCGCCGCGAGCGATCAGTCTGCAGCACGGGCAGATTTAAATATACGATCGCAATAACGACTACATCCTGAAAGGGGTACAGGTAGAGGTGAACGAAAACAATAACGTGTTTCTATTCACAGCATTCCAGACGTAGAATAAAAGGAGATAGTAGATTTTATCTTGTGCATTCACAGGTGGATACAAGCTGCAGCTTTTATAAACTTTCATTCAAAAAATGGTCAATTCTGAACATATCGTAAAGTGTATTTAAAAGTGGATAATTTTTCAGGAGAGCCTAGCAATATAAAAGAAAACATTTTCATATGATAAAGATAGTCTTATGCTTCAAAGCTAGGAGGGGTATATCCAGTTAAACAAAAATCCACTGCAACGTGAAAATGTTTGCTAAGTTCGATGGACAATAATATTTTCATTCTTGCACAAACAGCTTTAGTAGTTGAATAAAAGTAAAACTTGAGTCATTATTTCGGAATATTCAAAGAAATTCATTTTTGTTAATCTGCAATGGAATATTTCATACGTAAAGTAATAATCACAGATGGACAGGGTGGTCCATTGATAATGAACGGGCCAAATATATCACGAAATAAGCATCAAACGAAAAAACTACAAAGAACGAAACTCGTCTCGCTTGAAGGGGGAAACCAGATGGCGCTATGTTTGGCCCTTTAGATGGCGCTGCCATAGGTCAAACGGATATCAACTGCGTTTTTTTTTTTAAATAGGAACCCCCATGTTTTATTACATATTCGTGTAGAACGTAAAGAAATATGAATGTTTTATTTGGACCACTTTTTTCGCTTTGTGATAGATGGCACTGTAATAGTCACAAACGTATAAGTACGTGGTATCACGTAACATTACACCAGTGCGGACGGTATTTGCTTCGAGATACAGTACCCGTGTTAAAATGGACCGTTGACCAATTGCGGAAAAGGTCGATGTCGTGTTGATGTATGGCTATTGTGACCAAAATGCCCAACGGGCGTGTGCTATGTATGCTGCTCGGTATCCTGGACAACATCATCCAAGTGACCGAACCGTTCGCCGGATAGTTACGTTATTTAAGGAAACAGGAAGCGTTCAGCGACATGTGAAACGTCAGCCACGACCTGCAACACATGATGATGCCCAAGTAGGTGTTTTAGCTATTGACGCGGCTAATCCGCACATCAGTAACAGACAAATTGCGTGAGAATCGGGAATCTCAAAAATGTCGGTGTTGAGAATGCTACATCAACATCGATTGCACCCGTACCATATTTCTATGCACCAGGAATTGCATGGCGAAGACTCTGAACGTCGTGTACAGTTCTGTACTGGGCACAAGAGAAGTTACGGGACGGTGACAGATTTTTTGCACACGTTCTATTTAGCGACGAGGTGTTATTCACCGACAGCGGTAACGTAAACCGGCATAATATGCACTATTGGGCAACGGAAAATCCACGATGGCTGCAACAAGTGGAACATCCGCGACCTTGGTGGGTTAATGTATGGTGCCGCATTATGGGAGGAATGATAATTGGCCCCCATTTTATCGATGGCAATCTAAATGGTGCAATGTATGTTGATTTCCTACATAATGTTCTACCGATGTTACTACAAAATGTTTCACTGCATGACAGAGTGGCGATGTAGCTACAACATGATGGATGTCCGGCACATAGCTCACGTGCGGTTGAAGCGGTATTGAATAGCATATTTAATGACAGGTGGATTTTATCTTCGAAGCACCATACCATGGCCTACACGCTCACCGGATCTGACGTCCCCGGATTTCTTTCTGCGGGAAAAGTTGAAGGATATTTTCTATCGTGATCCACCGACAACGCCTGACAACATGCGTCAGCGCATTGTTAGTGCATGTGCGAACATTATGGAAGGCGAAGTACTCGCTGTTGAGTGGAATGTCGTTACACGTATTGCCAAATGCATTGAGGTTGGCGGACATCATTTTGAGCATTTATTGCATTAATGTGGTATTTATAGGTAATCACGCTGTAACAGCATGCGTTCTCAGAAATGATAAGTACACAAAGGTAGATGTATCACATTGGAACAACCGAAATAAAATGTTCAAACGTACCTACGTTCTGCATTTTAATTTAAAATACCTACCTGTTACCAACTGTTCGTCTAAAGTTGTGAGCCATATGTTTGTGACTATTACAGCGCCATCTACTACAAAGCGAAAAAAGTGGTCCAACTAAAACATTCATATTTCTTTACGTACTACGCGAATATGTAATAAAAAATGGGGGTTCCTTTTTTAAAAAAACGCAGTTATTATCCGTTTGACCTATGGCAGCGCCATCTAGCGGGCCGACCATAGCGCCATCTAGTTTCCCCCTTCAAGCTAGACGAGTTTAGTTCTTTGTAGTTTTTTCGTTTGACGCTTATTTCGTGAGATATTGGCCCAGTCACAATCAATGGCCCACCCTGCATATCTTGTAATCTGACTTGTTCCACATCATGTCGATAAAATAATCGGGCTAATGATCTACCAAACATGACATAGCTAAAACTAAAACTAAAACTGGGAGTCACTACTCAGCGGGCTACACGTTCTTGCAGGGCTGTTCCAACAAGCGACTGTCATCAGTGGCGAGGCGGTGAGCCCGTGGGGCATCGTGTCGGACCCACGGCGGAGGGCGTTCGCCCTGGGCGAGGCGCTGGGGCTCAGCACCAACGACTCGCAGCAGCTGGTCGACTTCCTGAGGACTCAGGACGCGGCTGACCTCATCACACACGACGGTGACGTCATTCCTCCAGAGGTGAGGCAGTATCTTCCACTCGCATTCTAAGACGTCTACTTAGTTTTCTCTTCCCAGACGACCGATAATTCATTACTTTTTGACAATTTATTTTCTATTTGTCTATCAATATGATCCTTCCACTTCATTCTATTCCGTCCTATCTTGTAATTAACTGAAATGATTTTTAAGTCTGATGTTATTTTTTCATTTCTTATTTTATCCATTTTATTATACACCCTTACATATCTGATGAACTTCATCTCTGCTGCCTGTACACGCAATTTGTTTGATCTTACTGTCCATAATTCGAAGTTACATGCAAGAGTAAGTACAACCATACCTTTGCAAGATTTCATTTGTGTTTCCGTTCTTGTTCCTCTTCCCAAAGCTCTTCCAATCGTTTCTAGAAAATACATTTTAATCATCAGCTGTCTTACTTAAACTACATATCATCTAAATAAAACAGCTGATGATTAAAATGTATTTTCTAAAGTACTTAACGGCTGTTGGTTCTAACCTGATGGAAACATTAAATTTCTTCCAAATATTCCGCTTATAGCTTGAAATGTACTAATCTCTCTCAATGTCTTTGCCATAGTTGAAACTAACCTCACATTCTAGGTAACTGAAGTGGGATACCTGTTCTAAAATTTTCTCATTTATTATTATTTTCTGTATGACTGGTTTCTTCCCTTTGAAGACGATGATCTTTGTCTTACTTGCAGATGTAGTTGAATAGTAGCATATTGCATTTTGGCTCAATCTATGCACAGGTCTTTGTAAATTATCTTCTAGTTCCTGTATATCTCATCAGCATATAATGGCTCTGAGCCGCGCGGGATTAGCCGAGCGGTCTTAGGCGCTGCAGTCATGGACTGTGCGGCTGGTCCCGGCGGAGGTTCGAGTCCTCCCTCGAGCATGGGTGTGTGTGTGTTTGTCCTTAGTATAATTTAGGTTAAGTAGTGTGTAAGCTTAGGGATTGATGACCTTAGCAGTCAAGTCCCATAAGATTTCACACACATTTGAACTCAAATGGCTCTGAGCACTATGGGACTTAACATCTGAGGTCATCAGTTCTCTAGACTTAGAACTACTTAAACCTAACTAACCTAAGGACATCACATACATCCATGCCCGAGGCAAGATTCGAATCTGCGACCGTAGCAGCAGCGCGGTTCCGTACTGAAGCTCCTAGAACCGCTCGGCCACAGCCGCCAAACGATGGGGGAAGAAAGGTTCTTTGTGCCACTCCGCATGATACCGAATTTCTCTAACTTTATTTTTTTATGTTTTTTTTATTTTATTTATTTATTGTTCCGTGGGACCACATTAAGAAGTCTCCATGGTCATGGAACGAGTCAATACACGAAATTATAACACGATTGTAGAAACAGATAAAATGAAATATAAGAAACATATTCAGATGACACGTCGTTAGTTTAAATAAAGAAAATCAGGAATGTAACTCTGGAATTTGCTTAATTTTTTAGCTCTTCCAGGAGCTCCTCGACAGAATAGAAGGAGTGAGCCATGAGGAAACTCTTCAGTTTGGACTTAAAAGCGTTTGGGCTACTGCTAAGATTTTTGAGTTCTTGTGGTAGCTTATTGAAAATGGATGCAGCAGAATACTGCACTCCTTTCTGCACAAGAGTCAAGGAAGTGCATTCCACATGCAGATTTGATTTCTGCCTAGCATTAACTGAGTGAAAGCTGCTAACTCTTGGGAATAAGCTAATATTGCTAACAGTAAACGACAATAAAGAAAATATATACTGTGAGGGCAATGTCAGAATTTCCAGACTATTGAATAGGGGTCGACAAGAGGTTCTCAAACTTACACCACACATAGCTCGAACAGCCCGTTTTTGAGCCAAAAATACCCTTTTTGAATCAGAAGAATTACCCCAAAAAATAATACCATATGACATAAGCGTATGAAAATATGCGAAGTAGACTACTTTTCGTGTTGAAATGTCACTTATTTCAGATACTGTTCTAATGGTAAATAAAGCGGCATTTAGTTTCTGAACAAGATCCTGAACATGGGCTTTCCACAACAGCTTACTATCTATCCGTACGCCTAGGAACTTGAGCTGTTCCGTCTCGCTTATAACATGCCCATTCTGTCTGATTAAAATATCAGTTCTTGTTGAATTGTGAGTTAGAAACTGTAAAAACTGAGTCTTACTGTGATTTAGCATCAAATTATTTTCCACAAGCCACGAAATTATTTCATGAACTACATTATTTGATAGTGTTTCAATATTACACACAAGATCCTTCACTACCAATCTGGTGTCATCAGCAAACAGAAATATTTTTGAATCACCTGTAATACTAGAAGGCATATCATTTATATAAATAAGAAACAGCAGTGGCCCCAGCACCGATCCTTGGGGAACGCCCCATTTAACAGTGCCCCATTGGGACTGAACATCATTACCACTCTCAATATTGCGGAGAATTACCTTCTGCTTTCTGTTCTTAAAGTAAGAGGCGAACCAATTGTAAGCTACTCCCCTTACTCCATAATGTTCCAACTTCTGCAGTAATATTTTGTGGTCAACACAGTCAAAAGCCTTCGTTAAATCAAAGGACACACCTAACGTTCGCAACCTTTTATTTAATCCGTCCAAAACCTCACAGAGAAAAGAGACTATAGCATTTTCAGTTGTTAAGCCATTTCTAAAACCAAACTGTACATTTGACCGCAAATTATGTGAATTTAAATGCTCCAGTAACCTTGTATATACAACCCTCTCGATAACTTTAGCAAACACCGATGGCATAGAAATAGGTCTATAATTATCAACATTATCCCTGTCTCCCTTTTTATAAAGTGGCTTCACTACCGAGTACTTTAATCGGTCAGGAAACCGACCGCTCCTAAAGGAAAAGTACTGGGCTAACATACATAGAACAATACTTCAGTATTCTGCTAGATACCCCGTCATATCCATGAGAGTTCTTGGTCTTTAGTGATTTAATTATTAACTCAATCTCCCTCTTGTCAGTATCATGGAGGAGCATTTCAGGTAACAGTCTCGGAACTCTTTTTTTCTACGAGCGCTATATGATTCCCTGTTGGGACTAGGTTTCTATTTAGTTCACCGGCTATATTCAGAAAGTGATTATTAAATACTGTACATATATGCGACTTATCAGTAACACGGACATTCCCACTACACAATGATTCTATATCCTCCACCTGTCTCTGCAGACCAGCCACTTCCTTTACGACTGACCATATGGTTTTAATTTTATCCTGAGACTTAGCTATTCTATCTGCATACCACATATTTTTTGCCTTCCTAATAACTTTTTAAGCACCTTACAATACTGTTTGTAATGGGCTACTGCAATTAGATTGTGACTGTTTCTAACGTTTTGATATAATTGCCACTTTGTTCTACAAGATATTCTTATACCTTTAGTCAGCCACCCGGGCTGCCTGTTTGTGCTAGTACCCTGTTTTGAACGTTCTAACGAAAAGCAACTTTCAAAGAGCACGAGAAAAGTATTGAGGAAAGCATTATATTTATCGTCTACTGTATCAGCACTATAATCATCTTGCCACTCTTGTTCCTTGATAAGGTTTACAAAAGTCTCTACAGCAACTGGATCAGCTTTCCTAAAAAGTTGGTAACTATATTTAACATGTGTTGCAGCACAAAAATCTTTTAGACTTAAAATTTGTGCATCATGATCTGAAAGGCCATTCACCATTTTGCTAACAGAATGCCCTTCTAGTAATGACGAATGAACAAAAATATTGTCTATGGTTGTTCTACTGTTCCCTTGCACTCTCGTTGGAAAGAATACGGTTTGCATAAGATTATATGAATTAAGGAGGTCTACCAGCATCCTTTTCCTTGCACAATCACTTATACAATTAATATTGAAGTCACCACATATAAATAACTTTTTGTATTTCCTATAAAGTGAACCAAGAACCTCCTCTAGCTTTAGCAAAAATGTTGTGAAATCGGAGTCTGGGGATCTATAAATAACAACAGTAAGGAGTTTAGCTCCACTAAATTTAACCACACCTGCACAACATTCAAACACCTTTTCAGTGCAGTACTTTGAAACATCAATTGACTCAAATGGGATACCGTTTTTCACATACATGGGTACTACCCCACACCGCAAAGAGCTCCTAGAAAAGCTGCAAGCCAACCTGTATCCTGGTAAAGGAAGCCTCTGAATTATCTCCTTATTTAAGAAGTGTTCAGATATACCAATAATTTCAGAGTCCACATCTATAAGTAGTTCACTAACTTTATCTCTAATGCCTTGTATGTTTTGATGAAATATACTAATTCCCTCATTAATCGGATACCTAAGCTTTGTCGAAAGTGGTTTCTTTGTTAGAGAGACTTCCCTTAAGCAGGAATACCTGTCAGCTGACTTCAATCTAAAAAAGGTACAGCTCTAACACCCACAACTACCGGAATTTTCCCATGAGTGATCCCCCCACCCCCACCTATGCTGTCACCTACAAGCTTTGCCAACCTCCCCTTTCCATACCTGTTGAGGTGCAGGCCATGTCTAGTGAAACCCGTCCAGCTGATAGACCCCACCGACACCACTGAAATGTGACTCATGCCTTCTGTCATTAGTGCACGCCCAAGTCTCATGTTATTACGCCTAACGGCTGTATTAAGATGAGGCCGATCGTGACGCTGAAACAGTTCCACGAAATGCACATTCGTGTTGCCAGTCTGAGTGGCTATCTTATCCAGGTCACCATCTATGTCATACTCCCCATCCCTATCAATACTATTACCAGCCCCACCCACAATCACTACCTGATCCTCTTTTGTAAAATCCCTACATAACCCCCCTATGTTAAAAGTCACCTGAGCCAATCCTGCATTAGGCTTCACAATGCAGGTGACATGGTACTCACTCCCCAAAACTTCCTGCAACTGCTGGCCTACACCTCTACCATGAGAACTACCTAACAGCAGAACCTTCTTCTTTCTCTTAGTCTTTGCAACTGTCCTAGCCACCGTAACTGCTGAGGTCTGCTGCATACTTCCTACATCTATAGCTACTAGAGATTCCTCTCCACTAGACTCTGACAGTTGGTCAAATCTATTACAAACACCAATAGTAAAACTATCTGAAAATCTCCTTCTCCTAGCAGATCTCTTGCCAACAGCCAGCTCCCATTCCCCAACCCCCTTTTCCCTCCTCATCCTATCTAGCTCCTCCTGTGCGTTTTTCAACTGCACCTGAAGGGCACAGATCTTACGCTCCTGCTCCTCTATCAACTTACTCTTGCTACATAACCTGCAGTTCCAGGAGAGGATCTCACCAGAATGTCCACTGGCTTCCCCACTGCATTCCCACCAGTGAAAATACTTCGAACAAGTCTCACACCGCAATCCACTACTCACGAACCTACGGCAAAGCCCACACTTCTCACTCATGATAAAATTTTACAGTTATTGAAACAAGAAAACAACTTTATCTAAGTTCCGCTACTACAATAAGAAGATGTTAAAAACTGACTACAATAATCACAAACTTGCTCCACAAGGAAAGTAACTACTATTATTGACAGTATTAATCAACAACAAATGAGAATATAACAAAATACTAACACAGGAAGAAAATCGAAGACTACTAAAGTTCCTAAATAAACTACTATACACAAACAATTAATTAGTACTTAGCTTTCGATGCGCCGCTACAGCTGCAACTGGTCAGCGCGGAATGTAAACACGGGTAAGAGGTTAAGTTGCTCGATACGAAACACACACAAATATCAGGTCACAACACAAGAAAGACAGAGGTGAATGAAGAAACCACTAATAAGTCACTTATATAGTAAATATTATCACAAAAACCGTTAAAATATATATCTGCAACCTACCGTCAGGGTCATTACACAACACATATTTCGGAGGAACTAGTATGATTTTTTACTCTTTTTGGAACAAGGGCTCTAATAAATTTGTGAGCAAGGCTTTCCGCGATTCACAAAGTCTTCTTGTAACATCTGCAACTCCAGTTCGTTGAGCATGTCTACGATAATTTCGGGCAAAGTGAACAAAACCGAGACGAAGTGTAAGGCTGTTCTTTCAATCTTTTCTGTCTCGTCCGTTAATCCAACCTGGTAAAGATCCAGACCGACGAACAATACTGAAGAATTTGTCGAACGAGGTTTTTACTAAGCGCCCGGTTCTGCTAAGCGACCTCTTTCGTGGATGAACTACATTCCGAATAAATCGTTGGCTGGTTTCTGCTTTCACAACGACTGGATTATGTGGTCGTTTCATCTTAAATCGCTACAGACAGATACGCTTATTAGATACTTGAAGGATAAGACTGACTTCACTTGCATAGTCAAACGATATCGGATCTCTTGGTCTATTTATGCACATTACGTTTGGTTTACTTACGTATAGGGTCAGCTACCAATGTTCTTCGGACAGTTCGCTTCTAGTTGCGCGAACCACCGATTCAGCCTGCGTCTACATTTCGTCTGAATCAGTTCTCCAGTTCAGCTCGGGAAGAATCTATTGTGCCACTCTGCGTGGATCATTGTCCAAGTCCTGACTCGGTACTCAACCTTATCGCAAATGTTTATAAATTGCAAATATCCCGCGCTAAAAAGAAACAATTCTTTTTCGCCACCCACACTGCTTTATTGATATATTTTGGTTGCAGCAGGAATGGAAACAGAATGACAACATAAAAAAGTTTCATCCAGCGACCTTCCACCATCAGGAGGACTAACTGTTTCTTGGATAGCGTAATAAAACTAACTACAGACATCAAAATATCTAATAATACCCTCAACAGATACAGTGACTTGTGGCTTGTTGCATTATGGTACCCATTCATCGCGGAGTTACAGTGAGCGCGACAGACACGACGATGGGAACATTGTGTATGTAGCACGGACTGAGCACCAGTGACGTCACAGCCGTTACCAGGGCTATATAATGGCGAGACCAGAAGCCACATGGCATTTAGCTACCGTCTGACAATGGTCGAGGGGGATTCGTACGGAATGGTAGTATTTAGGGCAATGATTCAGTGGAGACTAATGTCAGCAAAAAATACCACTAAGGTAAAGAGCAAGCAGGAGTAATAAGAGGGCTAACTACTTTTAGCGTCGGTATTGGCGATACATGAAATTCAATATCGTGCATTTAGTATAGAATTTGCTTCGGAGGCTTTCATACCTTCAAATTTATGTCCGCCCCGAAAGTTTTGTTTTGGTTAATGTTTTGAAATTAAGTCGTGTTTCTCACAGGAATTGATCCGCCTTGTCGCCGTCGCCTGGGGTCCCGTAATCGACGGCACCGTAATTCTGGAGGACCCCATCAGCAGCTTGAAGGCCGGCCGTTTCAGCAGGATGCCCATCCTCGTGGGCTACACGTCAGGCGACGGCGTGATTGGAGCGCAAGGTGAGTGGTCGTCAACTTGTGTCAATGGTAATCTGATTTTCAGCATCTGTTTCATCCTCGCTGCGCGGACTGTCTGTGTTACTTGTAAGCTGGTGTTGTTGACCGTGGACGACCACGAGACAAATTTTGAACGTTTTGTTTGTCACGATAGCGGTTGAGTGTTATAATAACGTCGTCTGTCCTGCACACACATTCGGCAGACATTTTAATGTGCACAAGTTATAGAGGAAGTTTCAGGGGAAGTATACCATCACTGGTGATAGTGCAACTTCACTGGTGCATTTAGTGAAAGTGGATTACTGATTGCAGTTCTGTAAAACAATACACATTGACTAGGGATAGTGCACTATCACTAGTGAATGTGTACCTTCACTGCCAAGAGGTAAGGAATGTGGGTATAACAAAACAGTCGTACTTCGAAAGTTGCATATATCACCTGTACTTTGAAAATATAGTCATATTATGTAAAATTCATTTCTACATCTACATCTACGTGATTACTCTGCTATTCACAATAAAGTGCCTGGCAGAGGGATCAATGAACCAGCTTCAAGCTGTCTCTCTACCGTTCCACTCTCGATTGGCACGCTGGAAAAACGAGCACTTAAATTTTTCTGTGCGAGCCCTGATTGCTCTTATTTTATCGGGATGATCTTTTCTCCCTGTGTAGGTGGGTGACAACAGAATGCTTTCGCAATTGTAGGAGAAAACTGGTGATTGAAATTTCATGAGAAGATCCCGTCGCAACGAAAAACACATTTGTTTCAATGATTGCCACTCCAGTTCAGTCCCATGTATGTGACACTATCTCCCCTATTTCGCGATAATATAAAACGAGCTGCCCTTCTTTGTACTTTTTTGCTATCATCCGTCAGTCACAACTGATGAGGATCCCACACCGCACAGCAATACTCCAGAATAGGGCGGACAAGCGTGGTGTAAGCAGTCTCTTTAATAAACCTGTTGCACCTTCTATGTGTTGTACCAATGAATCGCAGTCTTTGGTTTGCTCTAACCACAATATTATCTATCTGACCGTTCCAATTTAGGTTATTTGTAATTATAATCCCTAAGTATTTAGTTGAATTTACAGCCTTCAGATTTGTGTGACTTATCGCGTAATCGAAATTTAGCTGATTTCTTTTAGTAGTCATGTGAATAACTTCACACTTTTCTTTATTCAGGGTCAATTGCCATTTTTCGCACCATACAGATATCTTATGTAAATCATTTTGCAAGTCGTTTTGATCATCTGATGACTTTACAAGACGGTAAATGACAGTTGTTAGATCGGTTACTGCTGCTAAAATGGCAGGTTATCATGATTTAAGTGAGTTTGAACGTGGTGTTATAGTCGGCGCACGAGCGATGGGACACAGCATCTCCGAGATAGCGATGAAGTGGGGCGGGCACAATGGACACCATTTCCAGCTTTTAACAAGGAAATCTCAAGCCTGACGAAGCTGAGCGCACCCCGTATCTATGCTCCCACCAAGTAAAAGTCTCCGTCAGTCTCATCTGCAAACAATCAAAGACGGCTACTCAGATTGTCTCCTACGTCGTTAAAATAGATCAGGAACAATAGAGGGCCTATAACACTTCCTTGGGGAACACCAGATATTACTTCTGTTTTACTCGATGACTTTCCGTCTATTGCTACGAACTGTGACCTTTCTGACAGGAAATCACGAATCCAGTCGCACAACTGAGGCGATACTCCGTAGGCGCGCAGTTTCGTTAGAAGACGCTTGTGAAGAACGGTGTCGAAAGCAAGGACGTGCACCACGGCACTTTGAACTGCACAACACATTTTTGTTCTTGCAAAAGCATCTCAGAGCCTGACATTATAGCTGTCAGTTGTATTTGAAGAATCACTGGCCGCTTCCCATCGATTGAGACGTCGCAACTGTCGTCAGGGCAACAGATTTCTCTGCTGGAACTTCCTCCTCTGAGATTATTCTTAGAGGGCAAGTACTGAACTAGAACCTGAAACAAAATTTGTAGTTATAGTTGCAATGGCATATCGTATCGTCCGTTCCATAATTATTTAAGAACAAACAATTTATTAACGTATGTATAGTTGGCTCAGCACACGATGTCTCTTCCCGGTTCAGCCGGCCGGTGTGACCGAGCGGTTCTAGGCGCTTCAGTCTGGAACCGCGCTACCGCTACGGTCCTATCGCTCGTGCGCACCGCGTTGAAACTCACTTAAATCTTGAGAACCTGCCATTGTAGCAGCAGTAACCGATCTAATAGATGCGCCAGACACTTTTCTTATATAGGCGTTGTCGACCGCATACCGGCCGCGGTGGTCTAGCGGTTCTAGGCGCGCAGTCCGGAACCGCGCGACTGCTACGGTCGCAGGTTCGAATCCTGCCTCGGGCATGGATGTGTGTGATGTCCTTAGGTTAGTTAGGTTTAAGTAGTTCTAAGTTCTAGGGGACTGATGACCACAGATGTTAAGTCCCATAGTGCTCAGAACCATTTGAACCATTTTGTCGACCGCAGTGCCGTCTTTTGCCTTCCTACTTATCTCTGTATTCGAATACGCTTGCCTGTACCAGTTCCTTTGGCGCTTCAGTGTACAAGGCGACAGCTGCGCTCCAAGCAGACAGTAAGCCACACTTTTAATTGAGATATACTATGAGTGCGAGTATTACCATGTATATTGATTTATAACATAGCTTTTACGTCAGGGACAGTGGATAAATAACAAAACGTTTATGTCATTGAATCAGTGAGTCGCCTCTTTTTGCATTTATTTCATAATCAGCGGTTCTAGGCGCTTCAGTCTGGAACCGCGCGACCGCTACGGTTGCAGGTTCGAATCTTGCCTCGGGCATGGATGTGTGTGATGTCGTTAGGTTAGTTAGGTTTAAGTAGTTCTAAGTTCTAGGGGACTGATGACCACAGCAGTTAAGTCCCATAGTGCTCAGAGCCATTTGAACCATTTCTTCCCGGTTCGGCAGAAGCCATCGGCTGTTGTCTCGAGGACGACACCCAAGATCGACCCAGCATCTCCTCTTTCCCTATCGAAGTCGGGAATTGGAATTCTTACAGTTCAGCTCTTTTCCACTGTTGGAAAGCAGCGATCTGAACACTTCCGCATTCTTTGCGCTTGCTCTTCTAGGCACTTGTACACTTCAGTTCTGTGTTTCTTAACCCTTTCATGGGCAAAATTATTGAGCATTTTTTTTAATGAATGGAGAGGAGATATTAGTTAACAGATAGGTATGTTTATCATACAGAATATCAAATTTGCTCCAACTGTGAAAGTGAGGTCACACAACAGGATGGGAAGAATTCTTCCCACTGCCCTTTCTTGGAGTTAAATGACAAAAACAACTTTTTTCAGTATATGTCATATTTATTTCATAAATTTAGTTCTCTTTTTACAATGATTGTTCAAAATTACTTGCCATGAAATTTTCTGAAACATGGATCTATGCAAAGTGGTATTTGACAATATGTATAAATACAGCTAGTGCTCTTTTCCGCAGCTTTGGTACTACAATGACGGCACGTCCAGTAGGTTTCTCCTAAAATGGGTTGATGCTCCGCTACAGCCACATGACGAAAATCTTCAGGTACTTTACCCCTTTTTGCCAGAAAGACAGGTTTTTGGCCACTCCTTTTTTGAGATGAGAAGCCAGCGATCAATTGTCTGGCTAGATGGATCCTGTATGTGAGCTGATCATGCTGTCCACTTTCTCTTTTACTTATTAGCCACAGAATAAAACTGTTCACTGCAGCAACTTCCACCGGGAAATGAAATATTCTGTGCCACCATTTTACAGAACGTTTGCCGATAGCATACCTTTCTCGTAATTGATCAAACTTATCGACACCACCCATTATTTTGTGGCATTCTGCCACAACTTCAGGACAAGAAATCTCTGTACTAGTACCGTCCTTGTTTTTCCTTTTCACTGTGGCTGTTTCTCATGGGTCATGAATTGAGGACAGGAAAGTGACTGCCAGGAAGTTTCATATCAGCACACACTCCGCTGCAGAGTGAAAATCTCATTCTGGAAACATCCCCCAGGCTGTGGCTAAGCCATGTCTCCGCAATATCCTTTCTTTCAGGAGTGCTAGTTCTGCATGGTTCGCAGGAGAGCTTCTGTAAAGTTTGGAAGGTAGGAGACGAGGTACTGGCAGAAGTAAAGCTGTGAGTACCGGGCGTGAGTCGTGCTTCGGTAGCTCAGTTGGTAGAGCACTTGCCCGCGAAAGGCAAAGGTCCCGAGTTCGAGTCTCGGTCGGGCACACAGTTTTAATCTGCCAGGAAGTTTCATATCAGCGCACACTCCGCTGCAGACTGAAAATCTCATTCTAGAATTCTCCTCGTTGCGATTTTACGTTTTCCTTCATAAATTTGGGTAAATCAAAATTATTTAACTGATACCATAGCTTTGAGGAAAAAATCAAAAAATGTCACGCAAACCGCACTGAAAGGCTCCTCTACAGAGCAACACTCGCAAGGGGAAGGCCTCAGAGACGGCCAACCGATTCGGCTCAGATTTGGCAGGTCGCTTGTGTACAACCTAAAACGAAGGACTCTAAGTTTTGTGTCAACACCCCCGAAATTTTGAGAAAATCACCGCTAAAGGTTATGACGAGCAATTGACTCAAAATTGGCGGGATCGATAGATAATTGTAAACAGAGCATTTTATGGGGTCCACAAACGCAAAATTTTCCAGAAATCGAGGAAAGAAACTTTTACAACTGCCGCTTCTGTACCCACACAAGTAAACGCCTTTCGCTGACAGCGCCGATAGCGCAATAGCCAACGTAATTGTCTGGGAATCGGAAAACCCGGGTTCGAATCTCGAAGAAACGTAGCGGATGTTATTCTTTTCGTTTGTATTTTTCCATATCTCAGTTGATAGGGATAGGAGGGTTAATAAGGTAAGTAAATCAATAAGGAATGATAATAATACTTACCTTATTAACCCTCCTATCCCTATTAACTGAGATATGGAAAAATACAAACGAAAAGAACAACATCCGCAAGGTTTCTTCGTGATTCGAACCCGGGTTCTCCAAGTCCCAGCCAGTTACCGTGGCCGTTGCGCTATCGGTGCTGTCGGCAAAAAGTGTTTACTTGTGTGGGTACAGAAGCGGGAGTAGTAAAAGTTTCTTACCTCGATTTCTGGAAAAGTATGCATTTTCGGACCCTATACCTGATGATGAAAAATGCTCTATTTACAATTATCTATCAAACCGCCAATTTTGAGTCGATTGCTCGTCATAACCTTTAGGGGTGATTTTCTCAAAATTTCGGGGGTGTTGACCCAAAATATCTTAGATTCCCTCGTTTTAGGTTGTACACAAACGACCTGCCAAATTTGAGCTGAATCGGTTGGCCGTGTCTGAGGCCTTTCCCTTGTCAGCTGTACAATGCCTCTGCGTGAAGGTACAGTAAAAACGGCGGGAACTTCCGATTGGAAGTAGTACCTATACTGTTCACTAGGTAGTAGCACCATACAGAGGTGGGACCTGAGAATCCCACAGGACTAGGAGCGAGTTCATTGTAGTGGGAAGCATGTTTCCCACGGCTCACGAAAGGGTTAATAGCACGAGCTGACTCGTCTATATCGGTCAGGCAGTAGCTATTATTGTCAGAAATACTTTCTTTCTCTCTGTTCTCAACCCCTATTCCAGTTGGTATGTTATCTTCTTGCAATGGAGATTTTCCTTCTTTTGTGGATGCGCAATCTCCAACGGTGAAGGTTGGATTTTTGAGAAGGTGGGTGAGACGAATGCTTGCACTGTGTGTGCAGGGAAGGGCTACCTGAGCAGCGAGGCGGCCCTGGAGCAGCTGGACGAGCACTTCGTGGAAGCGGCGGCGCCGCTGGTGCGTCTGCCGACGGCCGAGCAGCGCCAGGACGCAGCGCTGCGCATCCGAGACTTCTACTTCGGCAACGCCAGCATCACTCTGCAGGACGCGCAGGCTGTCGTCGACGTGAGTTCGCGGCGGACTCTCCTTCCCTCAGACTTCCTTTAGAGTTTAAAATCACTCCCTTTCTAGGGTTTAAAATTACACTACTGGCCATTAAAACTGCTACACCAAGAAGAAATGCAGATGATAAACGGGTATTCATTGGACAAATATATTACACTAGAACTGACGTGCGATTACATTTTCACGCAATTTGGGTGCATAGATCCTGAGAAATTAGTACCCAGAACAACCAACTCTGCCCGTAATAACGACCTTGATACGCGTGGGCATTCAGTCAAACAGAGCTTGGATGGCGTTTACAGGTACAGCTGCCCATGCACCTTCAACACGATACCGCAGTTCATCAAGAGTAGTGACTGGCGTATTGTGACGAGCCAGTTGCTCAGCCACCATTGACCAGACGTTTCCCATTGGTGAGAGATCTCAAGAATGTGCTGGCCAGGGCACCAGTCGAACGTTTTCTATATCCAGAAAGGCCCGTACAGGACCTGCAACGTGCGGTCGTGCATTATCCTGCTGAAATGTAGGGTTTCGCAGGAATCGAATGAAGGGTAGAGCCACGGGTCGTAACACGTCTGAAATGTAACGTCCACTGCTCAAAGTGTCGTCAATGCGAACAAGAGGTGACCAAGACGTGTAACCAATGGCACCCCATACCATCACGCAGGGTGATACGCCAGTATGGCGATGACGAATACACGCTTCCAATGTGCGTTCACCGCGATGTCGCCAAACACGGATACGACCATCATGATGCTGTAAACAGAACCTGGATTCATCCGAAAAAATGACGTTTTGCCCTTCGTGCACCCAGGTTCGTCGTTGAGTACACCATCGCAGGCGCTCCTGTCTGTGATGCAGCGTCAAGGGTAACCGCAGCCATGGTCTCGCCATGGTCGTGCAGATGGTTGTTGTCTTGCAAACGTCCCCATGTGTTGACTCAGGGACCGAGACGTGGCTCCACGATCCGTTACAGCCACGCGGATAAGATGCCTGTCATCTCGACTGCTAGTGATACGAGGCCGTTAGGATCCAGCACGGCGTTCCGTATTACCCTCCTGTACCCAACGATTCCATATTCTGCTAACAGTCATTGGATCTCGACCAACGCGAGCAGCAATGTCGCGATACAATAAACCGTAATCGCGATAGGCTACAATCCGACCTTTATCAAAGCCGAAAACGTGACGGTACGCATTTCTCCTCCTTACACGAGGCATCACAACAACGTTTCACCAGGCAACGCCGGTCAACTGCTGCTTGTGTATGAGAAGTCGGTTGGAAACTTTCCTCATGTCAGCACGTTGTAGGTCTCGCCACCGGCGCCGTCTTGTGTGATTGCTCTGAAAAACTAATCATTTGCATATCACAGCATCTTCTTCCTGTCGGTTAAATTTCGCATCTGTAGCACATCATGTTCATGGTGTAGCAATTTTAATGGCCAGTAATGTCATTAATAGATATTGCACTTGTTTCATGTACAGGGCAAGACATTTCTAAAAGAGTCCCCTCTCCCGAATAAAGTATGGCACTTATATTGATACACACAGTTGGTTTACACTGAAGTTGTCTGAGAAAAAATGTATATAATGCGGGATTAACAGTCAATTCGTGTTGTTTAAATGCTTTCGTCATCTGACTATTATTTCAGATCCTTCTGGTTGCATCTGATATTTCCGGATTTGTTGTCATTTTCAATATTAGCACTTTCTACAATTTACATCATGGAAAGTCGAACCAAATATCTACATCTACATCTACATTTATACTCCGCAAGCCACCCAACGGTGTGTGGCGGAGGGCACTTTACGTGCCACTGTCATTACCTCCCTTTCCTGTTCCAGTCGCGTATGGTTCGCGGGAAGAACGACTGTCTGAAAGCCTCCGCGCGCGCTCTAATCTCTCTAATTTTACATTCGTGATCTCCTCGGGAGGTATAAGTAGGGGGAAGCAATATATTCGATACCTCATCCAGAAACGCACCCTCTCGAAACCTGGCGACGAAGTTACACCGCGATGCAGAGCGCCTCTCTTGCAGAGTCTGCCACTTGAGTTTGTTAAACATTTCCGTAACGCTATCACGGTTACCAAATAACCCTGTGACGAAACGCGCCGCTCTTCTTTGGATCTTCTCTATCTCCTCCGTCAACCCGATCTGGTACGGATCACACACTGATGAGCAATACTCAAGTATAGGTCAAACGAGTGTTTTGTAAGCCACCTCCTTTGTTGATGGACTACATTTTCTAAGCACTCTCCCAATGAATCTCAACCTGGTACCCGCCTTACCAACAATTAATTTTATATGATCATTCCACTTCAAATCGTTCCGCACGCATACTCCCAGATATTTTACAGAAGTAACTGCTACCAGTGTTTGTTCCGCTATCATATAATCATACAATAAAGGATCCTTCTTTCTATGTATTCGCAATACATCACATTTGTCTATGTTAAGGGTCAGTTGCCACTCCCTGCACCAAGTGCCTATCCGCTTCAGATCTTCCTGCATTTCGCTACAATTTTCTAATGCTGCAACTTCTGTGTATACTACAGCATCATCCGCGAAAAGCCACATGGAACTTCCGACACTATCTACTAGGTCATTTATATATATATTGTGAAAAGCAACGGTCCCATAACACTCCCCTGTGGCACGCAAGAGGTTACTTTAACGTCTATAGACGTCTCTCCATTGATAACAACATGCTGTGTTCTGTTTGCTAAAAACTCTTCAATCCAGCCACACAGCTGGTCTGATATTCCGTAGGCTCTTACTTTGCTTATCAGGCGACAGTGCGGAACTGTATCGAACGCCTTCCGGAAGTCAAGAAAAATAGCATCTACCTGGGAGCCTGTATCTAATATTTTCTGGGTCTCATGAACAAATAAAGCGAGTTGGGTCTCACACGATCGCTGTTTCCGGAATCCATGTTGATTCCTACATAGTAGATTCTGGGTTTCCAAAAACGTCATGATACTCGAGCAAAAAACATGTTTTAAAATTCTACAACAGATCGACGTCAGAGATATAGGTCTATAGTTTTGCGCATCTGCTCGACGACCCTTCTTGAAGACTGGAACTACCTGTGCTCTTTTCCAATCATTTGGAGCCTTCCGTTCCTTTAGAGACTTGCGGTACACGGCTGTTAGAAGGGGGGCAAGTTCTTTCGCGTACTCTGTGTAGAATCGAATTGGTATCCCGTCAGGTCCAGTGGACTTTCCTCTGTTGAGTGATTCCAGTTGCTTTTCTATTCCTTGGACACTTATTTCGATGTCAGCCATTTTTTCGTTTGTGCGAGGATTTAGAGAAGGAACTGCAGTGCGGTCTTCCTCTGTGAAACAGCTTTGGAAAAAGGTGTTTAGTATTTCAGCTTTACGCGTGTCATCCTCTGTTTCAATGCCATCATCATCCCGGAGTGTCTGGATATGCTGTTTCGAGCCACTTACTGATTTAACGTAAGACCAGAACTTCCTAGGATTTTCTGTCAAGTCGGTACACAGAATTTTACTTTCGAATTCACTGAACGCTTCACGCATAGCCCTCCTTACGCTAACTTTGACAGCGTTTAGCTTCTGTTTGTCTGAGAGGTTTTGGCTGCGTTTAAACTTGGAGTGAAGCTCTCTTTGCTTTCGCAGTAGTTTCCTAACTTTGTTGTTGTACCACGGTGGGTTTTTCCCGTCCCTCACAGTTTTACTCGGCACGTACCTGTCTAAAACGCATTTTACTATTGCCTTGAACTTTTTCCATAAACACTCAACATTGTCGGTGTCGGAACAGAAATTTTCGTTTTGATCTGTTAGGTAGTCTGAAATCTGCCTTCTATTACTCTTGCTAAACAGATAAACCTTCCTCCCCTTTTTTATATTCCTATTAACTTCCATATTCAGGGATGCTGCAACGGCCTTATGATCACTGATTCCCTGTTCTGCACATACAGAGTCGAAAATTTCGGGTCTGTTTGTTATCAGTAGGTCCAAGATGTTATCTCCAAGAGTCGGTCCTCTGTTTAATTGCTCGAGGTAATTTTCGGATAGTGCACTCAGTATAATGTCACTCGATGCTCTGTCCCTACTACCCGTCCTAAACATCTGAGTGTCCCAGTCTATATCTGGTAAATTGAAATCTCCACCTAAGACTATAACATGCTGAGAAAATTGATGTGAAATGTATTCCTAATTTTCTCTCAGTTGTTCTGCCACTAATGCTGCTGAGTCGGGAGGTCGGTAAAAGGAGCCAATTATGAACCTAGCTCGGTTGTTGAGTGTAACCTCCACCCATAATAATTCACAGGAACTATCCACTTCTACTTCACTACAGGATAAACTACTACTAACAGCGACGAACACTCTACCACCGGTTGCATGCAATCTATCCTTTCTAAACACCGTCTGTACCTTTGTAAAAATTTCGGCAGAATTTATCTCTGGCTTCAGCCAACTTTCTGTACCTATAACGATTTCAGCTTCGGTGCTTTCTATCAGCGCTTGAAGTTCCGGTACTTTACCAACGCAGCTTCGACAGTTGACAATACAATACCAATTGCTGCTTGGTCCCCGCATGTCCTGACTTTGCCCCGCACCCGTTGAGGCTGTTGCCCTTTCTGTACTTGCCCAAGGCCACCTAACCTAAAAAACCGCCCAGCCCACGCCACACAACCCCTGCTACCCGTGTAGCCGCTTGTTGCGTGTAGTGGACTCCTGACCTATCCAGCGGAACCCGAAACCCCACCACCCTATGGCGCAAGTCCAGGAATCTGCAGCCCACACGGTCGCAGAACCGTCTCAGCCTCTGATTCAGACCCTCCACTCGGCTCTGTACCAAAGGACCGCAGTCAGTCCTGTCGACGATGCTGCAGATGGTGAGCTCTGCTTTCATCCCGCTAGCGAGACTGGCAGTCTTCACCAAATCAGATAGCCGCCGGAAGCCAGAGAGGATTTCCTCCGATCCATAGCGACCCACATCATTGGTTCCGACATGAGCGACCAACTGCAGATGGGTGCACCCTGTACCCTTCATGGCATCCGGAAGGACCCTTTCCACATCTGGAATGACTCCCCCCGGTATGCACACGGAGTGCACATTCGTTTTCTTCCCCTCTCTTGCTGCAATATCCCTAAGGGGCCCCATTATGCGCCTGACGTTGGAGTTCCCAACTACCGTTAATAGATACCACACCATTGTTGTGTTGTCGACATTAGGCACACTATCTGATCAAAAAACCTGGACACCTATTAGAGGACATTAATGTGGGATGTGTCTACTCTTCGCCTTTATGACGCCTTGAACTCTGCTTGAATGCATGTGGAGGAATGGCAGTCCATATTTCCTCAAGAGCCGAAACCAGCGAAGGTAGTGATGTACTCTGGGGTCTTGGGCTACATTTCAACTCATCCCAAAACTATTGCATTGGGTTCAGCTCGGGACTCCGGGCAGGGCAGCCCATTTTAGGAACATTACTATCCACGAATCATTTTATCACAGATTTTGCTTTATGACAGGGTGCATTGTAATGCTGATAGAGTCATCGTCTCCGAACTTTTTCTTTGCTGTACTCGGTAGATAATGTTCTAAAATGTGGTTACACCCGTCCACATTGTGGGCCACACCCTATCCACAAAAAACATCCTCCTACCGTTACACCATACTTCACAGTTGCTTCTATACTGTGTGATTAAATTGCCCCTACCGATGCCGTTTTAGGCAACCCGCAATGCCATATCTGGCCTTAAAAAACCAAGCTAGAGACTTTCATGTTCTCTCGCTCGCTGCACGCAAACTATTAGCACTACAGAAAAAATGAACTGGATCTTTTTGTAGGAAATTTAATGTTGTTGAATATGGACCCAGAATACATTTTCGCTGGAGATCACGGTTTTCGACTTATTAAACGGAAATGTACAGAAGTGATCTTCAGACGCAGCTCCACCCCCACACTCACCCCTCACCAGTCAGGACTTCTAGGATGTTGTTCATGGCAGTCCCTTGTACCACTGTTCAAAAATTTCTGACTACATAAACCATTCCAGATATTCGACCTTTCTCAGTCTGCATTGATTGGGCTGTTGAAGGCCTGACGAATACAACGATGTAATTGTTTATTTTTTGCTAGTAACATTCGCAAAACTTTTAGATTAACACAAACGTCAGTTTTAAAATTTGTAAGTCCTCGATGAAGCCGTTAGCGTAATAAGGCCCATCAATAAAGACCGAAAAAGGTCGAATGCCGGAAATAATTCGTGCAATAGCATATTTTTTAGCAGTGGCAGAAGGAGTGCCGTTAACAACATACTAGAAATCCTGATAGGTGGGGTGTGAGTGTGGGTGCATTGTAAGGTCAGTTTTGTACGTTATTCTTGAATAAGTCGAAAATGTATCCCAGTGCAATATTTAACTTTATTAAATTTCGTACAAATAAGTCCTGTTCGATTTTTCAGCAGGACTAATACACTCATGCTCATAAATTAATGATAATAACAGAATGTGGTGCCACACAACGTCGCACTACACACAGATGGCGCTAATAGCATAGGCACATGGGGAACAAACGCGACGCCGATCTGTAAGTCCACGGTATTGGTGATAAGTTGAGAAAACCGTCCAGAAACACATATGCTACAAACCGCCACTGTTTCCTGCGCATGTACCCCGACATCAATATGGGATATGATCACCATGCACACTTACACAGGCCACACAACAGGTTGGCATACTCTGGATCAGGTGGTCGAGCAGCTGCTGGGGTATAGCCTCCCATTCTTGCACCAGTGCCTTTCGGAACTCCTGAAGTGTCCTAGGGGTTTGAAGACGTGCAGCGATACGTCGACCGAGAGCATCCCAGACGTCTTCGATGGGGTTTAGGTCTGGAGAACAGGCAGGCCACTCCATTCACCTGATATCTTCTGTACAAGGTTTTCCTCCATGACGGCAGCTCGTTGGGGCCGTGCGTTATCATCTATCAGGAGGAAGATGGGACCCACTGCACACCTGAAAAGATGGACATACTGGTGCAAAATGACGTCCCGTGACCTGTTATAGTTCTTCTCTCAAAGACCTGCAGGGGTGTTCGTGCACCAATCTTAATCCCACTCCACACCATCAAACCACGACCTCCATAGGGGTCCCTTTCAAGGACATTAAGGGGTTGGTATCTGGTTCCTGATTTACACCAGATGAAAACCCGGTGAGAATCACTGTTCAGACCATACGTGGACTCGTCGGTGAACATAACCTGGGACCACTGTTCCAGTGACCATGTACTGTGTTCTTGACACCAGGCTTTACGGGCACTCCTGTGACCTGGGGTCAGTGGAATACACCTTGCAGCGAATAAACCTTGTCTGTTCAGTCGTCTGTAGACTGTGTGTCTGGAGACAATTGTTCCAGTGGCTGCGGTAAGGTCCCGAGCAAGGCTACCTGCAGTACTCCGTGGCCGTCTGCGGACACTGATTGTGAGATATCGGTCTTCTTGTGGTGTTGTACACTGTGGTCGTCCCGTACTATTCTACCCCTCATAATGTCATCAGTATGTGTTCTTTGAGCCATTTTCAACACACAGTCACCATTAGCACGTCTGAAAACGACTGCACACTTACTCGCTGCACCGTACTCTGGCATGCACCAACACACCTCTGTGTATGTGGACTGCTGCCAGCGGCACCTTGCGACGACCGCATGTTAAATGTACCCTATGGTCACACCTCAAGGTGATTCAAACCCGCAAACCACCCACCAGAGTGTTGTTTCACCATGTATCAGCATTATCCTTAATTTATGAGCATAAGTGTAGTTTGGGTGTAGCGAGCGAGTGAATATGAAAATCTCTCACGTGGTTTATCAAGGCCACATATAACATAGCGGGTTGCATAAAATGACATTGGTAGGGGGAGCTAAATCACCCTGAGCGTGACTGCACGTAACGTTTTCCATGCATTCTCCAAATCCAATCCCTTCCATCGGATTGTTACACGGTATAGCGGGATTCATCACTCCAGATCACTTGTTTCCAGTCGTCCACTGTATAGTGGTGTCGCTCTTATACCGTCTCAAGAATCTCTTAGAACTGACTGCAGAAAACATGTGGCTTATAACGAGCTGCTCGATCACTGTACGTCATTCGTTTTAGTTCCCTACACAACTCACGGTGCTAGGTGAACTGCTAATAGCACTTTTGAACTCGCGATTGATTCCTTCCGGTAATTTTATGCGATTTTGTAACGCGACCTTCCGCAATACTCCACGATCCCTGTCCGTCAGTACAGTAGGTCTGGCAGGTCTTGGTTTAGCTGTGGTCGTTACTTCGCGTTTCCACTTCACAGTCACATCACCAGCAGTCGCCTTGGGCAGCTTTGGAAGCGTTAGAGTGTCTCTGATGGATTTGTTACTCACGTGACATCTCCTGACCAGTCACGTTCGAAGTCACTGAGCTCTTCTGAATGACCCACACTGTTGTTAGTGCTTCTCTACTGACAGCACAGTATGCTGGCAAGTCCGTCTCTCGTCTCATCTGCTGATCAATTCTGCATTCCATAGACGTGTCCGGATACTTCTGATCAGACAGTGTACATTGCATGTCGTAGTCCACATCAAGAACATAATATTCATTGTAAAACTCTGGTACTCTTTTGAAACGTAATGTATATTGTGAAGCTAAAAGGTTACTCATCTTTTTACATTAAGTGTAAACTGACTCCTTATTTCCAGGTAATCGTACACGTCATTTTTTGACATAGATGTTTATGTTGACAGATGCTGACAGACTTCGGCTTCGTGGAGCCATCAGACACCGCAGTGAGGATCATGGCTAACCAGTCTGACGCCGCTCCCATCTTCTACCACCTGTTTGACTATCGCGGACCTTCCATAGGGAACTCCACCTACGGTATGAAGTCACACTTATCAGCAGACTACAGGCAATAGCTTTGCGTGCGATTCTTCCATTAGACTCCTTTTCTTTCTAGTGGAGCTTACATTTATCTCTTCAAATCATAATGTTGTAAATTCAGAGCAGAAATAATGTTAATGTTACGTATTTTCATTTTCGTACTCGAGACGGGTGTGACAGATTTAAAATGTCGCATTAATGAGGGAGACGTTTGAGCAGCACGTAAAAAAATTCAGATATATGTGGGCACTACCTGAAACTCCAGTGAATCAAGAAAGTAACTACGTTATCAGAATCTTTCCCTGCGTCTTTTATTCTGATAATAGCTACAGCCATAGTTCTCAATTATAACGCACAGGTTCCCACAGTCAAAAATTAAGATGACTGTACTCTTCCAGCTGTGTACGAGCTAAAGAAAGAAATCGGTGTACAATTAAGTGAAACACAAACACTTTATTAATTAAGGAAGAACGTATCTTTCAGGGATTGCCCCAGCTGTGGCAGTTTGTAGTAGTGTGTGGTTGTTTGATACTTGGTGGCCGAAGTGTTTCAAGGATGAAACACGCAAACAGCAACCGTGCTGAAAGGTAACAGTGGTCTGAAAAGTTCACTCCAATGCTGCTCGGAATGAGTTATCATTGAAGACAGTACTATAACGTACAGCAGTACAGTGAATACTGCTAAGATCTGTATGCTTGGTGCACAACAAGATCCGTTCCACTCATCAGCCTGACAGTACTCTGAACTAGCTCTACGATGGTAACAAACTAATACCGCTCGAGGCACACTTCAGTGTATGCTACACTAACGCAGCGCGACGACTACCGCTACATTAGACTGCTGGTCTGCAGCGGCCGTCTTCATAGCGAGGACTTATAACTGGGCTCCGAGGCTGTGGCCCGAGGCTCGCTCGGATTGACCCTGCCATTGATGCTGTGCTGGCTTTCAGCTTGTTTGCGACTGTCGACCTTTTGCTTGAGTTTCGATAGTCGACTTCACCGCACACCTACCTCGGAACCCTCCGCACCGCCGTCGTATACAAAAGTTAAGAACGCTGGCGCGGAGAAGGACGGAACACCGACGCAGTTGCGGGGGTAGGAACCGACGCTGAAGCCGGCGATATGCTCCTACCAGCACCCCGGAATTCACCCTCCACGTGGCCGCAAACTCCAACTGGAAAAACGGCCACAGGGAGCACGTCGAAGTCCGCAGAGGAAGACATTGGCGCTGAAACAGATTGGAGTCGGATACGGCGACGGGAAACTCCCAAGCGCCTGGCCAACTGACTGGACTCAACTTCCCCACTGGCTGCGGCGCGGGTTGCCAGGCCAGCTGCGACGCTGAAGGCACTTTCACATCGATCTCCGTAGGGGTTTCCGACAGGGGAAATGACCACGCTGCAGGTGGAGGCAACTGAGACGGTGAAGGTGGCTACTGCAGACTGTGGCGACGAATTGGGACTGCGAACACAAGTCGGTGTGGAGCAACTGGGAAAAACTTCAGTTACTACGCAGCAAACTGTGACACTTGCGGAACACTCGAAAGTGAACTGCTTGCTGAAGCTGAAACTTGCATGTGTGTAGCAGACTGTGAACCTGCTGGGGCAGACACATGATGCAACAATGTACGATGACGGTGTCCATGGAGACGCTCCACAAGCCATTTGCCGTCTCTTGTCAAGGAGCGATACACAGAAAAGAATTCCTTGAGGGTTTCGTTCCTTGAGTCTGCAGAGCGTAACATGTCCATCAGTGATTTGAAGGTCCGAACAAACCGTTCTACCTCATTATTTGACTGTGAGTGGAAGGGGCGTAAGAATATGCGGAATACCATTGTCACTACTAAACCGTTGGAATTGTTGAAAGGTAAATTATGGAACGCAATCTGAATCTGTCGCTTCAGGCAACCCTTCAATGCAGAATATTGAAGTAAGTGCCGACAGTGTACTTGCTGCTGTGCTGGAGTTCATTGGCACAAGCGGGAATTTGCTGAAAACATCCACTGCTAACAACCATCTGGCGTTCCGGAATGGATCAACCTTGTCTGCCTTGGTCCTGAGGGTCGCGGCCTGATGCTTTGAATAAGCTGTACACTGAGAAGTCATCTGTTCGATATGATTGTTCATACCTGGTCGTGTACAACTGCGTCTTGCCAACTGTTTAGTACGGACAATGCCCCAATGACCTCGATGTAAATTTCAAAACTACCAACTGGAGGAACTGTGGGACTCTAACACGGGCATCACCATTTCCCGTACGGATAAGTGGCATTCGCATCTGCACTGAAATTCCTGGACGAAGCGTATAGAAGTCGCGTACCATGGGATGACTGATCTCTGTAATAGTGCCAGGCCACACCCTCCATGAACACATTCCAAAATGACCCTCAGAGCCGGCTCAGATGCAATTTCACTTGCTACTCGAGGAAAGTTCAAAGGAAAGTCCTCCAAAACGTTCCGATCTTGGGAATCCACTTAAATACAGGAGCATTCAGAGGAGTCAGACATCTCATTGGAAGCACTGGTAGCTGCAGTAGAAGATCAGCATGTGAATGCTTAGCAGTGGGCCAATACATCAGTTCATATTGATAATATGAAAACAGAAAGGCCCGTCACTCCACCTTCGGGGCTTTCTGAGGACGGACTAGCTTTGATTGATTAAATTGGGCCGTCCATGATAAAACAGGAACGTCCCCAAGAGAAATATTGGTGAAATTTGGTAACCCCCCTCCCTTCCCCCCCACCCCCTCCAACCGCCATAGATGACGAGGACGGCCGTCTCTTTTCACTGACTATAATCGCATTGCGCCTTGTACAGAGTTTCGGACGTCTGTGGATCCTATTCTGTTTGACAACACAGCGCCGGTATGACAAGGTGAGACACCCACACCAAGGACAACTGGTTTCTTAGTGTCGAGATGGATCAGACAACCATCTCTCAATAGGACATCCTTCAGTGCTGAAAACTGGTCTGACAGTCTTTAGATCACGCAAAAGAATCCCGTTTTCGATGCAAGGGATTCAAAGGAGCAGTGATCTTTGCTGTGTGACGAATAAAAAGAATGTAATAACATGATTTGCCTATCATTGCTTACAGTTCTTTGACAGTCTTGGGTGCAGGCAAACCGCCCCATAGCACTCAAGGGAGACTGTAACGGATGAATGGGTTGTGCATTAACGACATGTACAATTGTATTCCATTTCAGTATTGAAAAAGGAACAATTTGACCTGTTGCACTTTACACCTACTTCTGATAACACTTTGAACAACGAATCTAAATTCTGCAAGTGTTCAGCTGGTGTCCGGCCAGAAGTTACTGTATCATCCAACAAATAAGCACAGTGAGCTACTTCTGACGTAAGCTGCTCTAAAAGCCTCCCAGAGATCGTGTGCACTGAGACCCTGCCAAAATGCAATCTTTGAAACTGGAATAGACCCTGATATATTCAGCATTCATTGTTTTATAGGTGTTACTACTTTGGAGTTTTATTTCTAAAAGACAGCTGTTTAGCTGCAACGCTTCGTGGATGTCTCGTCCAATGGCGCTTGCAAACATCCGTCTTGCAAGACAATTTTTGGGAAAAATGTGACCGTGTTCCACTCTGTTCATGAGATCGTCTGTGTGGGGCAACGGGAACGAATTACTGACGGTTTGTGAACTCACAGTAGCCTTAAAATCTGCACGTAGCCTTAACCCATCCGACGGCTTCGTAAAGACCAAGAGGGCGTCCACCGGCTAGCTGACACAGGTTTTATCACATCGCAGTCTCGCCATCGCTGTAACTCTTTAGAAACCTTGTCCTGAAGAGCATAAGGGACACGCCGTGGGCTGCGCGTTGTCGTTCAGAGAGATATGAGCCTCAAAGTCTGATTCCTTGCCTAAACCTCCAAAAACTGACTGTGTTCAGGGCACAATGCATCAATGCTAGCTTGAGGCACAGCCGCATTCACTTGAAGGACATTGCCTTGTATAGACAAACCAAATAAATCACATATCCCCAAACCGAAAATGGAGAACATATTACACTGGAACGTCCTGTTTTTGTAGTATTGCGAAGAGTGATAGGCAGACTACACACTCCCAATACAGGGATACCCTCATCATCAAGAGGTGACATTGTGTCAAGAGGCTGTTGTAGCCGAGGACTACGTAATCATTCATACGATGCGTGGTTAAGCACTGTACCAGTACCTAACTGTAATTTCACATCGCGATTAGTCACACGCACATGAACAAATAACTTACTTACCTGTCGTTTGACACCTTGAAATCGATTCTATATTCCGATATAATTGTCGTAAAGGAGTGTGACTATAGTCAGTTAAATCTTTATTAGACACTATAATAGCGAAACCAGAAAAACCAGTAGATAAAATTTTTCTTTAAAAAAAGGTGTTATATTGCCGGTTTCAACGAACGACGTCGTCATTTTCAAATGTATAACATCAGTTGTATATACATTATACAGGGTGTTACAAAAAGGTACGGCCAAACTTTCAGGAAACATTCCTCACACACAAATAAAGAAAAGATGTTATGTGGACATGTGTCCGGAAACGCTTAATTTCTATGTTAGAGCTCATTTTAGTTTCGTCAGTATGTACTGTACTTCATCGATTCACCGCCAGTTGGCCCAATTGAAGGAAGGTAATGTTGACTTCGGTGCTTATGTTGACACGCGACTCATTGCTCTACAGTACTAGCATCAAGCACATCAGTGCGTAGCATCAACAGGTTAGTGTTCATCATGAACGTGGTTTTGCAGTCAGTGCAATGTTTACAAATGCGGAGTTGGCAGATGCCCATTTGATGTAATGATTAGCACGGGGCAATAACCGTGGCGCGGTACGTTTGTATCGAGACAGATTTCCAGAACGAAGAATGGTTCATTCAGCAATGTGTCAATCCTCATTTCAGTGCAAATGTTCTCTTTACGGATGAGGCTTCATTCCAACGTGATCAAATTGTAAATTTTCACAATCAACATGTGTGGGCTGACGAGAATCCGCACGCAATTGTGCAAACACGTCATCAACACAGATTATCTGTGAACGTTTGGGCAGGTATTGTTGGTGATGTCTTGATTGGGCCCCATGTTCTTCCACCTACGCTCAATGCAGCACGTTATCATGATTTCATACGGGATACTCTACCTGTGCTGCTAGAGCATGTGCCTTTACAAGTACGACACAACATGTGGTTCATGCACGATGGAGCTCCTGCACATTTCAGTCGAAGTGTTCGTACGCTTCTCAAGAACAGATTCGGTGACCGATGGATTGGTAGAGGCGGACCAATTCCATGGCCTCCACGCTCTCCTGACCTCAACCCTCTTGACTTTCATTTATGGGGGCATTTGAAAGCTCTTGTCTACGCAACCCCGGTACCAAATGTAGAGACTCTTCGTGCTCGTATTGTGGACGGCTGTGATACAATACGCCATTCTCCAGAGCTGCATCAGCGCATCAGGGATTCCATGCGACGGAGGGTGGATGCCTGTATCCTCGCTAACGGAGGACATTTTGAACATTTCCTGTAACAAAGTGTTTGAAGTCACGCTGGTACATTCTGTTGGTGTGTGTTTCCATTCCATGATTAATGTGATTTGAAGAGAAGTAATAAAATGAGCTATAACATGGAAAGTAAGCGTTTCCGGACCCATGTCCACATAACACATTTTCTTTCTTTATGTGTGAGGAATGTTTCCTGAAAGTTTGGCCGTACCTTTTTGTAACACCCTGTATATTCTCTAACTGACGTTTTACATTTGTAAATGATGACGTAGTTCGTTGAAACCGGTAATGTAACAACCCTTTTTTTTTTAAAAAAGAAAAGTTTTATGTACTGTGACCATGGCTTCACTATTGAAGTGTCAAATAACCATTTAACCTTGAGATCGTCTGCACTGACAAACGGGTTGACCCGCTGAGGGTCACTGTGCATAGGCGTGGCAATAACATCATTCACTTTCGAGGACACAGAGTTTAAATTCGACCTTGAAAATTACCTTGCGTGGGGTTTTGAAGACACAAGCTTTGAATAAACCCTTGCTTGCCGCACAAAGAACACTTTGCTTCCAGATATAGATATTGTTGCGATCATGCGCTGGGAAACACCATAGGCAAGACTTCCTTGCGTTGTTCGAAATATATTCGCCGACTGCGGATTTCTTGGCATCATCTTCATTAGGTATAGATATACTACGTATATATTAGGTATAGATATACTACCCGCACAGGGCCTCGAAATCGGATTTCCCGCTTATCATGAGCGATCACCTTCATGTATTCTGGCGTTGCTGCTTTGTTACAGGTAATCGAATCATCTGCGAACAGTGTTAAAGAGCATCCGACGCTTCCTTCTAGATCATTTATATACATGGTAAACAATAACAGTCCCGTCACACTTCTAAGGATACTGCGGAACTTATTTTTACACCTACCGATTTTGTTCCCTTAATAGCGGTGTGTTGAGTTCTGACTGCAAGGAAGTCTCAAATGTAGTCTCAAATCTGGTCCAATACTTGATAAACTCGTACATTTTTTCACTAAACGGCAGTGCGGGACGGTGTCAAATGCCTTCCTGAAGCCAAGGAACACGGTATCAACCCGAGCACCTCTCGCGTCCATCGGCCGTCGTAATTTAATATATATATTGTTATGGTTATTATTATTTTTTGATTGTTGCCGACTTACGTGGTGGGCCTTAATAAAAATGATATTCGATTTAATTTTGATTTTACGATTAAATGCTTTCCTGAAGTTCTCCTTTTTAACAATATTAATTTCAAATTATTCGTTACGTTAATGAATGTTAGACTCCCTGAATCTTAAAACATGAGCATATAAGTTGTACAATGTAATAAACTTTTCATATTAATTTCCTCGGCTAGTCAGTTCACCTTAAAGCATAAGATCTTTAGTTATTAATTACAATTGCGGCCCACACACGCGCGAGAGTATTTTTCTTACCTCCGTTAACCATTGTATTGTAGTCAGAGGCTCTGGGTCTCGGCTATGGTACTGAAAATAAGAATCTTAAAGCTAAGTATTTTCCGCAACGTCGGGCGTCTGTGGAGAAAAATTAATACTATGTTAATAGCGGGCGAGTTTTCCGCTTCCGCTAATTTTTCATAAGTTAATATCGCCACGTAATGGCGTCGTTGGCTGCATCGGCTGCTGCGATTGTTGAACTGTAAATTACTTGAATGCAGGTTAATTCAAGGAAGGCGGACATGAAATCGGGAAAACAAGTTACAAATTAAAAGTGCACAATAATATTAAATCAGTATACAGGGTGATTCAAAAAGAATACCACAACTTTAGGAATTTAAAACTCTGCAATGACAAAAGGCAGAGCTAAGCACTATCTGTCGGCGAATTAAGGGAGCTATAAAGTTTCATTTAGTTGTACATTTGTTCGCTTGAGGCGCTGTTGACTAGGCGTCAGCGTCAGTTGATGCTAAGATGGCGACCGCTCAACAGAAAGCTTTTTGTGTTATTGAGTACGGCAGAAGTGAATCGACGACAGTTGTTCAGCGTGCATTTCGAACGAAGTATGGTGTTAAACCTCCTGATAGGTGGTGTATTAAACGTTGGTATAAACCTGAACGTCAACTACCCGAGGCGATAGATCGGCCGCCAGGCAGCCCGTGACAGAGCACTTCATCACTGGCCTCCAAGAAGCCCTGATCTTACCCCCTGCGATTTTTTCTTATAGGGGTATGTTAAGGATATGGTGTTTCGGCCACCTCTCCCAGCCACCATTGATGATTTGAAACGAGAAATAACAGCAGCTATCCAAACTGTTACGCCTGATATGCTACAGAGAGTGTGGAACGAGTTGGAGTATCGGGTTGATATTGCTCGAGTGTCTGGAGGGGGCCATATTGAACATCTCTGAACTTGTTTTTGAGTGAGAAAAACCTTTTTAAATACTCTTTGTAATGATGTATAACAGAAGGTTATATTATGTTTCTTTCATTAAATACACATTTTTAAAGTTGTGGTATTCTTTTTGAATCACCCTGTATTATATGCTTAACTCATACAAATATGCTTACATTTGCCAGCACTCGCAAGATGTCCCTCTAAACACATTAAAGACAAAAGAAGAAGAGAAGATGACTAAAAAATTAACAAAAGAGCGTATCTTGTCGTCTCTTTAGATCATTTTGTCATAAATTATTTCTTTGCATTTGAAACTTGGACAGAGAGATTATTATTTTACTGCTACACGATAAAAACATATTATTCAATTTATAAATACTGTTTTTCAAGTTCTTTCGTAATATAGCACTGGGGACGCTATACACCGTTGTCTACAGCTCTATGGATCTCATGGAGGAGTTTCACAAGCTCTCTATTCGCAGAATTTATGATGACTTTTATAGAGGAGATTTTCGTTCTCCAAAAACTTCAAAATATTTATGCATAAAACATGTTTCATAAATCTGCAACAGATGGAGGTCTACGATTTAGATCTATAATTGTGTGCATCTGTCGTACGGGAATGACATACGCTTTTTGCCAGTCGCTTATACCCTTCGTTGCTCCAGCGATATACTGCTGCTAGAAAGGGAGCAACTTGTTTCTTATAATCTTTGTAGACTCTCATAGGTATCTCATCTGGTCCTTTCCACTAATAAGCGACTGTAGTTGCTTTTCTGATCTGCTATCGGTAATCTCAAAATCTACCATTTTGACGTTTGTACGAAGATCGAAAGAAAGGACTGCATTACGATCTTCCGCGGCATAGCAATTTCAGAAGATCGAATCCAGTATTTCGGACTTCTCTCTGTTATCTTCTGTTTCAGTGTCAGTATAGTCTCTGAGTGAGATGAATAGATGATTTACAACCGCTTACGGATTTCACGTAAGATCAGAACCTCCTAGAGATCTTATTCAGATCAGTAAACAAAATTTTACTTTCACAGTCATTGAGATGTTCTCTCATTGCTCTCCGTACACTCATTTTCACATCATTCAGCTTTTGTTTGTCAGCTGTGTTTTGACTTTTCTTCAATCTGAGACGAAGTTCTCTTTGTTTACCGAGCAGTTTCCTAGCACGGTGGGTCATTCCGATCCCATAAGACCTTGTTCGGAACATACTTGTTTAAGACATATTGAACGACGCTTATGAATTTCTTCCATTTGCTCTCCACATCTTCGTCCTTATCAATAAATATCTGATTCTGACTACTCAAATACTTTGCAATTTTTTCTTGTCACTCTTGCTAAGCAAAGAAATATTCATACCTATCTTAACATCCTGTAAAACCCGTAGTCATAGCCTCTCTTAAAACCTGATGCTCACTGATCCCTTTCTGTACGTAAACTCATACGTTCTGACCTGTCGGTTGCTAGGAGGTCAAAGGCGTTACTTTCATAAATTGGTTCTCTATCTGTTCAAAGCGATTTTCAGAGAAGACATCCAGAATAATGTTACACGAAAACCTGTCTATGGCACAAATTTTGATAGCTTGAATCTTCCAATCTGTAGCTGGCAAGCTGAAGTCACTCCCATTACAACAGCATGATCAGGAAAATCATTAACGATATTCTGCGAGTTCTCTCTGAAGAGCTATACCACTATCTCTGAAGAGCTATACCTCTACAGCTCCTGGCCCAAGTGGTCTATGAAAACATACGATTACCATATTTTACCAGATTCTGACGCTTAACTTTACCTAGGTTGAGTTACTTTCGGGATCCGTGGTAACCTCGCTAGCCATTTTCCAGTTCTTTAATGCAATAAATACGCCACAACCATTGGCAAGTAACCTATACTCACGATAATTGTTCCAACCTGGACTTAGGATTTCGCCGCTAATAACTTCCGGTGTCAACCACCTTTCTGTTCCCATTACTATCTGGGCATTATAACCTCCAATAATACTTTTCCTTCGTTGCTCCTGCAGTTTAATAATATTATGTTAACCTTTTCTACACCCGATCTATGAGGACGTGGGGGGTTTCTCTAATTTTTACCCATGTTCACGCCACACGTACTCCGATACACTAGTATCAGCTTCCTCCACTCGATAGCGGAGTTCGAGAAATTCGCATCCCATACAGTTGCAGAGTCGTATGAGCTCTGATTTAAGCCTTCCACTCTGCTCCAAACTAGAGGACCGCGATCGGCCCTGGGCACGATGCTACAAACAGACGGCTTAGCTTGCGCCACGCCTGCGATGCTAATTACCTTCACCAATTCAGCCTTCTGGCGAAAGGAGCCAAGGATGGTCTTCAAAACCCAAGCGGCAGACCTCATACGTGCCGAAATGTGTCCCTAAACTAAGAAATATATCAAGATGTGTGGCGTCAGTGTTCTCGAACTGATTGTAGAACTTCATTAATGTCTTGGAGGTGAGTCGTACACTGTTACATCTGTGCCCTAATAACAGCACCAGCTGCCTAAAATAGGTTTCGTCTGACAAGAACCAGCTAAACCGATAAAACTGATAACAGGATAAATAAATTAAAGAAAGTATGCAGTAACTTGGTCTGAACAAATAAATAAATGTAGTTGGCACAATGGCTAAGTTAAGTCTGAATTCTATATTCATCTTGCGGCTGAATCTCATATTTTGTCTTTTAGTATACAGTATAGTCACGGAAATACGTTTATGCCTAGAGAAAACACGAGGTATTCTTCATTAACACCCAAATATATTTCGTTGAAGTTAGCACAATGGCCAAGTTAAGTCTGAATTCTATATTCATCTTGCGGCTGAATCTCATATTTTGTCTTTTAGTATACAGTATAGACATGGAAATACGTTTATGCCTAGAGAAAACACGAGGTATTCTTCATTAACACCCAAATATATTTCGTTGAAGTTAGCACAATGGCCAAGTTAAGTCTGAATTCTATATTCATCTTGCTGCTGGATCTCATATTTTGTCTTTTAATATACAGAATAGTCATGGAAATACGTTTATGCCTAGAGAAAACACGAGGTATTCTTCATTAACACCCAAATATATTTCGCTGAAGTTTCACCAATGCAGTGGGTTCACTTGTTTTCCGTCAAACAAAATGTAAAAAAAAAGTGTGATAATATATAAAGTTTTGATTATTAGATTATGATATTTACATTTATAATTTTACTATCGAAAAATATATATCTTACATCACATACTGATTTTATGTGGCTGTATGACATTTGAAATATCAGTTGTAGTGCAAACTGCCGTTCGGCCACTCCGGTTTAGATTTTTCGCCCTCTCATCAGTCACTCCAGATAAATGCTGAAGTACTTTACAAGACAACCCCCGATTTCCTATCAGAGCTTTGTCCATCTCAGTTAATATTCCGTCCAATTACCTCATTTTCTGTGCGTCGCCAGTCTCTAATTCTCTTTTTTCGTTCCTAAAATCATATCATACGAAAGGCCACATTTACGAATGTAGTTAGCTGAACATGTGCAAAGCCCCCCTAAATGGATCAGTATGGGAAGAAAGAAAACGAAACATTGGCCATAGTTACGATATTAAACAAAGACCATAATACATGATACAGTTACAATATATGTGTTGATATTAACTATAGTTTGATTTTAGTTTAGCAGTCTCTGATGAGTGTTAAATGTAATTTTCCCTTCCTTGAGTAAGTTTAATGGTCACTGATATTCACTGAAAGCTCGTCGTTTCATACAACAAATACAACGATAAAATGGAATTTGATACATTGTGTTTTAGAGTTCTCAAGCTTAATGCGTGTATGAGAATGTGCTTGCTAAGTTTCTTCTTTTCTCACAGGAACGCCTCATGGATCACAACGGTCAGTGCTCTTTTCAGGAATAGTCACGAACCCTGACGAAGAATTCATCCAGCTAAGGACAAACATGGTTAGATTGTGGGCCAACTTCGTGAAGTACGGGTAAGCATAGCATGTGCCAAGAACCTCGTTTCTTACAACATAACTGATTTTTTCGTTGTTGTTAATGTAGTCTTCAGTCAAAAGACTGGTTTGATACAGCTCAGCTCTCCAGGTCAGTATATCCTATACAAACCCCTTCATCTTTGCGTAACTACTGCATCTTACATCTGTTTTACTGTGCTTACTTAGTCACACCTTGGTCTCCTTTTATTATTCTAACCTTTCATTACTAAACAGACATTGTATCCCGTCAACAGCCCCTTTAGTGAGGTTTCCTCATCATTTTTTTCTCTCAAAGTCGATTCAGTATATCTTTAATAGTAATCCGATGTACCTATTTGATCTTTAGCTTTCTTCCGTAGCACCACATTTCAAAAGCTACTATTCTGTTCTTCTTTGAACAGCTCATGGTCCACATTTCACTTCCATACAAAGCTACACTCTGGGCAAATGACTTCAGAAAAGACTTCCAACTGTTAACAAATTTCTCTATTTAGGAAAATTTTTTGGATCTTGCCAGTCTGTATTTTATAATCTTTCTGCTGAAGCCATTTTTCTGTCGAAATATCAACACTCATAGACTACTTTTAGTGCCTCAATTCCTAATCTACTTCCCTCAGCATCGTCAGATTTCAGTGAGTGCGTTCTACGAGTATTATCCTTGCTCCACTTGTAACCCATTTTCATGAAATTTTCCATTCCCTTCAATTGATGTTCCAAATCCTTTAGGGTCTTTGACAGTTTGAGTAACAGTGGGAGAGGGTACAATCGTGTCTCACTCCTTTCTCAAGTACTGCTTCTCTTTTATGTCCATCGTCTCTTACAAGTGAATTCTGGTTTTTATATAAATCGAAGATTACATTTCGCCCTCTGTATTTTAATGTTGCTACCTTCATAATCAGAATTTATGTACTGTTTTGCCTCCTAAAGTAAATTAAAAGTAATTAATATTGACTCAGAAAATGCAAAGTAAATCAAAATATTTTCCCTACTTATCAGCGTGCTGGTTAAGCGAGGAACGTATCTGACAACTCAGTCGTTCTTAGGGAAACTCGTAGAATTAGTCTCTTTTGCTGGTCTGATAGAGCCAAGTTACATTTCTGTGTAATTGTGGTTCCGATATTTTTACTAAGGTGGGGAGGTAACGTCGATCAGTTAACATGGGGTTGGGATCGGGGATGGAGGTAGTCGATGAGGTTAATAGGTTTTACAGCCTTAGGCTACTCTACTTTACAGTTTTGCATAATTTGGAATAATTATTAAATTCACAGTACTGTTCTTTTGTTGCTCCGTTACCCAAATAGGACAAATCAATAAAGATACGACATTTAAGAAGTCAGATACTACTTGCACATGGAAAATGAAAGATTATGCAAGATATGCTTTTTCTAATTGAAGTATTCTTTTCATTTGCTTTTCTCGTGTCTGCAGCACCTTTTATTGTATTGTTAAGGAACTGCTTCTTCGATTATGTCTGTATAATATCCGTTTTCAAACATGAGAAAGACAACTGTTTAAAGATACAGTAACAGTTTTAAGTAAAGGTAATACGAATTGACTGAATGCGCTGAATTAAACAAATCTGCTCGAAATATCTTGGAAATAGTGTGAGGAAGTTTAAATGAAAACAGTACAAATATGAAATAGAAATTTAAATGTATGGGTACACACTACATTTCGTTAGCTAAGATGACTGAGAGGAATGTGTGCAATCACCATAAGTCTATACACAGGTAAAAATTGCAGGGAAAGAAATCGGTTGAGCCCTTCCAAAGGAACCATCCCGTCATTTACCTTATGCCAGAGCAATTCAGCTGGGGTGATCAGGAACACGGAACAGTCGGAGGTGTAGGGTAGCATCTGGGTAGAGTCGGGTTTGGGCTGAGTGTTTTGCAGGAGTGGCCTTATTATAAAATACATATTTATTAAACACAAACATATTCTCCAACAATTCACAAAAATTTAAAATTAGCCAGAATAAACTCAAGTATCTTGCCAGCTACAGTCCTTGAGAAACTCGGCACCAACCAACTGTAAAAAAATTAAAATTTCTTCCAATACAGTAGTAAGCGAATCTGATATTAAATACCTTCCCAACAACAGCAAAATTCAAGGACAGTAACAAAACAATGTACATCTCACAATACTCGGCCTCTTGGTGCATAAAACATAGTAAAGCAGAAAATAACGATAATCACTTAATGCGAAAATAATTACAAGCACAAAGTCACACTAGCAGCCCTCCAACTTTACATCAGTGTGTACTCATAATAAAATCCACTTCTCCCTCCACACTCACTACTGCTAGTCCTAATTGCTTTTGTTGTTGTTTTGACATAATACACAGCTGTATAAGACCTTTACTTGAATATTTGTTTTAATGTACAGGGCTATTACAAATGATTGAAGCGATTTCATAAATTCACTGTAGCTCCATTCATTGACATATGGTCACGACACACTGCAGATACGTAGAAAAACTCATAAAGTTTTGTTCGGCTGAAGCCGCACTTCAGGTTTCTGCTGCCAGAGCGCTCGAGAGTGCAGTGAGACAAAATGGCGACAGGAGCCGAGAAAGCGTATGTCGTGCTTGAAATGCACTCACATCAGTCAGTCATAACAGTGCAACGACACTTCAGGACGAAGTTCAACAAAGATCCACCAACTGCTAACTCCATTCGGCGATGGTATGCGCAGTTTAAAGCTTCTGGATGCCTCTGTAAGGGTAAATCAACGGGTCGGCCTGCAGTGAGCGAAGAAACGGTTGAACGCGTGCGGGCAAGTTTCACGCGTAGCCCGCGGAAGTCGACGAATAAAGCAAGCAGGGAGCTAAACGTACCACAGCCGACGGTTTGGAAAATCTTACGGAAAAGGCTAAAGCAGAAGCCTTACCGTTTACAATTGCTACAAGCCCTGACACCCGATGACAATGTCAAACGCTTTGAATTTTCGGCGCGGTTGCAACAGCTCATGGAAGAGGATGCGTTCAGTGCGAAACTTGTTTTCAGTGATGAAGCAACATTTTTTCTTAATGGTGAAGTGTTTAAACCTCCTCTACCAAGAAACGTGCCAGAACTGCGAGCTCGCATCAACGATGCTTTCGAACTCATTGATGGGGACATGCTGCGCCGAGTGTGGGAAGAACTTGATTATCGGCTTGATGTCTGCCGAATCACTAAAGGGGCACATATCGAACATTTGTGAATGCCTAAAAAAACTTTTTGAGTTTTTGTATGTGTGTGCAAAGCATTGTGAAAATATCTCAAATAATAAAGTTGTTGTAGAGCTGTGAAATCGCTTCAATCATTTGTAATAACCCTGTAAATGGTGAAAAAGAAGATTTATAACCAAAAAGACACACAGCAAGAAAACATTTTCTAAATCTTACAGTGCTAGATGTTAAAAAATGTGTCGAGTAGGATGCGCCATAAAACAAAATACACGTTATAAAATAAGAAAAGGTTTTTTGTGGTTCACGAATAAATTAATCTGTTTATATATCAGAAATACAATATAGTAAAAGAACAGTTCGTTGGAAAACCTTTCAACTTTGTTGTTGGTTGAAACTGACACAATATATTATGTTTGTGAACTGAAGTTTTCTACAACACAGTTTCCAGTGCTTCTTCATTAAGTTTTGACAGAAATTTTTAACTGTCAATTTCTCTTCTCTGTTAAATCTGTGAGTCAGTTTTAAACTTTCTGTCAAATCGTAAGCCAACTTCTGAGACAGAATCTTAGCGCGCGGCATTAATATGGAATCAAATTTCCTCGAACGTGCTACATGCATTTCTTCGCAGTTTTCTACAAATGTTGATTCGAAAAAACCCATATGAGGTGTCACAAATATCTGATGATTCTCTACAGTGGTTTTCATCTCCTTTTACGATTATTAAAACAACAGACAAAAACCATTTCAATTTCGCCTTCCTCTTGTTTCAGGACATTCTGGCACCACTCCCCTCTATCTCACCAGTACGCTCCTTCTCCAGCCTGAAAAACAAAATAAAAAGTTACGTAGCTATATGTTGATTACCACCCGACTGTGGTATGGCCTGTACTACCTAATATTGCACATTAAAACATGGTGGAAACAGAAACTGATTTGAGTAGGCAGAATTTCATTATCGCTTTACAATCTACAACAGACTACTTAATTATTGTTAATCCTCGTGAGATAAAATACTTCTTACTTTGGAAAGTGTAAACACCGTTTACGAGCTACGATGCTCGGAAGCAAATAAAATTTGCTTGTAACACAAAATTAATGACTGCATCACACATGTTCCACAAAATTCTAGAGAGATGTCTGCACTTTATTCCACTTTATTCCAAACGCTGCATGCGTCCGCTGTTATGCGGTAAACTAGAGAACTACGAAGCGATTCATATTACCCGGTGCCCATACTAACCGCCGTTCCCCTACATGTAGTGTTAATCAAGCTCGCAGCGTAATGATCACAGAGCCATCCTCACGAGAGGTATAAACGCGTACTCTCTGCGTGCAAGAAAATGCACCAAACCAAACACACAATGCTGTGTTTATGGTCCTGTCATGCGAAATACAACTCCCAACATCCGTTAACTTGTACTAATTTTCCATAAGACATAATTTGACCAGCTGACCAAAATGACTGCCAGCCACTAAAGCGATCACCGAAGCCCTGGTCTGAACCTATCCTGTAGCCGCCATCCTCTCGTCACCGAGTAAAAACTCTTAGTACGTTCCTAGCCGATTGTGTCCACGCCACACCAGAAGGGCGCACCCTGCATCGACCTATAAAGATTTCAAATAACCAGGCACTTCAGCCCACCAGCTCACAGACGATCTTTTTAGAGTTCACTATTTTCCCAGTGACCTGCAGACTGCTTCACTTCACCCTCACAGCTTCAGCTGTGACCCACTGAGATGCTTCAGTCCTTCAGACGCATCGAGCCAATGGCCCTTACCAGGCACGACGCCACTCGGGACTCGTTTGCTGCTTGCCCCAGTAGCCTCTGGTGGAGGCTCTCTTAGATGTCCCTCAACTCCCGCTCCATTGTCCACGTCTCCTAGCTCATCCCACTTCCACCAACGTCGACAACCGCCCCACAACTCGGCCAGGCCCCATGTTGATCGTTGGGGACCCGCTGCAGGATTGCCGACCACGCCACGGCTATCACGGCGTTGCGTTTCAAGTGGGGCAGGTGACTGACGTCCATCGTCTCCCACCGCCCCGGCTCACCTCCGCGCGGTGCTAGCTGCAGCACAAACTCCGCTGATCGTGCCCTTTGGCTAAGGTCAAGCGCCAGAATAGTGCAACCACACTTGGCTGGGCGGGAACGTCCCGCGAATTTGAAATTTACGGCACACAGGTAAACACAGGCACTCTTATGAACAAAAGTTCGTGCACTGCTAAATGGCAAACGTTGCGTGTTTCTCTAACAGCAGACCTTGAATGCCAACTGTTTCCAGTAGCCCATGGGAAGATCTGCACCTTACTTCCGGTGGTGGTAATTATGCAAAATGTTTAATATGCCATAAAATTTGCGACGACCTCGACACGAAGAGGTGAAAATGGTTCAAATGGCGCTGAGCACTATGCGACTTAACTTCTGAGGTCATTAGTCGCCTAGAACTTAGGACTAATTAAACCTAACTAACCTAAGGACATCACACACATCCATGCCCGAGGCAGGATTCGAACCTGCGACCGTAGCGGTCACGCGGTTCCAGACTGAAGCGCCTTTAACCGCACGGCCACACCGGCCGGCACGAAGAGGTGAAACTCTCTCTTTCTCTGGGAAAGGCGAATGGAGGCTAGAAATCTCACATACTTTCCAATATTGTCTGCAGCGAGCAACGTTGCCACTGATATAAAGTTTGGAGAGTGTTTAACCCTTCTAAGAAAGTTGCGTAACGAATTTGGGAAAAGGTTCTGACGACACATATCAGGAATTTTTGCCACGAAGTGCACTGTTGATCACGAGTCTGTCAGCCACGTACTACAAATGTAGATCGTTGAAATCCAATCATATGGAATTAAAAGACAGATATCAGACCAGAAAGATTCTAAGTGACCTCTATAAACATTTATCCCGAAATTTCATACCTCTGCAGCACGCATGCTTAGTTTATTCGAATGAAGGAATGACTCAGATCAGTTTTCCCTGATGAAAATATGGATACTGTGTCTGAGATGTTCCATATCACAGAATAATTTGAAATATTATTTGAGATTGTGCTCATTCAGTCGTTCCTGAGAATCTTGTACGAGGAGAGGCAAAGAAATCGAAGAAGAAATAATAAAATTAAATGATACAACAAGTTTACTGTTACCAGTCCCCGTTTTATTATTTCCACGTCGCGTTTCAAAGGTTTAAACCTCCATCATCGGGTGGATTTACATTAGTTAGAATGAAATTTGTGTGTGTGTTGTGTTACGCTTTTTTGGAGGAACTTGTGGTACTGCCTAGTGGAGAAACAAGACACTATTTCAGAACATGGTTTTGTATTTCTTCTGACGAAAATTAAAGTGATATCTAATGTTAAATATTAAATAAATAAACAAGAGTACCTCCAGTGGTCACAGGTTCCTTTCACTGTCGTAACACATCATATGTATACTGTCACATTTGTAAACAAATATGGCGTCTGGAATCTGCTGGGTGCAAGGTTCGTATATCAGAAGAGAAGACATAATCGCAGAGTGCAAAGAATATGCAAAGTAACAACATTATTACAGAATAATTGTTTAAAGCATTTGGAGATGTTTGCTTTGAGATGTCGAATATAAGTGTGTGTACTTCAGGTGGCATATAAATCCTATTTTGACAATTTAAAACAGCTTAACATTCGTACTCGTTTATACAATCAGGTGAAATGTTAGAATAGCTTAAACTTCATACTTGTTAATTAATAACAGTCAGGTGAAATGTTACAAATTTGAACTACAATAATCATATTGGCTACAGCATTAAAATCATATATAGATGACACTATTTGATTGGGATTAAAAGACAAAAAAGCGTAACATAACACACACACAAATGTCATTCTAACTAATGTAAATCCACCCGATGATGGAGGTTTAAACCTTTGAAACGCGTCGTGGAAATAATAAAACGGTGACTGGTAACAGTAAACTTGTTGTTTCATTTAATGTCAGTAACAGTCACGGTAAAGTCTAACCTAAAATGTTCGCATTTAAAAATAATAAAATACTAGCATTTACTAATTTTGCGTCTTTTAATGCGTTTTGGTTTCCCTGTGTTGTCTTGTAGTCAGCTAACTGTGGATGAAGAGATCAGTGATTAGCTTACTCATTTAATTCGTTCTTACATTTATTTCGTGTCATATTTTTACTTTCAGCTGTTTCCTTTACATTGTAACCTATTAGTAATTATGTTAATTGTAATTAACTACTTCCTTAAATGCTGGTCATGTTTATCAACATATCTCATATTACTCAACAGAACATTTACTTGTTTATTACAACTTAAACTGCAATTGCTGTCTTTAATTTAAGATACCATTAACCAAAATTGCTGGATCTTCGACCCACTGCGCGCAGTATGCTTCTTTCGGCAATACACCTGACACGTCTTGTACCGGCGAGCCCTCCCGCTCCCAGGACCCATGCCAAATCTTGCTACTCTATAGAGAGGGCTATAGTGAAAAGGAGTGTCTTAAGTGGTTTAGGAAATCACGGTAAATCTAAATGTTAATGACTACACGGGTTTTTGAAGCACCGTCCAGTGTCTTATCAAAGCGAGAGTTGCAAGAGGAATGTGCACTTCAGGTTGTATAATCCTGTAACATTGTGACTCTGATGTAGTACAGTACCCTTTTCCTTTTTGTTCCAGCACACCGTCCCCCGAGGGTGAATCAATCGAATGGACGGCGTTCAACAACAGCGACCAGAATTACATGCACATCACTAATATCTTTGAAATGAAGCAGAACGTGTACCAGCAGCGAATGGATTTCTGGCATGAAATAATACCTGTCTAGAGCACAGAGAAATCTCCTACAATGACACGCAGCCCTCAAAAGTGACTGTTGAACATCTGTGTTGATAAGGATAGAATCTGATAACCACATCTAAGCCAGTATTAAAATGTATTTATTACTCGCTCTTAGGTAATAGTACGCTGTTGTGTTCAGTAATATTTCTCCGCATTGTAGCCGTCAATGTCAACACACTTGGCACAAGAAGGAAAATGTAAATTCCTAATTTCTGCATGTTCTTCAGAGAATATCGATTTGCACCATCTTGGATAATGTTTGACGTTTTATATTCTGAACATGTTTGGAGATGCAAGTACACCAATTCTGACTTTTATCCTCCCCAATAGCTCACATTTAGCAACAAATACGCTTATCTGTGACTGGATATACTAAGCAACTGATGCTTATCGATACTAGATCAACTGTACTAGTAGTATGGAAGCCTGGAAATGTCCACTTAATGTGAAAAATGGACTTTTATCTTTCAGTAGACGACTTACAACGTATGCCTTCATTGTATTAGCTTTAAGAGACTCATTAGTGACAACACTAACTTTTTTTTCTTAAAACGAAGATGTGAGTAGCTTCAAATTCTGTTGTTCTGTTGTGATGTCAGTAACTAATTTTTCAACAAAGCATATATTTGCTCTCTTATTGTTGATTGGAGGAATTACATTAGCAATTAAATATATCTACAAAAGAAAACACACAGAAAACAATGGAAAAAAATGTTTGTTGTAGTATTGTTTTTCCTTCAACTCTCACTGCATCTCATGGCTTTCGTTCTCTTTAAATTAAGGCAATAATAAAAGACTTCCAAAACCTGGATTTTTAAAATCTGAAACTTTTCCAAATAAAAGAACTTTTCCATCAAATGAGATATTATTGTATGGATACGATTTTTTATTGTAGTATATTCTTAAATTGCGACGAAGGATTAAAAAACAAACAATAAACTATAACTGTAGTATGAAATCTTACCAAATTAAGAAAATTATGCTTACTTCATATGTACATACGTTCTACGAAAGACTGCAAAAAAAAAATTTCCTAACCAGGTGCTATTATTATCTAATAGTTACTCTTTATGAGTAGCTTATTTATCAAAAGACTAACGGTACTGTATTAATTAAGTTCATTACTGTAAGTATTTTCATAATAAATATAGTTCTATCGATGGTTTCAATAGTTCCAGGGCCTACGGTCTGGCCTTGTTATATTAGTCAACCTGACCTTGCTGTGCTGGCATTGTGAACAGTTGAGAGCAAGGGGAAACTACAGCCGTTATTTTTTTCCCTACGGCGTGCAACTCGACAGTATGGTTATATGTTGATGGTATGTTCCTAGGTGAAATGTTCCCGAGATAGAATAGTCCACCATTCGGATTTCCGGGTGGAGACTGCTCAGGAGGATATCGTCATCAGAAAAACCAAAACCTTGCATTTTACGGTCAGAGTGGAATATTAGGTACCCTGATTGGGCAAGTAGTCTCGAGAATTAAAAAGAGATAAGGGATGGGTTGAAGTTAGATATAGTCAGAATTAGTGAAGTGCAGTTGCTGAATAACAGCATTTCTGGTCAAAGCAGCACAGGGTATCAACACAAAATCAAATAGAGGTAATGTACACTGTTGGCCATTAACATTGCTACACCAAGAAGAAATGCAGATGAGCCGGCCGCGGTGGTCTAGCGGTTCTAGGCGCGCAGTCCGGAACCGCGCGACTGCTACGGTCGCAGGTTCGAATCCTGCCTCGGGCATGGATGTGTGTGATGTCCTTAGGTTAGTTAGGTTTAAGTAGTTCTAAGTTCTAGGGGACTGATGACCACAGCAGTTGAGTCCCATAGTGCTCAGAGCCATTTGAACCATTTTTTGAAATGCAGATGATAAACGGGTATACATTGGACAAATATATTATACTAGAACTGACATGTTATTACATTTCCAAGCAATTTGGGTGCATAGATCCTGAGAAATCAGTACCCAGAACAACCAACTCTGCCCGTAATAACGACCTTGATACGCGTGGGCATTGAGTCAAACAGAGCTTGGATGGTGTGTAGAGGTACAGCTGCCCATGCAGCTTCAACATGATACCACAATTCATCAAGAGTAGTGACTGGCGTATTGTGACGAGCCAGTTGCTAGGCCACCATTGACCAGAAGTTTTCAGATTGTGAGAGATCTGGAGAATGTGCTGTCCAGGGCACCAGTCGAACGGTTTCTGTATCCAGAAAGGCCCGTACAGGACCTGCAACGTGCGGTCGTGCATTATCCTGCTGAACTGTAGGGTTTCGCAGGGATCGAATGGCGGGTAGAGCCACGGATCGTAACACATCTGAAATGTAACGTCCACTGTTCAAAGTGCCGTCAATGCGAACAAGAGGTGACCGAGACGTGTAACCAATGGCACCCCATACCATCACGCCGGGTGATACGCCAGTATGGCGATGACGAATACACGCTTCCAATGTGCGTTCACCGAGATGTCGCCAACCACGGATGCGACCATCATGATGCTGTAAACAAAACCTGGATTCATCCCAAAAAGTGACGTTTCGCCAATCGTGCACCCAGATGTCGCCAACCACGGATGCGACCATCATGATGCTGTAAACAAAACCTGGATTCATCCCAAAAAGTGACGTTTCGCCAATCGTGCACCCAGGTTCGTCGTTGAGTACACCATCGCAGGCGCTCTTGTTTGTGATGCAACGTCAAGGGTAACCGCAGCCATGGTCTCCGAGCTGATAGTCCATGCTGCTGCAAACGTCGTCGAACTGTTCGTGCAGATGGTTGTTGTCTTGCAAACGTGTTGACTCAGGGATCGCGACTTGGGTGCACGATCCGTTACAGCCACGCGGATAAGATGCCTGTCATCTCGACTGCTAGTGATACGAGGCCTTTGGGATCCAGCACGGCGTTCCGCATTACCCTCCTGAACCCACCGATTCGATATTCTGCTAACAGTCATTGGATCTCGACCAACGCGAACAGTAATTTCGCGATACGATAAACCGCAATCGCGATAGGCTACAATCCGACCTTTGTCAAAGTAGGAAACGTGATGGCACGCATTTCTCCTCCTTATACGAGGCATCACAACAACGTTTCACCAGGCAATACCGGTCAAGTGCTGTTTGTGTATGAGAAATCGGTTGGTAACTTTCCTCATGTCAGCACGTTGTAGATGTCACCACCGGCACCAACCTTGTGTGAATGCTCTGAAATGCTAATCAATTGGATATCACAGCATCTTCTTCCTGTCGGTTAAATTTCGCGTCTGTAACACATCATCTTCGTGGTGTAGCAATTTTAATCGCCAGTAGTGTAGTAGCAGACCAAATAAAGAATGAGAAAATAGGAATGAATGTGAGCTATTACGAACAGCGTAGCGATCGCATTATCGTATCCGAGTTAGACATGAAACCAACAGACACCATAGTAGTACAGGTTTACATGCCATATGCCATCTACTTCCGCAGACGATGAAGAGATAGCAAGAATGTATGATGAGACATGGGAAATTATTCAGACAGTTAAAGGAGACGAAAATTTAATTCTATTTGGTGACTAGAAATCGACACTGTGAAAAGGAAGAGAAGGGAAAGGAACAGAAAAACGTGGACTGCAGGAAAGGAAGCCATCCGGTAGAATTTTGTGCAGAGCTTAATTTAATCATAGCTAACACTTCGTCTAAGAATCATAAAAAACGGCTTTACACGCGGAAGGGACCTGACGACTCTCTAAAAATTCAGAATTGTTATATAGTGGCAAGACAGAGATTCCGAAACCAGACTTTAAACTGTAAGACATTTCCAGGGGCAATGCGGACTCTGACCATAAATTATTGGTTATGAAATGCAGATTAAGACTGAAGGAATTGGAGTAAGGTAGGAGATGAGACATAGATAAACGGAAACAACCAGAGGTTGTTTATAGTAGGAACAAACAAACTGTCAGTTCTGGAGAAGATCACTGACATCAGCACTTTTCTTTTGCATCCGGTGTCAGATTACAGATGAGGCAATTGTTCTTAATCTATTCAAATCGTCCCCACCACTTCTTCTCCCTCCCCTCCCCTCCCCCCCCCCCTTGATGTCGACTCGGCCAATTGCTTTACGTCAGTGTGGTCATGCTCGCTGGCTAGTCGCAGGGGGGTGGGGGGGCAATTTGATCTCCATTCTAGGTTTGTGCTCTTTAGTGGGAGGATCGTAAGTAATTTTACGACAGACCTGGAAATTGGTAAAACCGGAAAATTTGCCGTAAAATTGGTGGGGCTTTGGCAAATTAGTAGCAAATTATGAGTCAAATATGAAAATCGATAAAACTGACCAATTTGCAGGCCAGGCTATGGTTAAGCCGTGTCTCCGCAATATCGTTTCTTCTAGAAGTCTTAGCTCTGCAAGGTTCGCAGAAGAGCTTCTGTGAAGTTTGGAAGGCAGGAGAAAAGGTATCGGCAGAATTTAAGCTGTGGGGATGGGTCGTGAGACATGCTTGGATAGCTCAGATGGTAGAGCATTTGCCCGCAAAAGGCAAAGTTCTCGAGTTCGAGTCTCGGCCCAGGACGCAGTTTTAATCTGCTGGAAGTTTCATATCAGCTCACACTCTGCTACAGAGTGAAAATCTCATTCTAGAGGCAGTGGGTGTTTGCGTGACCAATTCTCTGGCACCTCGTCATTTAAAAATTTTAAGTCCTTTTAAAACGCTCCTGTTGATAGGCTTGTTTTGAAAGCTACGCAGTAACTCTTCTTCTGCCACTATTTTAGCCCGAGTGGTTTTCAGATGCCTACTGAGGAGACATATTTGCCTAACCCCGTCCTTCGCATCCCATCGGTGACAATGACTTTGTCGAAGGCATTATTAGACAAAGTACGGACGTGTCCCAGCCAATGGTGCCTTGCCTCATCGACGCTAGTGAGTCAAACACTTGAAAAGAGTCAGACCACCTATAAAGACTACATAGTTTTTGTGTGTGGGCATCCCTGTAGTGTGGACTCAGTTCTTGCGTTGTTCCTGTCTACAGAAATCAGTTTCAACTTGGTGTAGAGCCGTCTCGGTTGACATACCGTATTCTCCCTCAATATGGATTGAGAACAGCCATGACTGGAGGCCGTAAGGCTAAAATTAACTTTAAATTTCTTGCTCTCTTATAAACAGTGATCATAATTGCCCATGATTTGCCTGTACTATAAGATGCGTTTAAAATATGAAGCTGGGATAACTGAGGTACTATTTACAGATCTTCTAAAATTTCTCTTGCTAACTGTTATCAAGTGCTTATCCTTTTCAGTTACAGGGGGACAGAAATTAAATATTAAGCAGAGGTGGGTAAGGATGTTAAACATCTGAGCTTGTGGGAATTGACCGGACCATTGCATCACCTCCTGCACCTGATTAAAAAGTGTGTCAGTGGATGCCTCGCTGAAAGTGTTACACTGTGACGTACATAAACAGTTTTTCATCTCCACTGTATATTTCGTTGTTGAATGGGACAGGCAGAACCTGCCACCTCTTCAGATTTGGGGTAAGGATGAAGGAGTGTGGAGCCTTGTTAGTTTTTATTTATTGTTTATTTCTAAATACTCTTTCATTCACTCCATTGATTGCTTAAAGTTCAGGTACTTGAGGTTAATTTATACATACATAAACAAAGCGCCAGAATCAATCTCATTCACACATTAACTGACTCTTACTATGATGTGGGCAAAGACTCGCAGATCTTTAATTCTTGGCCTGCAGTAATCACTTCACAAAATACTGCATCCTTGCCGAGGACAAACGCATTCACTCTTTCAATTTTACAGTTATCCATTTGTTATATCAGCAATGTGATCCACTAATCCACATGTTAACTATTAAAATTTCCCCTCAACGTTCTAATTATAGAGTATATACATACAAAACTTTTATACAAAAAGTGACATGTTCATTACAAGAAACACAAAGTTCATAAACTATATAACGACGAATCACATTACTAATCGAACTCATTCAAAAATTTACAAAACTTCATACGGCACGAATGTTACTATCTGCAAGAGGACTTTTTAAAGGTAATTATTTAGTTATGAAAACATGCCGCTCAAAAAGATGAAAAATCAGAGAAGGAGTAACTGCCCTTTCAAAGTATCGCTCATGCGTATTTTGCACTGTATAAAAATACTTAATTACTGTACTGTAGTTAACAATGTCTGTTACAAAATTGTGTACGCTTCACCTAAATAATCAGAGTTAATACTAAGGATGTTCCTGTAGTAAAAATACAAAAAAATAGTCTAATCGTAGCACAACACTCATAATTATTAGTTTGCTACACAGTTTGGCAATCAGATTTTTTTCTTTTACTGTATCATTCAGTAACCTTCGGCATGTCTTTCCATGTCTCTCTTAATAACTTCACAAATACACAGTGGTATGCGCACAGTAGAAAGTCGCATTATAAAGTTCTATTCAGGCTGTACACCTTATATATATATATATATATATATATATATATATATATATATATATATATATATATATATATAGGGTGTTACAAAAAGGTACGGCCAAACTTTCAGGAAACATTCCTCACACACAAAGAAAGAAAATATGTTATGTGAACATGTGTCCGGAAACGCTTACTTTCCATGTTAGAGCTCATTTTATTACTTCTCTTCAAATCACATTAATCATGGAATGGAAACACACAGCAACAGAACGTACCAGCGTGACTTCAAACACTTTGTTACAGGAAATGTTCAAAATTTCCTCCGTTAGCGAGGATACATGCATCAAAAAAATGGCTCTGAGCACTATGGGACTCAACTGCTGTGGTTATCAGTCCCCTAGAACTTAGAACTACTTAAACCTAACTAACCTAAGGACATCACACACATCCATGCCCGAGGCAGGATTCGAACCTGCGACCGTAGCAGTCGCACGGCTCCGGACTGCGCGCCTAGAACCGCGAGACCACCACGGCCGGAGATACATGCATCCACCCTCCGTCGCATGGAATCCTTGATGCGCTGATGCAGCCCTGGAGAATGGCGTATTGTATCACAGCCGTCCACAATACGAGCACGAAGAGTCTCTACATTTGGTACAGGGGTTGCGTAGACAAGAGCTTTCAAATGCCCCCATAAATGAAAGTCAGGAGGGTTGAGGTCAGGAGAGCGTGAAGGCCATGGAATTGGTCCGCCTCTACCAATCCATCGGTCACCGAATCTGTTGTTGAGAAGCGTAAGAACAATTCGACTGAAATGTGCAGGAGCTCCATCGTGCATGAACCACATGTTGTGTCGTACTTGTAAAGGCACATGTTCTAGCAGCACAGGTAGAGTATCCCGTATGAAATCATGATAACGTGGTCCATTGAGCGTAGGTGGAAGAACATGGGGCCCAGTCAAGACATCACCAACAATGCCTGCCCAAACGTTCACAGAAAATCTGTGTTGATGACGTGATTGCACAATTGCGTGCGGATTCTCGTCAGCCCACACATGTTGATTGTGAAAATTTACAATTTGATCACGTTGGAATGAAGCCTCATCCGTAAAGAGAACATTTTCACTGAAATGAGGATTTGACACATTGTTGGATGAAACATTCGCAGAAATGTACCCGTGGAGGCCAATCAGCTGCTGATAGTGCCTGCACACGCTGTACATGGTACGGAAACAACTGGTTCTCCCATAGCACTCTCCATACAGTGACGTGGTCAACCTTACCTTGTACAGCAGCAACTTCTCTGACGCTGACATTAGGGTTATCGTCAACTACACGAAGAATTACCTCGTCCATTGCTGGTGTCCCCGTCGTTCTAGGTCTTCCCCAGTCGCGAGTCATAGGCTGGAATGTTCCGTGCTCCCTGAGACGCCGATCAGTTGCTTCGAACGTCTTCCTGTCGGGACACCTTCGTTCTGGAAATCTGTCTCGATACAAACGTACCGCGCCAAGGCTATTGCCCCGTGCTAATCCATACATCAAATGGGCATCTGCCAACTCCGCATTTGTATACATTGCACTGTCTGCAAAACCACGTTCGTGATGAACACTAACCTGTTGATGCTACGTACTGATGTGCTTCATGCTAGTACTGTAGAGCAATGAGTCTCATCTCAACACAAGCACCGAAGTCAACATTACCTTCCTTCAATTGGGCCAACTGGCGGTGAATCGAGGAAGTACAGTACATACTGAAAAAACTAAAATGAGCTCTAACATGGAAATTAAGCGTTTTCGGACACATGTCCACATAACACCTTTTCTTTATTTGTGTGTGAGGAATGTTTCCTGAAAGTTTGGCCGTACCTTTTTGTAACACCCTGTATATATATATTCGAGACACGGATACCGTAACTTTGTTAGTGGTGAATGAAATGACCGTACGGCATTGTTGGCCGGGAGACCCCATGCGAGGTGTTCGGCCGCTTAAATTGCAGGTCCTTTTTAGCTGACACATGGAAAGGTGAACCGTCGTAATGTGAGAATTTGGGATGCGAAACCACCATATGAAAATGTACAACATGAGAGGGACTCTCCAAAATTTAATGTCATGTGCAGTTTTGCGGGAAAAGGAGTATTGTCCGTTTTTCTTTGCCGTGAACACTGTTACAGGAAACACATATCTCGATACGCTTGAGAACTTTCTTTTCCCAGGAAACACATATCTCAACATGCTTGAGAACTTTCTTTTCCCACAGTTGGAGACTGATTCGAACGACTTCATCTACCAATAGGATCGGGCACAGCAACACTGACATCTGGAAGTGCGGGGATTTTTAAATCAAAGGGTTACTGAACGATGGATCGGTCGCACTGGATCAAATTATTCAGCCTACATTACTGACATCCAAGGTCACCGGACCTAGCTGAATGTCATTATTTCTTGTTTGGTTTATAAAAGACTCTGTTTATGTGCCTCCGTGACCAACAACAATGAATGAACTGAGACATCGCATAACAGCAGCTGTGGAAGCTGTTAACTCAAGACATACTCGATGCAGTGTGGGAACAGTTTGAATACCGCACTGACATGCGCCGTGCATCTCAAGGTGGGTATATTGAACACCTATGAAAAGGTATATAAAAAAAGCTTTTTGAGTTTCCCGTTCATCAAAAAACAAAATTTATTGTATATGTTTATTGGTTTCAGAAATATAGACGTACACACTATATACTAAAACAAAAATAGTCATCAATGTGGTATGAATCAAGGACCCTTAGTACGACGATCTAACGCCCTACCAATTTCCCCACGGAAACTATACACATCAGTTACGCAGAGTTATGCTTTTCCTGTGATCCGTAGCTCTGGTGTTACATTTAGCTAACGTTTACACCCGTTCTGCTGGGCGATAGCACATAGTACGAACAAAATCGGAGTTTCGGTTGATAATCTATCGACATACAACGTTCTGAGTGCCTAACATCTGGAGGTTTTGATGTCAGTGTGACGACCATCAGCATCCATGTCAGCCTGCAATTGCACCAGAGACACCATTTCACAATATTGTTCGCGGCACTTTTCGAACGGTGGACAATGGAATGTTCAGCTGTCGTGACACAGCTCGTGCACTGCTTGAACAGCGCACATTGTGTCCAGCATTTCCAACCATGGCAACCGTATCTTCTTCAGTAATCTTTGGGGTAATTAGTCGTCGGCGTCTCCCAGGAGCAATTCGCCAGTTAATTCGAACTTCCGTATCATGTTCTTCAGTCCTGGTGCGGAAAGAGGACCTTTCCGTATTCCTTTTAGTGCGACGATACTTGCAAAGAGCAGCAGCACTATTTGCTGCTGTTTTGATAAAACAGCTTTACGAGTAAAGCTCTGCTCATCTTTTCCAGATACATGTTTACTGTTTGCAACTGTAATGCACACTAATGTTTGTGTTTCAGTCCTATTTCACGGTACCAATAGCGGCGCCTGACGTAAAAGCATGACACTAATACTACAAACAACGCAAATCCTGCAGTGCACAGTCTGGACATCACTCCTATAAAATTGGACACCCATATTGTAAGTATTTTTCCGTCTGCAGTGTAACGTATTGGTAACTTCGGCATACACAGAACAAACCAAACTCCGAATTTACACGGAAAGTGTAAAAACAGTTATCGCCCGAGTGGCGTCTGAACTCCACATCTCATCCATTAAACTAAATAACGTTTATAGAAAACCAGTCTCAAAACCCTTTTCATTCTGGGACACAAGCAGATATGATAAGATTTTTATTTACAGATAGGGTGTAACAAAACACTATCATTTTAAAAATGGTAGCTTCATTCTTCAGTCTTTGGGAAAAAGGCAAAAACTGACGCGCGTACTACTGGCCATCAAAAATTGTTGATAATGGAAATAAAATGCTTATTATAACATCTTAAGATGACGCATTATTTTTCGGGGGTACTACTGTCCCAACTGTTTAAGGTTAATTTCTAATTGGTTATCTCCTCCTACCATCGTAACCCGTCAATCTGCCGATGCAACATGCTATAAAGAAATAGAAGGAAAAAATCACCAACAATCTACTGAATTATAAACCGTTACTGAGCTACTGTATCTGTTCGGGATCTCCCTTTCTATATACGTTAAGCCATAAGTTAGATGACTGAGTTGTTTCGGTGACTCCCTGTTTCAGTACCATGTCTGGATTGCCTCCAAGTCGCATCATCAGATAGACAACTCAACGCTGCGTGAGTGATTCTGGCCACTATCCAATACTGGAATATATGAAATAGGATAATGAAGATCGTTATATTCACAAAATCATGACATCAAAAAGAAAATTTTTTACCTACTTGTCGCTTATTAGATATTCACAGGGTGTTAAGTCTAGTGACAGGAAAATTCTCTCTTCCTTGACGACAGGTTTCTCATCTTATAGAGTGACCACCCTTCCAGAATTCTCGCAACATACCCGGTTGTCCCTTTCTTGTCCTTTCATAGTGTTCCTTTCAGTTTTTCTCAAACTATTTCTTATTCAGCATATTACGATAGGTCTACCTGTCATATTGTCCAGATCCGCCGTACTAGATTCTGGTCTACTAGCCTTCCTATCAACAATATCAACAGTATTCCTCTTACACGGTTCTTCCAATACCATGATTAATACTAATTTTTCAAAAGACACTCGCAACATATCCCATACCAGATTGCTCGAGTTCAGAATTCGTAAAGACCGAAACTGAAGGCAGAAAAGAAAAAGGAAACACACTGAACTGCATTTTCAAAAGTTCCTTTACAGAGGAAGATCCAAGAGTACGGCTCCAGTCTTGTTCTCACACCACTGGAAAGTTGAGTGGTACAAATATTAGCGTGGGTGACGCTGGCAAACATCTAAAATTCGGTAAAAGTAACAAGGTCCCAGAAACTGATGGAATCATCGTCAACTTTTATACATAATTTACAGACGATTTATTTCCCCTTCTAACTACGATGAACTGTACGTCTCTCGAACAAAACCTGTGCGCACTGACTGGAAGGCAACACAAGTCACACCCGCCAATGGAAAGAGTAACAGGAGTGATTTAGAAGCTACCTTGCGGCATGTTACCTCTTTGAGCTTCAGAAAATTCTGAACTCAAACGTATTCAGCTTTATTAAGCAAAATGACCTCCTGCATGCCAACCAGCATTGATTAAAAAAAGTCCTTCATCTGAAACCCACCTCACGCTTCTCTAACATGACACCCTGAAAGACATGACTCAAGGCAGGCTGGTGGATACCATATTTCTTGATTTCGGAAAAGCAATGGTCTCGGTATCACATCAACGCTAACTAAAGAAAATCTCATAAAGTGGGGTATCAAACGAGATCTGTAATAGACTGAGAACTCTTAAGTAGGGCCTGTCGGAGTGGCCGTGCGGTTCTAGGCGCTACAGTCTGGAGCCGAGCGACCGCTCCGGTCGCAGGTTCAAATCCTACCTCGGGCACGGATGTGTGTGATGTCCTTAGGTTAGTTAGGTTTAATTAGTTCTAAGTTCTAGGCGACTGATGATCTCAGAAGTTAAGTCGCATAATGCTCAGAGCCATTTGAACCATTTTTTCTTAAATAGGGAGGACGCAGAATGTTATCTTGGATGAAGAATCATCGACAAATTTAGAACTAACTTTAGGCCTGTCCCAGGAAAGTCTTTTGGAACCCTCGCTGCTCATTTTGTACATTAATATCCTGGCAAGCAATATTAATGGTATCCTCAGACTTTTCGCAGGTGATGTTGTTATCTACAGAGTGAACCAGATCTCCACAGACAAAATTTCAAAGGTTGTTCAGGGATATTGTCTGAGTATTTTGATATAAGGGAGACGTGATCTCTGGTGGCTCGTTACAGAGTAATGATATAATTGTGATTTATTCGTTTCGTCATATCACATACTTTTGTTTATGGAAAAATACCTTCACGACATTGAAAAAGTCTTTAATACGGCAGCACAAAACATAGAGTAATGCAGGAACCATCAACCATTACTTTCTTGTAATATGAGTCCACAGCTTCTATAAATCTTTTGAATGATATCATATTTTTGCTTTTAGGTGTTAACTGTTTCTATTTTATTATTGAAGTTTTGACTTTTGTCCCATTTTGAAGAATAAGCATGTCAAAATCCTTGTGTTTGAAAATGGCACAAATGTTGAAATTGCAATAGTAAAATAGAAACAGTAAGCTCTAAAAGCAAATATGGCGTCAGTTAAAAAACCCCCCAGACACATCTAAAGGGGTTGTCGTCGATGGGACAACAACTCAGCATAGCGTCATAGTGCCGCTGTTCCATTTCGCTCAGTAAATCCGTAAACGAGGAACACTTCGGCAAAGTCTCCATTAGTGAAACTCTGTATCACCATTAACGAACAACTAACTCAGTCAGAAAAAAAAGCCGGAGAAGTGCGAGTAGCACTCGCGCTCTGAGGGTTTCATGCAAATTGAATTATGTATATAGATAATACATAGTAATAATAATAATAGTAATAATTCCTTGTGGCTCAGTGGTCTGGACGCCACTTCGGTGACTTGAGTGTTACTAACCTACCCCAGTTTCCCAACCAAGGAAAGGGGACTTACAGTTTGACGTGGAATTCGAACCACGCGTTGTTTCTGACAACTCCTCACATCGCTGAGGTGAATAATACTTAAAACGAAGATTGCAAAAAATCCGTGGTCCTATTGGGATTAGATCCCGCATCTCTTCCTTCATCTCTTTCTTCCTTCTAAAAGTCGTATGCTCTTTTATACATGCAAAGAAAATGTAATATTTTGCCTAAATCCAGTCGCTTATCATCTATAGTAACTGTGGTTCCTGTTTATTTGTCAGGAAAATTAGAGAAATAAATAAAATAAATTTCTTCCCCTTCGTTGCATCATATTTCCTTCGACTACCTGTATACCGCCTCGAGATCGTGAGGTACATCTAAAATACAGGGTGTTTATAAATGAATATCGGGGTTTTAACGCTTTATAATATTTATTAAATTAAACTTGCAGTTATAAATAATAAGTCAAATGAAACAGCAACTCAAACAGTTATACCAAGAACCTTATAAATGTTCAAAGTGAGCACCATTTGTCACACGGTATACATCAAGTCTATAGCCGAGTTCTTCAGTGATTGTAGCAACAGCTGCTTCAATCCGGTTTCTTAATTATGGGTGGTCTGCTCGTAGCGGAGGCACGTACACACTATCCTTGATGAAGGCCCAAAGGAAAAAATCGCATGGCATTAGGTCGGGTGAACGTGGAGGTCATGCAAAGCAAGCCCTGTCATTGGGATCCTTGCAGCCTATCCAGCACCTGGGTACAGTGAAGTTCTAGTGGATTGCGGCGGAAACATTGCGCGCTGCGCATGCGCACTGGTGCCAAACACAGCTGTTTGAGCTGCTCTCTCATTTGACGTATCATTTATTACTGTAAGTTTAATGTAATAAATGTTATAAAGCGTTAAAACCCCGATATTCATTTATAAACACCCTGTGCAAGTAACATAGAGTTAGAGTGTTGTTGTTGTTGTTGTTGTTGTTGTGTGGTCTTCAGTCCTGAGACTGGTTTGATGCAGCTCTCCATGCTACTCTATCCTGTGCAAGCTTCTTCATTTCCCAGTACTTACTGCAACCTACATCCTTCTGAATCTGCTTAGTGTATTCATCTCTTGGTCTCCCTCTACGATTTTTACCGTCCACGCTGCCCTCCAATGCTAAATTTGTGATCCCTTGATGCCTCAGAACATGTCCTACCAACCGATCCCTTCTTCTTGTCAGGTTGTGCCACAAACTCCTCCCCAATTCTACTCACTACCTCCTCATTAGTTATGTGATCTACCCACCTAATCAGCCGGCCGAAGTGGCCGTGCGGTTAAAGGCGCTGCAGTCTGGAACCGCAAGACCGCTACGGTCGCAGGTTCGAATCCTGCCTCGGGCATGGATGTTTGTGATGTCCTTAGGTTAGTTAGGTTTAACTAGTTCTAAGTTCTAGGGGACTAATGACCTCAGCAGTTGAGTCCCATAGTGCTCAGAGCCATTTTTTTTTACCCACCTAATCTTCAGCGTTCTTCTGTAGCACCACATTTCGAAAGCTTCTATTCTCTTCTTGTCCAAACTATTTATCGTCCATGTTTCACTTCCATATCCGGCCGAGTTGGCCGAGCGGTTCTAGGCACTTCAGTCTGGAACCGCGCGACCGCTACGGTCGCAGGTTCGAATCCCGCCTCGGGCATGGATGTGTATGATGTCCTTAGGTTAGTTAGGTTTAAGTAGTTCTAAGTTCTAGGGGACTGATGACCGCAGATGTTAAGTCCCATAGTGCTCAGAGCCATTTGAACCATTTTTTTTTCACCTCCATACATGGCTACACTCCATACAAATACTTTCAGAAACGACTTCCTGACACTTAAATCAATACTCGATGTTAACAAATTTCTCTTCTTCAGAAACGCTTTCCTTGCTATTGCCAGTCTACATTTTGTATCCTCTCTGCTTCGACCATCATCAGTTATTTTGCTCCCCAAATAGCAAAACTCCTTTACTACATATTTTAAGTGTCTCATTTCCTAATCTAATTCCCTCAGCATCACCTGATTTAATTCGACTACATTCCATTATCCTCGTTTTGCTTTTGTTGATGTTCATCTTATATCCTCCTTTCAAGATACTGTCCATTCCGTTCAACTGCTCTTCCAAGTCCTTTGCTGTCTCTGACAGAATTACAATGTCATCGGCGAACCTCAAAGTTTTTATTTCTTCTCCATGGATTTTAATTCCAACTCCGAATTTTTCTTTTGTTTCTTTTATTCCTTGCTCAATATACAGATTGAATAACATCGGAGAGAGGCTACAACCCTGTCTCACTCCCTTCCCAACCACTGCTTCCCTTTCATGCCCCTCGACTCTGATAACCGCCATCTGCTTTCTGTACAAATTGTAAATAGCCTTTCGTTCCGTGTATTTTACCCCTGCCACCTTTAGAATTTGAAAGAGAGTATTCCAGTCAACATTGTCAAAAGCTTTCTCTGTCTATAAATGCTAGAAACGTAGGTTTGCCTTTCCTTAAACTTTCTTCTAAGATAAGTCGTAACGTCAGTATTGCCTCACGTGTTCCAACATTTCTAAGGAATCCAAACTGATCTTCCCCGAGGTCGGCTTCTACCAGTTTTTCCACTCGTCTGTAAAGAATTCGCGTTAGTATTTTGCAGCCGTGACTTATTAAACTGATAGTTCGGTAATTTTTACATCTGTCAACACCTGATTTCTTTGGGATTGGAATTATTGTATTCTTCTTGAAGTCTGAGGGTATTTCGCCTGTCTGATACATCTTGCTCACCAGATGGTAGAGTTTTGTCAGGACTGGCTCTCCCAAGGCCGTCAGTAGTTCTAATGGAATATTGTCTACTCCCGGGGTCTTGTTTCGACTTAGGTCTTTCAGTGTTCTGTCAAACTCTTCACGCAGCATCATATCTCCCATTTCAACTTCATCCAAACCCTCTTCCATTTCCATAATATTGTCCTCAAGGACATCGCCCTTGTATAGACCCTCTATATACACCTTCCACCTTTCTGCTTTCCCTTCTTCGCTTAGAACTGGGTTTCCATCCGAGCTCTTGATATTCATATAAGTGGCTCTCTTTTCTCCAAAGGTCTCTTTAATTTTCCTGTAGGCAGTATCTATCTTACCCCTAGTGAAATAAGCCTCTACATCCTTATATTTGTCCTCTAGCCATGCCTTCTTAGCCATTTTGCACTTCCTGTCGATCTCATTTTTTAGACGTTTGTATACCTTTTTGCCTGCTTCATTTACGGCATTTTTATATTTTCTCCTTTCATCAATTAAATTCAATATTTCTTCTGTTACCCAAGGATGTCTGCTAGCCCTCGTCTTTTTACCTACTTGATCCTTTGCTGCCTTCACTACTCCATCCCTGAGAGCTTCCCATTCTTCTTCTACTGTATTTCTTTCCCCCATTTCTGTCAATTGTTCCCTTATTCTCTCCCTGAAACTCTGTACTACCTCTGGTTTAGTCAGTTTATCCAGGTCCCATCTCCTTAACTTCCCACCTTTTTGCAGTTTCTTCAGTTTTATTCTACAGTTCATAACCAATAGATTGTGGTCAGCGTCCACATCTGCCCCTGGAAATGTCTTACAATTTAAAACCTGGTTCCTAAATCTCTGTCTTACCATTGTATAATCTATCTGATACCTTCTAGTATCTCCAGGATTCTTCCATGTATACAACCTGCTTTTATGATTCTTGAACCAAGTGTTAGCTATGATTAAGTTATGCTCTGTGCAAAATTCTACCAGACGGCTTCCTCTTTCATTTCTTACCGCCAATTCATATTCACCTACTATGTTTCCTTCTCTCCCTTTTCCTACTCTCGAATTCCAGTCACCCACGACTATTAAATTTTCTTTTCCCTTCACTACCTGAATAATTTCTTTTATCTCATCATACATTTCATCAATTTCTTCATCATCTGCACAGCTAGTTGGCATATAAACTTGTACTACTGTAGTAGGCATGGGCTTCGTGTCTATCTTGGCCACAATAATGCGTTCACTATGCTGTTTGTAGTAGCTTACCCGCACTCCTATTTTTTATTCATTATTAAACATACTCCTGCATTACCCCTATTTCATTTTGTATTTATAATCCTGTATTCACCTGACCAAAAGTCTTGTTCCTCCTGCCACCGAACTTCACTAATTCCCACTATATCTAAGTTTAACCTATCCATTTCCCTTTTTAAATTTTCTAACCTGCCTGCCCGATTAAGGGATCTGACATTCCACGCTCCGATCCGTAGAACGCCAGTTTTCTTTCTCCTGATAACGATGTCCTCTTGAGTAGTCCCCGCCCAGAGATCCGAATGGGGGACTATTTTACCTCCGGAATATTTTACCCAAGAGGACGCCATCATCATTCAACCATACAGAAAAGCTGCAATCCCACGAGAAGAATTACGGCCGTAGTTTCCCCTTGCTTTCAGCCGTTCGTAGTACCAGCACAGCAAGGCCGTTTTGGTTAGTGTTACAAGGCCATATCAGTCAATCATCCAGACTGTTGCCTCTGCAACTACTGAAAAGGCTGCTGCCCCTCTTCAGGAACCACACGTTTGTCTGGCCTCTCAACAGACATCCCTCTGTTGTGGTTGCACCTACGGTACGGCTATCTGTATCGCTGAGGCACGCAAACCTCCCCACCAACGGCAAGGTCCATGGTTCATGGGGGGGAAGAGTATTAATCGTAATTAAAAAGTAAAACGAGAGTATTCAGCTACCTATACATTGGCCTTAATAACTCAGATGCAGGGATACGATGCTCTTGCGTTGATTGCAAACTTGTTTTCATAATTTCGTTTGTTTTGTAACACATGGTGTAATGTTGTGAGCCTAAACTTAAATTCGTTTACACTTAGTGTTTCTGTTGGTATCACGTAGTATACGAATTGATCCGATAACCAGATTACCATAGTGTTTCTCTGGTTGGAGTGTGGCTTTGGGTCTGGTGTCACAACTTTCTGTGTCTTTGCGTATTGCGGTGCCGTACGCAGTAGTGATGATTTTTTTTTTTTTGTACTCCATTCCCAGATTTCGCTTGCGTGATTACATGTAAACCAGTGTATAAGTGTATCCTTCTCATTACTCCTATCAGAAATTGGTGAATCCGCAAGATGGATAGAGCATAACTTTGTGCGTGCTGGAAACGTTCCATTGACAACTTTATACCATTGTGTCCTAACATTTGACGTCAGCTGTTTGTTGTGAATGTTCTTTCACAAACCGGACCAATAAACATGAGAATATTTAGTTTCCGTTCTGATAGGAAGTAAATGTATCTTAATATGATGATATCATATCATGGACTGCACATTGTGTCTTGATGGGATACGTAGCTGTTGTCGACTATGGCGTTTCTGAGAAAACGGTATCGTACGTATTTTGCCAATATTGACGAGTGCTACTTGGCTTTCTGGCCGAATTCTTTTCAGAAGTATACTTGTCAAGCTCGTAGAGCTGAATTTTGATCTTTTTAGGACACTGTGTACTAGCAATTTTTGCATTTTGCATAAATCATCATATGCACTATTTCTCAACCGTGTTTTAGTTTTTGTCGGTACACCATTTCTCACGTATTACTTGATCAAAATTAATGACTGAGACATCATTTTCAAGATATCGTTCAGCAATAATGACAAGAAATACACAAATAGTTTAAAGCTACCGTTTTCGTTAAAAAACTTTGTTTCGAAGACATTTTCATGAAAATAATGTAGAAGGCCTCAAGTATTGAGAATCTATTCAACACGCACGACAGCCGTTACATCTGTCTAGAATCTTTATACATGCGTTATCTATCACACGATTTCGGTCATGAACATCAATGTAAAGAATTTAAAAGGCGCCATCTAACGACTGTGTACTTTTACTATTATGTACAACAGCGGTTAGAGTTGTTTACTTTCTTCGAGCATGCGTTGTGTACTGCTTGAAAATGATAAGAAAACACTGTGCAATAAAAGTAACCTTCCTTATGGCCATTAGTAAAGTACAAAGTCAGACGACTCCAAGGGTAGGACAGTATCTATCAGATTCTGTTTTTCCGCACGATCAGTTATACGTGGCTTTTCAACGACTTTGGACTTTCAGTGATATTTATGTTTGTGCAAATGCCACTTAAAGCCAAAAAGCAATGGATGATCACACTGTAAGTACAAACATTGTTTACGAAATTGCTTTATAAGTGTCCGAGGGCAGTTCCAATCTCTCTTTGGCTCTGGGCACTATGGGACTTAACATCTGTGGTCATCAGTCCCAGCGTTCTCGCTTCCCACGCCCGGGTTCCCGGGTTCGATTCCCGGCGGGATCAGGGATTTTCTCTGCCTCGTGATGGCTGGGTGTTGTGTGATGTCCTTAGGTTAGTTAGGTTTAAGTAGTTCTAAGTTCTAGGGGACTGATGACCATAGATGTTAAGTCCCATAGTGCTCAGAGCCATTTGAACAATTTTTTTTTGTCATCAGTCCCCTAGAACTACTTAAACCTAACTAACCTAAGGACATCACACACTTCCATGCCCGAGGCAGGATTCGAACCTGCGACCGTAGCGGTCACGCGGTTCCAGACTGTAGCGCCTAGAACCGCACCGCCACAATCTCTCTTTGAGGGTCGAATTGTTTACCTTCTGTTGACACGACAATGCTAGTACGATCTCTGCTATGAACCTCAGCTACATTGCTGGCATGTCAGTGGCTGTCAAGTAATGTTTCAGTATTCCTCGTTACTTCTGCTACGGGGCCTGAAAATAAGGGTTTACGTTTAGTTATATTCAGTTCAAGACGGAATTTTTGGCTGAGGCAGTCTTGTTTAACGTGATCTGTTTTATTGCATATGAAGCATGCAAGTAGTTGCCCCATGTATGTTATGTGAGCCAATACTGAATACAGACGGGATCGGTGTTTTAACTTCCATTTTGATAGAGCTGATTCCAATAGGGACGGGGAAGGATAAAAATCTGCCCAGACCTCGTTCCGAATTGCACGAAATTTTCCCTGAGGCTGCTATTTGAGTTTTATAACTTCGTTTCGAACCTCCAAGGGGATGTTAAAGACACGCACATTTGTCAAACTGCCTTCGACTGGACTAATGGTAAAGTTTGCGACAGAGCCAGTTGCTAACGTTAACTCAAAGTGATCAGTACATTCACAGATTACTCGCTCGTACACTAAGACAGAGCGAATTTCCAAATAGTAGACTGACTCGTTCGTATTCAATTGCACACTGTCTACGTGATCTCATGTTAGTTTCATACAGGTAGTTACCCATTCTGGCTTTCGGGAGCTGCTGGTCGCTCGTTGTCGCTGCCGAACAGGTCTGACATATACGTGCATAGTTCATCTATAGGTTGTGATGAGTGACTTTGGTAGTGTCAAAACATGTAACATATCTGGCTGTATCTTTTGATTGCACTGACTTGGGAGCTTAAATTTTTCGCTCTGCTAACGGACCATAGACTGTAGTATGTGACATAAATTTTAACTTGGTACCTCACCCGTTCCTGAGAAAAAGGGTCTTAACGGTCGGACAGACAGACAGACGGACAGACAACGAAGTAATCTAATAAGGGTTCTGTTTCTACCGAGCGGTACTGAATCCAGTCTTGAGGTCTAAGAGTAAAGTTGGATTTGCTGTTGTCGACAACATGTACCATGATTGAATGGAGCAAGTATTTCCGAATAAGACATACATTTGCACTATTATGTGGCTATTTTCAATGCAGTACAGATACAAAGATAAATAAGAGCAAGGAATCAAACGAAATGCAAGTACTCTGAAACAAATCACCGGAGAGCACGGGTTCTCACAATAAAACAATCAACAAATATCCCTGAACAAAAAAAAATTCAAATGGCTCTGAGCACTATGGGACTTAATATCTGAGGTCATCAGTCCCCTAGAACTTAGAACTATTTAAACCTAACTAACCTAAGGACATCACACACATCCATGCCCGAGGAAGGATTCGAACCTGCGACCGTGGCGGTCGCGCGGTTCCAGATTGAAGCGCCTAGAACCGCTCGGCCACTACCCCTGAACAATCTTTGAAATTTTGTCGCTGGAGTTATGGTTCACTCTGTATAATAATAACTATAAGATACATTTGCACATATATCCAGTCAGATCTCGATAAGATTTCAGTGTGTTGTAAATATCAGCAACTTGATTTAAATGTTCAAAATTATCAAATTACCCATTTTACAAAACATAGTACCCTATGCTAACAGTGTCAGTGAGTCACATCTAGTATCAGTTAGCTCATACAAATACCTAAGTGTAAAAATCTGTGGGGGATTCACAATGGAATGAGCACAAAGTCCCACTCATAGGGAAAGTAGCTGACATACTTGGTTTCATTGCTAGGATATTGCGAAAAATGCGATCAGTCTACAAAGTAGGGTGTTTACAAAACACTCGAGTGACGAGTAATAGAACACCGGCCAAGTGTTCGGGAACTATACAACAGGAATAGCAGAAAATACCTGATATACAAATAAGGGCAGTACGAAGGGCACAGGCTTGTCAGGACCACAGGAGAGCGTAACACATATGCTGCAATGTGTGAACTGACAGCTTCTCGAAGACGGGCATCAACATGCCACGAAAGCTTACTTACAAAGTTTCTAGAACCTTTAACAAGTGGGAATATAGGAATATACAAAGTGGTTATAATTAAACTTTCGCTACTTGAGAGGGCCCCGATGAAAAAATGGTCGGTCACAGGCCAATGAAACTTTGTGAAAACATTTTTAAGGACTTGCGGAAGACAAATAACGAATAAGTCATTGAAGGAAACACATTTTAATTTCGAAGACAGTGTAGTATTTGTTAATTGCGTACCGAGTTTATTCTCCAGATCACAAACGTTGCTCAATGAGACGACCATCTGCATCCATGCGAGCCTGTAACCGCACTAGAGATTGCTTTACTGCTGCCGGAACATCTCAGGTAGACCATAGAGTCTTCAGCTGTCGTGGCATAGATTGTGCACTGCTTGAAGATCGCACATGGCGTCCAGCATTCTTAGCCATGGCAACAATAACTTCTTCAACAATTTGTAGCGCAATTGACCGTCGGCTTCTCCCAGAAGCGGTTCCCAAATCGTAATTTGATTCGAACTTCCGAAACATATCTTTGAACCCTAGACGGAAAGAGGATCTTTCCGAATTCTTTTTAGTGAGTCGATATTTGTGAAGAGCAGCAGTACTATCGCTGCTTATTTGACGAAATAGCTGTAAGACTAAGGCCCTGTTCATGTTGTCCTGGCCCAAGTTGACTGTCTGCAACGGTAATGAACACTGATGTTTACATTTCAGCCCTACGTCGCCACACCATTACTGCCAAGTCATGACTCTAACACCATTAACGACGCAAATCCTACAGCGCAAGTGTGAACAGCATTCCTATAAAGTTGGGAACCCATAACGAAAAAAAATTTCTGTCTAAACTGGCTAAAGTAACGAATTTTAATTATAACCACATTGTACTGAAGCCCCTTACTTATCTCTCCTGTAAGAACCGTATGGAAAATAATTACATTTCGTACAAAGACATTTAAGGTGTAATTCATCCCTTGGTGGTTTGGGCAGAAACGCTGACATGGTGCTTGGTAAGTACCCTCTGTCATGCACTTCACAGTGGATTTCAGACTGTGAATGTACGTAGGTTTTAGTGTAAATTTACAACCATTAATCCAGCTGTCTTACTTCTTTCCTTCACACACACACACACACACACACACACACACACACATATGCGCACGCTCGTACACACACACAGGTGTTACACAATGCTTTTGAACATGGACTTAAAAAGTAAAATTCAAATATATTGCATTAAAGGATGAGCCACACTTCTATTAAAAATGAACTTAAAAATGCGAGATATTCGAAATAAACCGCAGCCATTTAGGAAACAAAAGAAGTTCGACAGAAGTAGTTTGTTGATACAAGTCGTGGACGTTTCCATGGTAATTGATGGGAAGAGACAAATGCAGTGGAGAATGTTGACATACTCGCCTCATCGATCTATCTGCTTTACTTTTGCAGTACGTTTGTTTTATCTTTTCTTTGGAAACTGATGGTGACACTTAGAAGGAAGGGCACTGATTATTTGTTTCGGGATTCATTTCGCAGCTGTGGCGACGCCCGTACGTGGTTGTGGTATGTGGTCCTTATTGCGACGACATTCGCCGGGAGCCTGAGGGTATGCAACATGGAGCCGCCTTGTCTCATAAGGTAAGTGGTTCCTCTCGACAGCACCAGAGATACTGACAATTCTGTGTTGGGAACTGGTCGACTTCACGGCGGTGACATAGCGTAGGTGTTTGTGTGTACGTGGCTTGTGTGTGTGCGTGAATGCGTATCTGTGTGTGTATGTATCTAAATGTCAAAACAACTCAAACGTGTCACCAATTTCCAGGTATCGAAACTTAGTTTTAGCCTGATGACAGCCCACAAGCGACAGTTTAATTTTGTTAAGCAGTTAATACTCTCAACTTTTTTATCAACCGAGACTGACGAAAGAGTGGTTTTTGCTTTTTTAAAAAATGGAACCATATGTTTTTAACGATATTTGAACGTTTATAATTTGACGAATATAATGATTCAAAAAGATTGTTCTGTATCTAAATCAATAAATTGCACATCACCGTGAAGTGCATGGCAGTGGGTACTTCCAATTGTAGCACCTATTAGTGCTTCTTCAAATTCCATTCACGTATGGAGCGAGGAGAGAATGGCTACTTAAGCGCTTCTGAGGATGCTCCAATTAATCTAATCTTTTCTGCATGGTTACTACGGTTTCGATACGGTGGGGCTGTAGTATCTAGGATTTCTCACTTAATTTCTCTATATTTAGTAAGTACGTTTTCCCAGGATACTTGATGTTTAACTCCAAGCCAGTTCGGGTTTTAGAGCATTTTCTGTACCCCTGCGAATGAAATAAACTTTTAGTCGATTAACTTCTCATTGCTGGGGTTCACAGTCATGTAGAATTAAAAAAAAATTATATTCGTAATTGACTATAGAAAGTTTTTAATTTCATAATACAATTTCGGTCTTTAAGATCAAATGGTGTACTGCTGCATGCAGATTCCCGTAAGCCACCTTTTCAGTGGGTGTATTTCATTTTCAGACAAAAGAACAGTGGCTATTTTACCAACTGATCTGTTCTCTGTTTTAGAGGAGAATTAGGAGAAAATGTCTCTGTAGGACTTCTAAGTGCTTTTGAAACGCCTTACTTACAACATACGGTGTATTATTAGTGAGAAGGTTTTAATCCGTTCCATTGTGGTTAGCTCGTGTTTCTTGCAAGACACCAACCAGATAGAGGTATGTGAGTGAGTTATTTTCAGCTTTCAGGCTATTGTTGATTTAGGGTATTAGAAGTGCACTTAATACTGACACAGTTAGTATTTTCTTTCAGTGCGACTGAGCATGGCTTGGTAGACGAATCGGAATGAAAAGGGGATGTAGTTATTGCAATTTTGAGTGAGTTTGTAAGTTGTGCTTTTCTAATTGTACACGTATTAACTACATTCATCTCAAACTAGTTTAGCAACGGCGTGGTTGGTTGGTTGTTGTGGGGAAGGAGACCAGACAGCGAGGTCATCGGTCTCATCGGACTAGGGAAGGATGGGGAAGGAAGTCGGCCGTGCCCTTTGAAAGGAACCATCCCGGCATTTACCTGGAGCGATTTAGGGAAATCACGGAAAACCTAAATCAGGATGGCCGGACGCGGGATTGAACCGTCGTCCTCCCGAATGCGAGTCCAGTGTCTAACCACTGCGCCACCTCGCTCGGTAGCAACGGCGTGACTAACATGCATTGCGGCAACCTGGAACATACAAACACATACGCGTCTTGTTGCCAGGCAGATGGGTCAATAGTATTGAACTACTCTCCTGCGTTTCGTATTGTTTCTAGTAAAATATTTCAGTAAAATTTTCATTCAGTGTTTTAACTTCGTTTAGTGTGTCAGTGGCCGTTAGAATTTTTTGGTTTTAGCAAATAATTTTGTGAAGTTTTGTTGGTATTGGTAATAACTGTCGTGTAGTAGTATTAATACAAGTAGTTGCTTTCTTAGAAGGCGGAGAATTTCGAGACCATTATTGTTAGTTCTATAAGTAGTTCTACTGGTGTAACTGTACATTGGTAACGTAGACGTATAGTTTTTCTCAGTAACATTAAAATTTTACCACGAGTGAGAATTGTGGGATCTGTCGTAGGTTTGTTAGTAGTGGGTTACGGTGTGGGATTTGTTCGAAGTATTTTCATTGAGGAGAATGCAGTGGGGAAGCCAGTGGTCATTTTAGTGAGATCCTCTCCTGGGAATGCAGAATCTGTAGTACAAATAAGTTGATAGAGGAGCAGCAGCGTAAGATCCGTGCCCTTCAGGTGCACTTACACCGCGCCAAGGTGGAACTAGATAGGTTGACGAGGGTGAAGGGTAGTGAGGAATGGGATCTGGCAGTTGGTAAGAAGGCAGCTAGGAAGAGAAGGTATTCAGACAGTTTTACTTTGCGTATATGCAATAGATTTCACTAACTGTCAGAGTTGAGTGGAGAGGAGGCTCGTGTAGCTGAAGATGAAGGGAAAATGCAGCAGTCCTCAGCAATTAGGAGGCCTAGGTTAGCTGCAAAGTCTAGCAGAAAGAAGAAGGTTCTGCTGCTAGGTAGTTCTGACGGTAGAGGTGTGGGCCAGCAGTTGCAGGAAGTTTTGGGGAGTGAGTACCAGGTCACCAGCATTGTGAAGCCTAGTGAACGTTTGGCTCAAGTGACTGACAGCATAGGGGAGTTATGTAGGAACTTTACGAAGGAGGATCATGTAGTGATAGTGGGTGGAGCAGGGAACAGTCTTGATAGGGCCGGGGAATATGATGTAGTTGGTGACCTGGCAAAGGTAGCTACTCAAACTGGTAGCACTAATGTGCATTTTGTGCAACTGTTTCAGCTTCCTGATCGGCCTCACCTTAATGCGGCTGTTAGGCGCGTTAACATGGGAGTGGGGAGGGCGCTGATGGCGGAGGGTATGGGTCACATCTCAGTGATGCCAGTTGGGTCTATCAGTAGATCGGGTATCACCAGGCATGGCCTGCACCTCAATAGGAATGGGAAGGGGAGACTGGCTAAACTTATAGGTGACACTGTAGTGGGTGGTGGTGGTGGTGGTGGGGGTCACTCATGGAAAAATTCCTATAGTAGTTGGTGTTAGAGCTGCACCCTTTTTAGATTGAAGTCAGCTGATAGGTACACCTGCTTAAAGGAAGTCCCTCTAACTAAGGGCTCACCTTCTGAGGATGTAATGTTTCCTAGTGGTTAGCATATTTCATCAAAATATAAGAGGTATTAGAGGTACAGTTAGTGAACTGCTTATAGATATTGACTCTGAAATTATTGGTATATCAGAGCATCACTCAAATAATTCGACAATTCAGAGGCTTCCATTACCAGGATACAAATTAGCTGGCTGTTCCTCAAGGAGTTCCTTGTGGGGTGGGGGAGGGGCTATGTATGTAAAAACATGCTCCATTTAGGCCCCTAGATGTATCACGACACTACACTGAGCAGATATTGGAATGTTGTGCAGGGGCAGTTGAATTTAGTGAAACTAACTCCGACTTCAGAGCATTTTTGCTCAAGCTAGAGAGGGTTCATGATTCCCTTTCTAGGAAGTACCAGAAATTAGTTATATGTGGTGACTTCAATACTAATTTTGTATATGATAGTGCAAGAAAACGGATGTTGGTAGATCTCCTAAATTCATAAGATCTGATGCCGGTTGTGTTTTTTTCCAACTAGAGTGCAGGGGAACAGTAGTACAGCCATAGGCAATACTTCCATTAAAAGGAAGGTCAGCGTTGGCCGTAATATTGATGGTTTATTGACAGCAAAATCGATTTTCAATAACATAGTGCTGGAAGTTAAAATTTCTCATAGCAATTAGTGAATAAAAAACAAAAACCTCGAACACACCTGAGTATAAACCAACTGTTGGAAAGAACATACCCGTGGTGTACAAATTAAACTCATAGGCACTGGTATCAAGTTATTATCAGTAACCAAAACCGAGAAACGATCACAATAACTGAAGTCGCTGTTTATATTCACCTATACAGCAGATCTCGGTGTGACAGGATCTTGGAACGCCCTCTATGTGGCGTGTGTCACGTGAAGACCTAACAGTACTTTATTTGGCAAGAGATTACCACAAAATACCAAAGTGCACTTGCAAATCATTTTAAAATTGTACATTAAAAACGCATAGCAAAAAAGAAATGGGGAAATGCACATCTTGCCAACATACACTGGCGTGTTATTTTCAAACAACTTAAAAAAACATGTAAGAATAAAAATCAACAGGTAAAATTATATGGTGTCAGATTACAGGACTGTGTTATAACACAGTAAGCGCCATCTGGCGTAGGGAGTCAGAGATGTAAAGTTCTTAATTTACGTAAAATATTGCATTGAAACCAAGAAGTCAAATACATAAATAGTGGTAATTATACAAGATAGCAGGTCAAAATGCCATGAAACGCATTACGTGTTTTTTTGGTGCAGACTAACAATTTTTTATCGTATTTAACCACGTGATGATACATCTCATTCGTCCCGTTGGGACATGTGAACACATTATACACATTAAAAAAATCATCGTAATTATGAAAGCAGAATGTTTTAAAAGCACATTGTGGATGCAGAGATCATTTAGCGCACTCGTGAGTGAAAACTACTGTTACAAATTGCAAAGAATTAATGATTTGCAAGTGTACTTTGGTAATTGTGATAATCTCTTGCCAAATAAAGTATTGTTAAGTCTTCACGTCACACACGCCACATAGAGGGCGTTCCAAGACCCTGTCACACTGAAGTCTGCTGTATAGGTGAATGTACACCGCGGCTTCAGTTATTGTGATCGTTTCTCATTTTGGTTACTGATAATAACTTGATACCAGTGCCTATGAGTTTAATTTGTACACCACAGGTATGTTCTTTCCAATGGTTCGTTTATACTCCGGTGTATTTGTGGTTTTTGTTTTTTATTCACTGATCGCTATTTGAAATTTTAACTGCCAGCACTGAAGATGATCACTATGTGATTGAAAATTGATTTTGCTACCAGTAAACCATCAATATTACGGCCAACGCTGACCTTCCTTTTAATTTAACATATATGGTCGTTGTGCACACAGCACTGCATGGAGTCGCCAATCAATATTTTTATTCATTCTTCATTACTAGATGGACATTCTGTTAGTAAAAGCATGAATGGCCTTTCAGAACATGATGCACAAATTTTAACACTAAAAGGCTTCTGTACTGAAATGAATGTCATATATAATTACAAACTATGTAGGAGAATTAACCCAACAACAGATAGTTTTTAAATCTTGTCGAGGAACAAGAGTGGCAGGATGTTTATAGTTCCAATAACACAGATGATGAATACAATGCTTTCCTTAATACATTTCTCATGCTCTTTGAGAGCTGCTTTCCATTAGAACGTTCTAAACGGGGTTCTAGCAGTAATAGGCAGCCTAGGAGGCTGACTAGTGGGATAAGGATATCTTGTAGAACAAAGCGGGATTATATAAAAATGTTAGAAGTAGTCACAATCAAGCTACAGTAGCCCATTACAAACAGTATTGTAAGGCACTTAAAATGTTATTAGGAAGGCAAAGAGTATGTGGTATGCAAATAGAATAGCTAATTCAGAGGATAAAACTGAAACCATGTTGTCAGTTGTGAAGGAAGTATCTGGTCAGCAGCACAAGGTCGACGATATAAAGTCAGTCCGTAGTAAAAATATTTCGGTTACTGGTAAATCAGATATAGGTATAGTATTTAACAATCATTTTCTGAGCATTGCTGGTGAATTAAATAAAAATTTAGTTTGTACAGGGAATTATGAAACTCTCTTTGAAAACGCATTTCCGAGATTGGTGTCTGAAATACTACTCTGTGATACAGACAAGAGGCAGATTGAGTCAATAATTAAATCACTGAAGACTAAAGATTCTCATGGTTATGATGGAGTATCTAGCAGAATGTTAAAGTACTGTGCTGTGCATGTTAGCCTTGTTTTTAGCCATATTTGTAATTTTTCCTTTAGGAATGGTCAGTTTCCTGAGCGATTAAAGTACTCAGTAGTAAAGTCGCTTTATAAAAAAGGAGAAAGGGATAGTGTAGACAATTTTAGATCTGTTTCTATGCCACCAGTGTTCGCAAAACTTATTGAAAAGGATGTGTATGTAAGGATAATTGATCATTTCATATCACGCGATTTGCTATCAAATGTACAGTTCGGCTGCCGAAGTCGCTTAACAACTGAAAATGCTATATTCTCTCTTCCGTGTGATGTACTGGGTGGGCTAAACAAAAGGTTGCGAACGCTTGGCATATTTTTTTTATTTAACTAAGGCATTTGATTTTGTTGATCACAAAATATTGCTCCAGAAGTTGGATCATTACAGAATACAGGGAGCAGCTCACAATTGGTTCATCTCTTACTTTAGCAACAGGCAGCAAAAGGTCATTATTCACAATGTTGGTAACGGGTGTGATGTGGGGTCTGAGTGGGGTACTGTCAAGTGCGGGGGTGCCCCAGTGATGAGTGTTGGGGCCACTCCTGTTCCTCATTTATATAAATGATATGCCTTCTAGTATAACGGGTAACTCTAAAATATTTCTGTTTACTGATGACATTAGCTTGGTAGTAAAGAATGTTATGTGCAACATTGACTCGGTTTCATATAGTGCAGCACATGGCCTAAGTTCACGGCTTGTAGAAAATAAAGTAACGCTAAATCACAGTAAGATCAGTTTTTACCGTTTCTAACACAGAATTCAACAAAACCTGACGTTTTAGTTTCACAGAATGGGCATATGATCAGTGAAATTGAACAGTTCAAATTTCTAGATGTTCAGATAGATGGTAAGCTGTCGTGAAAAGCCCACGTTCAGGATCTTGTCCAAAGACTTAATACTGCCATTTTTACTATTCGAACGGTATCAGAAGTGAGTGATCGTTCGACACGAAAATTAGTCTACTTTGCTTATTTTCGTTCGCTTATGTCGTATAGTAGTATATTTTGGGGTAACTCTTCCCATTCTAAAAGGATATTTTTGGTTCAGAAACGGGCGGTTCGGGCAATAAGTGGTGTTAAGTTCACGAATCTCTTGTCGACCCCTGTTAACGAGTCTTGGTATTTTGACATTGGCCTCTCAGTATGTATATTCCTTACTGTCATTTCTTGTTAACAATTTCGCTTATTCCCAGGAATAAGCAGCTTTCACTCGGTTAATTCTCGGCACAAATGAAACCTGCATTTGGATCGGATTTCCTTACCTCTTGTGCAAAAATGTGTGCAGTATACTGCTGCATCCATTTTCAATAAGCTACCACTCAAATTCAAAAATCTTAGCAGTAATCCACGCGCTTTCAAATTGAAACTGAAGAGTTTCCTCATGGGCACACCTTCTATTTTGTCGAGGAGTTCCTTGAAGAATTAAGATGATTCTTATTGTATTGTTCATTGCGTTATCTTAAACTTATGGACTTACTTTTTTCGGGTTGATAAACATTTATTTTTATTTGTTATTACTTTTATGTTGTAATTTCACGTACTGACTCGTTCCATGACCTTCGAGATTTGCTCTTCCATTTGGTCCTACGGAACTTGACGTGTAAATAAATAAAATAAATTCCTGAACGTGTCGATTCTGCTGAGGACCCTGTCATTCCTTACTTTGTCAGTCTGTCTAATTTTCAGTATTCTTCTCTCGCATCGTATCTCAAATGCTTCGATTCTCTTCTTCTCAGCTTGTCCTACAGTTCATGATTCACTTCCATACAGTGCTCTGCTTGAAACGTACATTCTTAGAAATTTCTACCTCAATTTGAGGCCAATGTCTGACACTAGTAGACTTATTTTGGCCAGAAATAGCATCTTTTCCTGTGCTAGTTTGCTTTCTATATCCTCCTTGGTTCGTCCGTCATACGTAATTTTGTTTCCAAGATAGCAGAAGTCCTTCACTTCGTCTATTTCGTGGGACATGCAACGTGTTTTTCCTTTTTATTGAGACAAGTCATTGTTTCAAACATACGACCTATTTTTAGAATGATAAATGATACTCTAAATTTTATTCTTAAAAATTTTTCATTAGTTGTTTAACAATGTTTATTTGCTAACTGAGTGCATGTAACCTAGGTTAGCATTGACGTACCCCTCTTTACTCGCTGGGTGCAATAACGAAGCTCTACTGCGCAACTTCTCAGAAGTACATATTTAAAAGACCTGAATTCACATTAACATTTTTCAATAATAACGCATTATAACCTCAAAGATTAATCTATGATTCAGGGTGACATAAAATTAATTTCAACAAGCTCTTTACTACAGCACATAAATAATATTAAGGATTGCCCTTAACATCTCTACCATCACCCTACCACGTAAATTCACGTGAAGTGTAGCAATGGACACAACGTTGTTTACTTGCTTAGTTAAATATTTATATTTACCTGATTAGCAACAACTTTCGGAGCGTATTTTTGTGTTTGGGATCATATGCAGTATCTTTATCTGTTAGTCATACAATTCTCAGATTCGTACAAATCGTCCCCGAAAAGTATTTCCCTGGAACGACTGCCGCATGCGTTAATACTATTGGCAACCATGTTTTTGAAACCTCTGTTTAAGCACATACACTGTGACAAAGTTTCCACTAGCGAGAATCTATAATTAGAGACAGAGCTGCCTGCCACTTCTCAGTCTATCGTGCAACTATCAACTAATATGAATAAAGCACATCGATTTCCATTGCCTACAGCCGAGGTCTTAAATTCTGATAATGGCCATCACACTGATCTCATTCCTGCTGCGCCTCGCCACACTCGTTTCTCTTCGGTCTACTCTCAAAATATAATTTGCGACCAGTTGTCTGTTCATTCGATTCAGTATGTCCGCACTTTCACTGATGATATCAAGGTCATCAGTGAATCTCATCGTTTATACTGCTTCATTCTGAATCTTAATCCCGTCCGTGAGCCTCTCTTTGAATTCTGCAATTGCATTTTTAATGTATGGATTGAGTAGTAGGGGAAGATGACTGAATCCCAATCTTTTTCTATTTTTAATCACAGCACTTCGGTCTCTGTCTTACGTTCTTGTTTTCCCACTAGATTACTATGCATAGTGTACATTACCCGTCTTTCCATTCGGACTGCTACTATTTATGTGAGAATTTCGATCATTTTTCAGCATTTTACATTGTCGAACGCTTTTCATAAGTCGACAATTCCTGTCCGGGTTTTTCTAAAGTCTCACGTCGATTATTAAGCGCAACGTCATGACGCTCCTTCCTGTACCTTTACGTTTTCCAGGCCCGAACTATTCGTTATCGAACAGGTTCCTCAATTTTATTTTCCACTATTCTGTTTATTATTCTTGTCAGCAACGTGGATGCATAAGCTGTTAGACTGATTGTGCGATACTGGAGCTTATCTGCCGTGGTGCCCTCGGAATTATGTGAATGATATTTTTCTGAAAGTCTGATTGTACATCTCCTGCCCCAACATATCGAACATGTAAGGGGTCCTCCATTTCGTAGCTGTCCAAACAGGTGCTATACCCGCAGTGGACGCGGTGCAGCCAATCAAAAGCGCCACAGCTCAGTGCAGGCACCTGGCCTGTTTCATTGACATCGGCTCACCTTGCACACATTTTTTTGACGCCGTCCAGACTCCACAGAGGTTTCTCCACGATGAATATATATATTTTTTGAGTCATGAGTATCTCCCACTGGTTTGATGAGACACTACCCGATTTCATTTCTTGTCTACATGGATATATATATAAGATGTTTCAAGAATACCTTTGCGATCTCTGAGAACAAGTTTCTTACCTCAAAACAAGGAAAAACTTCGTGTAAACGTATGTCCCAAATACTTCGTTTTCGAGTTATTAATGAAAGTTGACGTTCAACATCTTTCCAGCTTACCAACTTCACTCACACTGAGGTGACAAAACTCATGGGATATCTCCTAACATCGTGTCGGACCTCCTTTTGCTCAGCGTAGTGCAGCAGCTCGACATGGCATGGACGCCCAAAGTCATTGGAAGCCCCCTGCAGAAATATTGAGCCATGCTGCCTTTATAGCCTTCCATAACTACGAGAGTATTGGCAGTGCACGATGTGCACGAACTGACGTCTCGTTTATGTCTCATAAATGTTCGATGGGATTCACGTCGGGAAATTTGGATAGCCAAATCATTTGCTCATATTGTCCAGAATGTTCTTCATTCAAGTTGCGAATAATTGTGGCCCGGTGACGTGACATCGTTGTTTGGGAACATGAAGTCCATAAATGGCTGCAGATGGTCTCCACGATCGGTTCAGTTGGACCAGAGGATCCAGTCCATTCGATGTACACTCAGCTCAAATCTTTATGGAGCAACCCCTAGCTTTCATAGTGCTTTCTTGGCAACTTGGGTCCGTGGCTTCGTTGGGTCTGCGCCACACTTGAACCCTGCCATCAGCTCTTATCAACTGATATCGGAACTCATCTGACCAGGGTACGGTTTTCCATTCGTCGATGGTCTAGCCAATATGGTTACGAGCCCAAGAGAGAGACTGCAGGAGATTTCGCGCTGTCAGCAAAGGCTCTCATGTCGGTCATCTGTTCCCACACCCCATTTATGCCTAATTTCATTCTGCTGTGCTAAGAGATACGTTGGTTCGTCTTACGTCCCACATTGACTTCTGTGGTTATGTCATGCAGTGTTGCATGTCTGTTAGCATTGACAATTCAACGCAAATGCCATTGCTCTCGTGCGTTAAGTGAAGGCCGTCAGCCACTGTGTTGTCCTTGGTGAGAGGTTATGCCTGAAATTTAGAATTCTTGGCACATTCTTGACTCTGTGCATCTTGGAGTACTGAATTCTCTAATGATATCCGAATTGGAATTTCCCATATTGTAAAGTGGCGTGGTCTCCTGACCTTCATTTCTTACATATTTCGACCTCACCATCGTATTCTGCATATCAAGACATTTCATTCGAGCCCAAACTCGGTAGGGTAGAGTCAATTTTACGTATTTCCATTTAATCGATATGCAAATCTAATAAATAAATTTCAAGTGCGCACAGAGATTAAAAAGTCGAAGCGGGCGTACGCAAACATTGAAGACACAATGGCCGCTGGAGTTTTTGTTCAGCGGAGGCAACCAGCCCGCTGGAAAGTCCGTGGGAGGATGGGTTAGCACGCAGCTGCGCCGGCCGGCCACCTGCCCATGGACCAAAACAGTTTTTGCCAGAGAAAAGGGATAATGGCCTGAGTGTTCACCTTAAAAGCAAAACACGATGTAATGGTTTTTTTTATGGACCTAGTGCGCAGTTTCAGAGTTCTCAGAAAAGGACAGTAAACGCCTAACGCAGATGCTGTTTATTTCCGGATTGGTCAGCGTAGCCATTCTCACATTTGTAAGAGTAACGCTGATTGGTGGACTATTTCTGACGCAAAGAGCCGGAGGAGTGAGGGAAAGACAGCAGATGATATACCCTTTCACTTTTTGCGTGGAGGGAAGTCGTTCCGGTGACGCTCTTGTTGTGGGAACATGTAGCGGGAGCAATCTGATCAAAAGTATCCGTCCAGCTGTTGTTGGACATTAAAAAGGGATATGTTCGCCTTTATGACGGCTTGAATTCTGCTGAAGAGAATTTCAGTAAGGTATTTAAATATCTGTGGAGGGATGGGAGGCCACTTTTCCTCAAGAGCCGAAACCAGGGTAGAGAGTGATGTTGGACGCTCGGGTCTAGACTGAAGTGGACGATATAACTAATGTCCTTCCCAATGCTTTTAATTAGAAGTGCAAGGTACAACGCCTCCTAGACTTTAGGTGAAGCATATCAACATCGACTGGCAGCTCAGTGAAAGCTTTGGTCTGAGTTTAAGCAACGACAGTAGGTGAGAGTGACTGCTAGCAGACCTGAGCCACGGGCAACGCTCGCAGCAACCGCCTGTCGCTTCCGTCTGCTGACGACACGCACCACCACGCGATGACACAGCTGCCTCCTCCTATACACCAACCACTGTCTGGAAATGAAACGCACCAAATCCGTGCAGCATCACCCCGCCCGACAATACTTTGCTTGGCTCAAAGCCATAACCATAACTAACGCACAGGTGAGTGATCCCGAGCAAATTATTAACATGATGACGTCTTCTTTGTTTTAATATTCGTGTGTGATGGAAATATGTGAACTGTATGAGACTGACCTGCTGAGTAAGGCCGGTCGCGATGGCCGAGCGGTTGTAGGCGCTTCATTCTGGAACCGCACGAGCGCTACGGTCGCAGGTTCGAATCCTGCCTCAGGCATGGATGAGTGTGATGTTCTTAGGTTAGTTAGGTTTAAGTAGTTCTAAGTTCTAGGGGACTGATGACCTCAGAAGTTAAGTCCCATAGTGCTCAGAGCCATTTTTTAATACATTTTCACACAATTTGGGTGCATAGATACTGAGAAATCGGTACCCAGAACAACCACCTCTGGCCGCAATAACGGCCTTGATACGCCTGGGCATTGAATCAAATAGAGCTTGGATGGCGTGTACAGGTACAGCTGCCCATGCAGGTTGAACACGATACCACAGTTCATCAAGAGTAGTGACTGGCGTATTGTGACGAGCCAGTTGCTCGGGCACCATTGACCAGACGTTTTCAATTGGTGAGAGATCTCGAGAATGTGCTGGCCAGAACAGCAGTCGAACATTTTCTGTATCCAGAAAGGCCCGTACAAGACTTGCAACATGCGGTCGTGCATTATCCTGCTGAAATGTAGGGTTTCGCAGGGACCTAAAGAAGGGTAGAGCCACGGGTCGTAACAAGTCCGAAATGTAACGTCCACTGTTCTAAATGCCGTCAATGCGAACAAGAGGTGACCGAGACATGTAACCAATGGCACGCCATACCATCACGCTGGGTGATACGCCAGTATGGCGACCACGAATACACGCTTCCAATGTGCTACTGATAAGAGGGCGTTGGGATCCAGCACGGCGCTCCGTATTACCCTCCCGAACCCACCGATTCCATATTCTGCTAACAGTCATTGGATCTCGACCAACGCGAGCAGCAATGTCGCGATACGATAAACAGCGATCGCTATAGGCTACAATCCGACCTTTGTCAAAGTCGGAAACGTGTTGGTACGCATTTCTCCTACTTACACGAGGCATCACAACAACGTTTCACCAGGCAACGCCGGTCAACTGCTGTTTGTGTATGAGAAATCGGTTGGAAACTTTCCTCATGTCAGCACGTTGTAGGTGTCGCCACCGGCGCCAACCGTGTTTGGATGCTCCGAAAAGCTTATCATTTGCATATTACAGCTTCTTCTTCCTGTCGGTTAAATATTGCGTCTGTAGCACGTCATCTTCGTGGTGTAGCAATTTTAATGGCCAGTAGTGATATAAAGTTAAATGCAAATTCTGTGCACTCGAGTCCATTACTAATTATCAATATAAGGGGCGATCAAAACGTTTCCGTCTGAGGGCGTTGATGCAGCGTATATGCAAATTAGCGCGATTCCATTGCGAGTATATATTCAGCGATATTTAGGCAAAAAATCATTGTGGCATTGGAGTCATTCCGATGTGCTTGCAGTGAATGCGGAAACGTGAAATATGGCAGCGTTATTACTAAAGCCGTTCAAACGAGTCCAACGTGTTGTTACCTTTGCTTGGCTGCCGGAAGACGAACTCAGATAGATATCCAACGGAAAATGAAGAATGTGTATGGAGTAGCATATCTATCGCAAATAACTGTTGTTGAATAAAAACTGTGACAACGGGTGCTCATGCTTCATCGTAACGCAGGCTCCTCATACCGCAAATGTCGTAACGCAGATGTTATGCAAACTCAAATGGCAGACACTTAAGAACGTTTCCTATAGTACTGATCTCTAACCACATTATTATCACACATTCACTCCCTTAAAAAACGCCTTGAAGGTTAAACGATCAATGAAGCAGGAAGCTACAGAGTATTTCACGTAGCGGGACACAGCGTTTCGTCAAACCTCATGCATCTGTGGAATGATTGTCTGAATGATCACGGAGATTTCGCTAGATTGGCATAACGACTCGGGATCGTGAAGCATTGGAACGGACGCTGTCTGATAGTCCAATATCGATGTAGGTAGCATATCCATCACTCAGCTTTTCACAGGCAGCTAAACGTGTTATTGTGGTTGCACATATTTGCTCTGCTGTCGATTCAGCTTTAAATGGGAAATAAAGAAGATATACAATGAAAGATTCACTGATATCCGTGGAAATGGGAAATCTGACATTTCCTTGGTAAGTAAGTAAAAAAATTCCAAAGTATTAGGTAATGCTCCTTCTATCAAGTGTAACTGAATGTTACAATAGGTAGGAGTGCTAGTTCTCCAAGGTTCGCAGGAGAGCTACTGTGAAGTATGGAAGGTAGGAGACGTGGTACTGGCGGAATTAAATCAGTGACGACGGGGCGTGAGTCGTGCTTGGGTAGCTCGGTCAGTAGAGCACTTGCCCGCGAAAGGCACAGGTCACAAGTTGGAGTCTCGGTCCAGCACACAGCTTTAATCTGCCAGGAAGTTTCATATCAACGCACACCCCGCTGTAGAGTGAAAATTTCATTCTTAATACCTGTTACTTTTCTTCATCATCACGTTGACGTGGTGATATGACCGCATACTTTCACTGATATTTCGACTGCAATTTATATTCAATATAATAGCGACATACACAGAAATCGTCACTAATATTCGTCAAACACACTATTCAGATATTCTGTTGCGAAGAATTGCCGAAAATACTAAACATTATCCATTATATGCTACATATTCAATCAGTAATGAATAACTGCCATCTCAATTCCTTGATCAGCAGGTTGACATTAATCTGTGGTTGCATCCATTTGCTCTGTTACCGATTGAGATCTAAATCCGGAATGACATACACAGACAGTCTCATTGGAAGGGTACAATTCAGTATTCTGTCCTACTCTCGGTAAGTAATTTACTAGATACTAACTTTTAAAGTATTACTTACTGCTGTTTCCATAAAGTAAATCTGACTCTTAGAATACCTATTAACAACTTCTTCTATTCTTCTTCATCAGCAGGCAGATGTTGAGATATGGTCGCATACTTTCACTGAATTTCCGACTGAGATTTATATACATTATAAACGCGACCTACAAAAAAATCGTCACTGATATTCGACGAACTGACTCTTCTGATCTTCTGTTGGTGAGTATTGCCGAAAATGTGACATATTATGTGTTACATGCTACATGTTACCTCAGTAATGGATAACTGTCACATGAAATAGTAACAATTTCATTTTAATTCCTTGATCAGCAGGTTGACATGGATCTGCGGTTGCATCCATTTGCTCTATTGACGATTGACATCTAAATCCGCAAGGAGGATGACATAAATAGACAGTCTCATAGGAAATGTACAACTGAGTATTCTGTCCTTCTCTTAGTAAGTAATTACTAGAAACTAACATTTTAAGTATTACTTACTGCCTTTTCTATAAATTAATGTGACTCTTACAATACATATTAACAACTTCTCCTATTTTTCTTCATCAGCAGGTAGTTGTTGTGATATGGTCGCATACTTTCACTGACTTTCCGACCGAGATTTATATTCATTATAAACGCGACCTACAAATAAATCGTCACTGATATACGATGAACTCACTATTCTGATCTTCTGTTGGTAAGTATTGCCGAAAATGCGACATTTAACGTGTTATATGCTACATGTTAAATCAGTAATGAATACCTATCACATTGAATAGTAACAATTTCACCTCCATTCCTTGATCAGCAGGTTGACATGGATATGCGGTTGAATCAATTTGCTCTGTTGCCGATTGAGATTTAAATCCGGAACGAGTAATACATGCACAGACAGTATCAGTGGAAGTGTACAACTGAGTATTCTGTCCTTCTCTTGGTAAGTAACTTATTAGAAAGTAATTTCTTAAGTATTACTTACTGCTGTTTATAAAAACTAAATCTGATTCTTACAATACGTATTAACAACTTTTCCTATTTTTCTTCATCAGCAGGTAGACGATGTGATATGGTCACATACTTACACTGACTTTCCGACTGAGATTTATATACATTATAAACGCGACCTACAATGAAATCGTCACTGATATTCGACGAACTGACTCTTCTGATCTTCTGTTGGTGAGTATTGCCGATAATCTAAATCCGTAATGAGGATGACATACACAGACAGTCTCATAGGAAATGTACAACTGAGTATTCTGTCTTTCTCTTAGTAAGTAATTACGAGAAACTAACATTTTAAGTATTACTTACTTCCGTTTCTATAAATTAATGTGACTCTTACAATACATATTAACAACTTCTCATATCTTTCTTCATCAGCAGGTAGTTGTTGTGATATGGACGCATACTTTCATTGACTTTCCGACCGAGATTTATATACATTATAAACGCGACCTACAAATAAATCGTCACTGATTTTCGATGAACTGACTATTCTGATCTTCTGTTGGTAAGTATTGCCGAAAATGCGACATTTAACGTGTTATATGATACATGTTAACTCAGTAATGAATACCTGTCACATTGAATAGTAACAATTTCCTCTCCATTCCTTGATCAGCACGCTGACATGGATCTGCGGTTGAATCCATTTGCTCTGTTGCCGATTGAGATCTAAATCCGGAACGAGTAATACATGCACAGACAGTACCACTGGACGTGTACAACTGAGTATTCTGTCCTTCTCTTGGTAAGTAACTTACTAGAAAGTAATTTCTTAATTATAACTTACTGCTGTTTCTAAAAACTAAATCTGATTCTTAAAATACGTATTAACAACTTTTCCTATTTCTCTTCATCAGCAGGTAGACGATGTGATATGGTCACATACTTTCACTGACTTTCCGACTGAGATTTATATACATTATAAACGCGACCTACAAAGAAATCGTCACTGATATTCGACGAACTGACTCTTCTGATCTTCTGTTGGTGAGTATTGCCGAAAATGTGACATATTATGTGTTACATGCTACATGTTACCTCAGTAATGGATAACTGTCACATGAAATAGTAACAATTTCATTTTAATTCCTTGATCAGCAGGTTGACATGGATCTGCGGTTGCATCCATTTGCTCTATTGACGATTGACATCTAAATCCGCAAAGAGGATGACATAAATAGACAGTCTCATAGGAAATGTACAACTGAGTATTCTGTCCTTCTCTTAGTAAGTAATTACTAGAAACTAACATTTTAAGTATTACTTACTGCCTTTTCTATAAATTAATGTGACTCTTACAATACATATTAACAACTTCTCCTATTTTTCTTCATCAGCAGGTAGTTGTTGTGATATGGTCGCATACTTTCACTGACTTTCCGACCGAGATTTATATTCATTATAAACGCGACCTACAAATAAATCGTCACTGATATACGATGAACTCACTATTCTGATCTTCTGTTGGTAAGTATTGCCGAAAATGCGACATTTAACGTGTTATATGCTACATGTTAAATCAGTAATGAATACCTATCACATTGAATAGTAACAATTTCACCTCCATTCCTTGATCAGCAGGTTGACATGGATATGCGGTTGAATCAATTTGCTCTGTTGCCGATTGAGATTTAAATCCGGAACGAGTAATACATGCACAGACAGTATCAGTGGAAGTGTACAACTGAGTATTCTGTCCTTCTCTTGGTAAGTAACTTATTAGAAAGTAATTTCTTAAGTATTACTTACTGCTGTTTATAAAAACTAAATCTGATTCTTACAATACGTATTAACAACTTTTCCTATTTTTCTTCATCAGCAGGTAGACGATGTGATATGGTCACATACTTACACTGACTTTCCGACTGAGATTTATATACATTATAAACGCGACCTACAATGAAATCGTCACTGATATTCGACGAACTGACTCTTCTGATCTTCTGTTGGTGAGTATTGCCGATAATCTAAATCCGTAATGAGGATGACATACACAGACAGTCTCATAGGAAATGTACAACTGAGTATTCTGTCTTTCTCTTAGTAAGTAATTACGAGAAACTAACATTTTAAGTATTACTTACTTCCGTTTCTATAAATTAATGTGTCTCTTACAATACATATTAACAACTTCTCATATCTTTCTTCATCAGCAGGTAGTTGTTGTGATATGGTCGCATACTTTCATTGACTTTCCGACCGAGATTTATATACATTATAAACGCGACCTACAAATAAATCGTCACTGATTTTCGATGAACTGACTATTCTGATCTTCTGTTGGTAAGTATTGCCGAAAATGCGACATTTAACGTGTTATATGATACATGTTAACTCAGTAATGAATACCTGTCACATTGAATAGTAACAATTTCCTCTCCATTCCTTGATCAGCACGCTGACATGGATCTGCGGTTGAATCCATTTGCTCTGTTGCCGATTGAGATCTAAATCCGGAACGAGTAATACATGCACAGACAGTACCACTGGACGTGTACAACTGAGTATTCTGTCCTTCTCTTGGTAAGTAACTTACTAGAAAGTAATTTCTTAATTATAACTTACTGCTGTTTCTAAAAACTAAATCTGATTCTTAAAATACGTATTAACAACTTTTCCTATTTCTCTTCATCAGCAGGTAGACGATGTGATATGGTCACATACTTTCACTGACTTTCCGACTGAGATTTATATACATTATAAACGCGACCTACAAAGAAATCGTCACTGATATTCGACGAACTGACTCTTCTGATCTTCTGTTGGTGAGTATTGCCGAAAATGTGACATATTATGTGTTACATGCTACATGTTACCTCAGTAATGGATAACTGTCACATGAAATAGTAACAATTTCATTTTAATTCCTTGATCAGCAGGTTGACATGGATCTGCGGTTGCATCCATTTGCTCTATTGACGATTGACATCTAAATCCGCAAGGAGGATGACATAAATAGACAGTCTCATAGGAAATGTACAACTGAGTATTCTGTCCTTCTCTTAGTAAGTAATTACTAGAAACTAACATTTTAAGTATTACTTACTGCCTTTTCTATAAATTAATGTGACTCTTACAATACATATTAACAACTTCTCCTATTTTTCTTCATCAGCAGGCAGATGTTAAGATATAGTCGCATACTTTCACTGACTTTCCGACTGAAATTTATATACAATATAAACGCGACCTACAAAGAAATCGTCACTGATATTCGACGAACTGACTCTTCTGATCTTCTGTTGGTGAGTATTGCCGATAATCTAAATCCGTAATGAGGATGACATACACAGACAGTCTCATAGGAAATGTACAACTGAGTATTGTGTCTTTCTCTTAGTAAGTAATTACGAGAAACTAACATTTTAAGTATTACTTACTTCCGTTTCTATAAATTAATGTGTCTCTTACAATACATATTAACAACTTCTCATATCTTTCTTCATCAGCAAGTAGTTGTTGTGATATGGTCGCATACTTTCATTGACTTTCCGACCGAGATTTATATACATTATAAACGCGACCTACAAATAAATCGTCACTGATTTTCGACGAACTGACTATTCTGATCTTCTGTTGGTAAGTATTGCCGAAAATGCGACATTTAACGTGTTATATGCTACATGTTAACTCAGTAATGAATACCTGTCACATTGAATAGTAACAATTTCCTCTCCATTCCTTGATCAGCAGGCTGACATGGATCTGCGGTTGAATCCATTTGCTCTGTTGCCGATTGAGATCTAAATCCGGAACGAGTAATACATGCACAGACAGTACCACTGGACGTGTACAACTGAGTATTCTGTCCTTCTCTTGGTAAGTAACTTACTAGAAAGTAATTTCTTAATTATAACTTACTGCTGTTTCTAAAAACTAAATCTGATTCTTAAAATACGTATTAACAACTTTTCCTATTTCTCTTCATCAGCAGGTAGACGATGTGATATGGTCACATACTTTCACTGACTTTCCGACTGAGATTTATATACATTATAAACGCGACCTACAAAGAAATCGTCACTGATATTCGACGAACTGACTCTTCTGATCTTCTGTTGGTGAGTATTGCCGATAATGTGGCATATTAGGTGTTACATGCTACATGTTACCTCAATAATGGATAATTGTCACATGAAATAGTAACAATTTCATTTTAATTCCTTGATCAGCAGGTTGACATGGTTCTGCGGTTACATCCATTTGCTCTATTGACGACTGAGATCTAAATCCGCAAGGAGGATGACATAAATAGACAGTCTCATAGGAAATGTACAACTGAGTATTCTGTCTCTCTCTTAGTAAGTAATTACGGGAAACTAACACTTTAAGTAATACTTACTGCCGTTTCTATAAATTAATGTGACTCTTACAATACATATTAACAACTTCTCCTATTTTTCTTCATCAGCAGGCAGATGTTGAGATATAGTCGCATACTTTCACTGACTTTCCGACTGAAATTTATATACAATATAAACGCGACCTACAAAGAAATCGTCACTGATATTCGACGAACTGACTCTTCTGATCTTCTGTTGGTGGGTATTGCCGATAATCTAAATCCGCAATGAGGATGACATACACAGACAGTCTCATAGGAAATGTACAACTGAGTATTCTGTCTTTCTCTTAGTAAGTAATTACGGAAACTAACATCTTAAGAATTACTTACTGCCGTTTCTATAAATTAATGTGACTCTTACAATACATATTAACAACTTCTCCTATTTTTCTTCATCAGCAGGCAGATGTTGAGATATAGTCGCATACTTTCACTGACTTTCCGACCGAGATTTATATACATTATTAACGCGACCTACAAATAAATCATCACTGATATTCGACGAACTGACTATTCTGATCTTCTGTTGGTAAGTATTGCCGAAAATGCGACATTTAACGTGATATATGCTACACGTTAACTCAGTAATGATTACTTGTCACATTGAATAGTAACAATTTCCTCTCCATTCCTTGATCAGCAGGTTGACATGTATCTGCGTTTGATTCGAATTGCTCTGTTGCCGATTGAGATCTAAATCCGGAACGAGTAATACATGCACAGATAGTATCAGTGGAAGTGTACAACTGAGTATTTTGTCCTTCTCTTGGTAAGTAACTTACTAGAAAGTAATTTCTTAAGTATTACTTACTGCTGTTTCTAAAAACTAAATCTGATACTTACAATACGTATTAACAACTTTTCCTATTTTTCTTCATCAGCAGGTAGACGATGTGATATCGTCACATACTTTCACTGACTATCCGACTGAGATTTATATACATTATAAACGCGACCTACAAAGAAATCGTCACTGATATTCGACGAACTGACTCTTCTGATCTTCTGTTGGTAAGTATTGCGGAAAATATGACATATTATGTGTTACATGCTACATGTTACCTCAGTAATGGATAGAAATCACACGAAATAGTAATAATTTCATTTTAATTCCTTGATCAGCAGGTTGACATGGATCTGCGGGTGCATCCATTTGCTCTATTGACGATTGAGATCTAAATCCGCAATGAGGATGACATACACAGACAGTCTCATAGGAAATGTACAACTGAGTATTCTGTCTTTCTCTTAGTAAGTAATTACGGGAAACTAACATCTTAAGAATTACTTACTGCCGTTTCTATAAATTAATGTGACTCTTACAATACATATTAACAACTTCTCCTATTTTTCTTCATCAGCAGGCAGATGTTGAGATATAGTCGCATACTTTCACTGACTTTCCGACCGAGATTTATATACATTATTAACGCGACCTACAAATAAATCATCACTGATATTCGACGAACTGACTATTCTGATCTTCTGTTGGTAAGTATTGCCGAAAATGCGACATTTAACGTGATATATGCTACACGTTAACTCAGTAATGATTACTTGTCACATTGAATAGTAACAATTTCCTCTCCATTCCTTGATCAGCACGCTGACATGGATCTGCGGTTGAATCCATTTGCTCTGTTGCCGATTGAGATCTAAATCCGGAACGAGTAATACATGCACAGACAGTACCACTGGACGTGTACAACTGAGTATTCTGTCCTTCTCTTGGTAAGTAACTTACTAGAAAGTAATTTCTTAATTATAACTTACTGCTGTTTCTAAAAACTAAATCTGATTCTTAAAATACGTATTAACAACTTTTCCTATTTCTCTTCATCAGCAGGTAGACGATGTGATATGGTCACATACTTTCACTGACTTTCCGACTGAGATTTATATACATTATAAACGCGACCTACAAAGAAATCGTCACTGATATTCGACGAACTGACTCTTCTGATCTTCTGTTGGTGAGTATTGCCGAAAATGTGACATATTATGTGTTACATGCTACATGTTACCTCAGTAATGGATAACTGTCACATGAAATAGTAACAATTTCATTTTAATTCCTTGATCAGCAGGTTGACATGGATCTGCGGTTGCATCCATTTGCTCTATTGACGATTGACATCTAAATCCGCAAAGAGGATGACATAAATAGACAGTCTCATAGGAAATGTACAACTGAGTATTCTGTCCTTCTCTTAGTAAGTAATTACTAGAAACTAACATTTTAAGTATTACTTACTGCCTTTTCTATAAATTAATGTGACTCTTACAATACATATTAACAACTTCTCCTATTTTTCTTCATCAGCAGGTAGTTGTTGTGATATGGTCGCATACTTTCACTGACTTTCCGACCGAGATTTATATTCATTATAAACGCGACCTACAAATAAATCGTCACTGATATACGATGAACTCACTATTCTGATCTTCTGTTGGTAAGTATTGCCGAAAATGCGACATTTAACGTGTTATATGCTACATGTTAAATCAGTAATGAATACCTATCACATTGAATAGTAACAATTTCACCTCCATTCCTTGATCAGCAGGTTGACATGGATATGCGGTTGAATCAATTTGCTCTGTTGCCGATTGAGATTTAAATCCGGAACGAGTAATACATGCACAGACAGTATCAGTGGAAGTGTACAACTGAGTATTCTGTCCTTCTCTTGGTAAGTAACTTATTAGAAAGTAATTTCTTAAGTATTACTTACTGCTGTTTATAAAAACTAAATCTGATTCTTACAATACGTATTAACAACTTTTCCTATTTTTCTTCATCAGCAGGTAGACGATGTGATATGGTCACATACTTACACTGACTTTCCGACTGAGATTTATATACATTATAAACGCGACCTACAAAGAAATCGTCACTGATATTCGACGAACTGACTCTTCTGATCTTCTGTTGGTGAGTATTGCCGATAATGTGGCATATTAGGTGTTACATGCTACATGTTACCTCAATAATGGATAATTGTCACATGAAATAGTAACAATTTCATTTTAATTCCTTGATCAGCAGGTTGACATGGTTCTGCGGTTACATCCATTTGCTCTATTGACGACTGAGATCTAAATCCGCAAGGAGGATGACATAAATAGACAGTCTCATAGGAAATGTACAACTGAGTATTCTGTCTCTCTCTTAGTAAGTAATTACGGGAAACTAACACTTTAAGTAATACTTACTGCCGTTTCTATAAATTAATGTGACTCTTACAATACATATTAACAACTTCTCCTATTTTTCTTCATCAGCAGGCAGATGTTGAGATATAGTCGCATACTTTCACTGACTTTCCGACTGAAATTTATATACAATATAAACGCGACCTACAAAGAAATCGTCACTGATATTCGACGAACTGACTCTTCTGATCTTCTGTTGGTGGGTATTGCCGATAATCTAAATCCGCAATGAGGATGACATACACAGACAGTCTCATAGGAAATGTACAACTGAGTATTCTGTCTTTCTCTTAGTAAGTAATTACGGAAACTAACATCTTAAGAATTACTTACTGCCGTTTCTATAAATTAATGTGACTCTTACAATACATATTAACAACTTCTCCTATTTTTCTTCATCAGCAGGCAGATGTTGAGATATAGTCGCATACTTTCACTGACTTTCCGACCGAGATTTATATACATTATTAACGCGACCTACAAATAAATCATCACTGATATTCGACGAACTGACTATTCTGATCTTCTGTTGGTAAGTATTGCCGAAAATGCGACATTTAACGTGATATATGCTACACGTTAACTCAGTAATGATTACTTGTCACATTGAATAGTAACAATTTCCTCTCCATTCCTTGATCAGCAGGTTGACATGTATCTGCGTTTGATTCGAATTGCTCTGTTGCCGATTGAGATCTAAATCCGGAACGAGTAATACATGCACAGATAGTATCAGTGGAAGTGTACAACTGAGTATTTTGTCCTTCTCTTGGTAAGTAACTTACTAGAAAGTAATTTCTTAAGTATTACTTACTGCTGTTTCTAAAAACTAAATCTGATACTTACAATACGTATTAACAACTTTTCCTATTTTTCTTCATCAGCAGGTAGACGATGTGATATCGTCACATACTTTCACTGACTATCCGACTGAGATTTATATACATTATAAACGCGACCTACAAAGAAATCGTCACTGATATTCGACGAACTGACTCTTCTGATCTTCTGTTGGTAAGTATTGCGGAAAATATGACATATTATGTGTTACATGCTACATGTTACCTCAGTAATGGATAGAAATCACACGAAATAGTAATAATTTCATTTTAATTCCTTGATCAGCAGGTTGACATGGATCTGCGGGTGCATCCATTTGCTCTATTGACGATTGAGATCTAAATCCGCAATGAGGATGACATACACAGACAGTCTCATAGGAAATGTACAACTGAGTATTCTGTCTTTCTCTTAGTAAGTAATTACGGGAAACTAACATCTTAAGAATTACTTACTGCCGTTTCTATAAATTAATGTGACTCTTACAATACATATTAACAACTTCTCCTATTTTTCTTCATCAGCAGGCAGATGTTGAGATATAGTCGCATACTTTCACTGACTTTCCGACCGAGATTTATATACATTATTAACGCGACCTACAAATAAATCATCACTGATATTCGACGAACTGACTATTCTGATCTTCTGTTGGTAAGTATTGCCGAAAATGCGACATTTAACGTGATATATGCTACACGTTAACTCAGTAATGATTACTTGTCACATTGAATAGTAACAATTTCCTCTCCATTCCTTGATCAGCACGCTGACATGGATCTGCGGTTGAATCCATTTGCTCTGTTGCCGATTGAGATCTAAATCCGGAACGAGTAATACATGCACAGACAGTACCACTGGACGTGTACAACTGAGTATTCTGTCCTTCTCTTGGTAAGTAACTTACTAGAAAGTAATTTCTTAATTATAACTTACTGCTGTTTCTAAAAACTAAATCTGATTCTTAAAATACGTATTAACAACTTTTCCTATTTCTCTTCATCAGCAGGTAGACGATGTGATATGGTCACATACTTTCACTGACTTTCCGACTGAGATTTATATACATTATAAACGCGACCTACAAAGAAATCGTCACTGATATTCGACGAACTGACTCTTCTGATCTTCTGTTGGTGAGTATTGCCGAAAATGTGACATATTATGTGTTACATGCTACATGTTACCTCAGTAATGGATAACTGTCACATGAAATAGTAACAATTTCATTTTAATTCCTTGATCAGCAGGTTGACATGGATCTGCGGTTGCATCCATTTGCTCTATTGACGATTGACATCTAAATCCGCAAAGAGGATGACATAAATAGACAGTCTCATAGGAAATGTACAACTGAGTATTCTGTCCTTCTCTTAGTAAGTAATTACTAGAAACTAACATTTTAAGTATTACTTACTGCCTTTTCTATAAATTAATGTGACTCTTACAATACATATTAACAACTTCTCCTATTTTTCTTCATCAGCAGGTAGTTGTTGTGATATGGTCGCATACTTTCACTGACTTTCCGACCGAGATTTATATTCATTATAAACGCGACCTACAAATAAATCGTCACTGATATACGATGAACTCACTATTCTGATCTTCTGTTGGTAAGTATTGCCGAAAATGCGACATTTAACGTGTTATATGCTACATGTTAAATCAGTAATGAATACCTATCACATTGAATAGTAACAATTTCACCTCCATTCCTTGATCAGCAGGTTGACATGGATATGCGGTTGAATCAATTTGCTCTGTTGCCGATTGAGATTTAAATCCGGAACGAGTAATACATGCACAGACAGTATCAGTGGAAGTGTACAACTGAGTATTCTGTCCTTCTCTTGGTAAGTAACTTATTAGAAAGTAATTTCTTAAGTATTACTTACTGCTGTTTATAAAAACTAAATCTGATTCTTACAATACGTATTAACAACTTTTCCTATTTTTCTTCATCAGCAGGTAGACGATGTGATATGGTCACATACTTACACTGACTTTCCGACTGAGATTTATATACATTATAAACGCGACCTACAAAGAAATCGTCACTGATATTCGACGAACTGACTCTTCTGATCTTCTGTTGGTGAGTATTGCCGATAATCTAAATCCGTAATGAGGATGACATACACAGACAGTCTCATAGGAAATGTACAACTGAGTATTCTGTCTTTCTCTTAGTAAGTAATTACGAGAAACTAACATTTTAAGTATTACTTACTTCCGTTTCTATAAATTAATGTGTCTCTTACAATACATATTAACAACTTCTCATATCTTTCTTCATCAGCAGGTAGTTGTTGTGATATGGTCGCATACTTTCATTGACTTTCCGACCGAGATTTATATACATTATAAACGCGACCTACAAATAAATCGTCACTGATTTTCGATGAACTGACTATTCTGATCTTCTGTTGGTAAGTATTGCCGAAAATGCGACATTTAACGTGTTATATGATACATGTTAACTCAGTAATGAATACCTGTCACATTGAATAGTAACAATTTCCTCTCCATTCCTTGATCAGCACGCTGACATGGATCTGCGGTTGAATCCATTTGCTCTGTTGCCGATTGAGATCTAAATCCGGAACGAGTAATACATGCACAGACAGTACCACTGGACGTGTACAACTGAGTATTCTGTCCTTCTCTTGGTAAGTAACTTACTAGAAAGTAATTTCTTAATTATAACTTACTGCTGTTTCTAAAAACTAAATCTGATTCTTAAAATACGTATTAACAACTTTTCCTATTTCTCTTCATCAGCAGGTAGACGATGTGATATGGTCACATACTTTCACTGACTTTCCGACTGAGATTTATATACATTATAAACGCGACCTACAAAGAAATCGTCACTGATATTCGACGAACTGACTCTTCTGATCTTCTGTTGGTGAGTATTGCCGAAAATGTGACATATTATGTGTTACATGCTACATGTTACCTCATTAATGGATAACTGTCACATGAAATAGTAACAATTTCATTTTAATTCCTTGATCAGCAGGTTGACATGGATCTGCGGTTGCATCCATTTGCTCTATTGACGATTGACATCTAAATCCGCAAGGAGGATGACATAAATAGACAGTCTCATAGGAAATGTACAACTGAGTATTCTGTCCTTCTCTTAGTAAGTAATTACTAGAAACTAACATTTTAAGTATTACTTACTGCCTTTTCTATAAATTAATGTGACTCTTACAATACATATTAACAACTTCTCCTATTTTTCTTCATCAGCAGGCAGATGTTAACATATAGTCGCATACTTTCACTGAATTTACGACTGAAATTTATATACAATATAAACGCGACCTACAAAGAAATCGTCACTGATATTCGACGAACTGACTCTTCTGATCTTCTGTTGGTGAGTATTGCCGATAATCTAAATCCGTAATGAGGATGACATACACAGACAGTCTCATAGGAAATGTACAACTGAGTATTGTGTCTTTCTCTTAGTAAGTAATTACGAGAAACTAACATTTTAAGTATTACTTACTTCCGTTTCTATAAATTAATGTGTCTCTTACAATACATATTAACAACTTCTCATATCTTTCTTCATCAGCAAGTAGTTGTTGTGATATGGTCGCATACTTTCATTGACTTTCCGACCGAGATTTATATACATTATAAACGCGACCTACAAATAAATCGTCACTGATTTTCGACGAACTGACTATTCTGATCTTCTGTTGGTAAGTATTGCCGAAAATGCGACATTTAACGTGTTATATGCTACATGTTAACTCAGTAATGAATACCTGTCACATTGAATAGTAACAATTTCCTCTCCATTCCTTGATCAGCAGGCTGACATGGATCTGCGGTTGAATCCATTTGCTCTGTTGCCGATTGAGATCTAAATCCGGAACGAGTAATACATGCACAGACAGTACCACTGGACGTGTACAACTGAGTATTCTGTCCTTCTCTTGGTAAGTAACTTACTAGAAAGTAATTTCTTAATTATAACTTACTGCTGTTTCTAAAAACTAAATCTGATTCTTAAAATACGTATTAACAACTTTTCCTATTTCTCTTCATCAGCAGGTAGACGATGTGATATGGTCACATACTTTCACTGACTTTCCGACTGAGATTTATATACATTATAAACGCGACCTACAAAGAAATCGTCACTGATATTCGACGAACTGACTCTTCTGATCTTCTGTTGGTGAGTATTGCCGATAATGTGGCATATTAGGTGTTACATGCTACATGTTACCTCAATAATGGATAATTGTCACATGAAATAGTAACAATTTCATTTTAATTCCTTGATCAGCAGGATGACATGGTTCTGCGGTTACATCCATTTGCTCTAATGACGACTGAGATCTAAATCCGCAAGGAGGATGACATAAATAGACAGTCTCATAGGAAATGTACAACTGAGTATTCTGTCTCTCTCTTAGTAAGTAATTACGGGAAACTAACACTTTAAGTAATACTTACTGCCGTTTCTATAAATTAATGTGACTCTTACAATACATATTAACAACTTCTCCTATTTTTCTTCATCAGCAGGCAGATGTTGAGATATAGTCGCATACTTTCACTGACTTTCCGACTAAAATTTATATACAATATAAACGCGACCTACAAAGAAATCATCACTGATATTCGACGAACTGACTATTCTGATCTTCTGTTGGTAAGTATTGCCGAAAATGCGACATTTAACGTGATATATGCTACACGTTAACTCAGTAATGATTACTTGTCACATTGAATAGTAACAATTTCCTCTCCATTCCTTGATCAGCAGGTTGACATGTATCTGCGTTTGATTCGATTTGCTCTGTTGCCGATTGAGATCTAAATCCGGAACGAGTAATACATGCACAGATAGTATCAGTGGAAGTGTACAACTGAGTATTTTGTCCTTCTCTTGGTAAGTAACTTACTAGAAAGTAATTTCTTAATTATTACTTACTGCTGTTTCTAAAAACTAAATCTGATACTTACAATACGTATTAACAACTTTTCCTATTTTTCTTCATCAGCAGGTAGACGATGTGATATCGTCACATACTTTCACTGACTATCCGACTGAGATTTATATACATTATAAACGCGACCTACAAAGAAATCGTCACTGATATTCGACGAACTGACTCTTCTGATCTTCTGTTGGTAAGTATTGCGGAAAATATGACATATTATGTGTTACATGCTACATGTTACCTCAGTAATGGATAGAAATCACACGAAATAGTAATAATTTCATTTTAATTCCTTGATCAGCGGGTTGACATGGATCTGCGGGTGCATCCATTTGCTCTATTGACGATTGAGATCTAAATCCGCAATGAGGATGACATACACAGACAGTCTCATAGGAAATGTACAACTGAGTATTCTGTCTTTCTCTTAGTAAGTAATTACGGGAAACTAACATCTTAAGAATTACTTACTGCCGTTTCTATAAATTAATGTGACTCTTACAATACATATTAACAACTTCTCCTATCTTTCTTCATCAGCAGGCAGATGTTGAGATATGGTCGCATACTTTCACTGACTTTCCGACTGAAATTTATATACATTATAAACGCGACCTACAAATAAATCGTCACTGATATTCGACAAACTGACTATTCTGATCTTCTGTTGGTAAGTATTGCCGAAAATGCGACATTTAACGTGATATATGCTACACGTTAACTCAGTAATGATTACTTGTCACATTGAATAGTAACAATTTCCTCTCCATTCCTTGATCAGCAGGCTGACATGGATCTGCGGTTGAATCCATTTGCTGTGTTGCCGATTGAGATCTAAATCCGGAACGAGTAATATATGCACAGACAGTACCACTGGACGTGTACAACTGAGTATTCTGTCCTTCTCTTGGTAAGTAACTTACTAGAAAGTAATTTCTTAATTATTACTTACTGCTCTTTCTAAAAACTAAATCTGATTTTTACAATACGTATTAACAACTTTTCCTATTTTTCTTCATCAGCAGGTAGACGATGTGATATGGTCACATACTTTCACTGACTTTCCGACTGAGATTTATATACATTATAAACGCGACCTACAAAGAAATCGTCACTGATATTCGACGAACTGACTCTTCTGATCTTCTGTTGGTGAGTATTGCCGAAAATGTGACATATTATGTGTTACATGCTACATGTTACCTCAGTAATGGATAACTGTCACATGAAATAGTAACAATTTCATTTTAATTCCTTGATCAGCAGGTTGACATGGATCTGCGGTTGCATCCATTTGCTCTATTGACGATTGACATCTAAATCCGCAAGGAGGATGACATAAATAGACAGTCTCATAGGAAATGTACAACTGAGTATTCTGTCCTTCTCTTAGTAAGTAATTACTAGAAACTAACATTTTAAGTATTACTTACTGCCTTTTCTATAAATTAATGTGACTCTTACAATACATATTAACAACTTCTCCTATTTTTCTTCATCAGCAGGCAGATGTTAAGATATAGTCGCATACTTTCACTGACTTTCCGACTGAAATTTATATACAATATAAACGCGACCTACAAAGAAATCGTCACTGATATTCGACGAACTGACTCTTCTGATCTTCTGTTGGTGAGTATTGCCGATAATCTAAATCCGTAATGAGGATGACATACACAGACAGTCTCATAGGAAATGTACAACTGAGTATTGTGTCTTTCTCTTAGTAAGTAATTACGAGAAACTAACATTTTAAGTATTACTTACTTCCGTTTCTATAAATTAATGTGTCTCTTACAATACATATTAACAACTTCTCATATCTTTCTTCATCAGCAAGTAGTTGTTGTGATATGGTCGCATACTTTCATTGACTTTCCGACCGAGATTTATATACATTATAAACGCGACCTACAAATAAATCGTCACTGATTTTCGACGAACTGACTATTCTGATCTTCTGTTGGTAAGTATTGCCGAAAATGCGACATTTAACGTGTTATATGCTACATGTTAACTCAGTAATGAATACCTGTCACATTGAATAGTAACAATTTCCTCTCCATTCCTTGATCAGCAGGCTGACATGGATCTGCGGTTGAATCCATTTGCTCTGTTGCCGATTGAGATCTAAATCCGGAACGAGTAATACATGCACAGACAGTACCACTGGACGTGTACAACTGAGTATTCTGTCCTTCTCTTGGTAAGTAACTTACTAGAAAGTAATTTCTTAATTATAACTTACTGCTGTTTCTAAAAACTAAATCTGATTCTTAAAATACGTATTAACAACTTTTCCTATTTCTCTTCATCAGCAGGTAGACGATGTGATATGGTCACATACTTTCACTGACTTTCCGACTGAGATTTATATACATTATAAACGCGACCTACAAAGAAATCGTCACTGATATTCGACGAACTGACTCTTCTGATCTTCTGTTGGTGAGTATTGCCGATAATGTGGCATATTAGGTGTTACATGCTACATGTTACCTCAATAATGGATAATTGTCACAAGAAATAGTAACAATTTCATTTTAATTCCTTGATCAGCAGGTTGACATGGTTCTGCGGTTACATCCATTTGCTCTATTGACGACTGAGATCTAAATCCGCAAGGAGGATGACATAAATAGACAGTCTCATAGGAAATGTACAACTGAGTATTCTGTCTCTCTCTTAGTAAGTAATTACGGGAAACTAACACTTTAAGTAATACTTACTGCCGTTTCTATAAATTAATGTGACTCTTACAATACATATTAACAACTTCTCCTATTTTTCTTCATCAGCAGGCAGATGTTGAGATATAGTCGCATACTTTCACTGACTTTCCGACTGAAATTTATATACAATATAAACGCGACCTACAAAGAAATCGTCACTGATATTCGACGAACTGACTCTTCTGATCTTCTGTTGGTGGGTATTGCCGATAATCTAAATCCGCAATGAGGATGACATACACAGACAGTCTCATAGGAAATGTACAACTGAGTATTCTGTCTTTCTCTTAGTAAGTAATTACGGGAAACTAACATCTTAAGAATTACTTACTGCCGTTTCTATAAATTAATGTGACTCTTACAATACATATTAACAACTTCTCCTATTTTTCTTCATCAGCAGGCAGATGTTGAGATATAGTCGCATACTTTCACTGACTTTCCGACCGAGATTTATATACATTATTAACGCGACCTACAAATAAATCATCACTGATATTCGACGAACTGACTATTCTGATCTTCTATTGGTAAGTATTGCCGAAAATGCGACATTTAACGTGATATATGCTACACGTTAACTCAGTAATGATTACTTGTCACATTGAATAGTAACAATTTCCTCTCCATTCCTTGATCAGCACGCTGACATGGATCTGCGGTTGAATCCATTTGCTCTGTTGCCGATTGAGATCTAAATCCGGAACGACTAATACATGCACAGACAGTACCACTGGACGTGTACAACTGAGTATTCTGTCCTTCTCTTGGTAAGTAACTTACTAGAAAGTAATTTCTTAATTATAACTTACTGCTGTTTCTAAAAACTAAATCTGATTCTTAAAATACGTATTAACAACTTTTCCTATTTCTCTTCATCAGCAGGTAGACGATGTGATATGGTCACATACTTTCACTGACTTTCCGACTGAGATTTATATACATTATAAACGCGACCTACAAAGAAATCGTCACTGATATTCGACGAACTGACTCTTCTGATCTTCTGTTGGTGAGTATTGCCGAAAATGTGACATATTATGTGTTACATGCTACATGTTACCTCAGTAATGGATAACTGTCACATGAAATAGTAACAATTTCATTTTAATTCCTTGATCAGCAGGTTGACATGGATCTGCGGTTGCATCCATTTGCTCTATTGACGATTGACATCTAAATCCGCAAAGAGGATGACATAAATAGACAGTCTCATAGGAAATGTACAACTGAGTATTCTGTCTCTCTCTTAGTAAGTAATTACGGGAAACTAACACTTTAAGTAATACTTACTGCCGTTTCTATAAATTAATGTGACTCTTACAATACATATTAACAACTTCTCCTATTTTTCTTCATCAGCAGGCAGATGTTGAGATATAGTCGCATACTTTCACTGACTTTCCGACTGAAATTTATATACAATATAAACGCGACCTACAAAGAAATCATCACTGATATTCGATGAACTGACTATTCTGATCTTCTGTTGGTAAGTATTGCCGAAAATGCGACATTTAACGTGATATATGCTACACGTTAACTCAGTAATGATTACTTGTCACATTGAATAGTAACAATTTCCTCTCCATTCCTTGATCAGCAGGTTGACATGTATCTGCGTTTGATTCGATTTGCTCTGTTGCCGATTGAGATCTAAATCCGGAACGAGTAATACATGCACAGATAGTATCAGTGGAAGTGTACAACTGAGTATTTTGTCCTTCTCTTGGTAAGTAACTTACTAGAAAGTAATTTCTTAATTATTACTTACTGCTGTTTCTAAAAACTAAATCTGATACTTACAATACGTATTAACAACTTTTCCTATTTTTCTTCATCAGCAGGTAGACGATGTGATATCGTCACATACTTTCACTGACTATCCGACTGAGATTTATATACATTATAAACGCGACCTACAAAGAAATCGTCACTGATATTCGACGAACTGACTCTTCTGATCTTCTGTTGGTAAGTATTGCGGAAAATATGACATATTATGTGTTACATGCTACATGTTACCTCAGTAATGGATAGAAATCACACGAAATAGTAATAATTTCATTTTAATTCCTTGATCAGCAGGTTGACATGGATCTGCGGGTGCATCCATTTGCTCTATTGACGATTGAGATCTAAATCCGCAATGAGGATGACATACACAGACAGTCTCATAGGAAATGTACAACTGAGTATTCTGTCTTTCTCTTAGTAAGTAATTACGGGAAACTAACATCTTAAGAATTACTTACTGCCGTTTCTATAAATTAATGTGACTCTTACAATACATATTAACAACTTCTCCTATCTTTCTTCATCAGCAGGCAGATGTTGAGATATGGTCGCATACTTTCACTGACTTTCCGACTGAAATTTATATACATTATAAACGCGACCTACAAATAAATCGTCACTGATATTCGACAAACTGACTATTCTGATCTTCTGTTGGTAAGTATTGCCGAAAATGCGACATTTAACGTGATATATGCTACACGTTAACTCAGTAATGATTACTTGTCACATTGAATAGTAACAATTTCCTCTCCATTCCTTGATCAGCAGGCTGACATGGATCTGCGGTTGAATCCATTTGCTGTGTTGCCGATTGAGATCTAAATCCGGAACGAGTAATATATGCACAGACAGTACCACTGGACGTGTACAACTGAGTATTCTGTCCTTCTCTTGGTAAGTAACTTACTAGAAAGTAATTTCTTAATTATTACTTACTGCTCTTTCTAAAAACTAAATCTGATTTTTACAATACGTATTAACAACTTTTCCTATTTTTCTTCATCAGCAGGTAGACGATGTGATATGGTCACATACTTTCACTGACTTTCCGACTGAGATTTATATACATTATAAACGCGACCTACAAAGAAATCGTCACTGATATTCGACGAACTGACTCTTCTGATCTTCTGTTGGTGAGTATTGCCGAAAATGTGACATATTATGTGTTACATGCTACATGTTACCTCAGTAATGGATAACTGTCACATGAAATAGTAACAATTTCATTTTAATTCCTTGATCAGCAGGTTGACATGGATCTGCGGTTGCATCCATTTGCTCTATTGACGATTGACATCTAAATCCGCAAGGAGGATGACATAAATAGACAGTCTCATAGGAAATGTACAACTGAGTATTCTGTCCTTCTCTTAGTAAGTAATTACTAGAAACTAACATTTTAAGTATTACTTACTGCCTTTTCTATAAATTAATGTGACTCTTACAATACATATTAACAACTTCTCCTATTTTTCTTCATCAGCAGGCAGATGTTAAGATATAGTCGCATACTTTCACTGACTTTCCGACTGAAATTTATATACAATATAAACGCGACCTACAAAGAAATCGTCACTGATATTCGACGAACTGACTCTTCTGATCTTCTGTTGGTGAGTATTGCCGATAATCTAAATCCGTAATGAGGATGACATACACAGACAGTCTCATAGGAAATGTACAACTGAGTATTGTGTCTTTCTCTTAGTAAGTAATTACGAGAAACTAACATTTTAAGTATTACTTACTTCCGTTTCTATAAATTAATGTGTCTCTTACAATACATATTAACAACTTCTCATATCTTTCTTCATCAGCAAGTAGTTGTTGTGATATGGTCGCATACTTTCATTGACTTTCCGACCGAGATTTATATACATTATAAACGCGACCTACAAATAAATCGTCACTGATTTTCGACGAACTGACTATTCTGATCTTCTGTTGGTAAGTATTGCCGAAAATGCGACATTTAACGTGTTATATGCTACATGTTAACTCAGTAATGAATACCTGTCACATTGAATAGTAACAATTTCCTCTCCATTCCTTGATCAGCAGGCTGACATGGATCTGCGGTTGAATCCATTTGCTCTGTTGCCGATTGAGATCTAAATCCGGAACGAGTAATACATGCACAGACAGTACCACTGGACGTGTACAACTGAGTATTCTGTCCTTCTCTTGGTAAGTAACTTACTAGAAAGTAATTTCTTAATTATAACTTACTGCTGTTTCTAAAAACTAAATCTGATTCTTAAAATACGTATTAACAACTTTTCCTATTTCTCTTCATCAGCAGGTAGACGATGTGATATGGTCACATACTTTCACTGACTTTCCGACTGAGATTTATATACATTATAAACGCGACCTACAAAGAAATCGTCACTGATATTCGACGAACTGACTCTTCTGATCTTCTGTTGGTGAGTATTGCCGATAATGTGGCATATTAGGTGTTACATGCTACATGTTACCTCAATAATGGATAATTGTCACATGAAATAGTAACAATTTCATTTTAATTCCTTGATCAGCAGGTTGACATGGTTCTGCGGTTACATCCATTTGCTCTATTGACGACTGAGATCTAAATCCGCAAGGAGGATGACATAAATAGACAGTCTCATAGGAAATGTACAACTGAGTATTCTGTCTCTCTCTTAGTAAGTAATTACGGGAAACTAACACTTTAAGTAATACTTACTGCCGTTTCTATAAATTAATGTGACTCTTACAATACATATTAACAACTTCTCCTATTTTTCTTCATCAGCAGGCAGATGTTGAGATATAGTCGCATACTTTCACTGACTTTCCGACTGAAATTTATATACAATATAAACGCGACCTACAAAGAAATCGTCACTGATATTCGACGAACTGACTCTTCTGATCTTCTGTTGGTGGGTATTGCCGATAATCTAAATCCGCAATGAGGATGACATACACAGACAGTCTCATAGGAAATGTACAACTGAGTATTCTGTCTTTCTCTTAGTAAGTAATTACGGGAAACTAACATCTTAAGAATTACTTACTGCCGTTTCTATAAATTAATGTGACTCTTACAATACATATTAACAACTTCTCCTATTTTTCTTCATCAGCAGGCAGATGTTGAGATATAGTCGCATACTTTCACTGACTTTCCGACCGAGATTTATATACATTATTAACGCGACCTACAAATAAATCATCACTGATATTCGACGAACTGACTATTCTGATCTTCTGTTGGTAAGTATTGCCGAAAATGCGACATTTAACGTGATATATGCTACACGTTAACTCAGTAATGATTACTTGTCACATTGAATAGTAACAATTTCCTCTCCATTCCTTGATCAGCACGCTGACATGGATCTGCGGTTGAATCCATTTGCTCTGTTGCCGATTGAGATCTAAATCCGGAACGAGTAATACATGCACAGACAGTACCACTGGACGTGTACAACTGAGTATTCTGTCCTTCTCTTGGTAAGTAACTTACTAGAAAGTAATTTCTTAATTATAACTTACTGCTGTTTCTAAAAACTAAATCTGATTCTTAAAATACGTATTAACAACTTTTCCTATTTCTCTTCATCAGCAGGTAGACGATGTGATATGGTCACATACTTTCACTGACTTTCCGACTGAGATTTATATACATTATAAACGCGACCTACAAAGAAATCGTCACTGATATTCGACGAACTGACTCTTCTGATCTTCTGTTGGTGAGTATTGCCGAAAATGTGACATATTATGTGTTACATGCTACATGTTACCTCAGTAATGGATAACTGTCACATGAAATAGTAACAATTTCATTTTAATTCCTTGATCAGCAGGTTGACATGGATCTGCGGTTGCATCCATTTGCTCTATTGACGATTGACATCTAAATCCGCAAAGAGGATGACATAAATAGACAGTCTCATAGGAAATGTACAACTGAGTATTCTGTCTCTCTCTTAGTAAGTAATTACGGGAAACTAACACTTTAAGTAATACTTACTGCCGTTTCTATAAATTAATGTGACTCTTACAATACATATTAACAACTTCTCCTATTTTTCTTCATCAGCAGGCAGATGTTGAGATATAGTCGCATACTTTCACTGACTTTCCGACTGAAATTTATATACAATATAAACGCGACCTACAAAGAAATCATCACTGATATTCGATGAACTGACTATTCTGATCTTCTGTTGGTAAGTATTGCCGAAAATGCGACATTTAACGTGATATATGCTACACGTTAACTCAGTAATGATTACTTGTCACATTGAATAGTAACAATTTCCTCTCCATTCCTTGATCAGCAGGTTGACATGTATCTGCGTTTGATTCGATTTGCTCTGTTGCCGATTGAGATCTAAATCCGGAACGAGTAATACATGCACAGATAGTATCAGTGGAAGTGTACAACTGAGTATTTTGTCCTTCTCTTGGTAAGTAACTTACTAGAAAGTAATTTCTTAATTATTACTTACTGCTGTTTCTAAAAACTAAATCTGATACTTACAATACGTATTAACAACTTTTCCTATTTTTCTTCATCAGCAGGTAGACGATGTGATATCGTCACATACTTTCACAGACTATCCGACTGAGATTTATATACATTATAAACGCGACCTACAAAGAAATCGTCACTGATATTCGACGAACTGACTCTTCTGATCTTCTGTTGGTAAGTATTGCGGAAAATATGACATATTATGTGTTACATGCTACATGTTACCTCAGTAATGGATAGAAATCACACGAAATAGTAATAATTTCATTTTAATTCCTTGATCAGCAGGTTGACATGGATCTGCGGGTGCATCCATTTGCTCTATTGACGATTGAGATCTAAATCCGCAATGAGGATGACATACACAGACAGTCTCATAGGAAATGTACAACTGAGTATTCTGTCTTTCTCTTAGTAAGTAATTACGGGAAACTAACATCTTAAGAATTACTTACTGCCGTTTCTATAAATTAATGTGACTCTTACAATACATATTAACAACTTCTCCTATCTTTCTTCATCAGCAGGCAGATGTTGAGATATGGTCGCATACTTTCACTGACTTTCCGACTGAAATTTATATACATTATAAACGCGACCTACAAATAAATCGTCACTGATATTCGACAAACTGACTATTCTGATCTTCTGTTGGTAAGTATTGCCGAAAATGCGACATTTAACGTGATATATGCTACACGTTAACTCAGTAATGATTACTTGTCACATTGAATAGTAACAATTTCCTCTCCATTCCTTGATCAGCAGGCTGACATGGATCTGCGGTTGAATCCATTTGCTGTGTTGCCGATTGAGATCTAAATCCGGAACGAGTAATATATGCACAGACAGTACCACTGGACGTGTACAACTGAGTATTCTGTCCTTCTCTTGGTAAGTAACTTACTAGAAAGTAATTTCTTAATTATTACTTACTGCTCTTTCTAAAAACTAAATCTGATTTTTACAATACGTATTAACAACTTTTCCTATTTTTCTTCATCAGCAGGTAGACGATGTGATATGGTCACATACTTTCACTGACTTTCCGACTGAGATTTATATACATTATAAACGCGACCTACAAAGAAATCGTCACTGATATTCGACGAACTGACTCTTCTGATCTTCTGTTGGTGAGTATTGCCGAAAATGTGACATATTATGTGTTACATGCTACATGTTACCTCAGTAATGGATAACTGTCACATGAAATAGTAACAATTTCATTTTAATTCCTTGATCAGCAGGTTGACATGGATCTGCGGTTGCATCCATTTGCTCTATTGACGATTGACATCTAAATCCGCAAGGAGGATGACATAAATAGACAGTCTCATAGGAAATGTACAACTGAGTATTCTGTCCTTCTCTTAGTAAGTAATTACTAGAAACTAACATTTTAAGTATTACTTACTGCCTTTTCTATAAATTAATGTGACTCTTACAATACATATTAACAACTTCTCCTATTTTTCTTCATCAGCAGGCAGATGTTAAGATATAGTCGCATACTTTCACTGACTTTCCGACTGAAATTTATATACAATATAAACGCGACCTACAAAGAAATCGTCACTGATATTCGACGAACTGACTCTTCTGATCTTCTGTTGGTGAGTATTGCCGATAATCTAAATCCGTAATGAGGATGACATACACAGACAGTCTCATAGGAAATGTACAACTGAGTATTGTGTCTTTCTCTTAGTAAGTAATTACGAGAAACTAACATTTTAAGTATTACTTACTTCCGTTTCTATAAATTAATGTGTCTCTTACAATACATATTAACAACTTCTCATATCTTTCTTCATCAGCAAGTAGTTGTTGTGATATGGTCGCATACTTTCATTGACTTTCCGACCGAGATTTATATACATTATAAACGCGACCTACAAATAAATCGTCACTGATTTTCGACGAACTGACTATTCTGATCTTCTGTTGGTAAGTATTGCCGAAAATGCGACATTTAACGTGTTATATGCTACATGTTAACTCAGTAATGAATACCTGTCACATTGAATAGTAACAATTTCCTCTCCATTCCTTGATCAGCAGGCTGACATGGATCTGCGGTTGAATCCATTTGCTCTGTTGCCGATTGAGATCTAAATCCGGAACGAGTAATACATGCACAGACAGTACCACTGGACGTGTACAACTGAGTATTCTGTCCTTCTCTTGGTAAGTAACTTACTAGAAAGTAATTTCTTAATTATAACTTACTGCTGTTTCTAAAAACTAAATCTGATTCTTAAAATACGTATTAACAACTTTTCCTATTTCTCTTCATCAGCAGGTAGACGATGTGATATGGTCACATACTTTCACTGACTTTCCGACTGAGATTTATATACATTATAAACGCGACCTACAAAGAAATCGTCACTGATATTCGACGAACTGACTCTTCTGATCTTCTGTTGGTGAGTATTGCCGATAATGTGGCATATTAGGTGTTACATGCTACATGTTACCTCAATAATGGATAATTGTCACATGAAATAGTAACAATTTCATTTTAATTCCTTGATCAGCAGGTTGACATGGTTCTGCGGTTACATCCATTTGCTCTATTGACGACTGAGATCTAAATCCGCAAGGAGGATGACATAAATAGACAGTCTCATAGGAAATGTACAACTGAGTATTCTGTCTCTCTCTTAGTAAGTAATTACGGGAAACTAACACTTTAAGTAATACTTACTGCCGTTTCTATAAATTAATGTGACTCTTACAATACATATTAACAACTTCTCCTATTTTTCTTCATCAGCAGGCAGATGTTGAGATATAGTCGCATACTTTCACTGACTTTCCGACTGAAATTTATATACAATATAAACGCGACCTACAAAGAAATCGTCACTGATATTCGACGAACTGACTCTTCTGATCTTCTGTTGGTGGGTATTGCCGATAATCTAAATCCGCAATGAGGATGACATACACAGACAGTCTCATAGGAAATGTACAACTGAGTATTCTGTCTTTCTCTTAGTAAGTAATTACGGGAAACTAACATCTTAAGAATTACTTACTGCCGTTTCTATAAATTAATGTGACTCTTACAATACATATTAACAACTTCTCCTATTTTTCTTCATCAGCAGGCAGATGTTGAGATATAGTCGCATACTTTCACTGACTTTCCGACCGAGATTTATATACATTATTAACGCGACCTACAAATAAATCATCACTGATATTCGACGAACTGACTATTCTGATCTTCTGTTGGTAAGTATTGCCGAAAATGCGACATTTAACGTGATATATGCTACACGTTAACTCAGTAATGATTACTTGTCACATTGAATAGTAACAATTTCCTCTCCATTCCTTGATCAGCACGCTGACATGGATCTGCGGTTGAATCCATTTGCTCTGTTGCCGATTGAGATCTAAATCCGGAACGAGTAATACATGCACAGACAGTACCACTGGACGTGTACAACTGAGTATTCTGTCCTTCTCTTGGTAAGTAACTTACTAGAAAGTAATTTCTTAATTATAACTTACTGCTGTTTCTAAAAACTAAATCTGATTCTTAAAATACGTATTAACAACTTTTCCTATTTCTCTTCATCAGCAGGTAGACGATGTGATATGGTCACATACTTTCACTGACTTTCCGACTGAGATTTATATACATTATAAACGCGACCTACAAAGAAATCGTCACTGATATTCGACGAACTGACTCTTCTGATCTTCTGTTGGTGAGTATTGCCGAAAATGTGACATATTATGTGTTACATGCTACATGTTACCTCAGTAATGGATAACTGTCACATGAAATAGTAACAATTTCATTTTAATTCCTTGATCAGCAGGTTGACATGGATCTGCGGTTGCATCCATTTGCTCTATTGACGATTGACATCTAAATCCGCAAAGAGGATGACATAAATAGACAGTCTCATAGGAAATGTACAACTGAGTATTCTGTCTCTCTCTTAGTAAGTAATTACGGGAAACTAACACTTTAAGTAATACTTACTGCCGTTTCTATAAATTAATGTGACTCTTACAATACATATTAACAACTTCTCCTATTTTTCTTCATCAGCAGGCAGATGTTGAGATATAGTCGCATACTTTCACTGACTTTCCGACTGAAATTTATATACAATATAAACGCGACCTACAAAGAAATCATCACTGATATTCGATGAACTGACTATTCTGATCTTCTGTTGGTAAGTATTGCCGAAAATGCGACATTTAACGTGATATATGCTACACGTTAACTCAGTAATGATTACTTGTCACATTGAATAGTAACAATTTCCTCTCCATTCCTTGATCAGCAGGTTGACATGTATCTGCGTTTGATTCGATTTGCTCTGTTGCCGATTGAGATCTAAATCCGGAACGAGTAATACATGCACAGATAGTATCAGTGGAAGTGTACAACTGAGTATTTTGTCCTTCTCTTGGTAAGTAACTTACTAGAAAGTAATTTCTTAATTATTACTTACTGCTGTTTCTAAAAACTAAATCTGATACTTACAATACGTATTAACAACTTTTCCTATTTTTCTTCATCAGCAGGTAGACGATGTGATATCGTCACATACTTTCACTGACTATCCGACTGAGATTTATATACATTATAAACGCGACCTACAAAGAAATCGTCACTGATATTCGACGAACTGACTCTTCTGATCTTCTGTTGGTAAGTATTGCGGAAAATATGACATATTATGTGTTACATGCTACATGTTACCTCAGTAATGGATAGAAATCACACGAAATAGTAATAATTTCATTTTAATTCCTTGATCAGCAGGTTGACATGGATCTGCGGGTGCATCCATTTGCTCTATTGACGATTGAGATCTAAATCCGCAATGAGGATGACATACACAGACAGTCTCATAGGAAATGTACAACTGAGTATTCTGTCTTTCTCTTAGTAAGTAATTACGGGAAACTAACATCTTAAGAATTACTTACTGCCGTTTCTATAAATTAATGTGACTCTTACAATACATATTAACAACTTCTCCTATTTTTCTTCATCAGCAGGCAGATGTTGAGATATAGTCGCATACTTTCACTGACTTTCCGACTGAAATTTATATACAATATAAACGCGACCTACAAAGAAATCATCACTGATATTCGATGAACTGACTATTCTGATCTTCTGTTGGTAAGTATTGCCGAAAATGCGACATTTAACGTGATATATGCTACACGTTAACTCAGTAATGATTACTTGTCACATTGAATAGTAACAATTTCCTCTCCATTCCTTGATCAGCAGGTTGACATGTATCTGCGTTTGATTCGATTTGCTCTGTTGCCGATTGAGATCTAAATCCGGAACGAGTAATACATGCACAGATAGTATCAGTGGAAGTGTACAACTGAGTATTTTGTCCTTCTCTTGGTAAGTAACTTACTAGAAAGTAATTTCTTAATTATTACTTACTGCTGTTTCTAAAAACTAAATCTGATACTTACAATACGTATTAACAACTTTTCCTATTTTTCTTCATCAGCAGGTAGACGATGTGATATCGTCACATACTTTCACAGACTATCCGACTGAGATTTATATACATTATAAACGCGACCTACAAAGAAATCGTCACTGATATTCGACGAACTGACTCTTCTGATCTTCTGTTGGTAAGTATTGCGGAAAATATGACATATTATGTGTTACATGCTACATGTTACCTCAGTAATGGATAGAAATCACACGAAATAGTAATAATTTCATTTTAATTCCTTGATCAGCAGGTTGACATGGATCTGCGGGTGCATCCATTTGCTCTATTGACGATTGAGATCTAAATCCGCAATGAGGATGACATACACAGACAGTCTCATAGGAAATGTACAACTGAGTATTCTGTCTTTCTCTTAGTAAGTAATTACGGGAAACTAACATCTTAAGAATTACTTACTGCCGTTTCTATAAATTAATGTGACTCTTACAATACATATTAACAACTTCTCCTATCTTTCTTCATCAGCAGGCAGATGTTGAGATATGGTCGCATACTTTCACTGACTTTCCGACTGAAATTTATATACATTATAAACGCGACCTACAAATAAATCGTCACTGATATTCGACGAACTGACTATTCTGATCTTCTGTTGGTAAGTATTGCCGAAAATGCGACATTTAACGTGATATATGCTACACGTTAACTCAGTAATGATTACTTGTCACATTGAATAGTAACAATTTCCTCTCCATTCCTTGATCAGCACGCTGACATGGATCTGCGGTTGAATCCATTTGCTGTGTTGCCGATTGAGATCTAAATCCGGAACGAGTAATATATGCACAGACAGTACCACTGGACGTGTACAACTGAGTATTCTGTCCTTCTCTTGGTAAGTAACTTACTAGAAAGTAATTTCTTAATTATTACTTACTGCTCTTTCTAAAAACTAAATCTGATTTTTACAATACGTATTAACAACTTTTCCTATTTTTCTTCATCAGCAGGTAGACGATGTGATATGGTCACATACTTTCACTGACTTTCCGACTGAGATTTATATACATTATAAACGCGACCTACAAAGAAATCGTCACTGATATTCGACGAACTGACTCTTCTGATCTTCTGTTGGTGAGTATTGCCGAAAATGTGACATATTATGTGTTACATGCTACATGTTACCTCAGTAATGGATAACTGTCACATGAAATAGTAACAATTTCATTTTAATTCCTTGATCAGCAGGTTGACATGGATCTGCGGTTGCATCCATTTGCTCTATTGACGATTGACATCTAAATCCGCAAGGAGGATGACATAAATAGACAGTCTCATAGGAAATGTACAACTGAGTATTCTGTCCTTCTCTTAGTAAGTAATTACTAGAAACTAACATTTTAAGTATTACTTACTGCCTTTTCTATAAATTAATGTGACTCTTACAATACATATTAACAACTTCTCCTATTTTTCTTCATCAGCAGGCAGATGTTAAGATATAGTCGCATACTTTCACTGACTTTCCGACTGAAATTTATATACAATATAAACGCGACCTACAAAGAAATCGTCACTGATATTCGACGAACTGACTCTTCTGATCTTCTGTTGGTGAGTATTGCCGATAATCTAAATCCGTAATGAGGATGACATACACAGACAGTCTCATAGGAAATGTACAACTGAGTATTGTGTCTTTCTCTTAGTAAGTAATTACGAGAAACTAACATTTTAAGTATTACTTACTTCCGTTTCTATAAATTAATGTGTCTCTTACAATACATATTAACAACTTCTCATATCTTTCTTCATCAGCAAGTAGTTGTTGTGATATGGTCGCATACTTTCATTGACTTTCCGACCGAGATTTATATACATTATAAACGCGACCTACAAATAAATCGTCACTGATTTTCGACGAACTGACTATTCTGATCTTCTGTTGGTAAGTATTGCCGAAAATGCGACATTTAACGTGTTATATGCTACATGTTAACTCAGTAATGAATACCTGTCACATTGAATAGTAACAATTTCCTCTCCATTCCTTGATCAGCAGGCTGACATGGATCTGCGGTTGAATCCATTTGCTCTGTTGCCGATTGAGATCTAAATCCGGAACGAGTAATACATGCACAGACAGTACCACTGGACGTGTACAACTGAGTATTCTGTCCTTCTCTTGGTAAGTAACTTACTAGAAAGTAATTTCTTAATTATAACTTACTGCTGTTTCTAAAAACTAAATCTGATTCTTAAAATACGTATTAACAACTTTTCCTATTTCTCTTCATCAGCAGGTAGACGATGTGATATGGTCACATACTTTCACTGACTTTCCGACTGAGATTTATATACATTATAAACGCGACCTACAAAGAAATCGTCACTGATATTCGACGAACTGACTCTTCTGATCTTCTGTTGGTGAGTATTGCCGAAAATGTGACATATTATGTGTTACATGCTACATGTTACCTCAGTAATGGATAACTGTCACATGAAATAGTAACAATTTCATTTTAATTCCTTGATCAGCAGGTTGACATGGATCTGCGGTTGCATCCATTTGCTCTATTGACGATTGACATCTAAATCCGCAAGGAGGATGACATAAATATACAGTCTCATAGGAAATGTACAACTGAGTATTCTGTCCTTCTCTTAGTAAGTAATTACTAGAAACTAACATTTTAAGTATTACTTACTGCCTTTTCTATAAATTAATGTGACTCTTACAATACATATTAACAACTTCTCCTATTTTTCTTCATCAGCAGGCAGATGTTAAGATATAGTCGCATACTTTCACTGAATTTCCGACTGAAATTTATATACAATATAAACGCGACCTACAAAGAAATCGTCACTGATATTCGACGAACTGACTCTTCTGATCTTCTGTTGGTGAGTATTGCCGATAATCTAAATCCGTAATGAGGATGACATACACAGACAGTCTCATAGGAAATGTACAACTGAGTATTCTGTCTTTCTCTTAGTAAGTAATTACGAGAAACTAACATTTTAAGTATTACTTACTTCCGTTTCTATAAATTAATGTGTCTCTTACAATACATATTAACAACTTCTCATATCTTTCTTCATCAGCAGGTAGTTGTTGTGATATGGTCGCATACTTTCATTGACTTTCCGACCGAGATTTATATACATTATAAACGCGACCTACAAATAAATCGTCACTGATTTTCGACGAACTGACTATTCTGATCTTCTGTTGGTAAGTATTGCCGAAAATGCGACATTTAACGTGCTATATGCTACATGTTAACTCAGTAATGAATACCTGTCACATTGAATAGTAACAATTTCCTCTCCATTCCTTGATCAGCAGGCTGACATGGATCTGCGGTTGAATCCATTTGCTCTGTTGCCGATTGAGATCTAAATCCGGAACGAGTAATACATGCACAGACAGTACCACTGGACGTGTACAACTGAGTATTCTGTCCTTCTCTTGGTAAGTAACTTACTAGAAAGTAATTTCTTAATTATAACTTACTGCTGTTTCTAAAAACTAAATCTGATTCTTAAAATACGTATTAACAACTTTTCCTATTTCTCTTCATCAGCAGGTAGACGATGTGATATGGTCACATACTTTCACTGACTTTCCGACTGAGATTTATATACATTATAAACGCGACCTACAAAGAAATCGTCACTGATATTCGACGAACTGACTCTTCTGATCTTCTGTTGGTGAGTATTGCCGATAATGTGGCATATTAGGTGTTACATGCTACATGTTACCTCAATAATGGATAATTGTCACATGAAATAGTAACAATTTCATTTTAATTCCTTGATCAGCAGGATGACATGGTTCTGCGGTTACATCCATTTGCTCTATTGACGACTGAGATCTAAATCCGCAAGGAGGATGACATAAATAGACAGTCTCATAGGAAATGTACAACTGAGTATTCTGTCTCTCTCTCTTAGTAAGTAATTACGGGAAACTAACACTTTAAGTAATACTTACTGCCGTTTCTATAAATTAATGTGACTCTTACAATACATATTAACAACTTCTCCTATTTTTCTTCATCAGCAGGCAGATGTTGAGATATAGTCGCATACTTTCACTGACTTTCCGACTGAAATTTATATACAATATAAACGCGACCTACAAAGAAATCGTCACTGATATTCGACGAACTGACTCTTCTGATCTTCTGTTGGTGAGTATTGCCGATAATCTAAATCCGCAATGAGGATGACATACACAGACAGTCTCATAGGAAATGTACAACTGAGTATTCTGTCTTTCTCTTAGTAAGTAATTACGGGAAACTAACATCTTAAGAATTACTTACTGCCGTTTCTATAAATTAATGTGACTCTTACAATACATATTAACAACTTCTCCTATTTTTCTTCATCAGCAGGCAGATGTTGAGATATAGTCGCATACTTTCACTGACTTTCCGACCGAGATTTATATACATTATTAACGCGACCTACAAATAAATCATCACTGATATTCGACGAACTGACTATTCTGATCTTCTGTTGGTAAGTATTGCCGAAAATGCGACATTTAACGTGATATATGCTACACGTTAACTCAGTAATGATTACTTGTCACATTGAATAGTAACAATTTCCTCTCCATTCCTTGATCAGCAGGTTGACATGTATCTGCGTTTGATTCGATTTGCTCTGTTGCCGATTGAGATCTAAATCCGGAACGAGTAATACATGCACAGATAGTATCAGTGGAAGTGTACAACTGAGTATTTTGTCCTTCTCTTGGTAAGTAACTTACTAGAAACTAATTTCTTAAGTATTACTTACTGCTGTTTCTAAAAACTAAATCTGATACTTACAATACGTATTAACAACTTTTCCTATTTTTCTTCATCAGCAGGTAGACGATGTGATATCGTCACATACTTTCACTGACTATCCGACTGAGATTTATATACATTATAAACGCGACCTACAAAGAAATCGTCACTGATATTCGACGAACTGACTCTTCTGATCTTCTGTTGGTAAGTATTGCGGAAAATATGACATATTATGTGTTACATGCTACATGTTACCTCAGTAATGGATAGAAATCACACGAAATAGTAATAATTTCATTTTAATTCCTTGATCAGCAGGTTGACATGGATCTGCGGGTGCATCCATTTGCTCTATTGACGATTGAGATCTAAATCCGCAATGAGGATGACATACACAGACAGTCTCATAGGAAATGTACAACTGAGTATTCTGTCTTTCTCTTAGTAAGTAATTACGGGAAACTAACATCTTAAGAATTACTTACTGCCGTTTCTATAAATTAATGTGACTCTTACAATACATATTAACAACTTCTCCTATCTTTCTTCATCAGCAGGCAGATGTTGAGATATGGTCGCATACTTTCACTGACTTTCCGACTGAAATTTATATACATTATAAACGCGACCTACTAATAAATCGTCACTGATATTCGACGAACTGACTATTCTGATCTTCTGTTGGTAAGTATTGCCGAAAATGCGACATTTAACGTGATATATGCTACACGTTAACTCAGTAATGATTACTTGTCACATTGAATAGTAACAATTTCCTCTCCATTCCTTGATCAGCAGGCTGACATGGATCTGCGGTTGAATCCATTTGCTGTGTTGCCGATTGAGATCTAAATCCGGAACGAGTAATATATGCACAGACAGTACCACTGGACGTGTACAACTGAGTATTCTGTCCTTCTCTTGGTAAGTAACTTACTAGAAAGTAATTTCTTAATTATTACTTACTGCTCTTTCTAAAAACTAAATCTGATTTTTACAATACGTATTAACAACTTTTCCTATTTTTCTTCATCAGCAGGTAGACGATGTGATATGGTCACATACTTTCACTGACTTTCCGACTGAGATTTATATACATTATAAACGCGACCTACAAAGAAATCGTCACTGATGTTCGACGAACTGACTCTTCTGATCTTCTGTTGGTAAGTATTGCCGAAAATGTGTCTTATTATGTGTTACATGCTACATGTTACCTCAGTAATGGATAATTGTCACATGAAATAGTAACAATTTCATTTTAATTCCTTGATCAGCAGGTTGACATGGTTCTGCGGTTACATCCATTTGCTCTATTGACGACTGAGATCTAAATCCGCAAGGAGGATGACATAAATAGACAGTCTCATAGGAAATGTACAACTGAGTATTCTGTCCTTCTCTTAGTAAGTAATTACGAGAAACTTACATTTTTAGTATTACTTACTGCCATCTCTATAAATTAATGCGACTCTTACAATATATATTAACAACTTCTCCTATTTTTCTTCATCAGCAGGTAGTTGTTGTGATATGGTCTCATACTTTCACTGGCTTCCGACCGAGATTTATATACATTATAATCGGGACCTACAATGAAATCGTCACTGATATTCGACGAATTGACTGTTCTGATCTTCTGTTGGTGAGTATTGCCGACAATGTGGCATATTAGGTGTTACATGCTACATGTTACCTCAGTAATCGATAACTGTCACATGAAATAGTAACAATTTCATTTTAATTCCTTGATCAGCAGGTTGACATGGATCTGCGGTTGCATCCATTTGCTCTATTGACGATTGAGATCTATCCGCAATGAGGATGATATACACAGACAGTCTCATAGGAAATGTACAACTGAGTATTCTGTCCTTCTCTTAGTAAGTAATTACGAGAAACTTACACTTTTAGTATTACTTACTGCCATCTCTATAAATTAATGCGACTCTTACAATATATATTAACAACTTCTCCTATTTTTCTTCATCAGCAGGTAGTTGTTGTGATATGGTCTCATACTTTCACTGACTATCCGACCAAGAATTATATACATTATAAACCCGACCTACAAATAAATCGTCACTGATATTCGACGAACTGACTATTCTGATCTTCTGTTGGTAAGTATTGCCGAAAATGCTACATTTAACGTGTTATATGCTACATGTTAACTCAGTAATGAATAGCTGTCACATTGAATAGTAACAATTTCCTCTCCATTCCTTGATCAGCAGGTTGACATGGATCTGCGGTTGAATTCATTTGCTCTGTTGCCGATTGAGATCTAAATCCGGAACGAGTATTACATTCACAGAGAGTCTCATTGGAAGTCTACAACTGAGTATTCTGGCCTTCTCTTGGTAAGTAACTTACTAGAAAGTAATTTCTTAAGTATTACTTACTGCTGTTTCTAAAAATTAATCTGATTCTTACAATACGTATTAACAACTTCTCCTATTTTTCTTCATCAGCAGGTAGACGATGTGATATCGTCACATACTTTCACTGACTATCCGACTGAGATTTATATACATTATAAACGCGACCTACAAAGAAATCGTCACTGATATTCGACGAACTGACTCTTCTGATCTTCTGTTGGTGAGCATTGCCGAAAATGTGACATATTATGTGTTTCATGCTACATGTTACCTCAGTAATGAATAGCTGTCACATTGAATAGTAACAATTTCAACTCCATTCCTTGATCAGCAGGTTGACTCGGTTCTGCAGTTGCATCCATTTGCTCTATTGACGATTGAGATCTAAATCCGCAATGAGGATGACATACACAGATAGTCTCATAGGAAATGTACAACTGAGTATATTGTCCATCTCTTAGTAAGTAATTACGAGAAGCTAACATTTTAAGTATTACTTACTGACGTTTCTATAAATTAATGTGACTCTTACAATACATATTAACAACTTCTCCTATATTTCTTCATCAGCAGGTAGATGATGTGACATGGTCGCATACTTACACTGATGTTCCGAACGAGATTTATATACATTATTAACGCGACCTACAAATAAATCGTCACTGATATTCGACGAACTGACTATTCTGATCTTCTGTTGGTCAATATTGCCGAAAATGTGACATATTATGTGTTACATGCTACATGTTACCTCAGTAATGGATAACTGTCACATGAAATTGTGACATTTTCATTTTAATTCCTTGATCAGCAGGTTGACATGGATCTGCGGTTGCATCCATTTGCTCTATTGACGATTGAGATCTAAATCCGCAACGAGGATGACATACACAGTCAGTCTCATAGGAAATGTACAACTGAGTATCTGTCCATCTCTTAGTAAGTAATTACGAGAAACTAACATTTTAAGTATTACTTACTGCCGTTTCTATAAATTAATGTGACTCTTACAATACATATTAACAACGTCTCCTATTTTTCTTCATCAGCAGGTAGTTGTTGTGATATGGTCACATAGTTTCACTGACTTTCCGACTGAGATTTATATACATTATAAACGCGACCTACAAAGAAATCGTCACTGATATTCGACGAACTGACTCTTCTGATCTTCTGTTGGTGAGTATTGCTGATAATGTGACATATTAGGTGTTACATGGATAACTGTCACATGAAATAGTAACAATTTCACCTCCATTCCTTGATCAGCAGGTTGACATGGATCTGCGGCTGCATCCATTTGCTCTATTGCCGATTGAGATCTAAATCCTGAATGAGGATGACATAAACAGACAGTCTCATTGGAAGTGTACAACTGAGTATTCTGTCCTTCTCTTGGTAAGTAATTAACTACATACTATATTTTTACGTATTACTTGCTGCTATTTCCTTAAACTAAATCTGACTCTTATAATACGTATTAACAAGTTCTCCTATTTTTCTTCAACAGCATGTAGACGTTGCGATATGTTCGCAAACTTTCACTGACTCTCCGACTGAGATTTATATACATTATATACGCGACCTACAAAGAAATCGTCACTGATATTGGACGAACTGACTATTCTGTTATTCTGTTGGTAAGTATTGCCGAAAATGCGAGATTTAACGTGTTACATGCTACATATTAACTCAGTTACCAATAACTGTCACATGAAATATTAACCATTTCATCTCCATTCCTTGATCAGCAGGTTGACATGGATCTGTGGTTGAATCCATTTCCTCTGTTGCCGATTGAGATCTAAATCCGGTTTGAGTATTACATTCACAGAAAATCTCATTGGAAGTGTACAACTGAGTATTCTGTCCTTCACTTGGTATGTAATCTACTAGAAACTAATTTTTCAAGTATTACTTGCTGCTGTTTCTATCAAGTAGATCTGACTCTTGCAATACCTATTTACAATTTCTGTTATTTTTCTTCATCAGAAGATGGACGTTGTGATTTGGTCACAATATTCACTGTCATTCCGACCGAGATTTATATGCATTATAAACCAGGACTACACAGAAGTCGTCGCTGATATTCGCCGAACTGATTATTTCAATCTTCTGATGGTAAGTATTGCCGAAAATGCGACATTTTATGTGTTATGTTCTACATGTTAACTCAGTAATGAATACCTGTCACATGAAATAATAACAATTTCGTCTCAATTCCTTGATCAGCAGGTTGACATGGATCCGCGGTTGCATCCATTTGCTCTATTGCCGATTGAGATCTAAAGCCGGAAGTAGGGTCACATACACAGACATTCTCATTGGAAGTGAGCAACTGAGTATTCTGTCTTTGTCTTGGTATGTATTCTAGAATCTAATTTTTAAGTATTAATTAGTGCTGTATCTATATACTAAATCTGATTCTGACAATACGTTTTAACAACTTCTATTATTTTTCTTCATCAGCAGGTAGCCGTAGTAAGTAATTACGAGAAGCTAACATTTTAAGTATTACTTACTGCCGTTTCTATAAATTAATGTGACTCTTTCAAAACGTATTAACAAGTTCTCCTATTTTTCTTCATCAGTAGGTAGTTGTTGTGATTTGGTCGCATACTTCCACTGACTTTCCGACAGAGATTTATATACATTATAAACGCGACCTACAACGAAATCGTCACTGATATTCGGTGAACTGACTATTCTGATCTTCTGTTGGTAAGTATTGCCGAAAATGCGACATTATACGTGTTGTATGCTACATGTTAACTCAGTAATGTATAACTGTCACGTGAAATAGAAAAAATTTCATCTCCATTCCTTGATAAGCAGGTTGACATGGATCTGCGGTTAAATCCATTTGCTGTGTTGCCGATTGAGGTCAAAATCCGGACGAGTATTACATACAGAAGAAGTCTCACTGGAAGTGTACAACTGAGTATTCTGTTCTTCTCTCGGTAAGTAATTTAAAAGATACTAATTTTTTAAGTATTACTTACTGCTGTTTCTATAATTTAAATCTGTCTCTTACAATACGTATTAACAACTTCTCGTATTTTTCTTGATTAGTAAGTAGATGTTGAGATATGTTCGCATAGTTTCATAGACGTGCTGACTGAGATTTATATACATTATATACTCGACCTACAAAGAAATCGTCACTGATATTCGTCGAACTGACTATTCTGATCTTTTCTCCCAAGTATTGCCAAAATTGCTCATTTTATGTGTTATATGCTACATGTTAACTCAGTAATGAATAACTGTCACATGAAATAGTAACAATTTCATCTCAATTCCTTGATCACCAGGTTGACATCGATCTGTGGTTGCATCCTTTTGCCCTGTTGCCGATTGAGATCTAAATCAAGGATCAGGATGCTATGCACAGACAGTATTATTGGAAATGTTCAACTGAGTATTCTGTCCTTTTCTTTGTAAGTAATTTACTACATACTAATTTCTTAAGTATTACTAACTGCTGTTTCTATAAAGTAAATCTGGCTCTTAGAATATGTGTTAACAACTTCTCCTATTTCTCTTCTTCAGTAGGTAGACGTTGTGATATGGTCGCATAATCCCATTGTCTTTCCGACTGAGATTTATACACATTAGAAACGAGACATACACAGTAATCTACATCTACATCTACATCCATACTCCGCAAGCCACATGACGGTGTGTGGCGGAGGGTACCCTGAGTACCTCTATCGGTTCTCCCTTCTATTCCAGCTTCGTATTGTGGCTACTGATATTCGTCGTACTGACTATTCTGATCATCTCTTTGTAAGTATTGCCGAAAATGCAACATTTTTCGTGTTATATCCCACATGTTAACTCAGTATTGAGTGACTGTCACATGAAGTAGTAAAAATTTCGTCTCAATTCCTTGACGAGCAGGTTGACATGGATCTGTGTTTGCATCCATTTGCTCTGTTGCCGATTTAGATTTAATTCCGGATAGAGTATAACATGCACAGACAGTATCATTAGAAGTGTACAACTGAGTACTCTGTCCTTCTCTTGGCAAGTAATTTGCTATATACTAAGTTGTTAAGTATTAATTACTGCTGTTTCTATAAAGTAAATCTGACGCTTACAATACGTATTAAGAACTTCTCCTATTATTCTTCTGCAGCAGGTAGACGTTGTGATTTCGTCCCATACCTCCACTGTCTTTCGGACTGTGATTAATATACTTTATAAACACAGCCTACACAGAAATCGTAACTGATATTCGTCGAACTGATTATTCTGATCTTATGTTGGTAAGTATTGCCGAACTTGCAACATTTTGTTTATTATATGCTACATGTTAACTAGGTAATGAATAACTGTCACATGAAATAGTAACAATTTCATCTAAATTCCTTGATCAGCTGGTTGACATGCATCTGTGGTTGTATCCATTTGTTCTGTTGCCGATTGAGTTCTAATCCGCAATGAGTATAACATACAATGTGTAGTATCACCGTCTCCTATTTTTCTTCATGAGCTTGTAAACGATGTAATATCGTCGCTACCTTCACTGGCTTTGCAACTGAGATTTATATTCATTATAAACGTGACCTACACAAATATCGGCACGGTTATTTGTCGAATTGATAATGCTAATATTCTGTTGGTAAGAATTGCCGTAAATGCGACATCTTATGTGTTATATGCTACATGTTAACACAGTAATGAATAACTTTCACATGAAATAGTAACCATTTCGTCTCCATTCCTTGATAAGCAGGTTGACATGGATTTGAGGTTACATCCATTTGCTCTATTGCCGATTGAGATCAAAATCCTCAATAAATATAACATACACAGTCAGTCTCATTGGAAGTGTACAACTGAGTATTCTGTCTCTGTCTTGGTAAGTAATTTTCTAGATTCTAATTTTTTAAGTATTGCTTACTGCTGTTTCTATAAACTAAATCTGACTCTTAGAATACGTATTAACAACTTCTTCTATTTTTGTTCATCAGCAGGTAGACGTTGTTATATGCTCGCAAACCTTCACTAACTTTCCGACTGTGATTTATATACATTTTAAACGCGACCTTCAGAAAAATCGTCACTGATATTCGTCGAACGGACTATTCTGATCTTTCGGTACGTATTGCCGAAAATGCGACATTTTATATGTTATAAAACAGCATAGTGAACGCATTATTGTGGCCAAGATAGACACAAAGCCCATGCCTACTACAGTAGTACAAGTTTATATGCCAACTAGCTCTGCAGATGATGAAGAAATTGATGAAATGTATGACGAGATAAAAGAAATTATTTAGGTAGTGAAGGGAAACGAAAATTTAATAGTCATGGGTGACTGGAATTCGTCAGTAGGAAAAGGGAGAGAAGGAAACATAGTAGGTGAATATGGATTGGGGGGAAGAAATGAAAGAGGAAGCCACCTTGTAGAATTTTGCACAGAGCATAACTTAATCATAGCTAACACTTGGTTCAAGAATCATAAAAGAAGGTTGTATACCTGGAAGAATCCTGGAGATAGTAATAGGTATCAGATAGATTATATAATGGTAAGACAGAGATTTAGGAACCAGGTTTTAAATTGTAAGACATTTCCAGGGGCAGATGTGGATTCTGACCACAATCTATTGGTTATGAACTGCAGATTGAAACTGAAGAAACTGCAAAAAGGTGGGAATTTAAGGAGATGGGACCTGGATAAACTGAAAGAACCAGGGGTTGTACAGAGTTTCAGGGAGAACATAAGGGAACAATTGACAGGAATGGGGGAAAGAAATACAGTAGAAGAAGAGTGGGTAGCTCTGAGGGATGAAGTAGTGAAGGCAGCAGAGGATCAAGTAGGTAAAAAGACGAGGGCTAATAGAAATCCTTGGGTAACAGAAGAAATATTGAATTTAATTGATGAAAGGAGAAAATATAAAAATGCAGTAAATGAAGCAGGCAAAAGGGAATACAAACGTCTCAAAAATGAGATCGACAGAAAGTGCAAAATGGCTAAGCAGGGATGGCTAGAGGACAAATGTAAGGATGTAGAGGCTTGTCTCACTAGGGGTAAGATAGATACTGCCTACAGGAAAATTAAAGAGACCTTTGGAGAGAAGAGAACCACTTGTATGAATATCAAGAGCTCTGATGGCAACCCAGTTCTAAGCAAAGAAGGGAAGGCAAAAAGGTGGAAGGAGTATATAGAGGGTTTATACAAGGGCGATGTACTTGAGGACAGTATTATGGAAATGGAAGAGGATGTAGATGAAGATGAAATGGGAGATAAGATACTGCGTGAAGAGTTTGACAGAGCACTGAAAGACCTGAGTCGAAACAAGGCCCCGGGAGTAGACAACATTCCATTAGAACTACTGATGGCCTTGGGAGAGCCAGTCATGACAAAACTCTACCATCTGGTGAGCAAGATGTATGAGAAAGGTGAAATACCCACAGACTTCAAGAAGAATATAATAATTCCAATACCAAACAAAGCAGGTGTTGACAGATGTGAAAATTACCGAACTATCAGTTTAATAAGTCACAGCTGCAAAATACTAACGCGAATTCTTTACAGACGAATGGAAAATCTGGTAGAAGCGGACCTCGGGGAAGATCAGTTTGGATTCCGTAGAAATGTTGCAACACGTGAGGCAATACTGACCCTACGACTTATCTTAGAAGAAAGATTAAGAAAAGGCAAACCTACGTTTCTAGCATTTGTAGACTTAGAGAAAGCTTTTGACAACGTTAACTGGAATACTCTCTTTCAAATTCTGAAGGTGGCAGGGGTAAAATACAGGGAGCGAAAGGCTATTTACAATTTGTACAGAAATCAGATGGCAGTTATAAGAGGCGAGGGGCATAAAAGGGAAGCAGTGGTTGGGAAAGGAGTGAGACAGGGTTGTAGCCTCTCCCCGATGTTATTCAATCTGTATATTGAGGAAGCAGTAAAGGAAACAAAAGAAAAATTCGGAGTAGGTATTAAAATTCATGGAGAAGGAGTAAAAACTTTGAGGTTCACCGATGACATTGTAATTCTGTCATAGACAGCAAAGGACTTGGAAGAGCAGTTGAACGGAATGGACAGTGTCTTGAAAGGAGGATATAAGATGAACATCAACAAAAGCAAAACGAGGATAATGGAATGTAGTCGAATTAAATCGGGTGATGCTGAGGGGATTAGATTAGGAAATGAGACACTTAAAGTAGTAAAGGAGTTTTGCTATTTAGGGAGTAAAATAACTGATGATGGTCGAAGTAGAGAGGATATAAAATGTAGACTGGCAATGGCAAGGAAATCGTTTCTGAAGAAGAGAAATTTGTTAACATCGAGTATAGATTTAAGTGTCAGGAAGTCGTTTCTGAAAGTATTTGTATGGAGTGTAGCTATGTATGGAAGTGAAACATGGACGATAACCAGTTTGGACAAGAAGAGAATAGAAGCTTTCGAAATGTGGTGCTACAGAAGAATGCTGAAGATAAGGTGGGTAGATCACGTAACTAATGAGGAGGTACTGAATAGGATTGGGGAGAAGAGAAGTTTGTGGCACAACTTGACTAGAAGAAGGGATCGGTTGGTAGGACATGTTTTGAGGCGTCAAGGGATCACAAATTTAGCATTGGAGGGCAGCGTGGAGGGTAAAAATCGTAGAGGGAGACCAAGAGATCAATACACTAAGCAGATTCAGAAGGATGTAGGTTGCAGTAGGTACTGGGAGATGAAGAAGCTTGCACAGGATAGAGTAGCATGGAGAGCTGCATCAAACCAGTCTCAGGACTGAAGACCACAACAACAACAAGGTACAAGTCACCTCACTAATGAACAACTGTCACATGAAATAGTAACAATTTCATCTCAATTTCTTGATCAGCAGGTTGACATGGATCTGCGGTTGCATCCACTTGCTCTGTTTGCATTGAGATCTAAATCCGGAATGAGGATGACATACACAGACAGTATCACTGGAAGTGTACAACTGAGTATTCTGTCCTTCTCTTGGAAAGGAATTTACTAGATACCATTTTTTTAAGTTTTATTCACTGATATTTCTATAAATTAATCTGACTCTTACAGTACGTAATAACAACTTCTCCCAGTTTTCTTCATCAGCAGGTACACGTTGTGATGTGTTCACATAACTTCACTGACTTTCAGACTGTGATTTATATACATTATAAACGCGACATACGCAGAAATTGTCACTGATATTCGCAGCATTGAGTATTCTGACCTTCTGTTGGGTAGTATTGTTGAAAATACAAAATGTTATGTATTTTATGCTACTACTCGCACAGTAATGAATAACTGTCACATGAAATGATGACTATTTCTTCTCCATTACTTGATCGTCAGGTTTACATGGATCTATGTTCGCTTCCGATATTTCTGTCGATGATTGGGATCTATATCTGGAATGAGGTAGACATACAGAGACAGTCACACGGAGAGTTTACCACTGGGAACTCGGTCTTTCTCTTCGTAAGTAATATATTATTATTTAATTACTTAAATTTTGTTTCGTGGTGTTTCTATATAGTAAATGTATATCTTACAATACGTAATAACAAGTTTTTCTAGTTTTGTACGTCAGCCCTTAGACATTGTGATATGGTCTCACAGTTTCAGTGACTTTCCGACTGACAGTTATGTGCAGTATAAACGCTACATATACGGAAAGAGTCACTGATATTCATCGAACTGAGTATTCTGAACTTCTGTTGTTAAGTATTGTCGAAAATGCAACATTTTTACGTATTATAAGTTACGTATTCACTTCATAATGATTAACTGTCACATGAAATAATAACAATTTTATATCCATTACTTGATCAGCAGGTTGACGTGGATCTGTGGTTGCATCCATTGGCTCTATTGCCGATTAAGATGTAAATCCAGAATGCGGATGATATACACAGACAGTTTCACTGAGAAGTGTACTGCTGAGTGTTCTGTTATTCTCTTGCTAAGTAACAACTATGTCCTATTTTTATAAGTATTATTTACTGGTGTTTCAACAACCTCTCCTATTTTTCTTCATCAGCCTGTGACGCTGTGATATGGTCGCATACTTTCACTGACTTTCCGACTCCGACATATATACACTCCTGGAAATGGAAAAAAGAACACATTGACACCGGTGTGTCAGACCCACCATACTTGCTCCGGACACTGCGAGAGGGCTGTACAAGCAATGATCACACGCACGGCACAGCGGACACACCAGGAACCGCGGTGTTGGCCGTCGAATGGCGCTAGCTGCGCAGCATTTGTGCACCGCCGCCGTCAGTGTCAGCCAGTTTGCCGTGGCATACGGAGCTCCATCGCAGTCTTTAACACTGGTAGCATGCCGCGACACCGTGGACGTGAACCGTATGTGCAGTCGACGGACTTTGAGCGAGGGCGTATAGTGGGCATGCGGGAGGCCGGGTGGACGTACCGCCGAATTGCTCAACACGTGGGGCGTGAGGTCTCCACAGTACATCGATGTTGTCGCCAGTGGTCGGCGGAAGGTGCACGTGCCCGTCGACCTGGGACCGGACCGCAGCGACGCACAGATGCACGCCAAGACCGTAGGATCCTACGCAGTGCCGTAGGGGAACGCACCGCCACTTCCCAGCAAATTAGGGACACTGTTGCTCCTGGGGTATCGGCGAGGACCATTCGCAACCGTCTCCATGTAGCTGGGCTACGGTCCCGCACACCGTTAGGCCGTCTTCCGCTCACGCCCCAACATCGTGCAGCCCGCCTCCAGTGGTGTCGCGACAGGCGTGAATGGAGGGACGAATGGAGACGTGTCGTCTTCAGCGATGAGAGTCGCTTCTGCCTTGGTGACAATGATGGTCGTATGCGTGTTTGGCGCCGTGCAGGTGAGCGCCACAGTCAGGACTGCATACGACCGAGGCACACAGGGCCAACACCCGGCATCATGGTGTGGGGAGCGATCTCCTACACTGGCCGTACACCACTGGTGATCGTCGAGGGGACACTGAATAGTGCACGGTACATCCAAACCGTCATCGAACCCATCGTTCTACCATTCCTAGACCGGCAAGGGAACTTGCTGTTCCAACAGGACAATGCACGTCCGCATGTATCCCGTGCCACCCAACGTGCTCTAGAAGGTGTAAGTCAACTACCCTGGCCAGCAAGATCTCCGGATCTGTCCCCCATTGAGCATGTTTGGGACTGGATGAAGCGTCGTCTCACGCGGTCTGCACGTCCTGCACGAACGCTGGTCCAACTGAGGCGCCAGGTGGAAATGGCCTGGCAAGCCGTTCCACAGGACTACATCCAGCATATGTACGATCGTCTCCATGGGAGAATAGCAGCCTGCATTGCTGCGAAAGGTGGATATACACTGTACTAGTGCCGACATTGTGCATGCTCTGTTGCCTGTGTCTATGTGCCTGTGGTTCTGTCAGTGTGATCATGTGATGTATCTGACCCCAGGAATGTGTCAATAAAGTTTCCCCTTCCTGGGACAATGAATTCACGGTGTTCTTATTTCAATTTCCAGGAGTGTATATTCTAATTTTTAAGTATTATTTAGTGCTGTTGCTATGAAGTAAATCTGACTCTTACGACATGTATTAACAATATGTACTAATTTCCCTCATCAGTAGGTAGATGTTGTGATATGGTCGCATCCTTTGACATTCCGACTGAGATAAATATGCAATATAAACGCGCCATACACAGAAATCATCACTGATAATCGTTGAACTGAATATTCTGATCTTCTCATGGTATGTATTGCCGAAAATGCAAGATTTTTATGTATTTTATGCTACATATTCACTCAGTAATGAATAACTGTCACATGAAATAATAACAATTTCATTTCCATTACTTTATCAGCAGGTTGCATGGATCTGTGGTTGCAGCCATTTGCACTTTTGCCGATTGAGATCTAAATCCGGAATGAGGATGAGATAAACAGATAGTTTCACTGATAAGTGTAAAGTTGAGTATTCTGTCCCTCTATTTGTAAGTAATTTACTATATTATAATTTTTTAAGTATTTCTCTTTGTAAGTAATTTACTATATTATAATTTTTAATGTATTATTCACTGCTGTTTCCATATAGTATATCTGATTCTTACAATACGTAATAACAACTTCTCCTATTTTTCTTCATCAGCAAGTAGACGTTGTGAAATTTTCGCATACTTTCACTGACTTTCTGACTGAGGTTTATATGCAATATAACCACGACATACACAAAAATTGTCACTGATAATCATTGAACTGAATATTCTGATCTTCTCTTGGTATGTATTGACGAAAATGCAACATCTTTATGTATTATATGCTACATATTCACTCAGTAACGAGTAACTGTCACGTGAAATAGTAACAATTTCATCTTAATTGCTTGATCAGCAGGTTGCATGGATTTGTGGTTGCATCCATTTGCTGTATTGCTGATTGAGAACTAAATCCGGAATGAGGATGACATAAACAGACAGTATCTCTGAGAAGTGTGCAATTGAGTATTCTGTCCTTCTCTTGGTAAGTAATTTACTACATTCTAATTTTTAAGTATTATTTACTGCTATTTCTATGAAGTAAATCTGGTTCTTTCAATACGTAATAACAATGTCTCCTATTTTTCCTCATCATCAGTTAGGTGTGGTGATTTGGTCGCATTCTCTCACCGACTTTCCGACTGAGATTTATATGCAATATAAAGGCGACATACACAGAAATTGTCACTGAAATCGTCGAACTGAGTATTCTAATCTTCTCTTGGTAAGTATTGCCGGAATTGCAACATTTCTATGTATTAAAAGCTACATATTCACTGAGTTATGAATAACTGTCACATAAAGTAGTAACAATTTCATTTCCATTACTTGATCAGGAGGATGACATGGATATGTGGTTGCATTCATTTACTCTGTTGCCGACTGAGATCTAAATTCGGAATTACGATGACATACATAGAGAGTTTCACTGAGAAGTGTAGAACTGAGTATTGTTTCCTTTACTTTCTTTGGAAGTAATATACTATATTTTAATTTTTTATTAATTATTTACTGCTCTTTCCATAAAAGTGTAACTGACTCATACAAAACAGAGTTACAACTTTGCCTATTTTTCTTTGTCGGCAAGTGGAAGTTATGATATTGTCGCATCCTTTCACTGATCTTCCGACAGAGATTTATATGTAGAATAAACATTACATACGCAGAAATCATCAGTGATATTCGTCGAACTGGGTATTCCGATGTTCTCTTGGTAATATTGTTGATAATGCAACATTTTTAAGAATTATACGCTATATATTCATTCAGTAAACAGTAACACGACGTAGTAAAAATTTCATCTCCATTCCTTGTTCAACATGTTTAAATGGATCAATGTTTGCTTGTATTTGCTCGGCTGCCGACTGAATTTTAAGTCCATAATGAGGATGACATGCACAGAAAGTTTCACTGAGACGTGTGGATCATGAGTATTGAGTTCTTTGTCTTTGTATGTATTTAACTATATTCTAATATTATAAGTATTATTTATTGATCGTCCTACAACATATAGCTGACACCATACGTATTAACAGTTTCTCCTATTTTTCTTCATCAGCTGGTTGACATTGTTATATGGTTGCATACTTTAACTGACCTTCCGACTGAGATTTATATGCAGAATAAGTGTAACGTGCATAGAAATCGTCACTGATTTTCGTCGAACTGAGTATACTGATCGTTTCTCCAGTTTGTCTGACGAACCGGTTTCAGGCTCTATCTCCGGCTGATACTGATCTTCGGCCGGATATGGCTGCTTGTCCTGTTCCAGAGGTTGCCTCTCAGTCTGCAAGATCCGGGCTGTCGCAGAGGGTGGGCTTACTGGTAGTGGGAGCTCCAACGTCAGGCGCGTAATGGGGCCCCTTAGGGATATGGCTGCAAGGCAGGGGAAGAAACCCAATGTGCACTCCGTTTGCATACCGGGGGGAGTCATTACAGATGTGGAAAGGGTCCTTCCGGATGCCATGAAGGGCACAGGGTGCACCCATCTGCAGGTGGTCGCTCATGTCGGCACCAATGATATGTGTTGCTGTGGATCTGAGGAAATCCTCTCTGGCTTCCGGCGGCTATCTGATTTGGTGAAGACTGCCAGTCTCGCTAGCGGGATGAAAGCAGAGTTCACCATCTGCAGCATCGTCGACAGGAAAGACTGCGGACTTTTGGTACAGAGCCGAGTGGAGGCTCTGAATCAGAGGCTGAGACGGTTCTGCGACCGTGTGGGCTGCAGATTCCTCGACTTGCGCCATAGGGTGGTGGGTTTCGGGTTCCGCTGGATAGGTCAGGAGTCCACTACACGCAACAAGCGGCTACACGGGTAGCAGGGGTTGTGTGGCGTGGGCTGGGCGGTTTTTTAGGTTAGATGGCCTTGGGCAAGTACAGAAAGGGCAACAGCCTCAACGGGTGCAGGGCAAAGTCAGGACATGCGGGGACCAAGCAGCAATCGGTATTGTAATTGTAAACTGTCGAAGCTGCGTTGGTAAAGTACCGGAACTTCAAGCGCTGATAGAAAGCACCGAAGCTGAAATCGTTATAGGCACAGAAAGTTGGCTGAAGCCAGAGATAAATTCTGCCGAAATTTTTACAAAGGCACAGACGATGTTTAGAAAGGATAGATTGCATGCAACCGGTGGTGGCGTGTTTGTCGCTGTTAGTAGTAGTTTATCCTGTAGCGAAATAGAAGTGGATACTTCCTGTGAATTATTATGGGTGGAGATTACACTCAACAACCGAGCTACGTTAATAAGTGGCTCCTTTTACCGACCTCCCGATTCAGCAACATTAGTAGCAGAACAACTGAGAAAAAATTAGGAATACATTTCACATAAATTTCCTCAGCATGTTATAGTCTTAGGTGGAGATTTCAATTTACCAGATGTAGACTGGGACACTCAGATGTTTAGGACGGGTGGTAGGGACAGAGCATCGAGTGACATTATACTGAGTGCACTATCCGAAAATTACCTCGAGCAATTAAACAGAGAACCGACTCATGGAGATAACATCTTGGACCTACTGATAGCAAACAGACCCGAACTTTTCGACTCTGTAGGTGCAGAACAGGGAATCGGTGATCATAAGGCCATTGAAGCATCCCTGAATATGGAAGTAAACAGGAATATAAAAAAAGGGAGGAAGGTTTATCTGTTTAGCAAGAGTAATAGAAGGCAGATTTCAGACTACCTAACAGATCAAAACGAAAATTTCTGTTCCGACACTGACAATGTTGAGTGTTTATGGAAAAAGTTCAAGGCAATCGTAAAATGCGTTTAGGACAGGTACGTGCCGAGTAAAACTGTGAGGGATGGGAAAATCCACCGTGGTTCAACAACAAAGTTAGGAAACTACTGCGAAAGCAAAGAGAGCTTCACTGCAAATTTAAATGCAGCCAAAACCTCTCAGACAAACAGAAGGTAAACGATGTCAAAGTTAGCGTAAGGAGGGCTATGCGTGAAACCTTCAGTGAATTCGAAAGTAAAATTCTATGTACCGACTTGACAGAAAATCCTAGGAAGTTCTGGTCTTACGTTAGATCAGTAAGTGGATGGAAACAGCATATCCAGACACTCTGGGATGATGATGGCACTGAAACAGAGGATGACACGCGTAAAGCTGAAATACTAAACACCTTTTTCTAAAGCTGTTTCACAGAGGAAGACCGCACTGCAGTTCCTTCTCTAAATCCTAGCACAAACGAAAAAATGGCTGACATCGAAATAAGTGTCCAAGGAATAGAAAAGCAACTGAAATCACTCAACAGAGGAAAGTCCACTGGACATGGGATACCAATTCGATTCCACACAGAGTACGCGAAAGAACGTGCCCCCCTTCTAACAGCCATGTACCGCAAGCCTCTAAGAGCAGGCTGTTCCAGCTCGTCGGCTCCGTTGTGAGCCGTGGAGCGCTCCCTGCTCCAGGGAGCCGCGTCGCTCGCTGTGACCATTCCAGTGGGCCGGCACGGCAAGGCAAGCGTTTTGATGTGCCAGCTGCGTCTTACAAGATTGACAACCTCATACTCTCTGCTGCTACGACGTGGTGACATGCTAGACCAGGAAATACGATGTTCAGGAAATAAGTAAGAAACAACTGTTTTACAAGAAGTTGCATACTAAATGCTTGACATTTTCTTTTCATTACAAGATCGGAAATAACTGGCGTCAAAGTGTTCGGAGGGTTAATGCGGAGGATGGCCTTCATTGTTGCATCCTGAAGAAACGATCGTTCCTTACTTTTTACTCTTTTCATTGCTGAGAAAAGCTGCTCGCAATAATACGTAGATCCAAACATGCACATGATCTGAGCGGCATTGTTGTGAAGCTTGGGAAATGTTTTTCGCTGTAATGTACGATACCATCGTGACAAATCCAATGTGTTTTAGTACCTCTCTTTCAACTAAGTTGAATTTTGCAAATCAGTAATCTATAATTGAAGTGACGATGATAAATCATCGGGGGAAACTGAAAAAGGAGTGCTGAACACCTGAAGTTCCATTTTCAAACTAGTGAGGTCTCGGAATCGTGTTTCAAACGACGCGATGAGCTGCTTTCACTTTGCTTAGTAATAGCCGAAAGTAGTACCTTCAGGTAGTTTTAAAGAAGCAAGACGATTGAAGAACGTTAAATGTCCACTAATCTGCCTCTCAAATATACGTTACTTTTCCATGAACGCTTTGATCTGGTCTGCATGTCAACGATTAGCTGCTCTTTGCCCTGAAATGACAGATTTAAATTATTCAGATGCATAGTTATGTCAGCTAGGAACGCCAGGTCTGACATCCATTTTGTATCTTTGAGACAACGCATTTCTTCCCGTTTCATTTCGAGAAAAAAGGATATTTCCTCACGAATGGCAAAGAAAACATCAAGAACTTTTCCCCGACTCAGCCAACGAACTGTACTGTGGTAAGGTATATCCCCATACTCAGCTTCCATATCTTTCAGGAATCCTTTGATTTGGCGATGATTCATACCGTGACGCCGCACAAAATTCACACACTTCACGACATCTTTCATTACGCCACCTAGCTCTACTGTTTCAGCACATAGTGCCTCTTGGTGAATAAAACAATGAAGAGTCAAAATGTCTCTCCAGAATTTGTCCGTGAGTTTATTTTTCAAACGAGAAGCCAAACCTTGGTGACGCCCGATCATTTTTGGTGTACCGTCTGTCGCTACAGAACGGAGCTTATCCCACGGCAAATTCATATTGTCCACTGATTCACAAACAGCTTCAAAAATGTCACGTCCTGTTTCGGTGTAATCGAGTAGTACCACATCCAAGAGTTCTTGAGTTACTTGCAGCTCCATGTCGACACCACGCACAAAGACTGCAAGCTGAGCACAGTCCGATATGTCGGTGCTTTCGTCAAGCGCTAGCGAAAATGCAACAAAGCTCTCCGCCTTTTTCCTGAGTTGTGTCTCTAAATCTGCTATCATGTCCAGGATTCGACGAGACATTGTTTGTTTCGACAGGCAAACCCCTTCAATTACCCCTTCAATTGCCTGCACCTCCCTTGGAAACAAACTTTCTGCAACTGCTACCATGCACGATTTTACGAGTGGTCCCACCAAAAACGGCTTGCCACTCGTCGCAATAATGTGAGCGACCCTGTAGCTTGCTCGAATTGCAGATTCAGTTGTGTTTTCTCCTCTTTCATTCACCTGAAAATTATAAACGCATTACAGAACACGAACTATGTTGCATGTTTTGATACCCTCCGTATTACGAAACCGTTTTTAAACTTACTTCTTCTGGTATGTCGTTCTTAAGCCTGGCTACCAGTTCTCTGCAAGCAACACCTTCTACCTAATAGTAGTGCACTGCGTGAAGACGTGTATAATGTCGTTGTATATTGTACCTCTTCGCAGAATTAAATACTTTATGACATACAAGACACTGCGGACGACCATCCCTCTCAATGAATAGAAAGATATCCTTCAATAGAGGTCAGGGCTCCCACGGCTAGTCATAGCTGTCATTGAACACGAATTATTGCGTCAGTTGCGGCTGCATGCGGCCAGGGGGCAGTGAGTTCGCTTTCCCCCTCCACACGGGCTCCGAGCTGACGCAGTGAGCGCTCCGGAGCGCTCCGGCTGCCTGGAGCTCGGTTGGAACAGCCTGCTCTAGAGGAACGGAAAGTTCCAAAGAGGAACGGAAGGTTCCAAATGATTGGAAAAGAGCACAAATAGTCCCAGTTTTCAAGAAGGGTCGTCGAGCAGATGCGCAAAACTATAGGCCTATATCTCTGACATCGATCTGTTGTAGAATTTTATAACATGTTTTTTGCTCGCGCATCATGTCGTTTCTGGAAACCCAGAACGTACTCTGTAGGAATCAACATGGAATACGGAAACAGCGATCGTGTGAAACCCAACTCGCTTTATTTATTCAAGAGACCCAGAAAATATTAGATACTGGTTCCCAGGTGGATGCCATTTTTCTTGACTTCCGGAATGCGTTCGGTACAGTTCCGCACTGTCAACTGATAAACAAAGTAAGAGCGTACGGAATATCAGACCAGCTGTGTGGTTGGTTTGAAGAGTTTTTAGCAAACAGAACACAGCATGTTGTTCTCAATGGAGAGACGTCTACAGACGTTAAAGTAACCTCTGGCGTGCCACAGGGGAGTGTCATGGGACCACTGCTTTTCACAATTTATGTAAATGACCTAGTAGATAGTGTCGGAAGTTCCATGCGGCTTTTCGCGGATGATGCTGTAGTATACACAGAAGTTGCAGCATTAGAAAATAGCAGCGAAATGCAGGACGATTTGCAGCGGATAAGCACTTGGTGCCGGGAGTGGCAACTGACCCTTAACATAGACAAACGTAATGTATTGCGGATACATAGAAAGAAGGATCCTTTATTGTATGATTATATGATAGCGGAACAAACACTGGTAGCAGTTACTTCTATAAAATATCTGGGAGTATGCGTACGGAACGATTTAAAGTAGAATGATCATATAAAATTAATTGTTGGTAAGGCGGGTGCCAGGTTGAGACTCATTGGGAGAGTCCTTAGATAATGTAGTCAATCAACAAAGGAGATGGCTTACAAAACACTCGTTCGGCCTATACTTGAATGTTGCTCATCAGTGTGGGATCCGTACCAGGTCGGGTTGACAGGGGAGACAGAGAAGGTCCAAAGAAGAGGGAGGCGTTTCGTCACATGGTTATTTGGTAAGCGTGATAGCGTTACGGAGATGTTTAGCAAACTCAAGTGGCAGATTCTTCAGGAGAGGCGCTCTGAATCGCGGTGTAGCTTGCTGTCCTGGTTTCGAGAGGGTGTGTTTCTGGATGAGGTATCGAATATATTGCTTCCACCTACTTATACCTCCCGAGGAGATCACGAATGTAAAATTAGAGAGATTCGAGCGCGCACGGAGGCTTTCCGGCAGTCGTTCTTCCCGCGAACCACACACGAGTGGAACAGGAAGGGGAGGTAATGACAGTGGCACGTAAAGTGCCCTCCACCACACACCGTTGGGTGGCTAGCGGAGTATAAATGTAGATGTAGATAAGTATTGTCGGAAATGCAGCATCTTTAAGAATTATATGCTACATATTCACTGAATATTTAACTGGCTGACATGCATCTTTGGTTGCATCTATTTACTCTGCTGTCGACTCATATTGAAATCCGAAATGAGAAAGACATATACAGAAAATTACACTGAGATGTGTGGAGATGAGTATTACGACCTCTTTTGGTTGTGTAGTTTACTATATTCTGCTTTTTAAGCATTATTTACTGCTCTTTACAAAAATATTACTGACTCTTACAATACACAATACCAAAGTCTCCACTTGTTCATCATCAACAGGGTGACGTCGTGGAATGGTGGCACCCTATCACTGACCTTCCAACTGAGATTTGTATGCAAAATTAACGCGACATACACAGAAATCGTCACTGATATTCATCGAACTGACTGTTCTGATCTTCACTTGGTAACTATTGTCAAAAATGCAGCATTTTCTAGATTTATATTCTACATATTCACTCAGTAATGAATAATGTTACATGACGCATTAACAATTTCACCACCATCCTTCATCAGCATGTTGACATGGATCTGTTGTTGCATCTATTTACTCTGCTGCCGAGTTAGAATTAAATCCGAAATGAAGATGAAATGCACAGAAACTTTCACTGAGATGTGTGGAAGTCAGTAATCCGTTCTGTTTTGGTCATAAAATTTATTATATATTCTACATTTTTAAGTATTTTTTACTGCTCTTTCTATAAAGTATAACTGACTCATACAATAAGTAGTAAAAATTACTCCTATTTTTCTTCATCAGCAGGTTGACGTTGTGGTATGGTCGCAATCCTGTCAGAGACCTTCCGACTGAAATTTATATGAAAAATAAATGTGACATACACAGAAATGGTCACCGGTGTTCAGTTCCTCTCTTGGTTAGTACTGTCGAAAATGCAACAGTTTTAAGAATTATATGCTACATATTCACTCAGCGAAGAATAACTGTCAGATGACGTATTTACAATTTCATCTCCATTCCTTCATCAGCTGTTTGATATGAATCTGTGGTTGCATCCATTTACTATGCTACCTACTGAGAATTAAATCCGAAATGAGGATGACATATACAGAATGCCTCACTGTGAACTTTGGATTTGAGTATTCTGTCCTTTTCTTGTTAGCGATTTACTATATTCTAATTTCTAAGTATTATTTACTGCTCTTTCTATAAAGTATAATTGACTCTTACAATCCGTAGTAACAACTTCTCAAATTTTTCTTCATCACCTGACTGACATTGTGATATGGTCTCATCGTCCCTCTGACATTACGACTCAGTTTTATATTCTAAATAATCGTTACATACATAGAAATCAACACCGATATTCGTCGAACTCAGTATTCTGATCTCCGCTTCGTAATTATTGCATAAAACCCAACATTTTAAAAATTGTATGCTACATATTGACTCAGTAATGATTAACTGTCACACGACGTAGTAACAATTTCATCTCTATCCCTGCATCAGCAGGTTGACATGTATCTGTGGTTGCATCCATTTACTCTGCTGGCGACTGAGATTAAAATCCGAAATGATAACAACATACACAGAAAGTTGCACTGAGAATTGTGGAACTGAATTTTCCGTCCTTTTCTTGGTAAGTGATTTCCTATATTCTAATTTTTTAGTATTATTTACTGCTCTTTCTGTGAAATATGAATCACTCTTAAAACATGTAATAAATTTTCCTGTTTTTCTTCATCTACATGTTTAGGTTGTGATATGGTGGCATACTTTGACAGACCACCCACTGAGATTTATATGCAAAATAAACGTGCCATACACTGAAATCATCACTGATATTCGTCGAAATGAGTATTCGAATTTTATCTTGGTAAGTATTCTCGAAAATATAATATTTTTAAGAATTGTGTGCTACATAATGACACAGATATGAATAACTAACACATTATGAACTAACAACTTCACTTTATCTCCATTCCTTCATCAGCAGGCTAAATAGGATCTGTGGTTGCAACCATTTACTCTGCTGCTGACTGAGATGTAAATCCGTAATGAGCATGATATACACAGAAAGTTTGACTGAGAAGTGTGGAACTAAGTATTCTTTCCTTTACTTGGTAAGTAATTTACTATATTCAAATTTTTTAAGTATTATTTACTGCTCTTTCTAGAAAGTATAACTGACTCTTACAATACATTATAACAACTTCTATTTTTCTTCATCAACAGGTTGACGTAGTGATATAGTCGCATCTCTTAACTCAGCTTTAGGCTGAGATTTAAATGCACAATAAATGTGAAATTCAGAGAAATCGACATTGGTATGCGTGGAGCTGAGTATTCTTATATTCTCTTCGTAAGTAATGACAAAAATTGGAATTTTTTTTAGGTATTATATGCTACATGTTCACTTACTATTGAATAACTGTCGCAGGACATAGTAATGCTTTCTGTTCCTTTCCTCCATCAGCGGGTTGACATGATTCTGTGGTTGCATCCATGTACTCTGCTGCTGACTGAGTTTACATCCGATGTGAGGATGACATACAGAAAATGTTTGACTTTGATCTGTGGAAATGATTATTCTGTTCTTTTGTTAGTAAGTATTTTAAAATATTGTAATTTTTATGTGTTATTTACTGCTCTTTCCATAAAGTATAACTGACTGCTACAACATTTTGTAACAATTTCTCCTACTTTTCTTCATCTGCATGTTGACCATGTGATATTGTACAGGAATGTTGGACGAGGATGGAAACCGTCAGGATGTGCCATATTAAAACTGTCCGAGTTTCCCAAGTGATTTATTATTTCCAGCTACAGTGGCCCTGTTCCTCTCGGTCTATATCACCGGGTTCCGCAATGCTGTGGACACCACTCGCTGTCTGTAAAACGGCTTGGCGCCAAATGGCTGCCTCAGGACCCATGCAATGCCATGCAGTGTGTCCTCCTCGTACAACCACAGAGTTGTGATGATGCCAGGATGCACCGGCTGTCAACTCAGTGGTCTCCATCCCTGCCGCCTCAGTGATACGGCGTGCTTCCTCACTGGTGTGGCTAAAATCATGGTGACAGCATGCACCCACGATCCAGGGTCCAAAGCTGTGGCCCTCGCCTCGGAATGCCTCCAGTGTGTGTCGGGAGCCAACATGACTGCCCACAGTAGCAAGCCGTGGCATGGCCCACCACTGGCTGACTGCGGACCCCACGTTGGTCTCAGAGGGTCGAACCAGCGACTTGCTGTGCACTGGAGCACTCGTGCTCTATCTGCTGCTGCATATAGCCAGTATTGGGACACGCCCAACCGCCTTGGGTGAGCTTCCACACTGGAATGCCTTGTTAGTGAACTGGCGCGTATTTATACGTGGCTGTGCGCCTCTGTTTTGCTAACACGCCGCTCTGCGGTACGTACTCAAAACACCTGGGTTGGCCAGTGGGCCCCTTCTCCCTGTAACTTGCGCCATGCAAACTGTTGCGTACACTCTTTTCTGCTGGTCTACGGCCCTGTGGCCTCCATTCTACTTCAAAACCGCTGGTAGTGTAACTTACTGTCAACAGGCCTGCGTCTGGCTGTAAATGTGCGCTCTGAAATACTGCACCATAGATAACCTTTTCCCAATTCAAACGGTGAGTGAAAGGATTGGACCATATTGTAGCGACAGTTATTCAATAGTAAGTGAACATGTAGCATATAATACCTAAAAAAAATTCCAATGTTTGTCATTACTTACGAAGAGAATATAAGAATACTCAGCTCCACGCATGCCAATGTCGCTTTCTCTGAATGTCACATTTATTGTGCATTTAAATCTCAGCCTAAAGCTGAGTTAAGAGATGCGACTATATCACCATGTCAACCTGTTGATGAAGAAAAATAGAAGTTGTTACAATGTATTGTAAGAGTCAGTTATACTTTCTAGAAAGAGCAGTAAATAATACTTAAAAAATTTGAATATAGTAAATTACTTACCAAGTAAAGGAAAGAATACTTAGTTCCACACTTCTCAGTCAAACTTTCTGTGTATATCATGCTCATTACGGATTTACATCTCAGTCAGCAGCAGAGTAAATGGTTGCAACCACAGATCCTATTTAGCCTGCTGATGAAGGAATGGAGATGAAGTGAAGTTGATAGTTCATAATGTGTTAGTTATTCATATCTGTGTCATTATGTAGCACACAGTTCTTAAAAATATTACATTTTCGAGAATACTTACCAAGATAAAATTCGAATACTCATTTCGACGAATATCAGTGATGATTTCAGTGTATGACACGTTTATTTTGCATATAAATCTCAGTGGGTGGTCTGTCAAAGTATGCCACCATATCACAACCTAAACATGTAGATGAAGAAAAACAGGAAAATGTGTTATTACATGTTTTAAGAGTCATTCGTATTTCACAGAAAGAGCAGTAAATAACACTAAAAAATTAGAATATAGGAAATCACTTACCAAGAAAAGGACGGAAAATTCATTCCACAATTCTCAGTGCAACTTTCTGTGTATGTTGTTATCATTTCGGATTTTAATCTCAGTCGCCAGCAGAGTAAATGGATGCAACCACAGATACATGTCAACCTGCTGATGCAGGGATAGAGATGAAATTGTTACTACGTCGTGTGACAGTTAATCATTACTGAGTCAATATGTAGCATACAATTTTTAAAATGTTGGGTTTTATGCAATAATTACGAAGAGGAGATCAGAATACTGAGTTCGACGAATATCGGTGTTGATTTCTATGTATGTAACGATTATTTAGAATATAAAACTGAGTCGTAATGTCAGAGGGACGATGAGACCATATCACAATGTCAGTCTGGTGATGAAGAAAAATTTGAGAAGTTGTTACTACGGATTGTAAGAGTCAATTATACTTTATAGAAAGAGCAGTAAATAATACTTAGAAATTAGAATATAGTAAATCGCTAACAAGAAAAGGACAGAATACTCAGATCCAAAGTTCACAGTGAGGTATTCTGTATATGTCATCCTCATTTCGGATTTAATTCTCAGTAGGTAGCATAGTAAATGGATGCAACCACAGATTCATATCAAACAGCTGATGAAGGAATGGAGATGAAATTGTAAATACGTCATCTGACAGTTATTCTTCGCTGAGTGAATATGTAGCATATAATTCTTAAAAATGTTGCATTTTCGACAGTACTAACCAAGAGAGGAACTGAAATCCGGTGACCATTTCTGTGTATGTCACATTTATTTTTCATATAAATTTCAGTCGGAAGGTCTCTGACAGGATTGCGACCATACCACAACGTCAACCTGCTGATTGAGACAAATAGGAGTAATTTTTACTACTTATTGTATGAGTCAGTTATACTTTATAGAAAGAGCAGTAAAAAATACTTAAAAATGTAGAATATATAATAAATTTTATGACCAAAACAGAACGGATTACTGACTTCGACACATCTCAGTGAAAGTTTCTGTGCAATTCATCTTCATTTCGGATTTAATTCTAACTCGGCAGCAGAGTAAATAGATGCAACAACAGATCCATGTCAACATGCTGATGAAGGATGGTGGTGAAATTGTTAATGCGTCATGTAACATTATTCATTACTGAGTGAATATGTAGAATATAAATCTAGAAAATGCTGCATTTTTGACAATAGTTACCAAGTGAAGATCAGAACAGTCAGTTCGATGAAAATCAGTGACGATTTCTGTGTATGTCACGTTAATTTTGCATATAAATCTCAGTTGGAAGGTCTGTGATAGGATGCCACCATTCCACGACGTCAACCTGTTGATGATGAAAAAGTGGAGACTTTGGTATTGCGTATTGTAAGAGTCAGTAATATTTTTGTAAAGAGCAGTTCAAAATGTCTCTGAGCACTATGGGACTCAACTGCTGAGGTCATAAGTCCCCTAGAACTTAGAACTACTTAAACCTAACTAACTTAAGGACATCACACACATCTCTGCCCGAGGCAGGATTCGAACCTGCGACCGTAGCGGTCGCGCGGTTCCAGACTGTAGCGCCAGAACCGCTCGGCCACCAGCGGCCGCCGTGTAAAGAGCAGTAAATAATGCTTAAAAAGCAGAATATAGTAAACTACACAACCAAAAGAGGTCGTAATACTCATCTCCACACATCTCAGTGTAATCTTCTGTATATGTCTTTCTCATTTCGGATTTCAATATGAGTCGACAGCAGAGTAAATAGATGCAACCAAAGATGCATGTCAGCCAGTTAAATATTCAGTGAATATGTAGCATATAATTCTTAAAGATGCTGCATTTCCGACAATACTTATCTACATCTACATTTATACTCCGCAAGCCACCCAACGGTGTGTGGTGTAGGGCACTTTATGTGCCACTGTCATTACCTCCCTTTCCTGTTCCACTCGTGTGTGGTTCGCGGGAAGAACGACTGCCGGAAAGCCTCCGTGCACGCTCGAATCTCTCTAATTTTACATTCGTGATCTCCTCGGGAGGTATAAGTAGGGGGAAGCAATATATTCGATACCTCATCCAGAAACACACCCTCTAGAAACCTGGACAGCAAGCTACACCGCGATTCAGAGCGCCTCTCCTGAAGAATCTGCCACTTGAGTTTGCTAAACATCTCCGTAACGCTATCACGCTTACCAAATAACCATGTGACGAAACGCCTCCCTCTTCTTTGGACCTTCTCTGTCTCCCCTGTCAACCCGACCTGGTACGGATCCCACACTGATGAGCAATTCTCAAGTATAGGCGGAACGAGTGTTTTGTAAGCCATCTCCTTTGTTGATGGACTACATTTTCTAAGGACTCTCCCAATGAGTCTCAACCTGGCACCCGCCTTACAAACAATTAATTTTATATGATCATTCTATTTTAAATCGTTCCGTACGCATACTCTCAGATATTTTATAGAAGTAACTGCTACCAGTGTTTGTTCCGCTATCATATAATCATACAATTAAGGATCCTTCTTTCTATGTATCCGCAATACATTACATTTGTCTATGTTAAGGGTCAGTTGCCACTCCCGGCACCAAGTGCTTATCCGCTCCAAATCTTCCTGCATTTAATTTTCTAATGCTGCAACTTCTGTGTATACTACAGCATCATCCGCGAAAAGCCGCATGGAATTTCCGACACTATCTACTAGGTCATTTATATAAATTGTGAAAAGCAGTGGTCCCATAACACTCCCCTGTGGCACGCCAGAGGTTACTTTAACGTCTGTAGACGTCTCTCCATTGAGAACAACATGCTGTGTTCCGTTTGCTAAAAACTCTTCATCCAGCCACACAGCTGGTCTGATATTCCGTAGGCTCTTACTTTGTTTATCAGTTGACAGTGCGGATCTGTATCGAACGCCTTCCGGAAGCCAAGAAAAATGGCATCTACCTGGGAACCTGTATCTAATATTTTCTGGGTCTCATGAATAAATAAAGCGAGTTGGGTGTCACACGATCGCTGTTTCCGGATTCCATGTTGATTCCTACAGAGTACGTTCTGGGTTTCCAGAAACGACATGATGCGCGAGCAAAAAACATGTTATAAAATTCTACAACAGATCGATGTCAGAGATATAGGCCTATAGTTTTGCGCATCTGCTCGACGACCCTTCTTGAAAACTGGGACTATTTGTGCTCTTTTCCAATCATTTGAAACCTTCCGTTCCTCTTTGGAACCTTCCGTTCCTCTAGAGGCTTGCGGTACACGGCTGTTAGAAGGGGGGCACGTTCTTTCGCGTACTCTGTGTAGAATCGAATTGGTATCCCATGTCCAGTGGACTTTCCTCTGCTGAGTGATTTTAGTTGCTTTTCTATTCCTTGGACACTTATTTCGATGTCGGACATTTTTTCGTTCGTGCGAGGATTTAGAGAAGGAACTGCAGTGCGGTCTTCCTCTGTGAAACAGCTATGGAAAAAGGTGTTTAGTATTTCAGCTTTACGCGTGTCACCCTCTGTTTCAGTGCCATCATCATCCCGGAGTGTCTGGATATGCTGTTTCGATCCACTTACTGATCTAACGTAAGACCAGAACTTCCTAGGATTTTCTGTCAAGTCGGTACATAGAATTTTACTTTATAATTCACTGAAGGTTTCACGCATAGGCCTCCTTACGCTAACTTTGACATCGTTTACCTTCTGTTTGTCTGCGTTTAAATTTGCAGTGAAGCTCTCTTTGCTTTCGCAGTAGTTTCCTAACTTTGTTGTTGAACCACGGTGGATTTTCCCGTCCCTCACAGTTTTACTCGGCACGCACCTGTCCTAAACGCATTTTACGATTGCCGTGAACTTTTTCCATAAACACTCAACATTGTCAGTGTCGGAACAGAAATTTTCGTTTTGATCTGTTAGGTAGTCTGAAATCTGCCTTCTATTACTCTTGCTAAACAGATAAACCTTCCTCCCTTTTTTTTTATATTCCTGTTTACTTCCATATTCAGGGATGCTTCAAAGGCCTTATGATCACCGATTGCCTGTTCTGCACTTACAGAGTCGAGAAGTTCGGGTCTGTTTGCTATCAGTAGGTCCAAGATGTTATCTCCACGAGTCGGTTCTCTGTTTAATTGCTCGAGGTAATTTTCGGATAGTGCACTCAGTATAATGTCACTCGATGCTCTGTCCCTACCACCCGTCCTAAACATCTGAGTGTCCCAGTCTATATCTGGTAAATTGAAATCTCCACCTAAGACTATAACATGCTGAGAAAATTTATGTGAAATGTATTCCAAATTTTCTCTCAGTTGTTCTGCCACTAATGCTGCTGAGTCGGGAGGTCGGTAAAAGGAGCCAATTATTAACCTAGCTCGGTTGTTGAGTATAACCTCCGCCCATAATAATTCACAGGAAGTATCCACTTCTATTTCGCTACAGGATAAACTACTACTAACAGCGACAAACACGCCACCAACGGTTGCATGCAATCTATCCTTTCTAAACATCGTCTGTGCCTTTGTAAAAATTTCGGCAGAATTTATCTCTGGCTTCAGCCAACTTTCTGTACCTATAACGATTTCAGCTTCGGTGCTTTCTATCAGCGCTTGAAGTTCCGGTACTTTACCAACGCAGCTTCGACAGTTTACAATTACAATACCGATTGCTGCTTGGTCCCTGCATGTCCTGACTTTGCCCCGCACCCGTTGAGGCTGTTGCCCTTTCTGTACTTGCCCAAGGCCATCTAACCTAAAAAACCGCCCAGCCCACGCCACACAACCCCTGCTACCCGTGTAGCCGCTTGTTGCGTGTAGTGGACTCCTGACCTATCGAGCGGAACCCGAAACCCCACCACCCTATGGCGCAAGTCGAGGAAACTGCAGCCCACACGGTCGCAGAACCGTCTCAGCCTCTGATTCAGACCCTCCACTTGGCTCTGTACCAAAGGTCCGCAGTCTTTCCTGTCGACGATGCTGCAGATGGTGAACTCTGCTTTCTTCCCGCTAGCGAGACTGGCAGTCTTCACCAAATCAGATAGCCGCCGGAAGCCAGAGAGGATTTCCTCAGATCCACAGCAACACATATCATTGGTGCCGACATGAGCGACCACCTGCAGATGGGTGCACCCTGTGCCCTTCATGGCATCCGGAAGGACCCTTTCCACATCTGGAATGACTCCCCCCGGTATGCACACGGAGTGCACATTGGGTTTCTTCCCCTGCCTTGCAGCCATATCCCTAAGGGGCCCCATTACGCGCATGACGTTGGAGCTCCCAACTACCAGTAAGCCCACCCTCTGCGACCGCCCGGATCTTGCAGACTGAGGGGCAACCTCTGGAACAGGACAAGCAGCCATATCCAGCCGAAGATCAGTATCAGCCGGAGACAGAGCCTGAAACCGGTTCGTCAGACAAACTGGAGAAACGATCAGTATACTCAGTTCGACGAAAATCAGTGACGATTTCTATGCATGTTACACTTATTCTGCATATAAATCTCAGTCGGAAGGTCAGTTAAAGTATGCAACCATATAACAATGTCAACCAGCTGATGAAGAAAAATAGGAGAAACTGTTAATACGTATGGTGTCAGCTATATGTTGTAGGACGATCAATAAATAATACTTATAATATTAGAATATAGTTAAATACATACAAAGACAAAGAACTCAATACTCATGATCCACACGTCTCAGTGAAACTTTCTGTGCATGTCATCCTCATTATGGACTTAAAATTCAGTCGGCAGCCGAGCAAATACAAGCAAACATTGATCCATTTAAACATGTTGAACAAGGAATGGAGATGAAATTTTTACTACGTCGTGTTACTGTTTACTGAATGAATATATAGCGTATAATTCTTAAAAATGTTGCATTATCAACAATATTACCAAGAGAACATCGGAATACCCAGTTCGACGAATATCACTGATGATTTCTGCGTATGTAACGTTTATTCTACATATAAATCTCTGTCGGAAGATCAGTGAAAGGATGCGACAATATCATAACTTCCACTTGCCGATAAAGAAAAATAGGCAAAGTTCTAACTCTGTTTTGTATGAGTCAGTTACACTTTTATGGAAAGAGCAGTAAATAATTAATAAAAAATTAAAATATAGTATATTACTTCCAAAGAAAGTAAAGGAAAGAATACTCAGTTCTACACTTCTCAGTGAAACTCTCTATGTATGTCATCGTAATTCCGAATTTAGATCTCAGTCGGCAACAGAGTAAATGGATGCAACCACATATCCATGTCAGCATAAAGGCCTTCCACAGGGCTGGTGTAAAAAGCTCCAGACGCTAAATGTAATCCACGGTGGTGGACAGAGTCTAGACGCCGAAGAATAGACGGCCGAGCAGAGGAGTAAACTATGCTTCCATAGTCCAACTTCGAGCGCACTAAGGTGCGATAGAGGCGGAGAAGGACGACTCGTTCCGCTCCCCATGAGGTACCATTCAGGACACAGAGGGTGTTGAGGGATCGCAGACAGCGAGCCGAAGGATAGGAAACGTGGGAGGACCAGCACAGTTTTCTGTCAAACATAAGACCCAAGAATTTAGCGACGTCCGCGAACGGAAGGTTGACAGGACCTAGATGTAAGGAAGGTTGAAGAAACTTCGTACGACGACAAAAACTGACACAAACGGTCTTACTGGGAGAAAAGCGGAAGCCGGTTTCGATGCTCCAAGAGTGGAGGCGATCGAGACATCCTTGAAGACGTCGTTCAAGAAGGCTGGTACGTTGAGAGCTGCAGTAGATCGCAAAATCGTCCACAAAGAGGGAGCCCGAGACATCGGGAAGGAGACACTCCATAATTGGATTTATGGCAATGGCAAACAGGAACAGTACAACACTTAGCACGGAGCCCTGGGGTACCTCGTTTTCTTGGGAGAAAGTACGGGAGAGAGTAGTGTTCACCCGCACCTTAAATGTGCGCTCTGCCATAAATTCACGAAGAAAAAGGGGCAGCCGACCTCGAAAGCCCCAAGAGAACAGTGTGCGGAGGATGCCTGTCCTCCAACAGGTATCGTATGCTCTCTCCAGATCAAAAAATATTGCTGCTGTTTGACGTTTCCTGAGAAAATTGTTCATGATATAAGTGGAGAGAGCAACAAGATGCCCAACGGCAGAACGATGCTTTCGGAAACCTCATTGGGCTGGTGTTAGCGTGGTCCGTGACCACACTGAAATGAGGTCCGTACATGTACTACTTAAAGTAATTTACTCCAAACATGAGAGCTAGCGACCCGTTCTCGGTAGTATTGTAATTTATTTCTGCTGAGTTGATTTGTCTGGAGGCGTAACCAATTGGTATTGCGTCACCATTATATTCCCGACTTAAACAGCTCCAACAGTGTAATCTGATGCGTCCAGCTAAAGAATGAAAGGTTTTTCAAAATCCTGATATATTAGCAAAGGTGGACTAGTAAAAATTTCTTTAACCCTTTGAGTGCTGCACCGGTGCGTGCTGCTGGCCGTGCCAAGCCTGCCCTTGGGGCCTCCTAATGTGTGTACCTGCGCTGGCAGCCACTTCCGCGGACTACTGTGTGTGCCTGAGCTCTCCACTCGGCCGTCCTCGCCCTGGCCTGAGTATTTCTGGAGCCACGGCGGTCGTGACAGTCTTGCAGTTTGTGTGATCGCCGACATTACGAATAAACGCAGGATATCTGGATACTTACTCCATAGCTTTGAATCTGGAGATGAATTGCTCTATAGACCTAATGTACACTGAAACTGCTTACGCTGCTAACATGTAACTCCTCATCAAAGGCTTTCTTTCATTAGCAATTAGTTCTTGAGAATCGTCATAAGGTCTCAGTATACATCTGTGTTCTATTTGGCATACTGATAATTATCAGATTTTTGTACGCAACTTACGATGTAAACGCTGTAGAATCAGTAACGACCAAACGTTGACATTCTTCGGTACTAGCGCAATAATTCGCCCGCAAACAACCTTCGAGGGAAGTGTCTGGATGCCGAGACACATTTTTGAAGCTAATCACTATATTTTGAGAGCATTAACCAAATAAATTATCCCCAAGGAAACTTCAAACTCAAAAATTCAATTCTGAATTCTTTTTATATGGGACGCAATTGCTATTGTACAGTAGAAATAAACAATGATTTATAACGTTTGTTTAAGAATTAGATAAGGAAATACTCAAGTTTCTAAACTACCTAATTAAATGTCACCTTTAATTCCTAATGACTTTTTGTGCTTCAGAAACAGGCGAGTGTGTGCAACTGACCAACGTGTGCCTAGACGCCCTTTCCAAGTGTAGGCTTGAAATTTTTTTAGAAATCCAGTGTCCTGGAAAAATAGGAAAGCAATCCGTTATTGAATATTACTAGAAAACTGTAGCATCAGCAAAATTACTTACACTTTCATAGATATTGTTAGGTCAAGGTTCCATACATCTTCAAATGGGATACTTATAATACTTGAATACTGATGATTATGAGTACTCTAGTATAATATTTTGGAACTCTGCGTACTATAGTTAGATGCTATTTTGATATTTGCCAATATAAGGCATATATGGGTCAACACCTTACTTTTTTACCTCCTGTGGAGGTTGTCCACTACGTTAACTTTCAAATGTTGTCAACATCATTTTCTAACCCCGTTGGACTACTGTACTGTTCACCTGTCGTTGCACTCTTGAATATCCTACTTAAGCAGTTTTATACTTGATGTAACATTGAATTTCCTTGATACTTAGCTGATGGGTATAAATTCGTTATTGTTTGATTTTAGCTAGTCAAATAATCTGTCTAGGTTTTAGGTACCGGGATATTTAGGCCCATGCAGGCAGTCCCCAACTCATTAAGATCATTAGACAGAATATGACGACATTGAATGATGCAATTAAGATCCTGACAGTCATCTTATGCGTTACTACACCCGGCCTGAATTCAACCTTGAGAATGGTTTGACATGGTTATATGTGGTACCCTTATTCATGGGGATCGTATACCTACAGGTAGACGTTCTTTGATATACACTCCTGGAAATTGAAATAAGAACACCGTGAATTCATTGTCCCAGGAAGGGGAAACTTTATTGACACATTCCTGGGGTCAGATACATCACATGATCACACTGACAGAACCACAGGCACATAGACACAGGCAACAGAGCATGCACAATGTCGGCACTAGTACAGTGTATATCCACCTTTCGCAGCAATGCAGGCTGCTATTCTCCCATGGAGACGATCGTAGAGATGCTGGATGTAGTCCTGTGGAACGGCTTGCCATGCCATTTCCACCTGGCGCCTCAGTTGGACCAGCGTTCGTGCTGGACGTGCAGACCGCGTGAGACGACGCTTCATCCAGTCCCAAACATGCTCAATGGGGGACAGATCCGGAGATCTTGCTGGCCAGGGTAGTTGACTTACACCTTCTAGAGCACGTTGGGTGGCACGGGATACATGCGGACGTGCATTGTCCTGTTGGAACAGCAAGTTCCCTTGCCGGTATAGGAATCGTAGAACGATGGGTTCGATGACGGTTTGGATGTACCGTGCACTATTCAGTGTCCCCTCGACGATCACCAGTGGTGTACGGCCAGTGTAGGAGATCGCTCCCCACACCATGATGCCGGGTGTTGGCCCTGTGTGCCTCGGTCGTATGCAGTCCTGATTGTGGCGCTCACCTGCACGGCGCCAAACACGCATACGACCATCATTGGCACCAAGGCAGAAGCGACTCTCATCGCTGAAGACGACACGTCTCCATTCGTCCCTCCATTCACGCCTGTCGCGACACCACTGGAAGCGGGCTGCACGATGTTGGGGCGTGAGCGGAAGACGGCCTAACGGTGTGCGGGACCGTAGCCCAGCTTCATGGAGACGGTTGCGAATGGTCCTCGCCGATACCCCAGGAGCAACAGTGTCCCTAATTTGCTGGGAAGTGGCGGTGCGGTCCCCTACAGCACTGCGTAGGATCCTACGGTCTTGGCGTGCATCCGTGCGTCGCTGCGGTCCGGTCCCAGGTCGACGGGCACGTGCACCTTCCGCCGACCACTGGCGACAACATCGATGTACTGTGGAGACCTCACGCCCCACGTGTTGAGCAATTCGGCGGTACGTCCACCCGGCCTCCCGCATGCCCACTATACGCCCTCGCTCAAAGTCCGTCAACTGCACATACGGTTCACGTCCACGCTGTCGCGGCATGCTACCAGTGTTAAAGACTGCGATGGAGCTCCGTATGCCACGGACGGTGCACAAATGCTGCGCAGCTAGCGCCATTCGACGGCCAACACCGCGGGTCCTGGTGTGTCCGCTGTGCCGTGCGTGTGATCAATGCTTGTACAGCCCTCTCGCAGTGTCCGGAGCAAGTATGGTGGGTCTGACACACCGGTGTCAATGTGTTCTTTTTTCCATTTCCAGGAGTGTATATCGATTGAGAATCTTCTTTTTCACTATGACTATATGAGGCCTCTACTGTCGTTGCATTAATCCACTCAGCACACTGCGAGATGGTCTTACATAGGGGTTCCAATATGGTGCCTACGGAACTAGGTTTTGATGACTTATAGTACGATTGCACTGGTTTAATTCGTGAATGCAACTGGATTTGAAGACAAACTTTTTTAAACTTCTTATCGTTAATATTGCGGCAGCTATTAATTGTACCACACATAACACGACCTAGGTTACACAACGTAACTTATGTATTCTGACATGGTTACGTCACATTTTACTGTATTTTAATTTATTTTATTACTCATTAGTTAATTACTACAATATAAAAAAATTATTTATTCCACTGGGCATATGATTGTATACAGTACATTTGATTGTTGTGATGCATGACCTATTACAACTGTGTGGGACGGATTTATGAATAATAGCGTATAGATATGTTCATCTATTATGCTATATTCGAGTAAAACGATGCAAACTATTAACAACAACTTGACATAAGCAGAAGCATATTTGCCCTAGTATTACATATAATTTTAATGATATACAATATCTCCTTTTGAGCCACTTACATAGTTAACATAGATACCTGTCAATTTTTAACGTATGTTCTATATTTTTATAACAGTACATTTGTGCTACTCATTGTACAAGGGCCTAAAGATGGCATCAATGTAATGCCGAAACTGGTTGCATACAAGAAGTTCATGAAATAAATTTCTACAATCTGTACGGCTGTTGGTAACTTATTGTATCAAGAAATACATGTCAACCGTTGTCCCACAGTCCATAATGGATCAACAAAGATAAACAGATGCTGCTCATCAGATAGTATGCTTACGATCGTCTCACCTGCCAGAGTCGTATAAAGGGTTTCATATCACTCCAACTACACAGGCCCCACATCATTACACAGCCTCAACCAGCTTGAACAGTCACTCGCTGACATGCGGGGTCATGGATTGTCCATACCCATTCACGTCCATCCTCTCGATACAATTTGAAATGAGTCTCATCCTGTAAGACGTGTATATTTCTATTGTCTATTGTCAAACCACAATTTATGAATGTTGGAAATAATTGTGATAGCAGGGAATGTCTGCACCAAAGTATTGTTGGCAGGAAAGACCGCACATTGATTTAATTTTAAAAAAGGTCGGGAGAGACCGCGTATGAATACATTTTAAGAAAAGAGCGGGAAAGACCGCGTACTGATACATTTTTTTAATGGTAGCAGGGATTGTCTGCACCAGAAAGCATTGTTGGCAGGAGATACCGCACTTTAGCGTTCGTAGGAAATCAGTAGTAAGCGAGAAGTGAAGCGAGTCGGTAACAGGTCTGAAGCGAGAGGTTGAGAGGAGCGGTGTGCCTGCCAGCCACCAGCTATGATTTACAAGAGATTATAATCGGATGTACAGAGACATCAGCTAACTATTATCATAAGAGGAACTAATGTTATTGAATTATTTTCTTTGCGAAACTCAAGACTACTGAAGGTATGTTTGCGCAATGCTGGTTGTAAGATTATTGTAAAAAGTAAGTCCCATTTGAACGTTTGTAAAATCATTTCATTACCAGCAGTAAATATTTGAAGAAACGTTTTCAGAATATAATTAATTTTTGCCAGCAATGTTGCGTTACTGATTATAATCCAACCCAAAAACCATCAACGTAAAACTTTGCAAAAATTTTATTGTTGTCAAGAAAAAGTGTAACTATGAATTACGTAACTTCAGTCAAATTAATTAAAGAGTAACGTCAGCTTTGCTATTAAAGAATAATGTCAGCTTTGGTAATAAATACAGCCATTTATTATGACAGCCCACCAGCAGTTAATAGGTTATAGTAAACCAAAGTAAGTATATTCATGTCGCAGTTTGATGTAGCAGTCAGATGGCGATCCAGTAACAATAAAAAAGGTAAGGAACAGTTTTGGGTTATTGCAGATAACGACTGAGGGCCAAGACGACGACACATTCTATGTTTCGTCGAAATAATCAGAAAATCACTTTTAATAAGCAACAATTAAATTTGTATGCGAAGATTGAGGAAGAGAATAAATTTCAAAGGGAAGATTTCATTTGTTATTATTAAGCAAGAGATAGAAATCCTAAGGAAAGGTTTCATAGGTTATTGTAGAAGGAAAAGTTGCGTAACAAAAAAAAAGACATATAGAGGAGCCGGGAAGGTTTCAATCCGACCAGGCAACATGTTTCCAGTCATCAACAGTCCAATGCCGGTGTTGGCAGACCCAGGCGAGGCTTTGTGTCATGCAGTCATCAAGGGTGCACCGAGTGGGCCTTCGGCTGTGAAAGATCATTTCGATCATGTTTCGCTGATCCTTTTTGATGGCCTGGCACTGAAATCTGCAACAATTTGCAGAAAGGTTGCTCTTCGGTCACTTTGAACGATTGTCTTCGGTCGTCGTTGGTCTCGTTCTTGAGGCATCTTTTTCCGGACGCAACGATGTCGGAGATGATGTGTTTTTTCCGGATTCCTGATATTCTCGATACATTCGTGAAATGGCTGTACAGGAAAGAACCACTTCATCGCTACCTCGGAGATGCTGTGTCCCATCGCTTGTGCGCCGACCATAATGCACTTTCAAACTCACTTAAATCTTGATAATCTACCATTGTAGCAGCGGTAAGCGATCTAACAATTGCACAAGATACTTGTCTTATATAGGCGTTGCCGACCATAGCACCGTATGCTGCCTGTTTACACTACTGGCCATTAAAATTGCTACACGAAGAAGAAACGCAGATGATAAACGGGTATTCACTGGACAAATATATTATGCTTGAACTGACATGTGATTACGTTTTCAAACAATTTGGGTTTATAGATCCTGACAAATCAGTACCCAGAACAACCACCTCTGGCCGTAATAACGGCCTTGATACGCCTGGGCATTGAGTCAAACAGAGCTTGGATGGCGTGTACAGGTCCAGCTGGCCATGCAGCTTCAACATGATACCACAGTTCATCAAGAGTAGTGACTGGCGTATTGTGACGAGCCAGTTGCTCGGCCACCATTGACCAGACGTTTTCAATTGGTCAGAGATCTAGAGAAAGACCGTACAGGACCTGCAACATGCGGTCGTGCATTATCCTGCTGAAATTGAAAGTTTCGAAGGGATCGAATGAAGGGTAGAGCCATGGGTGGTAACACATCTGAAATGTAACGTCCACTGTTCAAAGTGCCGTCAATGCGAACAAGAGGTGACCGAGACGTGTAACCAACGGCACCCCATACCATCACGCCGGGTGATACGCCAGTATGGCTATGACGAATACACGCTTCCAATGTGCGTTCACCGAGATGTCGCCAAACACGGATGCGACCATCATGATGCTATAAACAGAACCTGGATTCAACCTAAAAAATGACGTGCACCCAGGTTCGTCTTTGAGTACACCATCGCAGGCGCTCCTGTCTGTGATGCAGCGCCAAGGGTAGCCGCAGCCATGGTCTCCGATCTGATAGTCCATGCTGCTGCAAACGTCGTCGACCTGTTCGTGCAGATGGTTGTTCTCTTGCAAACGTCTCCATATGTTGAATCAGGGATCAAGACGTAGCTGCACGATCCGTTACAGTCATCCGGATAAGATGCCTGTCATCTCGACTGCTAGTGATACGAGGCCGTTGGGATCCAGCACGGCGTTCCGTATTACCCTCCTGAACCCACCGATTCCATATTCTGCTAACAGTCATTGGATCTCGACCAACGCGAGCAGCAATGTCGCGATACGATAAACCGCAATCGCGATAGGCTACAATCCGACATTTATCAAAGTCGGAAACGTGATGGTACGCATTTCTACTCCTTACACGAGGCATCACAACAACGTTTCACCAGGCAACGCCGGTCAACTGCTATTTGTGTATGAGAAATCCGTTGGAAACTTTCCTCATGTCAGCACGTTGTAGGTGTCGCCACCGGCGCCAGCCTTTTTTTTTTTTTTTTTTTTTTTTTTTTTTTTTTTTTTTTTTTTTTTTTGTGGTGCTGAAGTCTGATCAACTTCGTTGATTTTTACTTCTGTAGGGAATGGAAGGGGTAAAAATTTTCTCTTTATTTATTTATTCTTCTTTCAGCTTTAGTTTGGGCACACAGAAGGGTCCTTTAACTCGCTGCTTTTGGTGTGTGTTTGAAAACATGTGTGTAGAAGTGCTAAAGGACGATATGTCCTTAAATTATGGAGAATTACGTAGGGATATCATTTACGGAGGCTCAAATACTATGGCCTTCGGTACTTTATATTTGTGGTTGCGTAAGGGTTCTACCGCACCTACTGTGGTGAGTTGTGGTGTACTGTCACGTATCATGTCCAACTTCCGAAATAAGGTTCGTGCCTTCTCCTTGACCTTGTCTGAGAGGTAAGATTCGTGTAAGGCTCGATGAATGTCATGATTTCGGATCCACCATTGGGCTCCTGTGATCCATCGTAGGCATCTGCTTTGTACAACCTGTAACTTCTTGTAGTTAGTGGCACACGTAGTACCCCAAGAGGTCGATCCATACAAAATAGATGGTTCGACTGTGGCATGGTAAAACTGGAGTTTCGTGCGTTGGCTGAGGTATGAGCTCTTCAGAAAGGGGAGGAGTGTTCCCAGCATTTTGAGGCCAGACGTCTTCTTCTCCATAATGTGATGACTATACAACAGTTTGGCGTCTAGATGCACTCCCAGGTATTTTACAGTTGTTGCCCAGGGGAGTGGCTGGTCTGATATTCGCAGGCGGTCATTGACGATGGGTCTCCGACGTGTGAAGACAATAACTTTGGTTTTTTCTGCATTGACCGTTATTTTGTTCATGTGGGTCCAGTGGTCCACTAAATCTAGTTGGCGCTGCATCCGTGTGGTGAGGTGGGCCATTCTGGTGCCTGCAGTCAGGAGCGCTGTGTCGTCGGCATAGAAACTGGCAGTAACATGTGGCACCGTCGGAAGGTCGTTAATATATAAATTAAACAGCAGTGGAGAGATGACCGATCCTTGTGGAAGTCCTTCAAGGACAGGCCGTGTTGTTGAATTCTTGTCATCAATGCGAACATATAATCTACGATCCTGAAGAAAATTGTCAAGAAGTTTTAAATAGCAGTCTGGTAGGGGAGTGGTTCGTCGGAGCTTGACGATCAAGTTGCGTCGCCGTACTTTATCGTAAGCCTTCTCTATATCGAGAAAGACTCCAATAGTATGTCGTTTCTTGTTGAAATTGTCTTGGATAGATTCCGTGATGCGCAGTAGTGTAACTTAGCCGACAGCTTCGCCTGGAAGCCAAACTGCTCCGATCGGATGATGTTGTGTGCCACAAGGATGTCCAGCATGCGTTTCAGTAGGACACGTTCCAGTACCTTTTACAGCGTCGGCAGTAAACGTATGGGTCTGTAGCTGTCAGGGTGTGAGAGATCCTTGCCCGGTTTTGGTATTGGCACTATTCTGGCAATCTTCCATGCCTCTGGGAAGTATCCAGTCCTGAGGCAGCTGTTCACTATCCGGGTGAGAAGCACAACAGGCTTTCTCGGGAGGTGTTTCAATTCCGTATTGCTGATTCTATCTGCTCCAGGTGAGGTGTGTTTACTAGATAATCCTCCGAATTTCCTCCGGCGTTGTCAGCCGGGGCATAGTGTTAGTCGGGGCGTCCCGAATAGCTTCCCATTCCGCCGCTGTGTCCTCCTCGGCACGGTGGAGTGCATCATCTCCATCCTCCGTGGGGGGCGTAGTCATCTGTTGTTGGTATGTATCCGCATACAGCTCCGCCTGCGCCAGTGAGTCGTACAAGAGGCCATGGGGTCCGCGAATTGCCCTTTTGGGGGGCTGTTGCTGTCTGAGACTTTTAACTATTCGCCATTCATCTTTGGCGCGTAATAGAAAGTTGTCCATTTTGAGTTCCCACGTGTGTTGCTTCCAGTCCTGAACCTTCCGCCGGAGTTCTCGGGTTAGTCTGTGAGTTTCCCGTCTATCGTCCGGATGGCGGTAACGGACCCATCGTTTCCGACAGCGATTGCGCCTTGTCTTAAGCTCCTGCAGTGGTGGTGGAAACTCATCATAATTGACTTCTGGTTGCAGGTGCTCCGTGAGTGCTCGTTGTTTCGCACTGGTAATCTTCTTCGTGAGTACTGCGACTGCCACATCAATCGCTTCTCTGGTAGTAACAACCTGGGTTGGTCGCACATTGTTGTTGAGGTACGCTTGGAACTGCTGCCAGTCGTAAGTTCTTGTCGTCGGCAGTGGGAGTTGCAAAGTAGCCCTCTCTATGAGTCCTAACACCGGTCTGTGGTCCGACGAAAGATCATCCAGCGTCCGCAGATGGAGATTCGGATTGATGTTCTTGATTATGGCGATGTCTAGAATATCAGCGTCTTGTGTCTGGACGTAAGGTATCCTCGTCGGTTCCCGTGGTCCATGGACGGAAACATGTAAATTCTCAGCCAGTGCAAACAACATATGTCCTTTTGGGTTAGTCTTACGGGAATTCCAGGCAACATGTTTACTATTAAGATCCCCTCCAAGGAGGGTCTTGTCGTAACCCTCTGTAACGGAGTAAAGATCTTCTGGGTGGAGAGGCTTCTTTGGGCTAAGGTAAGCCGCAATACAGGTAATGTTTCCGAGCGTCATGTGGATTGTTACTGCCGTGGCCTCTAAAGTCTGGAGTTGGGGTAAACGTTCTTGGTGGTGACGAATACATTTTTTGATCAGAACTGCGGTCCCTCCACCCCGTTGGTCCCGTCTGTCCGTCCGGTAGATGTGCATGTTCCTCAAGCGGAGATCGGTTGACTCGCGGAGATGTGTTTCGGAGACAAATGCTACGTCTATCTTGTGGCGATGTAAGAAGTCCGTGAATTCTATTTTCTTCAGTTTCAGGCCGTTGGCATTCCAAATGCAGAAGCTAAGATTCCTCGCGTGATGCCGTCTATCCATTTAGGGTGTTTGAAAAGCTGTCAGTACGCTTTCTACAAGTGAGAGGATAGACGTCAGCTTCTGCTGGAGGGCGGTGAGTAGTTGAAGGATATCTGTTAACGCTGGTGTAAAGGTGGTCGACCAGGCAGATGACGTCTCCGCTGGGGTTGGAGTCGGCGGATGGGCATGTATTGCTTCGGAGTACGAGCGCTGTTGTCTTGTCTGTCGTAGGGTCACTCTGGGTGCCGGTTGTGGTCGAGAGGCGATTGTTTCCACAGGGAGAGGTGCCGCTTGTTGTTGGGTGGCCGGAATCGCTGCCATGGCCGAGTTCTTAAAAATTATAGGCCGTTGTGGGGTCGACTTCTTTGGTGTCCTTCTAGTATATTTCCGTAGGAGTTCTTGAAATTTGGGGCAGCCACGGAAGGTCGCTGGATGTTCTTGTTCACAATTGGCGCACTTTGGGGGCGCCGTCCTAGGATGGGTACAATTCGATGATTTATAGGATCCACCGCAGCGGACGCAGCGTGCTGGCATGCTGCAGTAGTTCGCTGTATGCTCGAAACGTTGGCAGTGTCGGCACTGGACTGGTCCTTCTTTACTATTATAGGTTTCGATTATCACTCGTGTGTAGAGCAGGTATTTGACATCATATATCTTGTCACTGTCTTTTCCGGATGGGAGGGTGACTCGGTACACAGGTTGCGGTATCAATTGTTTCGTCTTCTCGTCGCGTTCCTTAAATTGGTAGACTTGTAGCACTTTGAAGCCTTTTTCCTTGAGGGCATAGTAGAGTTGCCGGAAGGCGTTTGACAACTACTTTCAGTTCCCTGTCGTCTGGCGCTTGATGTGTAAAATAGGAGAAGTTGTGGTTCGTGACGAATTTTATTGCACGCCTTTGGTCTTCGAAGGACTCAAAGTGGTATTTGATGCGGTTCTTTTGGTATATAGCTTTAAGGTTGCCCTCTAGAAGTCCGTTGAGCGTTTCATTGAGGTGAACGTAATCCTTTGTGTAATAAATTGTGACTGGGGGCACTTTGCGAAGCACATTCTTGTCTCTGTCCACGGCTTCTGCGGCATTAGAAGTTTGTGCCTGCGGCTTGTTGGTGGTTGATGGAGGCGCAGCTTGAGGTGTCAGTGGGGCGAATCGGTTCGTTGTGGGGATGGTCTCCGTTCGTCTCTTAGCCGGGTTGGCTAAGTCCTTGGCTAATGGCACACTGGACTCGCATTCGGGAGGACGACGGTTCAATCCCGTCTCCAGCCATCCTGATTTAGGTTTTCCGTGATTTCCCTAAAATCGTTTCAGGCAAATGCCGGGATGGTTCCTTTGAAAGGGCACGGCCGATTTCCTTCCCCATCCTTCCCTAACCCGAGCTTGCGCTCCGTCTCTAATGACCTCGTTGTCGACGGGACGTTAAACAACACTAACCTAACCTAACCTAACCTTGGCTAATGCGTTGCTTCTGCGCCGTTTGTTGTGCACGAGCGTAAAGTCCCCCTCTGCGTGTAGGGAGTCGTTGTCGTTGTCTGCTGGAAAGGCCGCTGCCATCTCCGCGTCGTCGACCGTTTGGTGGGAGTGCTGTGATTCGACATCTGAGTCCACAGATGGAGATGCCAGACAGGTGTCGTTATCCTGCTCTTGCGTTTCCCGTGAATAGCGGATAAGGCGTTGTATGTCCCTCAGCGTTTCTTTGTCCTCCTCCCGACATATATCGAGTCTTCTGGCGTAGTCCTGGCGGTCGTCTTCATTGCTGCGTCCGTCGTGATGTGATGTATGGCCGACGTCCGAATACGGTTTCGTCGTGTGGTGTGTAGTTTTCTGCGGTCGAATAGCGCCTATCGATCGTCGTTCTATCCTGTCATGAACCGGTGCCGTAGCCTGGGTCGTCAACCTGGGATCCGTCCTGTGTGGAGCGGCCGCTGGAGCGTCCGGCGGGCCAGGCCCAACCGACCGACCAGCGGCCGACTCCTGCGCGTCCGAGGCAGCTGCCCCGGCCGCGCGCGCATCGTCCTCGCTCGTCGGCATCGCGAACTCGACTGCCAGCCTTGTGTGAATGCTCTGAAAAGCTAATCATTTGCATATCACAGCATGTTCTTCCTGTCGGTTAAACTTCGCGTCTGTAGCACATCTTCATTGTGTAGGAATTTTAATGGCCAGAAGTGTACGTATCTGTATATTTCAATACGCATGCCTATATCAGTTTCTTGGGCCCTTCAGTGTATTTCCTGAATGGTTCAAGCCATCGAAACAAGAGATTCCGCGAGTGGTACTAGGCAGGAAGACCATTTTGTTACACAGTTAATAATGTAATGTGTTGTACTAACTCAGGTACTGGAGCTAGAATGATTTGTTTTTGTATATGGAATGGAATAATCTTTCTAGACGCTTTCAAGAGGTCTAGGAACGTCGAGTACAGTGATGGAATGTTTGTTGACGTCAAAAAATTTCAGAAAATGCTAAATCCTGTTGTGGGTGGTGCACGCTACAATGAACTGATGTACCCAGGCAGCCAAAAAACTACAGAACTTTATTAATCAATACCTAATGCGAGTACAAAAATGGTTCAAATGGTTCTGAGCACTATGGGACTTAACTTCTGAGGTCATCAGTCCCCTAGAACTTAGAACTGCTTAAACCTAACTAACCTAAGGACATCACACACATCCATGCCCGAGGCAGGATTCGAACCTGCGACCGTAGCGGTCTCGCGGTTCCAGACTGAAGCGCCTATAACCTCTCGGCCAGACTGGCCGGCATGCGAGTACAACTGAAACAGTTTATGAATTAGTAAAACTGAGGATCGTCGTGATATGAGGATAAGAGTTTAACACCAGCGTTACAACAGTCCCTACGTATCAAAGCGAAGTACACTGTCTCTCCTATTAGAGCAGGCCCGGCCAAACAGCGCTCCGCGTCCGGGAGCGCTCCGGCCATTCTCATGCCTAGCGTTCGGAGCGCAGCGGTGAGTGAGGTGAAGAGGCGAGGAGGAAATGAAGACAGCAACCGGGCGCCACTACAGCCAAGTATTCGCCAATTCAGACTTCAAGCAGTTCGCTGACAATACTGCTTGCGTTAAATTAGATCCTCGTTCTGCATTAGTAATAGGTTGTTGAGAAAGTATCGATAGATCTATATTTTCCACGACTGTATCGATATAAATCGGCGATATTACTTTCACCAGTGTATCGATATCGAAATGGCCATATCCGTGCCGATCGCTTTATTTTATTTATTTATTTATTTTTTTTGCTATATTCAGTAAATATATGCAACTGTTCTTCTGAAATTTGACTTTCATTGTGAGAAGGAATCTTACTACTTTTTCACCTCCCATCACGTCCAGTCTTTCTCCTTCACTGTGTGAAGCAGGGATGGGTGGCACAAAGAAGGTATAGGTGGCACTGGGTGCTGGGTGTGTGATTGGAATAACAAGATTTCCCACGTGCAGAAATATCGCACCAGTTGCGTTAAAAAATTTTAACGCATTTAGTGTGCTATTTCTTCACATTGGCATTACTCAAAAACAGTTACTGAGAAAGAGGACCATAATCTAAATGACAAGACTTGGTTTTTGCGATGGGCGGAGACGTGTGAGAGGTATGCTGACGTAATCGGGGCTCGAGTCTACGAGCAGGAAATGCAGCGTTTAACTTCACCACGTAAATTTAGTCCCAACAGCTGCTAGGTCACTGACGTTTGCAGAAATGAAAAAACAGAGAAGTCGACATGAAGTGCTCCAGACAAATCCGATACGTGATGAAACCGAAGAACACACCCATCGGACACCTATTACTGTGCCACTTACAGCCAGCTGCCATTGTTAGCAAAGTGGTTATCACCAAGCATGAACGTGCATTGTTTGCCTTTCAATTCTCGCTCTGAGGGGGATAAGCTGGCGGCTAGCTTGTTTATGTACAAAACATTTAACATTAAATCAGTACTTAAACATATAGAGCTTAAACCGGCAGTATATTTACAATGTGCAGCCGATATTTTTATAGGCCCGTGCGCCGATAATTTTTTCGTCGATAAATCGATACTTTTTCCAGTACATAGTGGACCGGTAATGAAATTTAGTAAATATCGATATATCGGATTCCCGACATATTTAAAACTATCAACAGTCCCAGTTAGCATTTAAAGGACGTGCAAATTCCTTAATAAGCTCCCGCACTGTTATGAGCTGGGGAAACATTCCTTGCAACGTCATTGCACGACCAGCCTGAAAGATGGTACGATGCCCTTGTCTTCTGACGAACGACAGTGAATGCTGCCTGAACTGAAGGCGTACATTAGGGAAAAAGCCGGCCGCGCTGGTCTAGCGGTTCTAGGCGCTCAGTCCGGAACAGCGCGACTGCTACGGTCGCAGGTTCGAATCCTGCCTCGGGCATGGATGTGTGTGATGTCCTTAGGTTGGTTAGGTTTAAGTAGTTCCAAGTTCTAGGGGACTGATGACCACAGATGTTAAGTCCCATAGTGCTCATAGCCATTTGAACCATTAGGGAAAAAGCTGGATTAATTGTAATTAAAGTGGCCCACATCACCTGTTATTTGAATTCATTAAATGTCTTTATGCAAGGGGAGGCTCATTTAGTAGCAGATTTGGCGGACAAGATTCGTTCTGTCAAACAAAAACCAATTCAGTTGAAAAATCAGCTCCAAGTTCATGAGGTGGAACATTTACCATGACTCAAGGCAGTCGTTTGTGGACCAGACATGATTGAATTGTTTCATCATGAGTTCTCAAAGAGATTCTAAGACACTGCACGAATGAGGACTGATTTCCATTTATGTAAGATTGTTCTCGCTTTTGGCTGATAATGCACCTCATTACTTCCAACTTTAGCTGATAGACATACCAAGCGCAACGACCGGTTTTCCAATCCAGTGACATGCAAGACTTTTGTAAAATTTTACCCCAAGAGCAGTGTCCTCGACCGCACAGATAAGCCGGTCAAGTTCAGTTTTGGTTCAAAACATGTGTGCGAATTTTTGTTCATCTGTTATATAACTGATCAAGTCCCACCAAAGTTCGAGTTTTAACAGATTTTAATCTGTATAATTTCATGTACTTGACTGTATCGCGAACCTTAAGACCGGATACATTACATGTTGTAAAATCGAAATGTGTGTAGACGTATAAACATCACAGCTTAATGGTAATCTGCTGTATCTAAAGTTTTTGTAGTTCCAATCACTGTATTAGCACTATGTAATGTACTTCTTTACTGAAGTAACAAAAGTTATTACTTTGGCAAAAAAATGAATAGTTAAAAATAAGCACCCCCGATTAAATCCTGGTTATAGTGAGAGGCACCCACATGCTTTGCTCATACTGTGGCATCAAGCAGTCAGGCCTGCAAGATGAGTGGTCTGCCAAGCGAGTGGATTCATTCTTATTTATCGAGTAACATGAACTCTCGTACTCACAATTAAGTTAAAAATTATCCTCCTGTATGAATAATACGCAACGGAAACGCACATCTGACTATCAGTAATTTACTGAACTCTGACTGTTCACTACGCACTGGGAATACCACATTTTCTTTTTTTTTTTATTTAACGGCTTTTATCAACACATAGCCATCGCACTGAATGTGAGTGGCGCACACATTATAAATTCTGGATATCATGACGACATACAATTCGAAGGAAAAATTCCACCAATCTTTTTCTTTTCACTATCTTATTTATTCCGATAAATTCTATAACCTAAACACACAAATTCTATAACCTACAACAATAACACATGAGAAATTCCGCCCAGTGGGCTTGGCTTTACATTAGTGAATCACTATCTTATGATCTCGTAATTATTTAACGCTACATTGCACCTTCTGGATAGGATGGTGGATCTTTTATTATTTCTCACACTTCGACTCTCACAATCATCATCACGAAACTTTCCTCCAGACCGAGCAGTACAAAAGGAACACGAATAACCCACTATCTCTGAAACTACCTTGCCACTCTCCCATGCAAACTACACATACTTAAATTACATGACATACACCACACTACAACATGAAATACAACACAGGGAATAGTCACAACATTATCACTTTCAGCTTTCCCACTTCAATTAATATTTATCCCAGTTTCACACGACACTGCCCCACTTCGTAATTCTACTTTCCTACTATGAACTCTGGAGATATATGCACGTCTTCCTGTGCAATGCAAGCCAAGTGGCGTTGCTGGATAGACGGCTGACTCACCTTGTTTCTCTCTCAGAGTATTATACTTTGAATCAAGCGTCACACGGAAACATATCTCGCAAAGTAATATTAAGAACATATTCATTACACACACGAGTCCTCAACTGATACCATGGACGAGTACTTATCTTTATCCTTTGTCTCATACACGGATTGAGACTCACACAGTACTCACCACGTGGAAGTACTCGCCTCTAATTTCAAGTCCTGCACACGCTATTTCTTAAATATTTCAACTTATAGTACACACGCTAGTAATTCAGCTTAACTTAAGCACACGGAAATATTTCATCTTATTGCTACACGTGGTTTCATTGTGACCGTTGGTCACTTCCGAAGATTAATAGGATCCCATTAATATTACCTGCCTGACATTTAATTCCCCCCACAAAAGTTGCTGAAATAGAGAAATTATTATTTCAAACTACTCTTAAATATTCCACATGCATACCATGTCTCCACTCTTGTCTTTACGGAGCACAACTAAGACAGGTCTTAACAGCACAAGATCCAGCGGCAGAGTGCTGAAACATGGACGTTCTTCAGGTTCTCTCGCACCTCTGTCGAAGTGGGGGAGCACCTTGCTACCATATTGGTCAGCCACGTTTCAGGCGCTCAAAGCTCAGGTAAATTTCATCTCTTTGGTCCCACCAAAGGTGGCCAAAGGATCGTCTCAAAGATGATCATACATATATTCACATTCACTATCTGCGGTTAGCAGACGACCATACATTCATTCATTTCACAGATCTCACAAAACTGGATGTATGGATTTATTTTGTGGGAGTGCACATGTGATCAATTAAATAAATAGTCATTCTTTCCCACACTGGTATCCGGCTTCACTGTATTAATTGAAATTGAATTATTTTTACCAAAAAAATGTGTTGATCTGACAAGAATAATGAAGTATGTTGTACCTATTTTCAATGTCGGGCGGTACTGAACCCCTTCACCACTGGCTACCCATGCAAAAAATATGGCACGGTACTATCCTTGCAATGGGAGGGTAGTTCCGAACATTTTTTTTTAGAAAGCTGTATTAGAACAAACATAGCAAGTCATCAAAATAACCAGGAGGAGACCTTAGCCCCTGGTGACCTCAAATAGACGACCAAATGCTGTTACTTTACCAAATTATTGACACAGTTGTTGCATTATTGTACTCTCCACAATCCGGAGTAACGTACACATACAAATTTACAATAATCCACATGACAAATAAAACATTACATCATACAAATAAAAAAATAATGTTGAGGTAAAAATTTGCTTAGTTACTGGGATCTTTGTTATTTTTATGAGTAATCCAAACTTTACTAATTCTATGACAAATAAAAAACGTACTAATTGTACTCATGAAATTTTAAATAGCTCACCGTCCAAACACAGAACAAGTAATCTGACATTCATAAATTGCGTTGTAATAATCTTTACCCGGCAATGTCTAAATACAAAACAAAATCAACAAAAGAAAAAATTGCGCACACTAGTTCCATGTATAATGTTAGGCTCCATATCAGTACTCTAAAATATACATCAAACCTACAGAGAAATAAAACTGAGGAAAAACAATAAAATATACCACAAGTTACATACTGGTTACGTAATATAGTCAACCTAAGACATCATGTCATACCTCATTAACTATCATCACTTAAGCAATTGCCACCACTACTCGACTGTGAGTTTAACCTTATCCTTGTCCACCAGTACAAATACCTGCTGCTGAGCTGGTCAGTCCATCAACTTTGATCAATACATGCAATACATAGTTAGTTTGAATCCACCAGTAGCTCTCGTATCTTACTCTACTGCTCATTTCTCTGTTGTTACCCATTTAGGCGACAAGAACTTGCAATTCGACTAGCCTTCATTACACTTTAATGTGAAATATCACCACTGTGATAATGCAAATAAGTGGCTTCAGTCAACACACCAACAAGATTATTATTGTCCACGACATCAAAATGCATCAGTTAATTCCGATATTTGTTGTGCAATGCAAACTCTTGTCCCCTGTGACAACCTTACTGACCAATGCAACAAGAGCCGCTACGTTCGTATTACGCCACTGGCTAATAATTAAAGCATCATTGTACCAAATATTCTAATAAACATGCTACGTGAACTTGATAACCCAGAACAAACAAAAAAAACACTAACTATTCTAAACACAAATGTTAATGAAATACAATTACACTTGCTGCCCCTTCAGGAATGAAACATATAAAAAAATTTACACAATTACAAGTACAAATACATTATTCCCTATCTCGCGAGTCACACAGAATCATTTCATTCTGTGATTTTCTTGGGGTCAAAAAAGTTGCTGACAGGTTCCCTAGAAACTCTGTCTTCGGTGTCAAAGCTCTCCCATGGTTACCCGCACGAAAGTCTTTAAGTCACTCAAATCGGCATTTTCAACACGCACTGAACAGTAAACTGTATCTCACATTAAACACAAATGTCATAGTCACTCTCAGAGTACCATCCACACGAATCTGGTCGTCCAGAAATGGCCCTACCACTACTATTACCCACGGTTCTGTCCTTTCAGTTCATGGTGTAATTAAAAGTCGTCAGTTCCAACAAACAGCACTTATTCCCGCACCAATTAAAGAAATGTCTCCTACTACAAACGCAAATGTCAATGTCCCACTCTAGTTTCTTGCGTTCATACAATAATTAGTCAGCAAACGACAACTGTCCTCTTTAAGTATACCAAGCGTCCCACATGCAATTCACAAAGCACACTTAACAAGTCACTGCCAAAAGTTTATGGATCCCACCGTTCAGTGGTCAAGACAAAACAAAACAATCGTCCTGTCTGCTAAAGACAAAATCTTTTCCACCACTCACAACGTGGAAACACCAGTCTTTCACTTTCCACCTTATGGAGACATACGAGCAGTCATCTTGCTTCACAGCTCCACAGTCCAGTACTAGTTAATAGTTGCTGGTAAAAAATGCCTGCCGGACTCTGCCGCGCGTCATTCATTCTGCCGTCGCTCCGCCGTTGAGCAGAAGAAACCACCCGCTGTTGCCTCCGTGGGACACTGTCTCCAGTCGTAAGGGTGGCGGGCGGAACTTATGAATGGCAGCCAGTGGTATGTGCGTGTCGCCCCAGGCCGTTGACCTGCTGTAGTGTGCGCGTGGAGTGTACCTCGACCGGCAGTGGAGTGGGGAGCGCTCCGGCTTTGTTGCCTCTCCCATGGCGACGTCAGCTTGGCCCCGCTAGCGGTATGGGCGCGTTCTGCATAGCACCTCAGCACTACGACACCCAATCAGTCAGACCCTTCCGTGCATCTCGCAACATTACAGACAAAAGGATATTCTTACATTATTTAAATACTCATTGATTACATGTATGATCTATTAGATACATTGGTAATAAAAGAATCTTTGTTCTAAAAGCATAAAATTATACACCCTAGTTTTCTACACATACAACATCAACATTTATCCCTTTTCTATATACAGCCCACACTTGTGATACTGATTGTACCTGTCGTCCCTCATACAAAACATGAAAGTGTTAAAAAAAGGAATAAGAAACAATCTATACAGCTCATAATTACAATATCAAATAGTAGACTACTCTAACATCCTATCACAGTGAAAATATTAGAAACTGTTGATTCTAAAACTACAATATACAGTGAATCTTTGTGCTTGTGACAGACTGAAATTAATACCCCTTGAAAATGTTCTAACAAAAAAATAAGAAATAATCTACACAGCTCACAATTACCTACCACATGTTATTAAATAGTAAACTACTTTAACATCCTAACACAATAAACATTTTAGAAACTGATGACTCTAAATTTACAACATACAATGCACCTTTGTGCTTGTGACAGACTGAAATTAGTATCTCTTTATATATTTTACCTTTTTATTATATATAACAACATTTCTAGGACATGTATGAACCATCCACATGATGTCAGATCCTCACCTGCCATCGAAGTTCATCCAAATCAAACCATAAAGCCCAATAATGTTTCAGTTATAGATCGGTAGCATCCCCTTTACAGTAGTGTGTGCATTGATCACACTACTCTACGACTCTCACTCACCAGACATCACGTTTTCCTTGTCATTCAATCCATTAATACACTAACAGAATAGGTCTAGAAGTCAGCTAACCTTAACACCACCTCACTCACGACAACATACCATACCTTTGCTCCCTTATTCTCAACCACATAACACATTAAGCTGTTTCGAAGATAGCATTCCAGTCTCCGAATTCGTCCTTTCACTCTGGCACCTCTCTCCATCGGCTTACCTCTGCATTCACTTTACCGATTATTCATCCTGCTAAACATCAACTTAGAATTGCGACATTTTATCTAAGAACAAAAAATACACAAATTATTCATCCTGCAAAATAACTGTACACATTCTTGGTACCGTTTTGAATAGTTATACTGGCACCAGGCTTCAACAACAACAACAAAAATTACTTTTTTTCATATTGCAAATGTTATGGTAAGAATTAGATTTACACTTATATTACATCTTACGTCAGTATTCCACAACGTTCACCACCTGGAGCTCATACTCCCTTTATGTCCCTTCACGTTGTGCAGTTGTCCTCATCTCTTCATTCGTATTTCGGCTCTCTGTCCATCCATTACTCCATCAATTCCTGGTCTTCCTTCGCCATTCGCATCAATCTCGATTGCAGCATACCCAGGCCTCTCTGTAACATACATCTAAGACATCTCCACATTATTAATTCTACTCACCTTTATTTGTTTCATCACGTCGAATCTCTCTTTATTAATCACACTGCTTCACGTCGCTTCTCTCCTTAAATATCTCCTTTATCCACTACTATTTATCACATCGCTTCTCTATCTACCATCTTTATCCACTCATTAATCATCACGTCGTTTCTGCTTGATCCTTATTCATATGACAAAAATTACGTACATACACCACTCTGACGACTCCTGTTCAGGACTCATTCGACCAGTCTATTCCGTCATACTTCCTGACATCCCGCCTGAAAATTCTTATGTTCGATTTTGACCCTGCACAACGTTACACACCACAAATAAATACACTGACTATCTACCATAAATTGCCTACTTTCGATCTATCCTTAACTTTTCCATAATTTGATGTTAGAAATGTGATGAAGCCCACTAGATTGTTTTCCCTTGATCGTCTCAATCAGTACAGCATTTTCCTGGACAATTCGCCTCACTCTGAATGGTCCACTATACACAGTAAAGAATTTGCTAGTTAGGAATCTGAGCTTACATGAAAATTAAATGTGTGCAGAGAATATACAAGCTGGGAGAAATGGGCAGCCCAAGTGTTAGAAACTTAGGTGCTAGTGGCCTCTTTCCCTAACACCAGATTCCGAACAACCACACACAGCACTTCATTATAACTGTCACCACGACAATGACATACTACCGATCAGATGGCAGCTAATCTAAAAACTTCGATCACAATGTTGACTTTTTATATTACATGTTAAGTACCTGCAATAGTCAAATCGCACTAATTAAACTGGACTCATTGGCACTATTACATAACATGTTTAGTAACTGGTTTGTTTTGAGGAAACAGTCCTTTTACTTTAGTGTTCGAAATAAAAATTTGCAAATTTTGCTCTGAGAGACCAGCCTAACAGATGCCATTACTGGTGTTTCATTCTCTGATCAGAAGTATGCTATTTGCGTTCCTATCGTTCAATCCATTATGACAAGAATGAAATGCCAGGATTCCATGCTCTCCTGTCATTCTGATAGTTTCTGCCGTTCCTGTCCTCGACTCTTGTCTGACCTATGAGTCGTGCCGCCGTTCACAATGTTGCTCTCATTGCCCAGTTCCTGTAACAAGTGCTGAAATGACGCGGAATCGTCTAAGCCTCTGCCTGCTATCACTATATCTCTGCGCAATCTCACTGGCAACTTCGTTATACAGATCCTAATGAGCTCCCCAGTTTCGTATGGCACATCCAAATACCTATTTCGTCTCAGCATTTCCTGATAGCACGCCACTGGATCCCTTATACCACCTTCGTTACAATTTGGCATCATCAATATGCTTTGCTTAACCTGGTCCTGCTTACTTTTCGACCAGAATTCATTTAAAAACTTGTCACAAAAATTCTTGTAGCTACTACAGTCTTTAATAATTTCCTGCATTTTCGCTCTAGCCTCGTCGCTCAAATGGTTACACACAAACTTCATTTTGAGGAGCGGTCCCCACGATGACGGTAATGAACCTTGAAATTGAGACAGCCACAGGCATGGATGTTGGTAATTATCAGGATCCGGAAAACAAGTGTACGTTTGTACCGACACGAAGTGCCTTCTACATTCTTCTTCCGCATTTGTGTTTTCCGACCTTGGACTATACCCAGTTGGGTTTGCCACCTGTTTTATCCGACACAACCGTTCTACCAACTCTCTGAGTTCGTCTTCTCTTTCTGCCTATTTTCGTTTTTTTAATTTATCTCACTCTCCCTCTGCAGTCTACCTGGTGGTGTTTCACCTTCGCTTCTGCACACTAATTGCAACTGTGCTAGTTCTTCCCTATGTTTCCTATTTGTTTCTAATTGTGCCTCTTTAAACTGTAATAGTGATTGTATCTCCTCCTGGTCGGCATAAACCTCTCGCTGCGTACTGTCAGAGCCTGTTTCGCCTCTTATACTGATCTTTTCTACATCTGCGCTAATCGTATTCATTCTGACCACTACCTCCGCAACTTCAACCCTGTGTTTATTTAGCGCCACTTCCTGCCGGGTGACTTGAGCTTCCACGCTGTCTAATGCCCCTTGTTTATCTGCAAGTAAGTCCTCCACTATCTCTTTGATTCGCTCATCCGGCAACACGTCCCTACGTTCTGTAATATCACTCTCTATTGCAAATATTCGTACCTCCAGATTATTGGCTTTTTCTTTCACGGTGCCACATACTTGCTTCAACGCACCCAGATTCTTCTCCCCCTCATCTAACCGATTATTAACTACGGGCAGACGCTCATCGATAACTGTGTGTAGCTTCCTCATTGCCTCTTTATTTCCCTTATCCAATGCCTCCATACTTTCCTTACTATCTTTATCCATCACTTCCAATCTTTCCTTATTATCTTTATCCATCGCATCCAATTTTTCCATAATCTCCCTATCTCTCTCCTTATTATCTCTATTCATCGCTTCCAATCTTTCCTTATTATCTCTATCCATCCTCTGTAAAAACTGCAGTAGCACATTGTCATTTGCTACTCTCTGTGCGCTCACCTCGTTCGCCTGAGAAACCGTAGCTTCGCCAAGGGTAGCTTCACCTTCACTGCATACCTGACCTAGTCCTGGCTCGCCCGCGTCGTCGAGAAAAGCCCCCGTTCGTGGACAAAGCCCGCCGCATAAAGGATCACCTAGCCGCGGTCCGCTGTACAATTCAGCCCCTTCCGAGTGTTTGCCGTTCTCGCTCATTAACCCAAGATCGACACCTACTTCCTCCTGTACTGCTACGTTCACCCCACAATCACTATTCTCCATGGGTACTACTCTTTTCGACTGCAACCTAGTTACTACGGACATTACGCAACCAAAAATTATGCAACGATCTTCCAGCCTTGGACGATATAGCAATTAATTACATAAAAAAATAAAAGATCCTCACCAATCCAGAAAGAAATTGCAAACAAATAAAATTTTACTTCTTAGCGCTATCACAATATATTCCATCAAAAAAAATCTTAACAGCAATAATCCTGGCAGGGTCGAAATTATGAGAGGCACCCACATGCCTTGCTCATACTGTGGCATCAAGCAGTCAGGCCTGCAAGATGAGTGGTCTGCCAAGCGAGTGGATTCATTCTTATTTATCGAGTAACATGAACTCTCGTACTCACAATTAAGTTAAAAATTATCCTCCTGTATGAATAATACGCAACGGAAACGCACATCTGACTATCAGTAATTTACTGAACTCTGACTGTTCACTACGCACTGGCAATACCACATTTTCTTTTTTTTTTTATTTAACGGCTTTTATCAACACATGGCCATCGCACTGAATGTGAGTGGCGCACACATTATAAATTCTGGATATCATGACGACGTACAATTCGAAGGAAAAGGCCACCAATCTTTTTCTTTTCACTATCTTATTTATTCCGATAAATTCTATAACCTAAACACACAAATTCTATAACCTACAACAATAACACATGAGAAATTCCGCCCAGTGGGCTTGGCTTTACATTAGTGAATCACTATCTTATGATCTCGTAATTATTTAACGCTACATTGCACCTTCTGGATAGGATGGTGGATCTTTTATTATTTCTCACACTTCGACTCTCACAATCATCATCACGAAACTTTCCTCCAGACCGAGCAGTACAAAAGGAACACGAATAACCCACTATCTCTGAAACTACCTTGCCACTCTCCCATGCAAACTACACATACTTAAATTACATGACATACACCACACTACAACATGAAATACAACACAGGGAATAGTCACAACATTATCACTTTCAGCTTTCCCACTTCAATTAATATTTATCCCAGTTTCACACGACACTGCCCCACTTCGTAATTCTACTTTCCTACTATGAACTCTGGAGATATATGCACGTCTTCCTGTGCAATGCAAGCCAAGTGGCGTTGCTGGATAGACGGCTGACTCACCTTGTTTCTCTCTCAGAGTATTATAGTTTGAATCAAGCGTCACACGGAAACATATCTCGCAAAGTAATATTAAGAACATATTCATTACACACACGAGTCCTCAACTGATACCATGGACGAGTACTTATCTTTATCCTTTGTCTCATACACGGATTGAGACTCACACAGTACTCACCACGTGGAAGTACTCGCCTCTAATTTCAAGTCCTGCACACGCTATTTCTTAAATATTTCAACTTATAGCACACACGCTAGTAATTCAGCTTAACTTAAGCACACGGAAATATTTCATCTTATTGCTACACGTGGTTTCATTGTGACCGTTGGTCACTTCTGAAGATTAATAGGATCCCATTAATATTACCTGCCTGACATTTAATTCTCCCCACAAAAGTTGCTGAAATAGAGAAATTATTATTTCAAACTACTCTTAAATATTCCACATGCATACCATGTCTCCACTCTTGTCTTTACGGAGCACAACTAAGACAGGTATTAACAGCACAAGATCCAGCGGCAGAGTGCTGAAACATGGCCGTTCTTCAGGTTCTCTCGCACCTCTGTCGAAGTGGGGGAGTACCTTGATACCGTATTAGTCAGCCACAGTTCAGGCGCTCAGAGCTCAGGTAAATTTCATCTCTTTGGTCCCACCAAAGGTGGCCAAAGGATCGTCTCAAAGATGATCATATATTCACATTCACTATCTGCAGTTAGCAGACGACCATACATTCATTCATTTCACAGATCTCACAAAACTGGATGTATGGATTTATTTTGTGGGAGTGCACATGTGATCAATTAAATAAATAAATTGTCATTCTTTCCCACACTGGTATCCGGCTTCACAGTATTAATTGAAATTGAATTATTTTTACCAAAAAAAATGTGTTGTTCTGACAAGAATAATTAAGTATGTTGTACCTATTTTCAATGTCGGGTGGTACTGTACCCTTTCAATAGAAGTATGCTGCAGTTGTCGCCTCTTAGAAGTAGGTACACTGTATTCAAAAGGTGTTTCCCTAAGCTACCCGCGTATACAGCCTTTGGCACATAGCCGTCCCATTCGACACCTACTCGGGGTAGCGCATTGACGGGGAAAGCTGGAGCGTTAGAATTGACTGTGCTCGCGGAACGCGAGCGCGCTCCCGAAGCGCAAAACTTGGTTTGTTGGTTTAAAAGAGTGGAGGAAGGGACCAAACTGCGAGGTCATCGGTCCCTGCAAATCTTGGCCAGACCTGTAGTAGAGTAACACTAACAAAGGCAAGTCCGTATAGTCCGTGAACGATGCACTAGCGATGCCCCGGGGAGTTAAATGCGATGTGCGATGACTCTGGGTCCGACTGACGTACGCTGCGCTCCGACTGATTGTGGGACCGTTTGCGCAGTCGGCTCTTGACCTAGAGAACCGTAACTGTGAAATCCCGGTGCCGACTGACTAAAGAGTGGCTGAGTGGTATCCTATGAGGTCGTCTGGCGGAGGAATACCCGGATATCCTGCCACCGTTACGTGGATCGTGGAGGCGCGAGCTACTGCCAGAGCTGTATCCGTCGGATGTGGTGACAGAAGTTACCGCAATATTTGCTACAAGATTGGTGTGCTGCATGTGAGTTGCAAGCGCCTACGAGTCGTCACGACGCGGCACAGTGCTGTTTGGCTGGTGGCAGGACAGAAAGGCGCAAGCCACGGTAACCACACTCAGCAAGCCACTACGCTACATCGCATATGACAGATTACTTATTACCATTGATGGTCAATCGTATTCCTCTTCAGCAAATGGACTAATGGTTAGATGATTGCTGACATTTACAGCTACATCAGCATCTACATCTTTCTCTATACTCTGGAAGCTAACTTCCACTGCATCCACTTCTATATCTTCATTTTCATCATAGATCTACATCTACTCTTTGCAGACATCTTTACAATTCTGCTACATCTACATCTTTATCTATATACTGCAAGCTAAATTACTACATCTACACTTTGCAAACAAAAGTACAATTCTTCTACATCTAAATCTTTGTCTATACACTACAAGCTAAATTACTACGTCTACATTTACATCCACATCTGCACTCTGCAAGATATCACACTTTCCATCTACACCTACATCTTCGTCTTCATCTTACACCTACACCTACATTTTCATCAGCATCTAAATATACAGCTGTACTTAACAAGAAACCTCACAGTGTATCTGCAAAAACATCTACATTTGTATTGTCAGCACACTCTACATGCTATCTAACATCACATGCAAATTTACATCAGTGTTTCATAATCCACATACAGTTCATCTTGATCATTATCTTTAAGTTCATCTGTATTCTGATGTCCCCTAAGAGGACTGGCAGAGTATACTTTTGGTAACAGGAACATCTTCCTACCCGTTCCGCGTTCAGTCAGCGATGGGTGTATAGCGAGAGTGACTGTCAGAAAGACTCCGCATAAGATTCTAATTTAACTGATTCTCGAGTCACGGCGATTTTGCGTAACGTATTTTGCAGAAAGTGAAGTAATATATTGCCCGATCTTTCACGGAACGAGCTCTTTAAGAAACCTAGACCTAATCTTTCCCGTAACGTGCAACGAATCTTTTATATGATCTGTAACTGGAAAATGTTCAGCAATTCCTCTGTAACATCGCGCTTACCAGCTGGCTCAGTAACAAAATTTGGTTTTTATTATATAAAAGTTAAATGTCACATGATCATTCGAATATTACTTTCGGCAAGCAAGCTATTAAAAAGGTTCTTCCACAAATCAAATTCAACAGCAATCATAATAATATAGACAAACTGATGATGACACCATAAAATATATCAGCAACCGTCCATTGCTCTCCTACGTTAATAAAATGGTTGCCGGACTATTAGGACCGAAAGGGTGACCTTATTTAATTAAGTATGGGTGCCACGCATACCGAGCACATTTAAGACTCTTCACTAGACACTCTGCATACAAATGCTAAGCTTTGCTGGCTAATAAAGACGTGGGATAAGCTGTGCAGCAGGAGAGTCGGAGTGGCTGTGTGAGTTACAATAAATTCTGCCCTAACTTTCGCAAATTTCAACATGACCCACACAAGCACAGCTGCATTTCCGCATCATGCAGAAGGTAATGATCAGACCCGCCAGGGTAGCCGAGCGCGCTAACGCGCTGCTTCCTGGATTCGGGTAGGCGCGCCGGCCCCGGATCGAATCCACCCGGCGGATTAACGACGAGGGCCGGTGTGCCGGCCAGCTTGGATGTGGTTTTTAGGCGGTTTATCACATCCCGCTAGGTGAATACCGGGCTGGTCCCCACGTTCCGCCTCCGTTCCACGCGTCCCAGACATTTGAAACACGTCCGCACTGTTTCACGATTTACACTAGACGCAGACAGTCGGGGTACACTGATTCCATCCTGGGGGGTACGGGGTGGCGGCAGGAAGGGCATCCGGCCATACCTAACACTAAACCCTAACACTAACATTGCCAAATCCGTTGTAACCACGCTGACCCTGCGATCGCTGCGGGACTATGGCGTAAGCGAAAGAAAGAAAGAAAGAAAGAAAGAAAGCAGAAGGTAATGATCACTAAACATCATATTAGCTCTTCTGAAAACTACCGCAAACAACATCAACACACTTAGCACTCAAAATTCTACTACGGCACATTTCACAAGCCACACACAATTTCATCATATTTTGATGCAAAATTTTGCCTGAGCATTACGATGTTAATAATCAACCCCTTAGTATTGAGTGAGAACCCATCCATCCCTTAATATGATTTGGCGCAAAGCACATGGCTCCACCAGTCACCCAAGGACACATACGAAAATACATAATTTAGCAGAACACTGAAAATATCATCACACACACTGACTAGAAGCATTTTTATTTACTGGTTCGTATTGACGTAATTAAGCACTGAAGGTGTCGCTAACCATGCATGTGCTCGACTCTGTACCCACAGTGGTTTGGCGCGAAAATTTGTAAACAGTCACCCACAAGGAAAAATACCTCTAAACTCAAAAGATATTCTCAAAACACATGTCAACGTGAATTATTTGATGTGAACTATTAATTTAACAAACACAAATAACAGAAACACTAAAAGTTAAAGTCCTATGCTGAAGGCAAATGCCGTCTGCTATAGGTGAGCTCTCGCTACCGCAGCTAGTCCAATATCGCAAAATAATTAAAATTGTCGAATCTCTCGATGTATGCTGTCCAAGCTCTACTTGAAAGGCAAGATTCCGCGTAACATCTAACACAATATACGTCATTTTTAAACAGGTTATCTCAGCATTTCCACCAGTTTCTGGGACACGTCCTCACCCTAGGTTTCCCACTGCAGAGTGCCAAACATGTGGGGAAAGCAACCCCAACGACCACCTATTCACACGAAACGAGGAATACGCCGCTCATTGGTTGTTTCCTGCCTTGTTCTCCAGAAACAGGTGAAACTAGAGCAAGCTATTGCCACTCTACTCTTGCTCCAACTGACGCCAAAGATTTGCTAATTCAATACCACCACCACTTATCTTTCGTTAATGATCCATACTTTTACTCCAAAAATAATTACTTTTTGTCACTCACGTCCATATGGGAAGGATGAAGAAGGAATAAACGAAGTGTGCAAAAAAATAAAACTACAATGACAACCTTCCATGTCCAGAGAGGTAGCTGCACGTAATGCACATTAATTTGTGAAAGAAATTAGCCTCAAAGGCTCAAATGGAGCGTACTACAGTACCGCTTCAACGTTTTGTGTCTACACTTTGATCTTTGGGAAATGGCCTATAACCGATTGTAGAAGGTTACGGGGGCAAAAACTCGAGATAACTTACTAGTCACAGAGTTTTAATGACTGCTTCCCAACATTTTTCAGATAACGTTTTTTGTCTACACACTGATCTTAACCAAAGTGTCGAGAAGTGATAGTAACAAGAAATATGGGTCAAGCTCCGTAAAATATCTAGTGCATAGACTTTAGTATCACTTCTCTGCAGAACTTGTCTTTTCATGCTTTGATTACAGACATTCGTCTTAGATTAAAAACCGAAAACTGATTTTAGTGGTCACATGGGCAAAACTCCCACATGGGCAGCTGTTTCACAGATGTTCTTATCGTTGCTCTGCGTCACTTTTGCGTTTGCGTTTCGAGTTACTTTGATCTTAGACAAAAAGCAGTGATTGCAGTTAGACACACGGACAAATCCGGAGATATTCTTCTACACACAGGGTTTTAAATCACTGCTTTCTGGCACGTCTCTACAATTCGATCTTGGATGGATGAGAAGCGACAGCAGCAGCACACATGCGTGATATCCGGTATGAGCAACGACTGCATGGAAGTTTGTATCGCTGCTCGTCAGGACTTGCCTTTATATGTCTTGTGTCTACACTCTAATTTCAGAATAAAGGCCAAGAAGCAATAGCAATTGTTCTCATGCGGGAAAAAGTGAGATACGGATTTTTAAATATATGTTTTGTCGCTCCTCTGCGGCATTTTCTATTCACGTTTTGTGTCTACAACGTGATCTAAGCCAACTGGCCTAGAAGCTATGCTAGCAGGTCACACGCTTGAAATCAGATGTAATCAGTATGCCACAAGAATATTAGTTGCTGCAATTCACTGATAACGTTTTCTATCTACACTTCAATCTCAGCCAAAAGTACCTGAAGCGATAATAACAGAAGGGACGAACGAAAACAGTATAAGCAGTTAGTGCATAGAGGTTTTTAGCGCTCATTTCAGAACTTGCCTTTTCATCCAAGATATCTACATTTTCGTTTTAGAATAAATGTCGAAAAGCAATGGTAATTGGTCTTATTGGCAAAAAAATGAGCCAGGTGACTATTAAATAGAGGTTTTAATCGTTCCTGTGCTGCACTTCACTCTTCACGTTTCGTGGCTACACTTCGATCTTAGCCACATGCGCTAGAAACATGCGACTTTTACCGAGCGAGGTGACGCAGTGGTTGGCACACTGGACTCGCATTAGGGAGGACGACGGTTCAATCCCGCGTCCGGCTATCATGATTTAGGTTTTCCGTGATTTCCCTAAATCGCTCCAGGCAAATGGCGGGATGGTTCCTTTGATAGGCCACGGCCGATTCCCTTCCCTATCCTTCCCTAATCCGATGAGACCGATGACCTCGCTGTCTGGTCTCTTCCCCCTAACAACCCAACCCAACCCCCTAGAAACGATGTTAGCAGGTCACATGAATGAAGTCTGTGATACTCGGCTAGCCACGGAATCTTAACTCACTGCTTTGTGGCACATCTCTGGCTACATTCTGTGTCTACACTATCATCTTCACCAAAGGACGAGAAGCTGTAGTACTAGGACCCATAGGCGATACTCGTTATAAGCAGCCAGTGCATAGAGTTTCCTGTCACTGCTCTACAGACTTTGCGTCTGCACTTTCATCTTAAAATAAAGACAAATAAGTGATGGTAATTAGTCTCATGGACAAAAAAAAACCAAGATAGGAGTTTATTTAATCGAGATTTTTATCGCTCTTCCGAAGCAGTTCTACGTTGACGTTTCGTGCCGGCTGCTTTATCTTAGCCATGGACTCGAAGCGATTATAGCAGGTCACATGGTTTGAATCCGAGATAACTGGCTAACAAAGAAATTTAAATCACTACTTTGTGGCACATCTCTGGTATCGTTTTGTGTCAACTCTTTAATTCTTGCCGAAGAGTTTGGGTGGGTAGTAACGGGTCACGTGGGTGAACCCCTTGTAAGCAGCCAATGCGCAGAGATATGTGTTGCTGTTCTTCAGATTTTACCTCTTATGCCTTATGGGCTACATATTCGCCTTAGAAAAGGGCGAAAAGCTATGTTAATTGGTCTTGTGAGCAGTTAATGGAGATAGCATGCTACTTCATACAGGTCTTTTATCGCTCCTATAAGACAGTTTTCGGTTCACGTTGTGTGTCTACACTATGATGTCATCCAATTTACTAGAAGCGATAGTAAAAGATCACATGGGCAGATTTGAGATAGCCGACTGCCCACAGAATGACTCATCGCTGATAATGGTTTTTGTCTACTCTTCGACCTTGGCCAAACGGTAGACAAGCGATAGTAACGGGACATATTGGTGAAACTTGTTATAAGCACCCACTTCGAAATTTAGCGCGTACTTCAATGCGTGATGCTTATAACAGTTTCCCCAACGAAACTTTGTCTCGAAACCTCGCAGAAAATCCAAAGAGAATCTGGTCTTATGTGAATTATGTTAGCGTCAAGAAATAATCAATGCCTTCTCTGCGCGATAGCAATGGAGATATTATCGAAGACAGTGCTGCCAAAGGAGAGCTACTAGACACAGCCTTCCGAAATGCCTTCACAAAAGAAGACGAAGTTAATGTTTCAGAATTCGAATCAAGAACAGCTACCAATATGAGTAACGTAGAAGTAAATATCCTCGGATTAATGAAGGAACTTTAATCACTTAATATAAGAAAGTCTTCTGGTCCAGACTGTATACCGATTAGGTTCCTTTCGGAGTATGCTGATGCATTAGCTCCATACTTAACAATCCTATACAACCGTTCGCTGGACGGAAGATCAGTACCCAAAGACTGCAAAGTAGCAAAGGTCACACCAATATTCATGAAAGGTAGTAGGAATAATCCACTTAATCACAAACCTATATCATTAATATTTTAAAGATTGTTCGATGAACCCTCTGACAGGTACGTAAATGTGGTTTGGAGAGTATCCATGTAGATGTAGATGTTCACAGCAATTTGTATTGTCTTTGCATGGTTTTTGTTTACTCTATCATCTTAGAACAAATGCCGAGAAGCGATGGCAATTTGCCTCATATGAAAAATCGAAGAGATAGATGTCTATTTAACAGAGGATTTTGTCGCTGCTCTGAGGCAGTTATGTATACACCTTGATCCTAGGCAAATAGCCTAGAATCGATGCTAACATGCCACATTGACGGAAAATCTTAATAATCTGCTAGCCAGAAAAATTTAAATTACTGCTTTCTGTCACTTCTCTGACAATGGTTCTTTTCTACAATTTGATCACAACCGAAATTCTGAGAAGCGATACTATCAGAATACATGGACGAAGTGCGGTAAAAACAGCTAATGCATGGTCGTTTGTATCACTGCTCTTCTGAACTTGTATTTCCAAGCTCTGTCTCTATACTGTCATATAAGAATAAACGCCAAGAAGCGATAGAAATTGGTCCGATGGGGGAAAAAACAAGATGTTTGTCAATATAACAGCGATTTTTAGCAAAGCTCTGTGGCACATTTTGTCCAGGTTTTGCGTCTTACACCTTTACCTTAGAGAAATGGTCTAGAAGCGATTAATGACAGGCCACTTTGGTGAAATCCAACATAATCGGATAACCACAGAATTTTAAATTACTACATACTGGCACATTCCTGACATTGTTTTGTCTTCATGTTGATCTCAGCCAGCAAGTCGAAAAGTGATAGCAACACAACACGTCGACGAAACGCTGCACAAGTAGCCCATGCGTAGACGTTCGTATCGTTGCTCATCATGTCCTGTCTTTTCATGCTTTGTGTCAATACTGTGATCTTAGAGTGAATGCCACGGTAAGTACTCTGATGGACACGAAAAGAAATAGGTTTCTCTTTACTTCAGAGGTTTACCGCTTCTCTGTGTCAGTTTTCTGTTCACGTTCTGTGTCTACACCTTAATCTTAGATAAATGGCGTAGAAGCAATAGTGGCAGGTCATGAGAGTGAAATCTTCTACTTTTCTATGTATAAAAGGCAATGTCCTGACTGACTGACTGACTGACTCGTCATCGCCCAGCCCAAACCGCTAACGATAGAAACTTGAAGTTTGGAGAAGGTGTGGATCTTGTACTGTTGGCGTCGTTTAAGAAGGGATTTTTCGAAACTCTAGCCCTAAGGTGGTGAAATAGGGGATGAAGGGCTTTTTTTAAAAAAAAGTGTCGCTATTAAGGCAATTTTGAAGCTAGACCTATGAAAACTGTTTTTTGGTTTCTCGGTCAGAAATAAAGAAATACGTATTTCACCATTTTTGGAAATTTAACTCTATAAGAGTGAAAAAGTGGGTGAAAGTAAATTTAAAGCTACATCTGTGATTATTAGTATTTGACTTCTCGGTTACAAATAAAAAATAAGTGTGTCAGGGATTTTGGAAATTGAACCCCAAAGGGTTTGAAATAGGGGATGAGACTTTTTTATGAAAATATTTTATGTGAAAGCGCTTTTAAAGCTAAATCTCTGAAAATTTAAATTTGGCTTCACAGAAATAAAAGAAAAATACGTGTTCTACTGTTTTTAGAAGTTCAAACCCTAAGGGGGTGAAATGGGAGATGAAAGTTTTTATGGAAATATTTCATCTTGCAAGCATTTTTGAAGCTAAATCTATGAAAATTTGTATTTGGCTTCTCCGTTAGAAAAAAAAAAAAAAAACAACATTGACATGCCACTGTTTTTGGAAATTCAACTCCTAAGGGGGTGAAATAGGGTCAGGGCTGGTTCGCTGAGCCATCATCGCCGAGCCAAAACCGCTAACGATAGAAACTTGAAGTCTGGAGAGCGTGTGGACCTTATGCTGTAGGCATCGTTTAAGAAGGGATTGTCTGAAATTCCACTCCTAAGGGGGTGAAATAATGGATGAAAAAATGTCGCTGTTAAGAAAAATTTTAAAGCTAACTAGAACTACGAAAACTAGTATTTCATTTCTCAGTCAGAAAACAAAAAAATACATGTTTCAGCATTTTTGGAAATGCAACCACTAAGGGGGTAAAACAGTGGATGAAACCTTTTTTGAAAATAAATAATTACTAAAGAACTACCAAAGGATTTCTCCAGTTACATCTGCGACAATAGGTATTTGACTTCTCGGTTAGAAATTTAAAAAAAATATTTGTTTCTGTGTTAGTAGAAATTCAACCCCTAAGGGAGTGCAATACAGGATTAAAATTTTTAAGAAAATATTTGGTTACGTTAAATAAATTTTAAAGCTAAATTTATGAAAATTGGTTTTTCACTTCTCTGTTATATGTAGAGAAATATTTGTTAGGTGATGAAACTTGGTACGGAAATGTCTCCACAAGAATGCAAAAGGCATGATTAACTAAAACTTTGGACTCCAGCTATCAGCGTTTTGGTCAGAAGTACATTCGGAATAGACTATGTTCATATGGCCTTATTAGAGTGAAAAACGTAGGTGTTGAAAGTTGTGAACATAAAAATTTGATTAAACCAAAAAAAAAAAAAATCTCTGCAGACCATAAAGTCTACGCGAGCGAACCAGCGGCCGCTAAGCTAGTGTGACATAATCGGCTAGCCACAGAATTTAAAATAACTGGTTTCTGGCACATTTCTGATATCGTTTTGTATCTACACTTTGATCTTAACCAGATGCACTATAAGCGATGGTAGCGGGTCACATAGAAGAAATCCGAAATTATGGTAGCTATAGAGTTTTAAATCGCTACTTTCCTGCACTTCTCTGAGAATATTTCGTGCCTACTCATTGATCTTAGCCAAAAGGGCGAGATGTGACAGAAACAGGAGACAAGGGCGAAACCCGCTATTAGCAGCCAGTGCATAGAAGAGTGTATCGCTGCTCTTCAGAACTTGTCCTTTCTTGCTTTGTATCTACTTATTCATGTTAGATTAAAGGACAAGAAGCGAAAGTAATTTGTCTCGTGGTCAAACTAACTAGACAGATGTCTAATTAATATAGGTTTTTATCGCTGCTCTGTAGCATTCGCTGTTCACGTTTGTGTTGACACCTCGATCTTAGATAAACGTGCTAGAAGCAATGGGAGCAGGTCTCGTGGGTAAAATCCAAGTTAATGAGCTAGGCAAAGAATTTTAAATCACTGTATACTGGCACTGTTCTGACAGCGTTTTGCGTCTATACTTTTACCTTATCCAGGAGGTGGAAAAACGATAGTAACAGGACACGCGAGCGAACTCGGACTTAAGCAGCCTTTGAGGAGAGGTTTGTGTTGCTGCTCTTCAGAACTCCTCTATTTGTGCTTTATGGGACACACATACATCACAGAACAATGGCAAAAAGCTACGTTAATTGGTGTCACGGCCCAAAAGCCAATATACCATATCACTTCACAGAGGTTTTTATCGCTCCACTGCGGCAGTTTTCGGTTCACATTTTGCGTCTATGCGTCGATCTTAGCCAAATGGCCAAAAAGACGATGTTAGCAAGTCACATGGGTGAAATACGAGGTGAAGAGGAAGCCATAGCTTTCCTGAATTTCCCTGATAACACTTTGGAAGCTTCCTTTGACTTAGCCAAAACTCCCAGAAGCGAAAGTAACAGCAGGCACGATCGAAACCTACTGTGAGAAGTTAGTGCTGAGTGGTTTGTACCGCTGCTATCAGGACTTGATTTATCATGGGTTATATCTACGCCTTCATACTAGAACAAATTCAGAATAGGGATTATACACTGAAGCGCCAATGAAACTGGTATAGGCATGCGTATTCGAATACAGAGATATGTAAACACGCAGAACGCAGCATTACAGTCGGCAACGCCTATATAAGATAACAAGTGGCTGACGCAGTTGTTAGATAGCTTACTGCTGCTACAATGGCAGGTTATCAAGAATTAAGTGAGTCTGAACGTGGTGTCACAGCAAGGCACCACACTTGCTAGGTTGCAGGCTTCGAATCGGCCGCGGTCCGTCAGTACACATCGGACCCGCGAGTCGCCACTGTCGACGGTAGCAGACGGAGCGCCGCCACTTGGCTGGTCTTACGAGACAAGCTAGCGCACTGGCCAGTTCTACAGACCACTTTAATAGGAATGGTTCACTTGTTATAGCTTCAGAGATCTCATTTACAGAAACGGTAGTTAGCATAAGCTTCAGCCAAGTCAGTAGTTACGACCTAGCCAGGCGCCACATACAGTTTATGCATTGACAACTGATCTATATGTGTGAAGCAATCAGAATTGTAAAGAAGTATTCGCAGTTCAGTATATAACTGCACTTGTAAATATTATTGTGCAAAGTCAAAATCGACGTTCACTGCTGATGCTGAATTAAACCTAAGTATTTAATTGTATTCCTGCCTACTAACTTTCTAACCACCTAAGATGTTCCAGATACATCCCGTCAAGTATAGTTCATTGATCCTCACGGCAGCCTACGTGATCAACGCGTGCAATTAATGGCCACACCTCGTGATCAGACTAAGAGTCAAATTGCATGACTCAGCCGGGTCACCCTTTTTCCATGAGGCCCATAGTTTCGCCTCATACATAACAGTTTGAACGTGGTGTTATAGTCGGCGCACGAGCTATGGGACACAACATCTCGGAGGTAGCTATGAAATGGGAATTCTCCCGTACCATCATTTCACGAGAGTACCACGAATATCAGAATTCCAACAAAACATCAAATCTGCGACATCACTGCTGGCGGAAAAAGATCACGCAAGGGCGAGGCCAACGACGACAGGAGAATCGTTCAACCAGACAGAAGTGCAGCCCTTCCGCAGGTTGCAGCAGATTTCAATCCTGGGCCATCAACAAGTGTCACCGTGCGAAACATTCAACGAAACATTATCGATATGGGCTTTCGGAGCCGAAAGCCCACTCATAAGCTGCCCTTGATAACGGCATGACACAAAGTTTTTCGCTTCGCCTGAGCTCGCCAACACCGAGGTTGGACTATCGATGAGTGGAAACATGCTGCCTAGTCGGACGAGTCGCGTTTAGAATTGTATCGAGCGGTTGGACGTGTGCGAGTATGGAGACGCCCTCATGAACCCATGCACCCTGCATGTCAGCAGGGGACTGTTCAACCTGGCGGAGGCTCTGTAATGGTATGGGGCGTCTGCAGTTGGAATCATATGGGACCCCTGATACGTCTAGATACGACTTTGATAGGTGACAAGTTCGCAAACATTCTGTTTGATCATCTGCATCTATTCATGTCCATTGTGCATTCCTACGACTTGGGCAATTCCAGCAGGACAATGCGACATTCTACACGTCCAGAATTGCTACAGCATCGCTCCAGGAACACTCTTCTGAGTTTAAACATTTCCGCTGGCCACCCAACTCCCCAGACATAAACATTATTGAACATATCTGGGATGCCTTGCAACGTGCTGTACAGAGGACATCTCTTTCCCCTTGTACTCTTATGGATTTATGGTCAGCCCTGGAGGATTCATGGTGTCGATTCCCTCCAGCAGTATTTCAGACATTAGTTGAGTCCATGCCACATCCTATTGCGGCACTTCTGAGTGCTCGTGGGGACCCTACACGATATTAGTTAGGCAGGTGTGCCAGTTTCTTTGGCTCTTCAGTGTATTTAATTTCAATGAAAAAAGGAAGTTTTATGTCTCTATCGAACAGATGTTTTTCTCGCTGGCCTGCGGCACTTCACTCTTCACGTTTTGTGTCTACGCTTTGACCGAAGACCAGTGCCTAACAGCACGCAGATTCCGAGTCTGAACACTCGCGCCTACTCACGCTCTTACTCGCGAGCAGAGCAGCGGCGACGTGATGGGGGCGAGGGAAATGTGCGTCCGCGCCGTTCGTTCGTGACAACGAGGGAGAGACGCCAACTGTGAAATATGGGTCAGCTTTGGCATAGCAGCAGTGGCGAGTCTGTCGTGTGTAATACCGAAATATCTTCGTATTTCAAACCCGTATAAGAGGAATATTAACTTTTGACTCAAAACTATAGATACGCAAATTGGCAGCTTGAAGAAGGAAATCAACCTCATTTTCCTAAATTATCGTCCGTGCAAGATGCTGTTCTGAACAAAGACTTTCAACGTTATTCACATATTTTAGTTTACGTTAAGGAAGAGTTTGAGGAACATTTTCAAGATGTGATGGAATTAGAAAGTGATTTCGATATGTTCTACTGGCCACATTCAGCGAATATAGAAAATATTCAGTCTGAACTACAACTAGAAATTATTGACCTATTGTATGATTTAAGACGAAGACAAATGGCTGTACAAGAAAAAGATCTTGGTATTCTATAGACGCGTCCCATAAAATAGATTTCCTCGTTTTCTCAAACAGGCTGCTGCAACAACGTCAATGTTCGGTTTCACGTATGTTTGTGAACAATGGTTCTCTGCGATGAAAATTAATAAAACGTACCTCAGAAACTCGCTGTCGGGTCATAATCTTAACTGCACGCAGCTTTTACAACGTCTACAAGAACAATTACTCCGAGCATAGAACCAAGTACTAAGGAGAAAAATGCTATAGAACCGAGAACCCCCCTTTTCAATGACTCGTTGTTATATAATGTTTCCTGAAACCTGTGATGAACAGCTAGTTCAGCAATCCACACGCAGTGGTAATATCATAGGACCTATAGCTACAAACAGGTCGGACCTTATCGACAAAATCTATGTAGAAACGAGGATTAGCGATCATGATGTCATTATAGCAACTATGATTACGAATGGTTAACACAGTCAGGAAGGCCAGGAGGGTGTTTCTGCTAGACAGAGCACATAAGCAGTTATTAACATCTCATTTAGACAGTGAATTGGCATCAGTTAGTTCCAATAATATGGATGTAGATGAATTACGGGCAAAGTTTAAGCACATAGTAAATCGCGGTCTGTAGAGTTACGTGCCTAGTAAGTGGATAAAAAATGGAAATGTTCCACCATGGTTTAATAACGAAATTTGGAAAAATGCTGAAGAATCAGAAGCTGTAGCACTCTCGGTTCACAAGAGAACGCGCAAATGGCAACAAACAATGGTTAGTAGAGATTCGTGTGTCTATGAGAAGATCTGTTCGTGAAGGACATACGAATACCACAATCATACCTTAGCAAAAGATCTGGTAGACAACAAGAGAAAATTATAGTACTCTGTAAAATCGCTAAGTGGGTCTAAGGATTTTATCCAGTGACTTGTTGACCAATCTGCGGTGACAGCTGAAGGTAGCAAAACAGAAGAAGAAGTTTTAAATTTCACATTTAAGAAATCACTCACTCAGGATAATCGTACAAACACAGTTGTTTAGCCACCGAACAGACTCCCGTGTGGACGACATAGAAATAAGCTGGCGTCGAGAAGCAACAGAAAGAGTTGAAAGCAAATAAGTCACCGCCACCGACGCCAACAATAGAGAGCCACTACCACTGACGCGCATCACCGACGATCGAGAGCCGTGAGCCACGACTACCCGCTGTACCACGATCTGACATATTCTGTCATATCGGAACTGAAGCACCATCCTGCAATCGATGTTAACAATCGAGAGCCACGGCCACCCACACTGCCACCGACGCAGACGATCGAGAGCCGCGAGCGCTTACCACCCCGCTTACCACCCCGTCACCGACGCCAACAATAGAGAGCCACGACCACCGACGCGCATCACCGACGATCGAGAGCCGTGAGCTCCGACTACCCACTGGACCACGACTTGACATATTCTGTCATATCGGAACTGCAGCACCATCCTGCCATCGACGTTAACAATCGAGAGCGACGGCCACCCCCATTGCCACCGACGCAGACGATCAAGAGCCACAAGCCACGACCAAGCGCTGACCACCCCGCCACCGACGCCAGCAGTAGAGAGCCACGACCACCGACGCGCATCACCGACGATCGAGAGCCGTAAGCCACCACTACCCACTGGACCACGACTTGACATATTCTGTCATATCGGAACTGCAGCACCATCCTGACACCGATGTTAACAATCGAGAGCCACGGCCACCCACACTGCCACCGACGCAGACGATCGAGAGCCGCGAGCCACGACCAAGCGCTGACCACCCCGCCACCGACGCGAACAATAGAGAGCCACGACCACCGGTGCGCGACACCAACGATCGAGAACCGTGAGCCACGACTACCCACAGGACCACGAATTGACATATTCTGTCATATCGGAACTGAAGCACCATCCTACCATCGATGTTAACAATCGAGAGCCACGGCCAACCACATTGCCACCGACGCAGACGATCAAGAGCCACAAGCCACGACCAAGCGCTGACCACCCCGCCACCGACGCCAACAATAGAGAGCCACGACCACCGACGCGCATCACCGAAGATTGAGAGCCGTGAGCCACGACTACCCACTGGACCACGACTTGACATATTCTGTCATATCGGAACTGCAGCACCATCCTGACATCGATGTTAACAATCGAGAGCGACGGCCACCCCCATTGCCACCGACGCAGACAATCGAGAGCCGCGAGCCACGACCAAGCGCTTACCACCCCGCCACCGACGCCAAAAATAGAGAGCCCCGACCACAGACGCGCGACACCGACGGTCGAGAGCCGCGAGCCACGACCAAGCGCTGACCACCCTGCCACCGACGCCAACTATAGAGAGCCAGGACCACCGATGCGCGACACTGACGATCAAGAGCCGTGAGCCACGACTACCCGCTGGACCACGGCTTGACATATTCTGTCATATCGGAACTGAAACACCATCCTGACATCGATGTTAACAATCGAGAGCGACGGCCACCCCCATTGCCACCGGCGCAGACGATCAAGAGCCACAAGCCACGACCAAGCGCTGACCACCCCGCCACCGACGCCAGCAGTAGAGAGCCACGACCACCGACGCGCATCACCGACGATCGAGAGCCGTAAGCCACCACTACCCACTGGACCACGACTTGACATATTCTGTCATATCGGAACTGCAGCACCATCCTGACATCGATGTTAACAATCGAGAGCCACGGCCACCCACACTGCCACCGACGCAGACGATCGAGAGCCGCGAGCCACGACCAAGCGCTGACCACCCCGCCACCGACGCGAACAATAGAGAGCCACGACCACCGGTGCGCGACACCAACGATCGAGAACCGTGAGCCACGACTACCCACAGGACCACGAATTGACATATTCTGTCATATCGGAACTGAAGCACCATCCTACCATCGATGTTAACAATCGAGAGCCACGGCCACCCACATTGCCACCAACGCAGACGATCAAGAGCCGCGAGCCACGACCAAGCGCTTACCACCCCGCCACCGACGCCAAAAATAGAGAGCCCCGACCACAGACGCGCGACACCGACGGTCGAGAGCCGCGAGCCACGACCAAGCGCTGACCACCCCGCCACCGACGCCAACTATAGAGAGCCAGGACCACCGATGCGCGACACTGACGATCAAGAGCCGTGAGCCACGACTACCCGCTGGACCACGGCTTGACATATTCTGTCATATCGGAACTGAAACACCATCCTGACATCGATGTTAACAATCGAGAGCGACGGCCACCCCCATTGCCACCGGCGCAGACGATCAAGAGCCACAAGCCACGACCAAGCGCTGACCACCCCGCCACCGACGCCAGCAATAGAGAGCCACGACCACCGATGCGCGACACCCACGATCGAGAGCCGTGAGCCACAACTACCCGCTGGACCAGGACTTGACGTAATCTGTCATATCGGAACTAAAGCACCATCCTGCAATCGATGTTAACAATCGAGAGCCACGGCCACCCACACTGCCACTAACGCAGACGATCAAGAGCCACGAGCCACGACCAAGCGCTGATCACCCCGCCACCGACGCCAACAATAGAGAGCCACGACCACCGACGCGCATCACCGACGATCGAGAGCCGTGAGCCACGACTAACGCGCTGGACCACCGCTTGACATATTCTGTCATATGGGAACTGACGTTGCCTTCCGAATTCGACTGGAATTTCGTGGTGTGACAAACATAGATATATGTATCAGTAACTGATTGTGTTCTTTCAGTCATAATACTTTGTGTCTACACTTTCATCTTAGAATGAAGGAAAAGAAGTGACGCGAGGATGGACTAACAGTATACTGTTTATAGGAATGGACTTTGGCTTGCGGATTTCACTTCAATTTCTGTGGTGAGAGTAACAAACATACATGTGTCAGTAACTGAGTGTGTTCTTTTAGTCATAATACTTTGTGTCTACACTTTCACCCTAGAATAAAGGTCAAAAAGTGTAGGCATTTAGTGTATAATTAATATAGGTTTTTATCGCTGTTCTATGGCATTTTTCTGTTCACGATTTCTGTCTATACGTTGATACTACCCAAATGGCCTAGAAGCAATGGCAGTAGGTCGCATGCTGAAATCCGAGATAATCTCCTACAGACATAATTTTAAATCGCTGCTTTGTGCCATATCTCTTATATCGTTTTGTGTCTGCACTTTGATTATAACTTGCGTCGACGCTTTGATGGTAGCCAAAACGTCGAGAAGAGACTGTAACTGGACACGTAGCTGAAGCATGGTATAAGCAGCCAGTACATGGAGGTTCGTACCGCTGCTCTTCACAACTAGTCACTTCTTATTTTGTGTCTACACTTAACTTTAGAATAAAATTCGAGGAGCGATGGTAATTGTTATCAGCCCAAAAATACGAGATAGATTTATTAAAGGTTTTTATCACTGCTCTGTGAATGTTTTCAGGTCACATTTTGTGTCTACATCTTGATATCAGCCAAATGGCCTAGAATCGATGGAAGCGGTGACGTGGGTGAAATCCGAGATAATCGGCTAGCTACAGAATTTTAATTCACAGCTTTCGAGCACCTCTCTGATAAGGTTTACTGTCTACACTTCGATATTAGTCTAAAGGTAGAGGGTCTATAGTAACAGGGCACATAGACGAAACCCAGTACAAACAGCTACTGCTGTATTTTTGCATTTCTGATCCTGCGTTTCCATGGTTTGTGTCTACATTTTAATCTTAGAGTAAGGGCTGAAAAGTGATGGTAATTGATCTCAAGCGTTTAATACCAAGATAACAGACTATTTCATAGAGTGTTTCATCTCTGATCCGCTGCACTTTTCTGTTCACTATTTGTGTCTTCACTTTGAGCTTAGGCAGATTGCCTATAAACGACAAATGGGCAAAATCCGAGATGATCGGCGGCTAGCCACGGGGTTTTAAATCACTGGTTTCTGGCTGTTCTCTGTTATCATTGACTGGCTAAACATTGATTTTAGCCTAAATGTCAAGAGCGGTAATAAAAGGCACATGAGCGATACCTGGTAAAAGCAGCCAGTGCTTATAGGTCTGACTCGTCGCCCTTCAATTTCATGCTATGTGTCTACAGTTTCATCTTATGGCAAGGCCAAAACGCTATGGTAATTGTTCTCATGGGCAAAAAACCAAGATAGGTAGGTTTCTCATACAGACTAGTATCACCGCTCCGCGAAATTTTTGCGTTCACGTTTTGTGTCCCCACATTGATTTTAGCCAAATGCCTAGAAACAAGGGTAGCAGGTCACATGGGCAAAATCTGAGATAATCGACTTTCCACAATGTTTGAAATCATTGGTTTCCGGCACTGGTCTGATAATGTTTCCTGGATACCCATTGATCTTAGCCAAAAGGTCGAAAAGCGAAGCCTTGTGTTAGCACTTTCATCTTAGAATAAAGGCCAAGAAGTGCAGATACGACAGACCGATTGGTCTCATAGTCAAAAATACGAAATAGGTGTCTATTTTATACAGGTTGTTACCGCTGCTCTGTGACAGTTCGCGGTTCACGTTTTGGGTCTGCACTTTGAGCTAAGCCAAATGGCCTGGTGGCGTTGGCAGCATGTCTTATGATAGGGAATTGATATAATCGGCTATCTACAGAGTTTTAAACTACTTCATTCTGGTACTATCCTGATAACGTTTTGTGTCTAGTTTTTAATCTTACCCATGAGACCGAGAATCGATACACAAAACATGGGGGAAATCCAGTATAAGCAGCCACATCGGAGAGATTTTTATCTCTGCCCTCCACAGCTTATCATTTCATACTTTCATTTCGGTTACAGGCGGAAAAGTGATGGTAATTGGTCTCATAGGGAAAAAAGCAAGATAGTTGGCTATTTCATAGACGTCAATATCGTTGTTTTGTTGCACACCGTATCAGAGTTGACACAAAATTTCATCTTCCATTTTCAGTATTCGCATATATGTTGCAAAACACTTATGACAATGCAATGCATTTGTCACTACAACACCCTGCCTTGTTGGGATGCCGAAAGTCTCCCTACATCCCCACCAGCAACCTACTAAAGCATGTCACTCCAATGTGAATGATGCTCGAGAAGATTGCCGTTTCAGATTAGCACCTGAGTCGTGCAAAGAACAGCTAGTGTTTGTGACGAGGAAGGCACATTTGGAGTGAGCATGGCGGGCGGTAAGAGTAGATGGCGTCCCTCATTTCTCCATTTCAGCGATGTGACTTTTTAACAGAGTCAACAAATAATTTCAGCTGCCTTTCTTTACTCGTACTGCTGTGGTCTTCAGTCCAAAGACTGATCTGATGCATCTCTCCAGGCCACTCTGTCCCATTCAAGCTTCTTCACCTAAGAATAACTACTGAAACCTACATCCATCTGCATCTGCTAATTGTATTCATCTCTTGATATTCCTCTACCTTTCCTCCACCTTTCCCCCTCCCCTTACTTCCCATCAGAACTAAATTTGTGATTCCTGTGTACAGATCCCTTCTTTTAGTCAAGTTGCTCTACGCATTTCTTGTCTCCCAAACTCTATACAGTATCTCCTCATTAATTACCTGATCTACCCATCGAATCTTCAATTTCTTCTCTAGCACCACATTTCAAAAGCCTATACTACACTCCTGGAAATGGAAAAAAGAACACATTGACACCGGTGTGTCAGACCCACCATACTTTCTCCGGACACTGCGAGAGGGCTGTACAAGCAATGATCACACGCACGGCACAGCGGACACACCAGGAACCGCGGTGTTGGCCGTCGAATGGCGCTAGCTGCGCAGCATTTGTGCACCGCCGCCGTCAGTGTCAGCCAGTTTGCCGTGGCATACGGAGCTCCATCGCAGTCTTTAACACTGGTAGCATGCCGCGACAGCGTGGACGTGAACCGTATGTGCAGTTGACGGACTTTGAGCGAGGGCGTATAGTGGGCATGCGGGAGGCCGGGTGGACGTACCGCCGAATTGCTCAACACGTGGGGCGTGAGGTCTCCACAGTACATCGATGTTGTCGCCAGTGGTCGGCGGAAGGTGCACGTGCCCGTCGACCTGGGACCGGACCGCAGCGACGCACGGATGCACGCCAAGACCGTAGGATCCTACGCAGTGCCGTAGGGGACCGCACCGCCACTTCCCAGCAAATTAGGGACACTGTTGCTCCTGGGGTATCGGCGAGGACCATTCGCAACCGTCTCCATGAAGCTGGGCTACGGTCCCGCACACCGTTAGGCAGTCTTCCGCTCACGCCCCAACATCGTGCAGCCCGCCTCCAGTGGTGTCGCGACAGGCGTGAATGGAGGGACGAATGGAGACGTGTCGTCTTCAGCGATGAGAGTCGCTTCTGCCTTGGTGCCAATGATGGTCGTATGCGTGTTTGGCGCCGTGCAGGTGAGCGCCACAATCAGGACTGCATACGACCGAGGCACACAGGGCCAACACCCGGCATCATGGTGTGGGGAGCGATCTCCTACACTGGCCGTACACCACTGGTGATCGTCGAGGGGACACTGAATAGTGCACGGTACATCCAAACCGTCATCGAACCCATCGTTCTACCATTCCTAGACCGGCAAGGGAACTTGCTGTTCCAACAGGACAATGCACGTCCGCATGTATCCCGTGCCACCCAACGTGCTCTAGAAGGTGTAAGTCAACTACCCTGGCCAGCAAGATCTCCGGATCTGTCCCCCATTGAGCATGTTTGGGACTGGATGAAGCGTCGTCTCACGCGGTCTGCACGTCCAGCACGAACGCTGGTCCAACTGAGGCGCCAGGTGGAAATGGCATGGCAAGCCGTTCCACAGGACTACATCCAGCATCTCTACGATCGTCTCCATGGGAGAATAGCAGCCTGCATTGCTGCGAAAGGTGGATATACACTGTACTAGTGCCGACATTGTGCATGCTCTGTTGCCTGTGTCTATGTGCCTGTGGTTCTGTCAGTGTGATCATGTGATGTATCTGACCCCAGGAATGTGTCAATAAAGTTTCCCCTTCCTGGGACAATGAATTCACGGTGTTCTTATTTCAATTTCCAGGAGTGTATTTTACCATCCATAAATGACTCTCACACATAGCTCCACGTCAGACAAATACTTTCCTAACACCTTAACTATATTCGATGTTAACAAATGACTCTTCTTCAGAACAATTTTTGGTGCCATTAATAGTCCACATTTTATATCCTCTCTACTTCGGCCATCATTAGCTATTTTGCTGCCCAAGTAGCAACACTAGTCTACAACTTCTAATGTCTCGTTTCCTGGTCTTATTCCCTCAGTATCACCTGATTTAATTCGACTACATCCCATTATCCTTGTTTTGCATTTGTTGAAGCTGATCTTATATTCTTCCTTCAAGATGCTGTCCATCCCGTACAACTGCTCTTCTAAGTCCTTTGCTGTCTCTGACACTATTACAATGTCATCGGAAAACCTCAATTCCCACTCCAGATTTTTTTTTGTTTCCTTTGCTGCTTGCTCAGTGTACAGATTGAATAACAACGAGGATAGGCTACAATCCTGTCTAACTCCCTTCTCAACCACTGCTTCCATTTCATGCCACTCAGCTCTTATTTCAGAGAGTATTCACTCAACATGGTCAACAGCTTTCTACAAATGTACAAATGCTATAATCGTAGGTTTATCTTTCTGTAGCCTATCTTCTAAGATATGTCATGGGGTCAGTGCTGTTCGCGTGTCCCTGCATTTCTCCGGTATGCAAAATGATTTTCCCCGGACTCAGCCACTGCCAGGTTTTCCATTCTTCTGCAAATAATTCGTTTTACTATTTTGTCACCATTACTTATTAAATTACTAGTTGACACAGCCAGCACCAGTTCTCTGTGGATTGCTATTATTACAATCTTCTGTCACCTTTCTCATACGTTTTGCACACCAGTGGGAATAGTTTTTTCCCAAAGCTATTAGAAGTTCTGATGGAATGTCGTCTACTGCAGGGCCTTGTTTCGTCTTAGGGCTTTCAGTGTTCTGTATCATATCTCCTGTCCCATCTGCATCTAAGTTCTCTCCCTTTCTATAATATTACATTCAGGTCCATCTTCCTTGTATAGACCATGTATATCCTCCTTCCACCTTTCAGCTTTCCCTTATTTGCAAAGGACTGGTTTTCCATCCGGGCTTTTGATATTCATAAAGCTTCTTCTCTTTTCTCCAAAGGCTTCTTTAATTAGCCTGTATCTACCTTTCCCCTAGTGAAATGTGCTTCTAAATGCTTTCATTTTTCTTCTAGCCATTCCTGCTTAGGCATTTGGCATTCCCTGTTAGTCGTATTTTTTAGACGTTTGTATTCCCTTTTGTCTGATTCATTTGCTACACTTTTATATTTTCTCCTTTCATCAATTAAATTGAGTATTTTCTATGGTATCCAAGGATTTCTACTAACCCTTGTCTTTTTAGCTATTTGATCTTCTGCTGACTTCACTATTTCATCTCTCAAAGCTAACCATTCGCCTTCCACTGTGTTCATCTCCCCTGTTCTAGTGAACCGTCGCCTCATGGTCTCTCTTAAACTCTCATTCTTTCAACTTATCCAGATCCCATCTTCTTAATTTCCTACCTTTTTGCAGTTTCGTCAGTTTTACTCTATAGTTCATAATCAATAAATTGTGATCAGAGTCCACACCTGCCCCTGGAAATATTTCGAGAAATCTTTCGAAATGTATATCAAGTTTTCCGTAGGAACCCATCTCCGGAAACGTCATCCAACGACGCTACAGCGCGTCAAAGTTCGGCGCCTGTAAAAATATCTGTGGACAGGGTAGTTCCATGAGTACGTAAAATACTTTCAAGGATGATGGAGACGGGTAAACGTGTCAGTTCTGTGCACGGGAAATGTGTGCAAACCACTCCACAATTCGGCGTGTGTGGCACGAAGATGATTTTCACTCATAATGCCTACAGCAGGTTCACGCCACTAACCCAGACGATTTTCCAAGTGGAATTCAGTTCTGCCAGTGGTTTATGCAAAGGTGTGCCATTCAACCGGACTTTCCCAAACGTGTGCCTTTTACGGATGACGCATCCTTTACACGAGAGGCTATGTTCAACAGCCACAATCCACTCGTGTGGACAGGAGAAAATCCGCACTCCGCCTTTGTTCGTGGCCACCAAGAACGCTTCGCTGTCAACATCTGGGGCCGCTTGGTAGGCGATAATCTGGTTGGTCTATACATGTTCCCCAAGCGACTGAACGCAAAACAGATGCTTAATCTTTTTACGAGAAACTCCGCCAGAGTTGTTGGAATATGCACATGCAGTGCGAGTGCTTTTGGATGAAACCTTTCATGAGAACAGGATGACATCCGCTGACGTTTTCGTCTGTGGCCACCTGAAACCAGTTATCTATGAAGCACCCACTCAGACTGATATAGCGCTGATAGGGTGCAATATGGCAGCCTCCAATGCAATTCCAACGTTGACATGCGTGTTTGAGAGATTGCGACATTCACTCCAAGGTCGTTGCACGGAGTCCATTCGAGCAGGATGGCGTAATTTTGAGCACTTTTTGTAACTGTTTTCAAATAAAGGTTATAAAACTTCATCCCGCTACTCATTTACCTTGATGCCACAAATACATTGAAAACGTTACATTGCAGATCTGCTACTATGACGGCTCGGATGGCATGTTGTGTGTGTACTGTCTTGGCAGCGCGTGGTGTTGTTTAACGATGCCTAGCGCTGTACGCTAAGGGATGCGTTCATGGGTTACTATCCGGATTATGCTTGTTATGCCCACTCTACCAGCTCTCTCATTTTCTACATTCATTTCCGATGCACCCAGTACATACATTTACAGGCGCCCGCGCCTATAACTTTGACGCCCTGTAGCGTCGTTGCAAGACATTTCCGGACATGGGTTCTTCCGTAAAGTTTGATCTATTAAGTTCGCCCTACAACCTCTGGAAGTGTGTAACATGAATCATGAAACACGCTGTTTATAACTTCAGCCTATCCATTTCTCTTTTTAAATGTTCTAACCTACCTGCCGGGTTAAGTGATCTAACGTTCCACTCTCTGACCCGTAGACCGCTGGTTGTTTTTCTCCTGACGACGACATCCTCCTGAGTAGGTCAGCCCGGAAGTCTGAATAAGGGACTAACTTACCTCCGGAATATTTTACCCAAGAGTACACTATCATCATTTAGCCTTACAGTAGAACTGCATGCCCTCGGGGAAAAGCCGTTCACAATACCTGCACAGCAACGCAATTTTGGTTGATGTCAGTCAACCAAATGGCTCTGAGCACTATGGGACTTAGCATCTCAGGTCATCAGTCCCCTAGATTTAGAACTAGTTAAACCTAACTAACCTAAGGACATCACACACACCCATGCCCGAGGCAGGATTCGAACCGGCGACCGTAACAGCAGCGCGTATCATTCAATCATCCAGGCCTCTGCAACTACTGTAAAGGCTGCTACCCATCCTCAGGAACTACACATTTGTCTGGTATCTCAATAGATACCACTCTCCTTTACTCGTAAACGTGTTGTGAAATAGTAACGAAACTGAAATGGACTCATCAGTAAGTCATAATGTCTCTGTGGACTGTCGACAGTCTCGCTCCCCCGCACCAGCAAGCGCCGTAAAGCCCATCGTCCCATTGCGATTGACACTTGAGAAGATTGGCATTTAAGTTTAAACTGTAAGCCGTACAAGTAGCAGCTAGTGTTTGTACCGAGAAAGGCACATTTGGAATGAGCAAGGCAGGCTGCGAGGGGAGGAGGTGGTGGCCCTAATTTCTCCACTTAAGGAGAAACGTAAAGCTATATTTAACGCTGAAGGCGTCAATCATGATATTCTGATCTTTTACCGGAGCTGAAATGAAATTTCATTTACCATTTTCTATTTTAGCCTTGCAGCTTCGTACATCGTCGATCGCTTCACGCCAGCAGTTAACCACCTCAAAAATGCAGTATGTCACGGGTGGCGCCAATCTAGATGGGGCTTGAGCCACGCCTGCCGGTGTTCTGCAGCACCATCGCTACGCAGTGGTTATGAAATACGGCCACGTGAGACAGGCGAGACTGTTCAGATCGTGGGAGTTCTACTTCTGCTTCTAGTGGATGGAATCGTCGAAACCTCACTCTGCCGAGCTTATGTCAAACAAGAGTGTACTGAATGTTGAGCTGTATCCAGGAGACAAGAGTTAGACAAGAGTTGGTAGTAACTGCACTTAAAACTTGCAGCGTTAGAGAACTGCAGATTTTCTGTCTCTCGTAGCACAGTGTTTTCGACTCCTTCCTCGCGTTCCAGTGGCCACTAAGCGACCAGGATACGTTGTGTTGACATACTGCGTCACTGGCCGTACGGAATGTGTAGGAGCTCCGTCATGCTGAAAGTGTACACGAGCTCGTGTTGCCGGCCGTTGTGGCCAAGCGGTTCTGGGCGCTTCAGTCTGGAATCGCCCTGCTGCTACGGTCGCAGGTTCGAATCCTGCCTCGGGCATGAGTGTGTGTGATGTCCTTACGTTAGTTAGGTTTAAGTAGTTCTAAGTCTAGGGGACTGATGACCTCAGATGTTAAGTCCCATAGTGCTTAGAGCCATTTTTTTGAGCTCGCGTTGCCAAAGGGATATCCTCCACGTATTCCGGTACCACATTTTGAAGAAACTCAAGATACCGTGTCCCAGTAAGACGGTTATCTAAAACAAATGGATGGATGAGTTAGGCGTAAATAATACACGTTGCCTGAGAAACGTCTTGGAAAATTCGTTCCCACAGTAGCGTGCACATTTTCATTTGGCCATACATGAGAATTGCGCGTGTTGTTGACTCCATTGCGGGTAAATGTTAACTTATCGATGAACAGAATAGGTGGAATTAATCGCTCATTGGCAATGATCCCATGACAGAATTCTTGCCAGGCGGCAGCAGCTTCTTCATGCAGATGTTGTATAGTCTGCCGATGAAAGGGATACAGACCGTGCTCGTGTACTGTGCGTATCACTCGTGTTTGTGGAATAAGACGTTGCGCAGCAATTCTTCTAGAGCTAGTAGTAGGATTGCGTTCCAATACTTGAAGAATATTCTCAACGTCATTGTAATTTTGTTGTAGGGGAGGTTCAGAGACAACATTTACGCTGGGAAGCGTACCACTCTCACGCAATCCGTGAAACACGCTGCGAAACGCCCTGCTATCTGGCACTGCGATTCGGAAATCGTTTTTGGTATTCTCATAAGGCAGCTCTGGAATTCCCATTGGACCAACCATAGACAAACACCACATCAGCATACTCTGCATGTGTGAAGATCCGTGGCATTTGCACTACACAAAACTGTATTCGTTGTTCACGTAACAACACTGTAGTACTACGATAAGCACTGTCGTACTGAGACATGAGGTAAACAACTGCACCAAGTGCAAGTGAACTGCGTACTGACACGATTAGTAAGTACGACGCTACATGTTTCCCGTTCCTAGTTGTTTTCATTGGTTTACCCGGAAACGGTTAAGGAAAGGGTATATGTTTATCAGGAGTTTTTTTATTCAGAATCACCACTAGTATCACCCCTCAACGCATGTACCATTCCTCCTGACTCACTCTGTATACAGGGTGGTCAGAAAATGTCTGAAACGTTTGTCGTGATGTTGTAGGGCAGGTTGTACTGAGACATAAATGTTAATAAAAAATGCTATACGTTGCTCCGTTTCCGAGTTATTTAGCATAGAATTTAGCCAATCTGGGCGTCGCGCGCTCACATTCAAGCGGCCTGCCAGGGGCGGTGTTGCCCAACGAGTGCTCTGTTTGGTTAGCAGAAACTTGAATTTACGCGCGCGACGATCTGATTGGCTAACTTCAATGCTAAATAATTCGGCAACGTCGCAACGTATCGAATTTTTTCTTAACATTTACGTCTCACTACAACTTTCCCTACAATATCACTACAAGCGTTTCAGATTTTTTCTGACCACCCTGTATACAGGGTGAGTCACCTAACGTTACCGCTGGATATATTTCGTAAACCACATCAAATACTGACGAATCGATTCCACAGACCGAACGTGAGGAGAGGGGCTAGTGTAATTGGTTAATACAAACCATAAAAAAATGCACTGAAGTATGTTTTTTAACACAAACCTACGTTTTTTTAAATGGAACCCCGTTAGTTTTGTTAGCACATCTGAACATATAAACAAATACGTAATCAGTGCCGTTTGTTGCATTGTAAAATGTTAATTACATCCGGAGATATTGTAACCTAAAGTTGACGCTTGAGTACCACTCCTCCGCTGTTCGATCGTGTGTATCGGAGAGGACCGAATTACGTAGGGATCCAAAGGAAACGGTGATGGACCTTAGGTACAGAAGAGACTGGAACAGCACATTACGTCCACATGCTAACACCTTTTTATTGGTCTTTTTCGCTGACGCACATGTACATTACCATGAGGGGTCAAGTACACGTACACACGTGGTTTCCGTTTTCAATTACGGAGTGGAATAGAGTGTGTCCCGACATGTCAGGCCAATAGATGTTCAATGTGGTGGCCATCATTTGCTGCACACAATTGCAATCTCTGGCGTAATGAATGCCGCACACGCCGCAGTACATCTGGTGTAATGTCGCCGCAGGCTGCCACAATACGCTGTTTCATATCCTCTGGGGTTGTAGGCACATCACGGTACACATTCTCCTTTAACGTACCCCACAGAAAGAAGTCCAGAGGTGTAAGATCAGGAGAACGGGCTGGCCAATTTATGCGTCCTCTACGTCCTATGAAACGCCCGTCGAACATCCTGTCAAGGGTCAGCCTAGTGTTAATTGCGGAATGTGCAGGTGCACCATCATGCTGATACCACATACGTCGACGCGTTTCCAGTGGGACATTTTCGAGCAACGTTGGCAGATCATTCTGTAGAAACGCGATGTATGTTGCAGCTGTTTGGGCCCCTGCAATGAAGTGAGGACCACTGAGGTGGTCGCCAATGATTCCGCACCATACATTTACAGTTCACGGTCGCTGTCGCTCTACCTGTCTGAGCCAGCGAGGGTTGTCCACGGACCAGTAATGCATGTTCCGTAGATTCACTGCCCTGTGGTTTGTGAAACCCGCTTCATCGGTAAACAGGTAGAACTGCAACGCATTCTCTGTTAATGCCCATTGACAGAATTGCACTCGATGATTAAAGTCATCACCATGTAATTGCTGATGTAGCGACACATGAAACGGGTGAAAACGGTGACGATGCAGTATGCGCATGACACTGCTTTGACTCAGTCCACCGGCTCTCGCAATGTCCCGTGTACCCATGTGTGGGTTCATGGCAACAGCATCTAACACACCAACTGCACCCGCTTCTCCTGTGACGGGCCTGTTACGGACCCGTTTGCGTGCTACGACCATACCTGTTGCATACAGTTGGCGGTAGATGTTTTGCAATGTGCGGCACGTTGGATGCTCTCTGTCCGGGTACCGTTCTGCATTCACCCTGCAGGCTTCAGCTGCATTTCGTCGACACTCGCCATAGATGAGTATCATCTCCGCCTTTTCAGAGTTCGAATACACCATGGTCACAGTTCCTACAACACTACACTATCACATACGTTTGGTAACACGGTGTACTACAGTTGGTCTGCGTGCGGAGACGAATGCAGAATAACAATAGCAGCAAGAGCTACATGCGGACACTGCGACAGCTAGACCAAACCACAACAGTGCACTACAGCCACACTCGTAAACACGGTCGTCATCGTAAACATGTTCCTGAAGATGCTGCTCGCCGACCGTGGTCCGTGTTTGTTACAACACGCAACTGAACGTCGGTGGTTTCAAGCGTCAACTGTATGTTACAATATCTCCGGATGTAATTAACATTTTACAATGCAACAAACGGCACTGACTAAGTATTTGTTTATATGTTCAGATGTGCTAACAAAAGTAACGTGGTTCCATTTAAAAAAACGTAGCTTTGTGTTAAAAAACATGCTTCCGTGCATTTTTGTATGGTTTGTATTAAACAATTACACTAGCCCCTCTCCTCACTTTCGGTCTGTGGAATCGGTTCGTCAGTATTTGATGTGGTTTACGAAATATATCCAGCGGTAACGCTAGGTGACTCACCCTGTATATAATACCACGCTTGTTAACTTCAGTCAAAGCAGAAACGAGAGCAATGAGAGGTAAGTGTTCTGTCATTACTAAATAAAGAGTCATGTTTACTGACTGTGAGTGTGTTTATCAGCTGACGTTCTCTGCGTCCAGCTAGATGCACAAAAGGAGAATACAGCAGTGGCGTCTAATAGGCAAGCTCTCTTCGTTCGCTGTTGCATAGTGTGGTCTCTTTCAACAATGTTTTTGTGTGTTAGTTCAGTAAGAGTGAAAAGCACTCTGTCCCTATTCCGGTGACGGACTTGTCATTAACTCAAATATTGGAGTTATAGGGGCAGCGTTTTGACCAGCTCTTGCAAGCGCTTCAAGGAGTGTTGCAAGCAGCAGCAGAGCAACAACTGCCGCCCTCACGAGTTCAAGTTCAACCTGTGCATCAAGAGGCTCAAGTGACTAAGTTGCGCGAGTTTGTGGAGCAAGGCGAAGACTACGAGAAATATGTGGCCTCGCTTACAGCATGCTTACAGCATCACAGGTGTGTATTGATCATTTCTTGTCCACGGGGACGTGGAAATTTATCGTTGGCTGTGTAAGTATTTTCGGCCGTTCGTCCTGACGAAGTAAATGTGGCAGCTGCTAGGTATAAATTGCTTCGCCTCAAACAACAACCTGGACTATCCTATAAACAGTGGGTCGGAGAATTTTGTGGGTTAGTAAGACAATTTCAGTTCAAGTGTTCTTGTGGCTTATGTTATAGTGGCGTTATGCTTAGGAATGTCCGCCTCCTTACCTGAATGGTCAGTGCTTCTAACTGCCATGCAGCAGGCACCGTTTCAATCGCTGGCCGGGTCGGAGATTTTCTCTGCTCGGGGTATTGTGTTGTCCTCATCATCGTCACCTATTGTGGTGTCAACTGCAAAGACTTGCAACTCGGTGGCCGAACTTCCCCAGGTGGGACTCACGATCATTTCATATGCTTAGAAATGTTATCATTCATAATTTTTTGGACGCTCGTATTCTGGCCTCTGTACTGAAGCTTCCGATCCTAGACTTGAACACCTTGTTGTCGATAACTGAATCTCAGGACATAGTAGAGGTTATTGCACTTGAAATGCAAGGGCCAGCTATTTCTTAGGTGAAGAGTGAGCAACTTCAGAAGTCAGCCTCCCCTCCCAAGGACAGGCAGGGCACCGTCCGAGGTTTCAGTTTCGTGCTAGTAAGTCCCGCCGTCAGTGCGCGACGCAACACACGCGAACAAGGAAGTCATGCCCACGGTGTTTTAGTGCACATGACAGAGCGCAGTGTCCGGGCCAGCAGGCAAAGTGTTACGCTTGCGGCAAGCAGGGCCACATCCGAGCAGTGTGTCTTCAACAGTCTAGTGCCAGTTCTGCCATGCCTGAGCACACGGACAAGTTGACAGCTCAACCTGATTATCAGACAAGCAGTCTCCAGCGATCAGCTGGCAGTATGACAAATTGCTTATACATTTTCGTGCGGCGAATGGAAGTGTAAAGTTTCCATTAGGCACTGGGCTACTGTTACGTTGTTCAGCCGTGCCATGTATCAACATTGAGGTAGCCTACAGCTGTAGCAGCCAAACGCCACAATATCACCATTTAATGGACAGAAAATTCCTGTTTATGACGTGTTTAGTCTGCCTGCTACTTTTCGCGCTCATACGAAAACAGTTCTCTTTCATATCCTGTGTTTACGAGACGGTAAAATATTATTGAAATGGTTGGTTTGATTTATTTTGATTGTAAATTCAAGGCAATGTGTTGGAAGTAAATTCTGCTGCACCTCTTGCTAATGTCGATGCGTTGTGTGAGAAGTACAGTTCCTTGTTAGATGGTGGTTTAGGGAAAGCATCTGGCTTCGAGGCCCATGGCAAGACAATTCACAGCCCACATGCTCTGCGGGATCCGGTAGCAGCAGAGTTGCAGCGTTAGTAGGAATGCGATGTGCTTAAACCTGGACCTGTGAGTCAGTGGGCGTCCCGTTTGGTTATTCTGCGGAAGCCTTCGGGTGGGCTACAGCTCTGTGCAGATTTCAAAGCTACCGTCGATCTACAAACTGCTGTCGATTCCTTCACTTTTCTGTATGAATACGCTATAGACAACGACGGTTATCATGTCCGTGATCTGCAGTACAATAACGCTGATCGCAGCATATGTATATCCAAACCATCCACTGCTCGAGAACGACCTTATCGAGATGTTTGATGGATTTGATAAAGTGATACTATACGGGGATCTGAACGCAAAATACTTCGCGCGGAACTCGATGTGAAACAACCTGAAAGGAAAAGAAACGAAACGGCCTGAATGGGGAAAAAATAGGAACTGAAAGTGAGGATCCATGTAATTGCATATGCCCGGGGGGACCCACACATATATCTCGGAGCAGCAATCATAGACCGGATGTTCTATATATAGCAATTCTGAGAAATATTAGGTTTCATCCGCGCCTCAAGACAATAAACAACTTAACATCCGACCACCGTCCGGCTATCGGGCGGATAACAAACGCTATAAAACTACCGTTTCCTCCGAGAAAAAAAAGATACCAACTGGGACCATTGCGACACGTATTTAAACAATAACTGAGGCTTACCATAAATGTCGGAAACAAAGCAGATTTTTATCTCGCTACAGACTGTTAACCGCAAAAGTTCGAGATGATGTATTGAAAGGCAATAGTAATTGCTACTTCTGAATCGCAATATTGTGAGTTATATTCACCAATGCTGCAAAGAGCTAAAAACTTTAAAAAATAGAGCTCGTAAGCGGCGACTTACCAGGACATAGAACAGCCGACCAAGAACAGCTTATCAGCCAGACACCTCGAACCAAAAACGCCGTATTTACATCAGCTGCAGAGGCGCGAAAGTCATCAGGAATCCGGCCATAAACTTGGCCCCTGACCCTGACGGATCTCTAATGAGCAGCTGCTACATTTACCACGGAAGCCCCTCGTTCTGTTAATGAGGATCTTTTACAGCTGCGTCCTAAGTGAATGCTTCTCCAATTGTTGGGAAACAGTCAGGGTAGTCCCGATCCAAAACCCGAGACATCCAGTAAACCATAAGCAACCGTTGGCGGTAAGTGACATCATACAGCTGGAAAAGCTGGCCTTTCAGACGCGCTTGTCCTCAGAACTTCAGTTGCTGAGAGTGACTGAATTTATCGCCCACAATATGAACTGTGCCTATTATACTTAAAGGATTTTTCTTGATGTGAAGAAGGCATGCGGTAAGGTGTGGAAAACCAAACTAATTTCGAACATGAATGCCATAGGGGTAATCCGAGACTACAAATCCAAACTGACCGTCAGTTTTCTCTCCGAGAGAAGGTTCTTTGAGAATACTGACAGCAACGGTGAAGCACTAAATACCTTGACGAAAGGACTCCCCAAGGCTCTGTATTACCGCCCAACTTGTTCATTTCATACTGGGTGTTCAAAAAGTCTCTCCGCAGTGCCTTATGATTGTTAGCCGCGCGTGCCGTATGCTTGTTCGCCTGCCTGGGTTACTTCCCCTTCAAGTGAACTCTCCCAACATTCCACTGTTTCGTTTATCTCAGCCAGCGTCAGTAGTATAATTGGTGTGTGTCGTTACGAGTTGACGTGAACGTTTAAGTTTAGTTCCTTTGTTCGTTTGTTTCGTTTTTGTCACTGTTAAAATGCTAACCATTGAAGAACATGTGTTTTTAGTCGAACAAGTGTTCAAAGCTAGCGGTAAATACACAGTTTCAGTTCGTCAAACATATAATTCAGTTTTCCCGGAGACAACACTCCCACATCGCGATACTGTGCGAGATTTAACTAACAAATTGCGAAGTACGGGTTCAGTGACAGATGCACTGAGAAGTGGTCGTCCTAGCGTTTTGTCTCAGCATAAACTGCTCGCCATTTCCGATAAAATGTCCATGAGTCTGAACATGTCAGTAAGAAAACTCACGCAGAAAATCGATGTTAGTGTCGGAACGGCCCATACAGCTGTAAAGAAAAAAATTAGAACTTTTCCCATACAAAGTGACAGTCGTGCAAGAACTGAAAAATACTGATCATGGCAAGAGACTGCATTATTGTCAATGGTTCAAAAATTTCGTTCAACAAAATGGAAGGGATATTCTTAATGAAACGTTTTTCACTGATGAGGCGTGGTTTCATTTATGCGGATACATGAACTCGCAAAATTCTCGTATGTGGAGTACTGCATATCCATTGTGTATTCATGAGGAACCACTTCATTCTGTGAAAATAGGAGTTTGGATTGCAATTTCTAGACGTCGGATTGTGGGTCCCATGTTTTTCAACGAAACAATAAATGCGCAACGATACTGCAGTGATATTCTGTACCTATTCATAGCAGAACTGAATGGTTATTTCCAACAAGATGGTGCAACCGCGCATACAACTCGCGTTTCAGTGTCACTGCTTGCTGATGTTTTTGGTGATCACATACTTTCACAGGGACTTTGGCCCCCACGATCCCCTGACCTAACACCACCTGACTTTTTCTTCTGTGGTGCGCCGGCCGCAGTGGCCGAGCGGTTAAAGGCGCTACAGTCTGGAACCGCACGACCGCTACGGTCGCAGGTTCGAATCCTGCCTCGGGCATGGATGTGTGTGATGTCCTTAGGTTAGTTAGGTTTAAGTAGTTCTAAGTTCTAGGGGACTTATGACCACAGCAGTTGAGTCCCATAGTGCTCAGAGCCATTTGAACCATTTTTTTCTGTGGTGCAACGAAAGCAACTGTCTATAAAAACCGTACAAAATCCATCGATGAATTGAAAACTGCAATACCCACTTTCACTGCTTCTGTTACAGAAGAAATGTTACAGCTTGTGTTTGGAAACATGATTAGACGAATTGAATTGTGCATTCAACAACAGGAAGGACACTTTCAACATTTAATGCGAAAATTTGTAAATAAAAATGAATATTCATTAAACTAATAACTCGTATTTCACTGAGTTTCATTCCGGTATATTGACTGCGGCATACGGCACGCGCGGCTAACAATCATACGGTACTGCGGAGAGATTTTTGAACACCCCGTATTTTAATTCCACGTACGACCGTGGAGGACCCTGTATAGGAATAAAGAGAAACCGACTCCTGAACAGGACAATAAGGTTAGAGCCCAAACGTCCTGTTAACGATTGACAAATGTTAAAGTGAGGTAATGGAAAGAAGATGAGCCCTCAAAGAAAGCAGCAATTCTGAACAAATAAGAATAATAATAACGATAATAATAATAAGAGACAGAAGCACTAAGAGAATTTTCTCCATTTGTATTTGTAGATCATAAGATGTATGTGTTAACTAGACTCATCAGACTGTCTAGAGTATGGCCGGCCACAGCTTGCCAAAATTCACGCGTGCACGCCTGGCACTCGGGATTGCTCGGTCTTTCTCGGAAATACTCGGTACGGCGTGACATTACATGTAGTACTGCGATGCGGCACATTCTCTTCCCGCAGAGATGCGGTATTTTTCGAAACGCCAGAGGGTCGGTGGTTGATGCAATGGCTCATACAATCAAAAAGAGCCAGAGTAGCACCACACTATCACGACCATTTAAAAATGAGTCGGAATTACTTTTTCGACGAGAAGGACGACATTTCTGAGTGTATATTATGCAGTTGCATAATCGCCAGGCACCGCAGATACGCTAAGGAGCGACCTTGGATTACAACACACAAGGAATTTCAAGATACAGTTGGCGATGAAAGAGAAAACAATATGTTGTGGATTGGCAAGACCGCCAACCCACGGAGTTTGGAGGAAGCCGAAAGGCACGCGTTTAAGCTCACGCAGGCTGGCGTGAGGTCTAGAACAGGACAAGGAATTGAGACTAGCAAAAAACGTACGTATCTTCTGGAATACTTAACTTTAATCCATAATTGGTGAACATCGCTCTTGACGGTACATGTTTTGCAGCATCAATAGTAACTGGTAATGGCGCCTTGCTAGGTCGTAGCAAATGACGTAGCTGAAGGCTATGCCAACTATCGCCTCGGCAAATGAGAGCGTAATTTGTCAGTGAACCATCGCTAGCAAAGTCGGCTGTACAACTGGGGCGAGTGCTAGGAAGTCTCTCTAAACCTGCCGTGTGGCGGCGCTCGGTCTGCAATCACTGATAGTGGCGACACGCGGGTCCGACGTATACTAACGGACCGCGGCCGATTTAAAGGCTACAACCTAGCAAGTGTGGTGTCTGGCGGTGACACCACACAATATATATATATATATATATATATATATATATATATATATATATATATATATATATATATATATATCCTTGTAGGAGTGACTGTCCGTTCTATTGTTATTTCCAGCTGGCAATCAACTATAGCAGCCTGTCATTAAAAGCAAGCTAAACATAACGCTCATAGTAGCTACAGGTAATAAACCTTTCAGTGATGGCGAGTTCATTAAGAGCTCTCCCAAGTTGGCGAAGAATATGTAAAACTGGTTGTTGCACGTTGTTTTAAAATTAAATCAAATTCATCACAACAAGAGATTGAATTCTGACATTGCGTGTTTTTCGTTGCATTGTGCATAACTAAGTACCGCCCAGGTGTGCTTATTGGGTGATGTTTTGCCATTTTCGCTACTAATGATACATTATTCAACAAATTTTTTAACGAAATCCAACCACCGCAGTTTGGGGATATTTTTGTTGGTCAACGAGATTTTTAGGCGACACAGATAAATCCAAATGTGTTTTTATGTTCTGATTTAAAATTAATGTTATTTGTAATGATATTACTGCTCTGCTGCCTTGTGAAATACTGAAATATTGTAAACCTCAGATTCTACAGACTCGAAATAACGAACGAACTGCTATACATAGGTAATTAGTCTATTATATTAGTGCGTACATATTTTTAATGTACCCTGACGCTAGTGGATGAATCAAAATCGATTTTCCTCTTGTTTCGTGTTACAAACGTATACATTATTAGAAACTACCTCAACAGTACACGTAAAAAAAAAATAAACGGTAGTACTTACATTACATTCAACTGCAATTAAGAACTGAACTCATTAATAAAATAACAACTGAGCTCAAACAAGACCAACAATTTGGTCTCGCCTAAAATAGGGTGGGCGATAGACGATGGTACTGTGTATGTATAGATAGCTTAAATACATCGTTAGCCTTGCTGACTATCGATAGTCGGTATCGCCTTTTTCGTCGAGTAATTGAAAATCGAAATGTCTTTCAATTTGACTACAGGACAACCAGGTCTTGTGCAATTTCATTTAGGTAATGGGGGGAGGGGGGGTCTGGACCACACCTACTGAGCCGCGCAGAAGTGACGATTCGGATATCTACTACTCAATGGCATTTTTAAGAGACGGCTACGCGTAGCAGACACTTTGAACTTACAAGAGATGTTTCACAATGACCGAAATTAACTGACGACACGGACGCTTAGTTAAAGCTTTTGTGGCTGTTATAAACAGTGTCTTAACAGCCTGGGTCATAGATGTATCACGCACTAGTAAGTGACCAACAGTGAACTGTTTCATATATGAAACAAAAAATGGGCTAACCAACGTGTAAAAAACTTGTATCATAGTTTGTCTATCCCTAATCTGTTGGACTTCAGATTGTGTTAGATCAAGATATTCTCATCAGAGAGAGCGTATCTGTGTTTCTCAATAAATACTAAGTTATTACTTGGTCCTTTCTCCCGGAAGACAGTTATGTGTTTTTAACATTTTTGTACGACTGTTTCATGTGTGTCGAAGCGACATTGCGCTTCTACAAGCTGATCCTTTCTTCATCCTACTAAATCTTCGCGTTGAGTAGGCAGCTGCTGGTCCGCCGACAGACTTGACTCTTTGGTGTGACGTCATAAGCGCGTGACTGCGTGTGAGATCGCTCTCTAAGTTTTCATCTTTTTTTAGGTTTCAGATACATATTTTAACGGTTTTTGTGATAATATTTACGGAAATACGGAAGCGTCCGATCTAACCCGTCGGCTTTGACCCATGACGTCACAAATATAGCGGAAACGACAATTCCAATATGGCGGATATAGAAACGTTGCATACGTATCACAAAGACGAAAACACATAGAAAAACAACACACACAAAGGTTTCACAAGAACAATCTGCTAACATTGATAGCAAACAAAGATAATAATAAACAAGTGGTACTCAAGGCCAGGCAGGGGGGGGGGGGCTGCGCCCCCCCCTGACCCCCCCCTCCCCGCCAAAAAAAAAACTCCCAACCTAACCTCGTATTCAGGGCTACGCTACAGATCAATGTGTAGGTCAATCAAAAGATAAAAAAAGATACAAATAAAAAAAAGAAAAAAACAATATTGATTCATTAGACATAACGAGTAGCGACAAAACATATAGACCATAAAGATTGAACAATCTAATGGCAAACTGACGTTAAAACAAAAAGTACAGTAAAAAGGTAAACTATATATTACAGGCCCTAAAACTCCTACTAAGGTAACGTCAACGAGGCAACATCTACAAACACGCCACACTCACAAACCAAACTCCGCGCCGTAATGACGTCACACACCACAACACCCTTACGTCACGGGTCAAAGCCGACGCGTGAGATCGGATGTTTCTGTTGACCCATATTTACTATATAAGTGACTTATTAGTGGTTTCTTCATTCACTTCTGCCTTTCTTGTGTTGTGACCTGATATTTGTAAGTGTTTCGTATCGAGCAACTTAACCTCTTACCCGTGTTTACATTCCGGGCTGACCAGTTGCAGCTGTAGCGGCGCATCGAAAGCTAAGTACTAATTAATTGTTTGTGTATAGTAGTTTATTTAGGAACTTTAGTAGCCTTCAACCGGTGTTCTTGGTGTTTTCCGGTGAAATAACTTCAGAAGAAATTTTTGCGAACTGCTTTCAGTTTCGTTACTGTCATTAGACGTTTGATTTTCTTTCTGTGTTAGTATTTTGTTGTATTCTCATTTGTTGTTGATTAATACTGTCAATAATAGTAGTTACTTCGCTTGTAGAGCAAGTTTGTGATTATTGTAGTCAGTTTTTAACATCTTCTTATTGTAGTAGCGGAACTTAGATAAAGTTGTTTTCTTGTTTCAATAACTGTAAAATTTTACCATGAGTGAGAAGTGTGGGCTTTGACGTAGGTTCGTGAGTAGTGGATTGCGGTGTGAGACTTGTTCGAAGTATTTTCACTGGGGGGGGGGGGGGGGGGGGGGGGAATGCAGTGGGGAAGCCAGTGGGCATTCTGGTGAGATCCTCTCCTGGAACTGCAGGTTATGTAGCAAGAGTAAGTTGATAGAGGAGTAGGAGCGTAAGATCTGTGCCCATCAGGTGCAGTTGAAAAACGCACAGGAGGAGCTAGATAGGATGAGGAGGGAGAAGGGGGTTGGGGAATGGGAGCTAGCTGTTGGCAAGAGATCTGCTAGGAGAAGGAGATTTTCAGATAGTTTTACTATTGGTGTTTGTATTAGATATGATCAACTGTCAGAGTCTAGTGGAGAGGAATCTCTAGTAGCTGTAGATGTAGGAAGTATGCAGCAGACCTCAGCAGTTACGGTGGCTAGGACAGTTGCAAAGACTAAGAGAAAGAAGAAGGTTCTGCTGTTAGGTAGTTCTCATGGTAGAGGTGTAGGCCAGCAGTTGCAGGAAGTTTTGGGGAGTGAGTACCAGGTCACCAGCATTGTGAAGCCTAATGCAGGATTGGCTCAGGTGACTTTTAACATAGGGGGGTTATGTATGGATTTTACTAAAGAGGATCAGGTAGTGATTGTGGGTGGGGCTGGTAATAGTATTGATAGGGATGGGGAGTATGACATAGATGGTGACCTGGAAAGGATAGCCACTCAGACTGGCAACACGAATGTGCATTTCGTGGAACTGTTTCAGCGTCACGATCGGCCTCATCTTAATACAGCCGTCAGGCGTAATAACATGAGACTTGGGGGTGCGCTGATGACAGAAGGCATGAGTCACATTTCAGTGGTGTCGGTGGAGTCTATCAACAGGACGGGTTTCACTAGACATGGCCTGCACCTCAACAGGTATGGAAAGGGGAGGTTGGCAAAGCTTATAGGTGACAGCATAGGTGGTGTTGGTGGGATCACTCATGGGAAAATTCCTGCAGTAGTGTGTGTTAGAGCTGCACCTTTTTTAGATTGAAGTCAGCTGATAGGTATTCCTGCGTAAGGGAAGTCTCTCTAACGAGGGAATCACTTTTGACAAAGCTTAGGTATCCGAGTAATGAGGGAATTAGTATATTTCATCAAAATATACAAGGTATTAGAGATAAAGTTAGTGAACTGCTTATAGATGTTGACTCTGATTTTATTGGTATATCTGAACACTTCTTAAACAAGGAGATAATTCAGAGGCTTCCTTTACCAGGATACAGGTTGGCTGGCAGCTTTTCGAGGAGCTCTTTGCGGTGTGGGGGAGTAGCCATGTATGTGAAAAACGGTATCCCATTTGAGTCAATTGATGTTTCAAAGTACTGCACTGAAAAGGAATTTGAATGTTGTGCAGGTGTGGTTAAATTTAGTGGAGCTAAACTTCTTACTGTTGTTATTTATAGATCCCCAGACTCCGATTTCACAACATTTTTGCTAAAGCTAGAGGAGGTTCTTGGTTCACTTTATAGGAAATACAAAAAGTTAGTTATATGTGGTGACTTCAATATTAATTGTATAAGTGATTGTGCAAGGAAAAGAATGCTGGTAGACCTCCTTAATTCATATAATCTTACGCAAACCGTATTCTTTCCAACGAGAGTGCAAGGGAACAGTAGAACAACCATAGTCAATATTTTTGTTCACTCGTCATTACTAGAAGAGCATTCTGTTAGCAAAAAGGTGAATGGCCTTTCAGATCATGATGCACAAATTTTAAGTCTAAAAGATTTTTGTGCTGCAACACATGTTAAATATAGTTACCAACATTTTAGGAAAGCTGATCCAGTTGCTGTAGAGACGTTTGTAAACCTTATCAAGGAACAAGAGTGGCAAGATGTTTATAGTGCTGATACAGTAGACGATAAATATAATGCTTTCCTCAAGACTTTTCTCATGCTCTTTGAAAGTTGCTTTCCGTTAGAACGTCCAAAACAGGGTACTAGCACAAACAGGCAGCTTGGGTGGCTGACTAAAGGGATAAGAATATCTTGTAGAACAAAGTGGCAATTATATCAAAACGTTAGAAACAGTCAAAATCTAAATGCAGTAGCCCATTACAAACAGTATTGTAAGGTGCTTAAAATGTTATTAGGAAGGCAAAAAGTATGTGGTATGCAGATAGAATAGCTAAGTCTCAGGATAAAATTAAAACCTTATGGTCAGTCGTAAAGGAAGTGGCTGGTCTGCAGAGACACGTCGAGGATATAGAATCAGTGCGTAGTGGGAATGTCCGTGTTACTGACAAGTCGCATATATGTACAGTATTTAATAATCACTTTCTGAATATAGTAGGTGAACTAAATAGAAACCTAGTCCCAACAGGGAATCATATAGCGCTCATAGAAAAAAGTGTTCCGAGATTGTTACCTGAAATGCTCCTCTATGACACTGACAAGAGGGAGATTGAGTTAATAATTAAATCACTAAAGACCAAGAACTCTCATGGATATGACGGGGTATCTAGCAGAATACTGAAGTATTGTTCCATGTATGTTAGCCCAGTACTTAGCCATATCTGTAACTTTTCCTTTAGGAGTGGTCGGTTTCATGACCGATTAAAGTTCTCGATAGTGAAGCCACTTTATAAAAAGGGAGACAGGGATAATGTTGACAATTTTAGACCTATTTCTATGCCATCGGTGTTTGCTAAAGTTATCGAGAGGGTTGTATATACAAGGTTACTGCAGCATTTAAATTCACTTAATTTGCTGTCAAATGTACAGTTTGGTTTTAAAAGTGGCTTAACAACTGAAAATGCTATAGTCTCTTTTCTCTGTGAGGTTTTGGACGGATTAAATAAAAGGTTGCGAATATTAGGTGTTTTCTTTGATTGAACGAAGGCTTTTGACTGTGTTGACCACAAAATATTACTGCAGAAGTTGGAACATTATGGAGTAAGGGGAGTAGCTTACAATTGGTTCGCCTCTTACTTTAAGAACAGAAAGCAGAAGGTAATTCTCCGCAATATTGAGAGTGGTAATGATGTTCAGTCCCCGTGGGGCACTGTTAAATGGCGCGATCCCCAAGGATCGGTGCTGGGGCCACTGCTGTTTGTTATTTATATAAATGATGTGCCTTCTACTATTACAGGTGATTCAAAAATATTTCTGTTTGCTGATGACACCAGCTTGGTAGTGAAGGATCTTGTGTGTAATATTGAAACATTATCAAATAATGTAGTTCATGAAATACGTTCGTGGCTTGTGGAAAATAATTTGATGCTAAATCAAAGTAAGACTCAGTTTTTACAGTTTCTAACTCACAATTCAACAAGAACTGATATTTTAATCAGACAGAATGGGCATGTTATAAGCGAGACGGAACAGCTCAAGTTCCTAGGCGTACGGATAGATAGTAAGCTGTTGTGGAAAGCCCATGTTCAGGATCTTGTTCAGAAACTAAATGCCGCTTTATTTACCATTAGAACAGTATATGAAATAAGTGTCATTTCAACACGAAAAGTAGTCTACTTCGCATATTTTCATACGCTTATGTCATATGGTATTATTTTTTGGGGTAATTCTTCTGATTCAAAAAGGGTATTTTTGGCTCAAAAACGGGCTGTTCGAGCTATGTGTGGTGTAAGTTCGAAAACCTCTTGTCGACCCCTATTCAATAGTCTGGGAATTTTGACATTGCCCTCACAGTATATATTTTCTTTAATGTCGTTTGTTGTTAGCAATATTAGCTTATTCCCAAGAGTTAGCAGCTTTCACTCAGTTAATACTAGGCAGAAATCAAATCTGCATGTGGAATGCACTTCCTTGACTCTTGTGCAGAAAGGAGTGCAGTATTCTGCTGCATCCATTTTCAATAAGCTACTACAAGAACTCAAAAATCTTAGCAGTAGCCTAAACACTTTTAAGTCCAAACTGAAGAGTTTCCTCATGGCTCACTCCTTCTATTCTGTCGAGGAGCTCCTGGAAGAGCTAAAAAATTAAGCAAATTCCATAGTTACATTCTTGATTTTCTTTATTTAAACTAACGACTTGTCGCCTGAATATCTTTCTTATATTTCATTTTATCTGTTTCTACAATCTACAACTAAATATGTTTCTTATATTTCATTTTATCTGTTTCTACAATCGTGTTATAATTTCATGTATTGACTCGTTCCATGACCATGGAGACTTCTCGTTAATGTGGTCCCACGGAACAATAAATAAATAAATAAATAAACTTACACAACACCAAGTCTGGAGGACAACTACCTGAGCCGTTTCAAGAATAAATACCAATCAAGAGACTTAATCGAAGATCTTTGTAAATGATAATGACAAATGCCTATATGCTACATAAAAGAAATTATTTCCGTTATCAATGACTCTGTTATTCATAAATCCTATCTCTTATTCACTCTCATTGCTATCCAATATCAAGGTAGTCGAACTGTAAAATCAGACACAAATTTTTAACACAAACGAAACTGCTAGTAAAGTCACATGTATCTACTCGAACAACAGATAAATGAAAAGTAATCTAACAAAACGATATGACCACTATTCACTTGTGAAATACTCATCGAATGAATACAAAAATGGTTCTGTCAACATGAATTGTCGGAAATGATTATACAAATTTACCTGTCAAACTCTATTACAAAGAAATTTGTTTCCTGTTAGCCTTGTAAAATATGGCAAGGTTGAAGGCCTTATCTGCGGGTTTCGCCCCGTTTCCCGAGGATCGTGATCAAATGGCGAGGTCGTGATCAAATGGTGAGGCAAAATCAAGAATTTCTCCTGGGCACAATAAAGAAATACAACCTCGTAAGCATAAAATAAAATAACATCGCAATCAACTAATAATGTGCGACGGGAAAAGAATATGATGAATGTCCTCTAGAAAAGCTATTTTGTGAAGAAATATCTTTATTACTTCCATTAGTAATACTGAAAATTAGGTACACTGATGTTTACCGCCGACATTCCTGTAAAACACATAACAAACAAACGTAGCCAAAAATGTTCCTATACCCATATTAATTTCCTGCATCATACACAGACATAATCAACGTTCCTTACGAAAAGAAATGTAAATACTGTGCTTAACAGTACCAATGAAAATGAAAGAAGCCGCGAGGTTATAGGCGCCATGTTACTGACTACGTGGCCCCTCTCGCCAGACGTTCGAGTCCTCCCTCGGGCATGCATGTGTGTGTTGTTCTTAGCATAAGTTACTGTAAGTTAGTTTACGTAGTGTGTAAGTATAGGGACCGATGACCTCAGCAGTTTGGTCCCTTAGGAATTCACACACATTTGAACAAAATGAAAGAAAAGACATAAACAAACGTTAATGGTAATGAGGCGAGTAGCATTATAATATCGACATCCTTGTTTACTGCACAGATAAAGTCTGTCACCAATAGGAACAGTGTACCATAATATTATAATCTGATTCGCAATATTTGCGATCTTTGCCAGAGTATTCCAGAGGTAATACCACAAGGGCAATTGAAACGGCTGTCATCTTATAGTTCTACTCGCTGGTTAATTAAAATTATAAAAGTAGTTGTAATCTGATACGAGCTCCATTCCGTCCTTGATCCTTGAATGTTAGAGAAGAAAGAGAAGATAATTGAGTTACGTTATGACAATATAATTGTTAGAAAGTTGAAATTGTGGATACTTTACTATTAATTAATAGGGATCCTTTCAACATTCAGATCGTAAATCTTATTTGAGAATTCGAAATACGAAGAAAACATAAAAGTTTAACGTGTCATGTATTCATGTTCCTATCTGGAGATACTATTAACAGAGGCGGCATACGCTCTTACTTATTTTGGCGATACATCGAGCCTGCTGCTTAGGGAACTTTGCCCGTCGATGTGGCCGAGCGGTTCTAGGCGCTTCAATCCGGAACCGCGCTGCTGGTATGGTCGCAGGTTCGAATCCTGCCTCGGGCATGGATTTGTGAGATGTCCTTAGGTTAGTTAGGTTTAAGTAGTTCTAAGTCTAAGGGACTGATGACCTCAGATGTTAAGTCCCATAGTGCTTAGAGCCATTTGAACTTTCAAAGAAAACTTAACGTAATAAATGACTATCAAAATTATTTTATCCACGTCATGCTGCCAGATAGGACGAGCGGGAATCGTTTATTTCTACCTGAGAATACACAACACAGTACGCTGTCTCCGTGGGATGTCGACGGTCTCCCTCCTTCCCCACCGCTCCCCCCCCCCCCAAAAAACAACATACACACACACACACCAAAAACTACTAAAGCACGTCATTCCAGTGAGAATGTATGAGGGCGTTCAATAAGTAATGCAATACATTTTTTCCACGCCAATTTCGGTTGAAAAAGCGAAATTTGTCGTGGGGGTTTCATGAAATTCCGATAGGTGGCAGCGTTATACGTAGCCTTCAAATGGAGGTGCATTCCAGATAGAGAGCTGTCACTGAGTTTCTTTTGGCGGAAAAGGGCAGATATTCAAAGGCGCTTGCAGAATGTCTGCGGAGACCTGAATTTGAACAAAAGTTCGGTGAAGCGTTGGGTGAGGTGTCTGTCATCACCGTAAGGTCGCGCAGACCTGTCCGATCTCCCGGGTGTCGGCTGGCCGCCCACAGCTGTGACTCCTGAAATGTTGGTACGCACGTACACTCTCACTCGAGATCATACAACTTGCTGCACAACTGGACTGCTCTTTATTCTGTTTGATGTTCTCCCTCATGCTGCAGCGTTCAACTCTGAAGTGTATTACGCTAGCCTCAGGAAATTGAAGAAATGGAGTCAGTGTGTTCGTGGCACAAAACCGCAAACGAATTTCTCCTTCTCCAGGACAACACAAGGCCTTACAAAAGTCTACTCACCCGAGAGGAGCTCACGAAACTTCATTGAACCATTCTTCCTCATCCACCCCACAATCCGGGTCTAGTAGCTTTCGACTTCCGTCTGTTTATCCCAATGAAGTATGCACGCCGCGGCAAGCAGTACGTGTAAGTTGGGGAGGTTACTGACGCAGCAAGGCGCTGGCTCCGACGTCAACCAGTGGAGTGGTACCTTTCTGGCGTACAGGTGGTGTAAAGTCGTCATTGAATGGAGATAATGTTGAAAAATAGGGTTTTGTAGCCAAGAGAGTGGGGGATAAGTGGTGTATTGGGATCCTGAATAAGACCAACTTTCTATGAGAGAAAAAGTGTTGCATTACTTATTGAACGCCCCTCGTACTTGAGAATATTGGCATTTGAGTTCAACCACCCAGTTGTACAAGGAACATCTAGTGTTTTTGCCGTTGTAGACACTTCGGCCACTGTAACTTAAAAGGGCTCAGCTGTTGGAGGAGGACTCTTAGCAGTTCATACATTTGAAATGTCAGAGAGAGTTTACATTCTAGTTGTTGCTATGTCGATGAGATTTAGCACAGTTTTACATGAGATGAAACCTAACGGTTCAGCGACCAGACATCAGCTTGATATTAACAGTTAATTACTAGAAGAAGTGAGACGACGCAGTCTGACAGAGGGGACACGAAGGTGACAGCAGAGATATACAACTCCTAATCGCCCTTTCGGAGAGACCAACGTGACATTGGGTGATACCAATGAATTACAAGGATCATCGGAATGTGGTATTTGTCACAAAGATCGTCGTACAGAGACCATAGTAGCAAAACCACGAGATTGGATGAAGAGATTGGAATGTCGATAACCGAAATGGTGACCCGAAATGGTGACGTGGTTCAGCTAAAGTGATAGGGGGTACTGTCATTAAGGAGACACAGATGAAGATGGGAAAGAAACTGGTCAATCAGAAAGTCCCTACTATTCGACGTGGAACCCCGTTACACGGGGTGGTCTCCAATGAATACCGAACTACAAGAAAAGGGCAGATACTAGCCGGATTAGTGTTGTTATCTCAAGCTATGTAAAAGCACTGCCTGTACAGTACAGTTCCAGCAAGGCACAGCAGTCTTGAAGGGTTAGAAAATGAAAATAGATCGTGAAACAGAAAGACATTAGAAGTTGTAGTTCTAGCAGGTGACAGTATTATTCTTTGCACTACCGAGGCATTATCATGCTAAGGGCGCCCTGGTCGGGTTTGAAGCAACGAAGGAAACAAGTTATGCTCCAGGATCACTGACTGTTACTAGCGGGGATGAAATAACTTCCGGAAATGTAGGTTCTGAGTCCGTGCGACTCGTGAAGACCTGGCGCCTATGGAGCAGCTTTCTCTCCAGATTTATTCTTTCTCTCCTTGATTACTTTAGAGGATACTGACTCTTGCGATGGTTTATCTGCTGTGGGAGTAAGACCTGAAGAGAAGTCGGAACCCCTGGGATCCACAGTCCGTTGCTTCTTCAGCCTCCAGCTGGTGTTGCGTCGCTGGTCTATAGATTTCCAGAAAGAGAGTTCCTGTCGACGGTAAACGCAGAAGAGGGATGCTGCTTCTGTGGCCGGGAGAGGGGCATCGAGGGAATTCCAAATGATGAAGCATGAAACACAAGAGAGGACCTGTCTCCCCCATGAGTTAATTTACTTTCACGACTGCAAGACATCGACATTAAGGTGAAAGTTTCTTGTAATACTTAAACTCATATTTGTAAGTGTCAGATTGGTATCTAAGAAATGTGTAAAAACTATTTTGATATCGAAATATGTAAATCTCAGTCTAGGGCAACAGAACTATGTAAAAATTTAATTTTGAACTGAAAAATATTTAGAGTTCACGCTACATGATACGAAATCCAGGCTAGTCGATACAGCATGCAATTCGCATTCAATGAAATTTACATATACCATCTGACTGCAAAACAAAATTATTTAGATTCAAAATGTTGGCCCTATATATAGTTAACCTTTATCTTAGTCTTGTAAACAATCATTGTACCAGAATTGTTATTATAATTATAGAGTAAATAAATATAAAAAATGCATCTGACTTTGTGATCAAACTGCTTAAAAATTAGCTTGAAAATTAGCAAGATAGCACTTTACTGAAATCTTCTATTGGTATTAAGCCTCTAAACTGGTATGATATTTCACAAAAACACTCTGACAAATACTGTAACTTACAGTGGGTATGAACTTCGATGATATTTAAATGTGTTTGCATACCTGTGCTTACAGATCGCTCGGCTGTTCTGCAACCTATTGCTATTAGGAATATTGATGTTAAGTGTCAAAAATGAAATTTCCTTTGCCGTACTTGCGATGTGCAATTCAAGACGGTATCTTACCAATTTTCATAAAAATGCTTCTCAGTACACAGATCGAGATGTGCAATGCGAGTCTGTAAAGAGTCAGGAATGTAAATGAAAATAGGGAACTAATCTTAATGACTGATAAAAGAGAATAAATACTCCAAGTTTAACTATGCTTCATTAAGCCATGGCAACAATACACCTTTGTGTAAAGTTCTCACACCTAGACAAATTAGCAAAATATTTCTTAATAACTCTCTTGTTTACAGTTGGCTTCCTTGACACTTATTTCAACAATTAGACAAGTCCATGCACACGATAAAATTTCTACAGCAAACTTTAACCATACACCATGTTCTAACAGTAAGAAACTATACAGTTACAAATAAAAAAAGACTGGATTACCTTAAAAATTGGATTTTGTCATTCTTCCATTAATAACAACAATCTTATTTTCTTTCCTCAAAACATATTGGTACAAAACCCTTTTTTAATATTGCTGCCTTACACGGCAACCCAGCTTCCATCCTTTTCAAGCCAAATACATACCCAGACTGTCCGACACACACTGCAATCTTGCCCAAGGAAGTAACCTCTCTGAGCAAAGAGTATAATATTACAGAGACTGAGTACACTTATCAAATTCGGAACTTCATTCGCATTTATGGCCAAAATTACCTGAAAATCATCATGAAAAAAGGACAATCCTCTATCTAAGGTAATGGAAGAAGTAAGTACTTGACATGGCAACAGTAACGTCAACAATTTGTAGCACTGGGATGGGATATAAGCGATCGGACTGTTTCCTAGTTTCAGAATATGAGAGGTTATTGGATATATTAAGTTTCTTTGTTCTACATTCCTTAAATACAATGATCAGGGTATCACAGAGACAAATCATGTTAAGTTAGGTCTAAATCTTGATAAAAGTTAGGTCTGAATCTTGTTAAAAATTTAAACTGGAAAGCACGCACACATTGACTATTAGCAAATAAAGTAAATACCTTAGTATTTGCAGTATGTATTTTGCTCGGTGCCACAAACAAAGATACTATATTACTGCTACTTTGAGACGATTACCTGTTATGGTATAATTTTCTGGAAAAATTCGGCAGATGTCACGAGGCTCATAGTATAAGCAAAGAAAACAGGTGGGAACATACATGTGTGGCCAAACAATTGGTGTCCTGTCGACTGCTTTTCAAAATTTTGAAAGTACTACCCGTTTCCTCCCGTTATATATACGAGTGGCTGATTTCTTATGCAAAATCCAACACAAATTTCAAATTTTCCTTTTCCTCTACAAGTGCAGCACTCACCACAGAGTAGATTTTAAACTTCCGAAACACCGTTTGAAACTGTATATCCGAGCACCAGAGGGAGTAGGGTGAAAAATTTAGAATACAATAGAAGTCAGTAATACGTAACATAGGGCTTGGTTAACTAAAAAAACTGCTGTTTACTTTCCTAGTGGAAAAGTACCATTATTCTACTGAAGAATTTGTTGAGACCAGTTTCACAGTACAAACAAGAGAATTATAATGTTTTTGCTTGTACTGCAAACCGTAACAATAATTAGTGCAGGAGCATTTCAGAAATGTATATACTATTACAAACTTTTTTATTTCTTCTATAAATGTCATTATAGTAACGTATGGCCTGTCTTCCATACATGCGAATAAATCACATTTAATATTTCACATAACCATGACCATCATCATAATCTTCACCAGTAACGATACCAATATCTGCCACATCCCCCGTTTAGGAATCAACCTCAGTCGACCTAAGAAGGTTGTCTGTTGAGAAATTATCCTGTCAGCCAGAAAAAAACATTGTCTGCTGTGAGCATCCTCTGTCAGCCACACAACGACAAAGATGTACAGACGAGGGATTTTATGTTGCAGTTCAGTGAAAATATTTTTGTCTTCTCTCTCACGTGTCACACATAGCTCGCTGTTGATGGAGAAAATACACATGTTACATTGACACTTGTATTTCTGTAATTAGTCACACAACCTCGGTGCCCTTGCCTAAACAGTTGTCAAGTTCAGCCGACAAGTCGTCCAGTAAATATGAGGAGGCATGTCTTGGGTTGGTATGTAGCATCGTGACATCTAGCAGCAAGCCACCCAAGGCATAACTGATGTCTATTTTCTGAAGCTTTCACTCCCACAGAGTTTGTAAGCACAAACAAACGAGCTACCTTTCGTGAAAGAAGAGTAAGGGAGACCATGCAATTGCTTGTGGCCGAATTAAGAATGACGAGGAGTCGCATTTCTCATGCCGTATCGTACTCTCCCACTCCTGAGTTGCGCTCGCCTGACAGATATAAGAACCAAGCGAAAACCCATTTACTATCGTAACGATTAAGAAAATTACTCATACTTTGCCTGCAGAGGGGTAGTGAATCTTAATTACAATTGTAAATGGACGGCGAAAGTTAGTTTCTCCTTATCCTCTCCAGTTACTTCTGTTACTGTTGAATTAAATATCCATCCATCCTTTTTATTACAGTGACGGAAATTGGTATCTCATGAAACAAGTCCACCAGACATCTGGCGGACGCATTTCAAGTCTACTCCAGCTCTGCGAAGTGTGTGTATCTCTCCAGCCGCCAGTCAAATAACATTACTGGCGATTTCTGAAATGTTTATCAAACACTTGCAATGCGTCAAAGCATCTAAAATTTTGCCAGTGGATTTGTTTGTTTGTTGTGTATGTTTAACATTATGTCAACAGCTGGGGGCGATCTGAGTTGTTATATTATTCTGAATTATCGAGTACGCCAATATCTGTTGTGAATCTATTAATCATTATCGGTTTCGACACATCTGTGCTGTCATCATCGGTTCTGAAAATTTAATAAACAAACATTCCAAGTCAAGAAATGATCTCATTTAAACACTGTACACACTACTAAAACGTTAGACCATACCTTGTAGCATATTAGCAGAAGTTCATGGTCTTTATAAACTTGCAAGTCATGCAGCGATATTGCGTCGTTTTACGTTGAAAGGTAACAAGGAACATCAGCATGTCAAATATAAAATACCACAAATGTAAAACATGCATCAGGTTGTGATGACGTCCTAGCGCATTCGTTTACTGAACACCACAATGGTGACTGAGCTAGCACGATATTTGCACCGATAAAAGTCTGTATACAGTTGTGTACATCGCGGTACGGACAATTGATATGTACTCGACTAAATCTCAAGATACATGTGCCACAATAAATATTTTTTCTTCATTCCAATCTCCTTAATGTTGCTTATTACAGAATTAGGTAACTTTTTAAAATTACATATCTACGATAAATCACATTTTGAAAAAAAAAAATACAGTGTCATTTTTTAAATTGTAAATTTACGATAAAAATATCGTTCAGAATATTTATCTACACACAGTATAAGCAGTGACAGTAATTGTATCCTAGTGTGTCTGCAAACATAACTTAAATAACCTGATATTTTTCATATCAGTGATAAGCAATGGGTACTATTTTGCTGTTTTTGTTGTGGTCTTCAGTCCTGAGACTGGTTTGATGCAGCTCTCCATGCTACTCTATCCTGTGCAAGCTTCTTCATCTACCAGTACCTAATGCAACCTACATCCTTTTGAATCTGCTTAGTGTATTCATCTCTTGGTCTCCCTCTAGGATTTTTACCCTCCACGCTGCCCTCCAGTATACTAAAAAGAAACGATTGTTCAACTTACAATGTGTCATGTTTTATAATTTTGTCTGGTGATATTTAGTTCTGACAGTCATTAAGTATCATTTTCTTTAAGCGACGTAGAAACTGCATTTCTGATACAAAGTGCTTGCCATTGGACTTTTCTTCACCCTGTACTACCACTGCACGAAGAAAACAAGCTCTATTACATAGAATGAAATTGTCCACAGCAACTATAAACTAAACAATAAAAGAAATTACACATACATTATAACACCGAAAACCTCAAGTTTTGTCTTTCATTTCATGTATTTCGTCGTTTAGGCCTTATATTTCTTCAAAGTTTGGTACTTTTCGAAGCATTCACCTGGATGGAGTCCTGCTTGTCTGGAATATGTGTTGCAGTAGTAAACAGATCCCTTCTACCATCTTTTACCTGCCTGTTACTGCAAACAGCACAAACCTTACTCTTACTCTTTTCCTCGTAAGAAATGTAGTTCGGCTGCTTCGACAGTCTTTCCTCGTCATCGAAAGTAGATGGTCTTCCCCTCTTTCTTCCGTTTGTGTTCCGTACGTATGCTACAAGACCTTTCAAAAATGCCACTCTGTATCTCTTGTGACTCAACTTGGGTTTCTTGTTGAAAGTAGCATCCAGACTTTAGGTAATCAAGTTATTGACTACTCCTACCTCCAACAACCAGGAAAACGTCTTAGGCCACCACTTTTTTGATTTCCTGATGAAGCTGTAGGACACACAATACTGATCGGATGTATCCACTCCACACTTGTTTCTGTTATACTCACAAACGAGTTTGGTCTTCAAGAAATGCTCTTCTGTTGGTTTTGGCCCTTCTTTTCCTTGGTATAGTTTCACTGTTGCGCCGAGTACTTAGCATGACAACATTGCATTTCTCTTTCAACACCAGTGCCATCACTTCTTCACCTTTCCTGTAGGCAGCAACTTCATGCTGTTTCAGTTTCAATATCAGTTGGGTCAATTCAACCGGTAGTCCCTTCGTGTTCTGTTGAATCGTATCAGTTATGTTGTAGCCTATGTCCGGCAGCTGCGTAACGAGATGATACCCAGTGTAGAATCTGTCCATATGGAGACGATAAGCCCTAGCGTTACCAGTGGCATTTGTAAGTTTGTCATACAAATGGATCTCTATCCTTCTTGTAAATGCGGTTCCTCGCCTTGGCGATAGCTGAGTAATAGTGGCTCCAAAGTATGGCTCACATTCCGCGGCGTATCCTGTTTTTCTCTCAGCCAAAACATAAACCCTCATGCCCCATTTAGTAGCCTTCATAACATCATAGACAGTGCCATAAATCTTCAGAGTATCTCGCATTTTATCAGATGGAATTTCAACGAGGAAGCTGTAAATTCTGACAAATCGTAAACCTAAACCAGCATAAATACTAGCAACTGTACTTACTGAACCATCGTCGTGCTTAAATTTATCAGAACCGTTAGTATTTTATGCTATTCTTTCACAAACCTAAGCACGGGTACACGTCACGAATTCACCCATTCGTACAGCGAAAAATTCTTCATCACTAATTGTTTTCTTCACGTACCAGCCGCTTCCAACGGAGATGGACGTCCACTATTCCTCTGAAAGCTAAGCCTCATCCTTGTTTTCTACGAGAAAATCATGTACTTAAACTGTACTGCGGAGCTCTCCGTAAACACGGCCACTCCGTCAGGACAGCTGGGAACGGACTTGATCGTTGGGCCAGCACCGTTTTCGCCGACCTTATTGTTACATAAGTCATAAAAGTTTCTTTCCTACATTTCCCGGAAAATATGCATATGAGGACCCCACAGGTGGCGATAAAAGATATTCAATTTTCATTTCTCGATAGGTCCCGTCAGTTCGTCAATTTCGAGTACCTTGGACGTGAATTTTGGCGGTGGTTTTCTCTAAAACGAAATGGGTGTGGTGGGACGGAATAGTGAGCCAAAGTATCTCGGAGGCCTGTATTTTAGGTACTGCATAAACGAGATGACAAACATTAGTCGCGTCGATTGGTCATGTCTCAAGACTTCAGTGCTGTAGCCAGACGCCATATTCACGTTTATGGTTCATTTTTAACAATAGGTAATGCCTCTGTAATTAACACTCTCATAATATCAGCTCTGGAAAAACATATTACATGTCTGGGGTCTTTTTTGACCGCAACATGATTCTAGTAACTCTTGGCGATAAAATGTAAAATATTTCAACAAAAATTATAATTTATTGAAACAGCCATGCACACTGTTCAAATTAAAAATGCGTAGCTGCATCTATAATTAAGTTAGTATAAGTTGTAATGACGTACTAGCTACGTTTAAAATATGGAAAAGTATGTATCGTTCAGTTAGTTTTGTTCTCAATTTTATTTTAACCAAAATTATTCATATACCACACACTATGTAACAATTCTGTAATTAATTAATCTTGAAAAACTCATTATGGCTCGAAAAATAGATAATCCACACTCATCTGACCAAAATTCACACAAAGGTGCCAGCTATTATTAGTTGACTAGATAATGCCTGCAGTTCTGTTAACCCAAGTTCAGTCCAGCGTTCAAGTTATGGGTGTAGAATTTTACTGTCGTCTGCACGATTATTGGTATGCACTACGATTACACACTGCATATGATTGGTGATAAACCATCTGAGGCAATCTGTCCTTGTCTGTAATTGAGCTCTAAGGTGACGTGGAATATCTGCAGTTGCGCGCATTGCATTCCTTGAAACCTGCTTGCGCACATCAGGTGGTAATATGTCATACGTTATCTGTTTCCTCAATACCATAATCATGTTCTTCATATTCATTCAGATCCATTTCAAACTCCTCTATCAGTATCAATCTCAACCTCAATCGCAAAAAATTATTCATTATCGCTATCACTATTCCGCTGGTGACTGTAACGCCTTTCAAGAAATATCTCGTCAACCATGATGAATAAAATATAATACCACGCCCTACTTCAACAAAACGTAATTCTTAACTGTAAATTTGTCATAACAATGCAAGTGTAGCATTTTCTACAAATTGTTTACAACAACGTACATATCTTCGTAATAAAGTTGAAATACGACACTGAAAATCACATATTGTACACCTGGGAGTACTTCCTTGACTCGACTGCAAAAATTTCAGATTATTGTACAACAAACCCTGGTGTAACCATAAACATTTGACCAAGTTTAAAATAGAGTCCATAAAAAGTGTAGTGTTGGCAGAAGAGCCAACACCGTGTTACTAGAGGAGGCCGAAATGCACGCGTTTTAGCTCACGCAGGCTGGCGTGAGGAGGGAGGAACTATACTGACGTGAGGTCTGGAACATGACAAGGAATTAGAATTAAGAAAGCGGACGTAAACAGTTTGATACTTAACTTTAATCCATTAATGATGAAAGTCGCTCTTGACGGTACATGATTCACAATATTGTCTGTTCCGAATTCATTCTAATTATTGAATATGGCGCCTTGCTAGGTCGTAGCAAATGACGTAGCTGAAGGCTATGCTAAACTATCGTCTCGGCAAATGAGAGCGTAAGTAGTCAGCGAACCATCTCTAGCAAAGTCGGCTGTACAACTGGGGGCGAGTGCTAGGGAGTCTCTCTAGATTAGACCTGCCGTGTGGCGGCGCTCGGTCTGCAATCACTGATAGTGGCGACACGCGGGTCCGACGTATACTAACGGACCGCGGCCGATTTAAAGGCTACCACTTAGCAAGTGTGGTGTCTGGCGTTGACACCACAAAAAGCATAGAGGATGAGAAGTCTACATCTACATTAAGCTGCTTGTTTGTAGTTGAACGAGCCTTGGGGTCTAGAAGGACCCCATACACTATGTGAAGATTAAAAGCGGACCACGCCTACTCGTCGTCGTCGATTTGTTCCAGATTTATCGTATAGACAAGACCTGGTCAGAAATAAAAGTGACTGAATTGGGAACTCCACAAGGCCAAGCGTTTGGAAAAAATACAATTTGCGCACGGTTCGCAACAGGCCTGAGTAATTTCCATTAGCATAGTTTTCAGGCACCGATTGGCCTGCGGAATGAGTAAAAAACGGTGTGAGTAGTGGGTTCGAGTCACCATGTGGAGATATTTTTTAATTTTCCATTTTTACGTTACTTGCATTGCAAATAAATAGAAATACTAACATAGTAACGGTATGTTACTCTAAAGTAACAATAAGTTACAGCAGTATGCTATAACCCTATCTGGAAAATTATTGCCAACTTGTACGTATGGCTACAGCAGTGTACTGGCTGGCTCTTTTGGACAGTGTATTTAAGTGAAACCACATAGTAATTGTTTTTCGCAATTTAACATGAATTCACGTGTGCTATGGTATTAATAAAAGCAGATTATCTGACGTCATACAGTTTCAGTTAAAGTTATTACCATCATTTTTCCAAAATTAAGTTCTGTACTACTTCCGTTGAAAACTTTGTGGAATTGTCTGAAATTTAAACAACAAACTAGGACAAGTAGAAATTAAAAATTTTACGAAATTACTTCTTTGCTTCTCTGGATCTTTTGGAAAACTACTGCAGATACACGTCACGGACATGTTTTATTACATTCACCAGATGAATAACAAAAAATAAATGGAAATCGTTACTTTAACCTCGTACGTTTTGCGAATGGCTTCATATTAGCGAAGTTGCTAAATTTCATGCAAAATCTTTTGTTAGCCATAACTCCGTAACTAAACATTTGCGGACCTATCTTTATATGAATCTTTTTCTTAAGTTTTACTTTTAGAATAACATATTAAAATATTTGCATATCTTCGTGAATCATCCTGTATAGGAATGCCGTCAATACCTCGTCAAAATTTGGAAACTTAAACAAAAATTTTTGTCTGATGTGATGAAGCTCTACGTGCAGAAGAAAAAAATTATTCTGTTAACTGACACGTGGAGAAGACAAACAGATCCACAACTAAACGACGGCATTTTTCAAGACGAAGAAGAATTACCACTGTGCCGTATGAAAAGGACTCCTCCTAAATATGTGATGTCTATTTTTATTGCCAGGAAAAGAGTTTGATCAAAAACTTCTCTCACCGAGAGAGAAAACTAAATCACATCCGGAGAAAACTGCATGAAAATATACTCCATTGTACATCAGATATCTTCACGAATATTTGGTGAAATGATGTGTCACATGTGCTTTGCTTCCAAACTGTGCGACGAAAAGAGAACATTTTATGAATGTGAACTGTAAAAACTTTAAATCAACTATGTAATTGAAAAATTAGGCATTTGTCACGTGAGCATAATTCCGAGAAAATAGCTGTTACCCCGTTTTTACGACGAATATCTCCCTGTCACGTGTAAATCATGAACTGTAAATAAATAAAAGTATCTAATTTAACATGACGTTGTCATTTGCACCTTGTAATTCCTTCTTGGATATTTATTCCAAATTTCAAATTTTGCGTTGCCTTTTTTTCATGCTTTTTATGAAAATATTAAGAAGTATACAGAGACAAAAAGTCACGGGATAGCGACATACACGTAGACAGACGACGGTAGTATCGTGTAGACAGGGTGTAAAATGGCAGTGCGTTGTCAGTGCTGTCATTTGTACTCAGATAATTCAAGCATGACTACGGCCGCATCGCGGGAATTAACAGGTTTTGAACGCGGATTCATAGTTGGAGCTACACACATGGGGCATTCCATTTCGGAAATTGTCAGGCAATTCAGTATTCCGAGATCCACAGTGTCAACAGTGTGATGAGAATGCAAAATTTCAGGCATTACCTCTGACCACTGGACAACGTCGTCGGCCTTCATTTAACGACCGAGAGCAGCGACGTTTGCATAGGATTGTCGGCGCTAACAGACAGGCAACAGAGCGTGAAATAACCGCAGAAATCAATGTGGGACGTACGACGAACACATTCAAGACAGTGGGACGAATTTTTGCGTTAATAGGCTGTGGCTACCCGTTCACTTACTTGGAGAAAATTTGCAGCCATTCATGGACTTCATGTTCCCAAACGACGATGGAAGTTTTATGGCTGACAATGTGCCATGTCACCGTGCCACAATTGTTCTCGAGGGAATGCTATGGCCAGCCAGATCGCCTGTCGTGAATCCCATCGAACATTTATGGGACATAATTGAGAGGTCAGTTCGTTGCCAAACTCCTGCACCGGCAGCGCTTTCGCAATTATGGACAGCTATAGAGGCAGCATAGCTCAGTATTTCTGCAGGGGACTTCCAACGACTAGTTGACCCCTGCTACGTCGAGCCGCTGCACTACGCCGAGAAAATGGAGGTTCGACACGATATTACAAGGTATCCCAGGACTTTGTCACCTCAAAAAAAAAGTGACCAATGACACAAACGAGACCGTAGCGTATGAACGCAAGGCCAGAGACTAATAAAATTAACTTCACGAATCGGAACGTATCAGTTAAGATGCAATCCCAACTCAAACAACAATAGTGGCAAAAAGCATAGAAGACCCACAAGGACGCCGCATAAAGATCCACAAATCATACATTAACTCCCAAGTGAGATAAATGAAGGAGATTGAAAGGTGGCTACACTGAGCCACAGCGCCAGAGATCGCGCTAGAGAGCATTGTTCCGCCGCCTCCACTGGCAGTGATTATTGAGAACTCGTAGTGGGCAGTGCTTTGGGAGAACTCGTGGTAGTCAGTGCTGAGATGTCGTAGTGAGGAGTGTTTGTTGAGATGAGCTAGTAGGCAGTGCTTGCTGAGATGTGATACTGAAAAGTTCTTGTTGAGATGTGATAGTAGCGAGTCGGTGTGGAGAGATTGTAATGTCTAGAGTGCTTTTCATCAATATAAATTAAGGTAACAAACTACTTTTCTTTTCTTTCTCATTATTTCAATGTCCTGAATAATGCGTCATTACAGGTTCAGTCAACAAAGCATCTGGCTTGTGTTCTTGTATTAGAGTATAATTCTGGTTTTCTTGAGTAATTATGGTATTTCTATTTTCTTTAATTAATTCAGTATAAATGATATTTAAAATTTCTTGTGTTGTTGAAGAAGAACCGTGCCAGATGCGTACGTTGAGTCATACTTCCACACACAGAACAGTTACACTTGTGCTTTGGTTTCGTAGGTTTTATAGTTGCTGGGGACTTAATTAATTAATTGTGTTAATGAAAATTTCCATTTCATGCTTTGTTGTTGTTCTATGCAGTCAGATTGCGTAATAATACTAGTCAGGGCCAACCGTTACGAGACTTCGTAACCGAACAGACAGCTACTGAAGAAAAAATTAAAATTATTTGCATTTCTTTTTATTTAATTAAGCCCCCATGCACGTGGCGACCGCTGCTTCGGATCGTCCCTTGGAATTCTTCTGATTGTAGAAATAGTAGACAGTAGGATTGTTGTAGTAATTTGTAGTTTAGTAATTGTAGTCTATATTGCATGTGTAGATTTGGTAATTGTTATTCTTCTAATGGTATTTTTTTTGCAAAATTTCATTTCTGTTGTCTTGTCTACGGGTTTGACAATTTAGTGCAATTATTTCAATTGTTCGATTAATCGTGTTTGAGGGAAACATTTCGTGTGAATGGTATTGTTGGAGATAAAGTGTCATTGTGTGTAATTTTCATATAGTGACGAGTTTTGTATGTTTTGTAAATGATTACACGATCGATGAAAGAGGCAAAAATGATGGATAGTCAAAATGACGAAATTGTTGACATGGCGAACTCGCCAACACAGGAGAACAGTATGATGAATAATGAAGTGGAAAATAATTTAATAAGTCGAGAAAATAGTCCGGAACCATTTCAAAATTTTTCTCAATCAGAAAATTCACAGAATACGAGATTAACGATAGAAGATTCTGAAATACACTCCTGGAAATTGAAATAAGAACACCGTGAATTCATTGTCCCAGGAAGGGGAAACTTTATTGACACATTACTGGGGTCAGATACATCACATGATCACACTGACAGAACCACAGGCACATAGACACAGGCAACAGAGCATGCACAATGTCGGCACTAGTACAGTGTATATCCACCTTTCGCAGCAATGCAGGCTGCTATTCTCCCATGGAGACGATCGTAGAGATGCTGGATGTAGTCCTGTGGAACGGCTTGCCATGCCATTTCCACCTGGCGCCTCAGTTGGACCAGCGTTCGTGCTGGACGTGCAGATCGCGTGAGACGACGCTTCATCCAGTCCCAAACATGCTCAATGGGGGACAGATCCGGAGATCTTGCTGGACAGGGTAGTTGACTTACACCTTCTAGAGCACGTTGGGTGGCACGGGATACATGCGGACGTGCATTGTCCTGTTGGAACAGCAAGTTCCCCTTGCCGGTCTAGGAATGGTAGAACGATGGGTTCGATGACGGTTTGGATGTACCGTGCACTATTCAGTGTCCCCTCGACGATCACCAGTGGTGTACGGCCAGTGTAGGAGATCGCTCCCCACACCATGATGCCGGGTGTTGGCCCTGTGTGCCTCGGTCGTATGCAGTCCTGATTGTGGCGCTCACCTGCACGGCGCCAAACACGCATACGACCATCATTGGCACCAAGGCAGAAGCGACTCTCATCGCTGAAGACGACACGTCTCCATTCGTCCCTCCATTCACGCCTGTCGCGACACCACTGGAGGCGGGCTGCACGATGTTGGGGCGTGAGCGGAAGACGGCCTAACGGTGTGCGGGACCGTAGCCCAGCTTCATGGAGACGGTTGCGAATGGTCCTCGCCGATACCCCAGGAGCAACAGTGTCCCTAATTTGCTGGGAAGTGGCGGTGCGGTCCCCTACGGCACTGCGTAGGATCCTACGGTCTTGGCGTGCATCCGTGCGTCGCTGCGGTCCGGTCCCAGGTCGACGGGCACGTGCACCTTCCGCCGACCACTGGCGACAACATCAATGTACTGTGGAGACCTCACGCCCCACGTGTTGAACAATTCGGCGGTACGTCCACCCGGCCTCCCGCATGCCCACTATACGCCCTCGCTCAAAGTCCGTCAACTGCACATACGGTTCACGTCCACGCTGTCGCGGCACGCTACCAGTGTTAAAGACTGCGATGGAGCTCCGTATGCCACGGCAAACTGGCTGACACTGACGGCGGCGGTGCACAAATGCTGCGCAGCTAGCGCCATTCGACGGCCAACACCGCGGTTCCTGGTGTGTCCACTGGGCCGTGCGTGTGATCATTGCTTGTACAGCCCTCTCGCAGTGTCCGGAGGAAGTATGGTGGGTCTGACACACCGGTGTCAATGTGTTCTTTTTTCCATTTCCAGGAGTGTAGTATCGAACACAGATAGCTTTACAGCCATGACGAAAGAAGTTGGTTTCGCGGGAAATGTTAGGGGCGAGAAGAATTTCGAACCGGCTATTATGGAGCAGTTGATGGGTGCAATATTAAATTTGGGATCACAAATAGGAACAATTACAACTGATATGGGAACAATTAAAACAGAGATAGGAACTTTGGGATCTGAATTAAAAACTGATATGGGAACAATGGAAACACAGTTTAGATCTGAATTAAAAACACAGATGGGGACAATGGAAACACGGTTAGACTCACGAATAGGGACATGTTTCAAAAATATGAAAGATGAATTAAAAAAAGAAATCAGAGAAGAAGTACAACCGATTTTGAATTCTCACAATAATAGATTAATTGCAGTAGAGATTAGACAAAGGGAACAGGATAGAGAACAGGAGGAGAGAGATCGCGTGATAGTACAGAAATTTTCAGAGTTAAATTTACAATGTGCACACGATAAGGAAGAAATATTTGAGAGAATCGAGGAATCCGTACCAAATGACAGAATAAATAATCTAACACAAAAATATGAACAGTTAACTACCAAATGTGTCAACACTGAAACCCGAGTCGCGACACTTACGGAAGACGTAAATAAACAGAGAGAAAAAATAGGTGACTTATCGGAAAGAGTTGAGGAAATTTCAGATAAATTGACAAATCTTAGTTTACATGGGGACAGAGATTCGGATGATACAGCTCCATTACCATTTGCAGAAACCGAAGAGTACCAGAACATAAATAAGCATGTTGAAAATCAGGGAAAATTTAATGAACGCGTTAAAAGGGAAGTTGAGGCATTACGAATGCAAGTCAAACAAATTGAAGGCGAAATCGTAGGAAAAGACAGCAGAAGAAATTTAGAATCACAGATAGCAGAGGGCTTTGATGAAGATAATTTGTTTCATTTACGGGACGCAACAAGAGAGCGCCAGGCGCGCGAACTTGACAATAATCGACATTCAAACTGGGACAGACGCGGTAGGTCTTTGTCGCCACGAGGCGAAAACTTTGACTATAAACACTTTTTGACTGTTCGGAAATTTAAGATCTTCCGCAATTCTAAGAATGACATACATCCATGTGCATGGTTAGATCAATTTATGTATGCACTCCCACCAAATTGGCCACTAAGTCACAAACTGGAATTTATGTGTGGATATTTAGAAAACGAACCGGCGACGCGGATGCGTGCACTCATTAGAGATTGTAATAATCTGAATGATTTTTATCATGCATTTCTATCGGCATATTGGTCCGAAAACACACAAGACAGAGTCAAACATAGTCTGATTATGCAGCGTAATTTTAAACAGTCTGAGTTCCGCACACCGGCAGAATACTTTGAAGACATGATTCGAAAGAATCAGTTCCTGTCCAACCCTTATAGCCCGACTGAATTAATTCGCATTTGTTTAACTAAGCTGCCACAATCCATAAGACAAATTGCTTTAGCCGGAAGATGTAAAGATGACATTGAGACCTTTAAGACTTTGTTACAAGAACTTGAGTATGACAACGACGACGGGACTTCTTGTAACTTTTTCAGTAACAGTAATTACGATAGATTTTCAGAGAAAAGGGATAGTGATCGGAACGGGCGTTATATGGGTAATTTTGAGAATGACAGACGTAACAGACAGGACAATAGATACCAGCCTTATGACAATAACAGACGTTCTAACAGAAATTACACAGACAATTATAATAACGGTAATTCCTACCGGAATGATCAACCATACGGAAACAGTAATCGGTATCATCAAGATAGAAATTATTCACACAATAACAGAAATTCTTACTACAGAAATAACCAGGGTAGTAGATACAACAATAATTTCAGAAGTGACAGTCGAAATTACACAAGAAGTAGTTATGCAGACAGACAGGAAAACAGAAATTTTAATAACAGACACAACCAAGAATTTGTATCTAACAGACAGGAAGGACCTAATTGGCACCCTCCGCGTGACAGAAATTCAGAGAGACAAGTGGAAACAGTAGAAATTGATCCGCGAAATGACGGGAATAATCAAAGACGTGACGCAAACAATCGACCATGACTTGCAGCTTCGGCTTCTGGCAGCAATATAGACGGTTCAGAAAGTAATGACACTACAACTTTACACTACGTACGCCTGGAAGATATGAGAGACATTTTGCTAGGCGAAAAGGAAAATAATGTAGACGCATTTTTACATCCTGTTATTGAAGTATGTGTGGGTAAGAATAAGTTCACTGCAGTTTTAGATTCTGGGAGCCCATTGAACGTCATTAGTGAATCAGTTTTTCGTATATGTGAAAGAACTATTGCCTGTCCTGTGTTACCTATTTCTAAAACTACAATTCGAGGAGCGATTTCTGGAAAAGGTGTGGAAGTTAAACAACAGACCAACCTAAATTTCATTTGTCAAGGATACGAATTTTCTGCTAATTTTATTATTGTTCCATTACTCAGTACACAGATTATATTAGGTATGGAGTTTCTTAACACACATAAGGCAATTTTTAACTTTAAAGAAGGAAGTGTGAATTTGACTGTTGCCGGAATGCCGAAATGTTTGAAATTTTTCGAGTGTTTAGCAAGATCTGAATCAGATACAAAATGTTTAAGGTTTCTTACTTCTGATGTTTTCGTTGAGCATTATGACGACAGTGTGTTTATTCATGACAATGACAATAGATACAGAGACGCGATGGAGGATGTAATTAGTAGCGAAGAATTAATTAATGAAAAGGTTAAGAAAGCTGAAGTGCCAGATGACGTTGCAAGAGAAGAGCTGCACCATATTTTGACTTCACATGCTACAGTGTTTAGTCATCACACAGGAACTATACAAGGCTTACAATGTTTATTTAAAGTAAAAGAACACACACCATTTCGCGGAAAAACGTACGCTATTCCTTTGGCTTACAGAGACAAGGTTAAGAATGAACTTCAATACATGTTAGATCAGGGCATTATTGAGCCAGCTGTCAGTCCTTATACCAGCCCACTACACGTTGTTCTTAAAAAGGATGGGTCAATTCGTTTGGTTCTGGATTCCAGACAGATAAATAATATCATCATTCCTGAAACTGACCGCCCACAAAATTTAGATGAACTTCTTCAACATTTCCATGGAATTAAAGTTTTATCCACGATTGATATGCGCGCAAGTTTTTGGCAAATAGAACTCCACCTTGATTGTAGAAAATACACTGCCTTTTTAGCCTTTGGTAACTGTTACCAGTTTCGGAAATTACCGTTTGGACTTACTGTATCTTCTGCAGCATTCATTCGTAGCTTAAATGAAATTTTACCTGTTTATCTTCGTGACAATATTACTTCATATGTTGATGATATTCTTATTGCTAAACATTCTTGGAGTGAGCACAACAAAATTTTGGATTCATTATTAAGTATTTTTGCAAGAGTTGGCATTACAGTGAACTTGGAAAAATCTGAATTTGGTCGTTCACAGGTGAAATTTCTCGGTCACATTATTTCTACAGAAGGTATTCTTCCTGATCCAGAAAAATTAGACGCTATTCGTAATTATGCTGTTCCTACCACAAAACGTGATGTTCGTAGTTTCCTTGGTGTCTGTAATTTTCTTCGACGCTTTGTTAGATTGGACGATTTGGCCACACCTCGTTTATGTGAACTATCTGGAAAGAAATCTAATTGGTGTTGGGATGAGGAAGCTCAGTCAGAATTTGAACAACTCCGTGATGCTTTAGTTGCTGCTCCACTTCTTTCGCATCCGGATTTATGTAAAGACTTTTGTTTGGCGACGGACTCATCATACAAAGGCCTAGGTGCACATTTATTTCAAGAGATAGAAGAAAACGGCGTTGTAGTACAGAAGACTATTGCATTTGGAAGTCGTGTTCTCTCTAAATCCGAAAAGAATTATTCGATTACGGAACTTGAAGCTTTGGCTGTTGTTTGGGCTTTCACAAAATTTCGCACATTTTTGTTCGGTAGACATACTAAGGTTTACACTGATCATCGAGCTTCGGAATTTCTTATGTCGACAAAATTAACTCATGGCAGATTGTCACGATGGGCGTTGTACCTACAGGAATTTGATTTTAGTATTGTTTACATACAGGGATCTTCAAATATTGTTGCTGATGCTTTATCACGTGCACCTATCGGTTTGAAACAAAGTGCTGAAGAGGACTGCAAAGAAAACCATTATTGTTTGATGTACATTCAAGGTGTTGCGTTTGAGAACTTTATTTCGTCTTCGCTCCAGGACATCGTTAAGGAGCAAAATAAGGATCCAATCTGGAAGGACATTAAGGAGAAGTGGAGGAGAAAGGAAAGCGTAGCGATTAGACAGCATTATTTAGTTCGCAATGACATTCTTTTCAAACGAAAATCGGTCGACAACTCTATTTGGTTAGTTTGTATTCCTGATGAGTGGGTCAATAAATTGATTTGGTACACACATTTTAGTTATGCGCACTTTGGTCCCAGAAAATGCTTTCATAAATTACGAGAAAATTGCTACTTCAGTAATATGGAAAAACGTATTCGAACTGTTCTTGCCAAATGCAAATTATGTCAAAAGGCTAAGCCGCCAACTGTTTCTCACAGAGCACCATTGTTTCCTATCATTCCAGCGAAATTAAAGGACATGGCTGCAGTCGATTTGTTCGGTCCAGTGGTTCGTTCTACTAATGGTTTTGCGTACATTTTCGTAGCAGTGGAATTGACATCAAAATACGTGTGTTTTATACCTTTACGCAAAGCAACAGCTCGTTCAGTATCTAATGCTTTCATCAAACATTTTCTTAAAGAAGTGGGTCATGTTGATAAGGTTATATCAGATGATGGGATCACAGTTTCGCTCTAAAATTTGGCTTCGTACTCTACGGCGTCGGAAGATTAAACCAATTTTTATTTCACTTTTTCACCCTCAATCTAATGCTTCAGAGAGATGGATGAAGGAAATCAATAAATTGTGCCGTCTTTATTGTCATCAGAATCACAGAACTTGGGATCAGTATCTTCATATTTTTCAAAACATTCTGAATGAACTTCCTAATGACTCAACTTCTTTACCGCCTCTATTGATATTAAAAAATAAAGTACCAACAAATCGCATTTCTGAAATCGTTCCTTTTCCGCCTTCACGGAAACTGCGGCATTCTGAAGTTGTCAACCTGGCTCTACAAAATATTGCATCTGCGGCTGCTAGAAGAGAGAAATCAGCTAAACGTCCTGGTCGTTTAAAATTTTTGTCAGTTGGTCAAAAGGTGTTAATTAAGTCTCATCGTTTGTCTCATAAAGGAAAAGGCTTGTGTCGCAAATTTTTTCTGCTTTATAACGGTCCATATAGGATTCGCAAAATTATACATGATAATACTGTGGAAGTAGAAACTCTTAAATCTCGGCGCTCTAAGGGAATACATCATATATTGAACGTAAAAATTTTTGTGGAATGACATACTTTTGAGAAACCAACAGTTATACGTAAACAGGTGGAGAATGCAAGGATACCGCGCCGTGTTCCGGCGGCGGCAGATACTCAAAGCAACAGTGAAGTCTGCGCGCCGCAAAAGGCAGTCGTTGACCGCAAACAATTACTTCATACGTCACGCGCCTACAGCTGATCGAGCGCACAGTGTGAATGCACTGACAGCCGTAAACAAATACACAGTCTAATTTTTCCGACTAAATTCTGTATAAAGCTATGGTGACTTTATAAATTATGTTATTAACGTTCAGTATTTTTCAGGATACGGTTGTGTAAAATATTTAAGACCTTTAGGTAAATTCTGTGCGTGTCCGACGTTAAGACGACTTGGTATGGAGAAAATTTCAGGAGGAATGTAATTTCGAAGATGAAACTAAGAAACTAAAATGGGTAACTATTAATTGAATTTATTTTTCAGGTAACTTATTTCCACTTAGGTACGTACTTTAGACATAATTTGCTGCTCGCGATTACGTGATTCATACTTTGTGCTAAATTTCATGTTCTATGAATTTACTTATGAAGCGACGTGCTTGTGTACATTTGCTGATTTTGACAATTATTGATTAATGAACAGCGTTGTTACTTGCGTATATTATGCATCGCTTGGCTGCACTGCCTTTTCACTGATGTCATATTTTTTTATTATGTGCCTGCTGTGCTTATTTATTTAAATTGTAATTGTCAACTGATTAACTGTGCTGACTGTGGTTATGTATGTAGGTTATACATTGTGATTTATCTGCTTGCGCCTTCATGTTATTTATTAAGATTACATATGAACATTTATTTGCCTATGCTATAATGCTAATGACCTGTTTATTATATAAGATATGTACTTGCTGCTTTGCGTATGGATTGCATATTTACACATTTCTGTTTTGTTGTCATAACTACTCTTTAATTTGGCGTATAGAAATGCTGATATGAGGTGTACGTACATGGAGTTTAGGCCACACTATGGTGTTAATTATAGATTGTTTGCTTGGCAGAGCCTCGTTGTAGGAATTGTGCTGTATCCATTTGTTGACATTCTGTTCTCTACTGGTATATTTACTCGCTATTGCATGTTTTGCTTACGCTCAGTGCCTTATATTTTTAAGATAAGAAAATGAACTGCTATAATTCTACGAACGACATTGGTACAAGAAACTGCATAGAAGTCACATGAGCTGGAGGTTTTATGGAAGCTGTATAAATTTATGCTAATAGGAAGGAAGCTAACGACATGACATACCAACACTAGGTTAGACCATTGACAGTTATTACACTGCATTTTTCGTGAGTAATTGAAATGGGAAGTGACACTTGACACAAGGAATACTCCATATGTTTGCTTCTGTTTGCCATAATTTTTGAAGTGGTGTACACACTGAAATATCACGATCATTAACACTTCGTAATCGTACTTAATTACTGAGAGTTATTCGAACTAAGTCTGTTAGAGGTCATGTATGCATTTCTTTTATTTAATGATGGACAAGGAACCAAAATGTATCTTATAATTTATAGTGAGTAGAAAATTTGTGTCAGATGGATTACACAGAGGTTGTGTGTGGACACTGTGTCTTCGGATTGTATGGGATGCTGAATTGAAGTTGCACTAGGATTTTGTCTGTACTTGTTCGAGGAGACTGACTAGAGGAAAGAGTTGTTATGGAAGTGAAATGATATTGGTGCTGAGGTTTATATGTATCGACGTATTATTGAGGTATTGAGATTATGTGAAGTTGATGATTATTGGAATTTCGTGGACAAGAGGTAAGGTAAATGAGGTATTATTGAAGTATTGAGATTATGTGATGCTGATGATTATTGGAGTTTTGGTGGATAAGAGGTAAAGTAAGTGAGGAGCATATTTTTTTTTTGTTGGTCTATATGGAACAAGGAGGATAAAGATGGCAGACTAGAACACTCAAGTAGAAGGAAGATTGTCTACATACACACTTAACAATCACTAAGCAGTATATACTTTTTTTGAAGAGAGGAAGTATTTGCATATCTTGGCTCACTGACAGTTGTTCAGCAACCGTACATTTTGATCTGGCTTGGCAAACATTGGTCTTGACATGATGACTATGACGTTGACTAACTATTATTGACTGTTATACATTGCTGCCACTACTACTTGATACACATGATGAACATAAAATTTTGACAGAATTGCATTTACACAGTTAACACTATTCAACTACACAGTAGCACTAAATGTGGATGAAAGATGAGTGAGTGTGTTTTGTGTGTTTTCCTTTTATAATCCCAGAGAAGTGATCCCAACCTATCTCCTAAATATTATTTTACTTGTTGTTGTGGCTTGCACTGACACCCATAAATATTATAGGTTTACTGGTATTTGTGTATTGTAATAGTTAATAGGACAATTATCTGATATCATTTGTGTGTTTGTTATGATTTGTATGTTTAGTGTAAAAGCATTGTATGTGTATTCAAACTATTGTTCATGCCTGAACTGTCTGATTAATGATGGTGCTGCACTTTTCAATATGGTGGATGCCACCTGGACATGTTTAATTTCTGCTGATGAACTGTGTGATTAGTGATAGTGAATTTTATGGACTGCGGTCAGCACCTGGTCAACATTACTGGGTGCCACTGATGGACTGCTTCTACCGAAATGGTGTTACTTGTTGATGTCTGCACCTGCTCAACATTGCTGGGTGCCACTGATGGACTGCTTCTACCGAAATGGTGTTACTTGTTGATGTCTGCACCTGCTCAACATTGCTGGGTGCCACTGATGGACTGCTTCTACTGAAAAGATGTCGCCTGTTGCTGTGTGCACCTGCTCAACATTGCTGGTGCGACTAATGGAACTGCTTATACTGAAATGGTGTTACTTGTTGGTGTCTGCACCTATTCAACATTACTGGGTGCCACTGATGGACTGCTTCTACTGAAAAGATGTTACTTGTGGGTGTCTGCACCTGTTCAACATTGCTGGTGCCACTAATGGAACTGCTTATACTGAAATGGTGTTACTTGTTGGTGTCTGCACCTATTCAACATTACTGGGTGACACTGATGGACTGTTTCTACTGAAAAAATGTCACTTGTTGGTTTTTGCACCTGTTGACCATTGCTGGGTGCTACTGCTGGAACTGTCAACTGCTTATTCTTGAGCTATGGAAAGCGTTTATGTGAATATTTGTATAAACTGATTTTTTGTGTATTACTGTTTGTGAAAAGTTATGAGACTCTTACCTGCACATATTCGTCATTGCTGACGCTATTGATTGAACTGTTTAACCACATAATACTTGTGTAAACTGTTATGTAAAGTCACATGTATGAAAGAATTTGTATTGCTTACTGTATTTTATATATTAGGTTATTGAAAGGTCAGTGCAAAGCCAAAATTTTATCTAGTTATATGATATTTACGCATGAATATTATCTTTTATTTTTGTCTGTATTTTTTTTTACGAATTTGGTGGTATTTTCACCACCAATGCTGGCAAAAATACCATCAAATTCTAGCCCGTGGAGGAAGGGCATATGAAAGGTGGCTACACTGAGCCACAGCGCCAGAGATCGCGCTAGAGAGCATTGTTCCGCCGCCTCCACAGGCAGTGATTATTGAGAACTCGTAGTGGGCAGTGCTTTGGGAGAACTCGTGGTAGTCAGTGCTGAGATGTCGTAGTGAGGAGTGTTTGTTGAGATGAGCTAGTAGGCAGTGCTTGCTGAGATGTGATACTGAAAAGTTCTTGTTGAGATGTGATAGTAGCGAGTCGGTGTGGAGAGATTGTAATGTCTAGAGTGCTTTTCATCAATATAAATTAAGGTAACAAACTACTTTTCTTTTCTTTCTCATTATTTCAATGTCCTGAATAATGCGTCATTACAGGTTCAGTCAACAAAGCATCTGGCTTGTGTTCTTGTATTAGAGTGTAATTCTGGTTTTCTTGAGTAATTATGGTATTTCTATTTTCTTTAATTAATTCAGTATAAATGATATTTAAAATTTCTTGTGTTGTTGAAGAAGAACCGTGCCAGATGCGTACGTTGAGTCATACTTCCACACACAGAACAGTTACACTTGTGCTTTGGTTTCGTAGGTTTTATAGTTGCTGGGGACTTAATTAATTAATTGTGTTAATGAAAATTTCCATTTCATTCTTTGTTGTTGTTCTATGCAGTCAGATTGCGTAATAATACTAGTCAGGGCCAACCGTTACGAGACTTCGTAACCGAACAGACAGCTACTGAAGTAAAAAATTAAAATTATTTGCATTTATTTTAATTAAGCCCCCATGCAAGATACAGAACAGAACTGTACCGCAGAGCCAGCAAACGAAATTAAGCAAGCAACACACCACCCAACCCTTACGTATTGAGGCAAGGGTCATGGTTGTGAAAATACCTCACACAAGGCAAAATAAGCCAACAAAAAAAAAACGTAAAAGAAAATACTAAAATGTCGGAAATAAAGTAGGAAAATAATAACGCATTACAAGAAGGCCACACTAAAGCTCAAATAAAAAGAGACACAAGGAATCAAGTAAGATACGCTAAGGAGTCAAAACTGCACTATCAAAATGTGACTAAGTTATCAGTGCGTTCAACTCTCGCCATAATGAAAAGGAATGAAACATAAAAAGTCTTTTTCTGGGCACGGTTTCGGTTGGTCATGCTAGTGAGTATCGGAAGGTGAGAAGTGAAACGGGCGTGTGTTGACTTAGAAAAAAACTACTAATTTGTTATATGTTGGGACACAGAATTATTCACACTGTCTTATCTTTTTCTATTAGATTCTGTTGTATGTGCACGTAATCAATTCAAACATGAAATTCGCTGTTTGACGAAAGCGAAAGAAGCAAATAAATGGTTACGTACACAGAAATGAAAGTTACTAAAATTCTATTACCAATAGTCTCAAATTGTTTAAAAAATATAGCAAATTAGATTGACGACCACTCTAGCGCAACTGCAACACACATTGTAGTTGATAGTAGTGTTATTTAATATTAAATGAAAATCAATATATGTCGTAATGCTCACCACAGCACAATTAGCTTTATTTACCATAATCTCAACACATAGAAATGGCGGCTCTCTAGCTCACAACAGAAGTTTGCATCTATACAAGCAAATATTTGAAGAGTAAGTGAAAATTATTTTTCTTTTACTATCGTATTAGAGTCAGCGACTAAAATTGACTTACACAATTGCCACGCTGCATCTCTGGCGCAGCAGTCCTCGGACAACACAAGGAACATGGAATAACACTCATTTCATATTACTTCCTGCAAACATGACGTCTTTTTGACGTCATGCGCAGTATCGACGACGGCAGGAACTGCTATCGACAATTGTTAGAGTTCGATACGAGCCACTCACAAGACTTCACGCACGCGAATCGGAGATTTATAAAAACAAGTCATTCTAGGAAGGACTGATTGTAATTATCGGTACAATTAAACGACATATAATGATTTGTTGACGGTTAATGCGTTTATATAAGAATGCTCTATCAGGAGTGAGTTGCCATAATCAATAATTTACTAATTAGTCATGAAACATGCTTGTATTATAATTTACAACATGCCGTTTCAAGGTAACGGAGCACAGAAAATTTATCACAAACACATGACCAGTATCACCAAATATCAGTTGATAACGCATCAACGAAATGAGGCTTCAAGAGATGCTATGATAACCAGGACAGTAGATAAATGCCGGCCGCGGTGGTCTCGCGGTTCTAGGCGCGCAGTCCGGAACCGTGCGACTGCTACGGTCGCAGGTTCGAATCCTGCCTCGGGCATGGATGTGTGTGATGTCCTTAGGTTAGTTAGGTTTAAGTAGTTCTAAGTTCTAGGGGACTGATAACCACAGCAGTTGAGTCCCATAGTGCTCAGAGCCATTTGAACCATTTTGAACAGTAGATAAATATCACACGATTAAGTACTAGAGTAATGGATAACGTCCTGGTTACGGCTGTCGAAAAATGAAGGTTCACATCTCGCCATATGTAAATATATATATTTTTACACGTTAACGTTGTTAAGATATCCTGAGACTTTCTTATGAATATAATGCAAGTATGAAGGATGAAATAGATATTTAGCAATTTCCTAGTTTAAATCGCTGCTAATGAATCGAGGGGCAATAGCATTCAAATTCTTCTTTGTCACAAAGCCGATAGCCGATCATGCGGTCGTCAATATTGCGAGACGTCAAAATGACGTCATGTTAGTAGGAAGTGTTGTGAAATGAGTGTTACCCGTCGAACAACTATGCAAACATGTATGCACTTTGATTGTTTGTAGGCAGTTTTGGATTTTAAAATATTTCGAAGTCTAGACTAATAATTTTTCATATGTAGCGGGGATAGGACAGCAAATCACACTTCTGTACGTTGGTCAGTTGCCATTGAAACAATATGATATTCGCATTGTGTTATTGTGCTGAATAACTAATAAATGTAATGGTCTTTATTTACTGTTTCATTTAAAGCTCTCTGTCAATATATTTTTATTAATTAAAGCATCGCTATAGCGATAATTGTCCACTTTGTTAGTTTTCGGTGGGAATGAAAGCGAAAGCGGACTCCTCCACTCTCGTCTCCCTCGACAGTCATAACCCTTAGAGCCAAATGTTTCTTATAAAGTCCCAAAGACACGGAGTTACAAGGCCGAACAAGGTACCATTGTGGAAGGAGCTGCCTTAGCTCAGAGGATGAGAAGTTACATTTTTATTTTTGATGGAAGTTAATAATAAAAAAACATCATCTAAAGCTTTGCTTATTATCCTGACCTTTAATATCACCTCAGGCGTCGTATAAATCTGTGAATGTGCAGCCTTGGGCGATAAGTATGTCTATGGGAGTTGTGAATATGGGAAAGTACTGACAAAGGCAGAACGTAAACATAGGTAGAGCTTAATATGCTACACAAGATGTACAAACGAGAGAATTAAATCAAGAAAAGAAGACTATTTTTGGGACTCCTCCATAATTAAGTGTCGGCGGGGATCTACAGTTAAATTAAAAGCAGAGGAGTTTAACACTGTAAATTACAGCTTTGCTGTTGGAACGACAATGACATCAGTACGCAAGCTACAGTACACACCAGGCTTTAGTGATAAGAGAAAGAGCTACGGAAAAAGCGCCTTGTCTAGATGCTCCACTAGATGATTCCTTCGTGTCACTGGCTGCCGATAGCTGACCATCCTTGCTGACAAGTTACTGGAGTTGGCGACGGTTTGCCGATCCCAACCCCTCTTGGCTCGAAGCTCAATCTCCTCCTCCTCACAGCTTGCCGTGCCAGAGCACGGGAAACTTTACTTTGCCTTTGTGTTACGAATTTTTTCTCGTTCGCAATTTTCCGGCAACTTTTTTATGAGAAAAATCTGTTCTATTATGAATGAGACCCACCGCAGTAAGGGTAAACGAGTAGCCTCGTCGGAGGTAGAATTTGTACAGGACCAGTTGAGGAAACAGCATTCACCACTTAATTTAGCAAGTTATTCGTAGTAATTTATGAGAGGTACAGTCTGATCACGCCTGATTTGCTCTTTTCAAGTAACTGGGGCCCTTGTATGCCAGTCAGTGGATGTAATATTTAATATAGAAATAAATAACTCAAATAGATTTTACCTAGCTATAACAACAAAATAAACTTTGAAAATTGATATGTGCAAATAGCTAATCAGTCACTGAAAGGCAGCAAAGGTATTCTCCAGTCGTGGAAATCAGTATGAAGGCAGAGTTCTTACGACAGTAATAGTTCAAGGTCTGTAGCACACTGAATCGAATTTATTACGAAAGTAGCAGGTACATATAAGATATAAACAGTCATGTCAGAATTGCATAAATTCTTTCGTAACACGAATAACAAAATAAAGTGTTTGCTTTTCTGGGCGTAAATTGGTACAAAGGCATTCGCTATCATGTTGTGCTATTGCATTGTTAATACTTTGTCCAAGCATTGTTCTTCCTAATTATCTCAAAAATTTGGGGCAGAGAAATAGCTTCCCACTCTTCTCGCACCGCAATTTTCAGCTCACATACGGCCTCAATTTGCCTTCCATTGCGATAAACAAGCTTGCAAGTAATTCCCAAATGTTTTCCATGGGGTTCATATCTGGGCTACTTGCACGTCAGGGCGAAACATCGATATCTTAATCTTCAAATCGCATTACGGTCTCAGCAGAACATGTGCAGATGCTTGGTGAAATATTACACTTTCGTTCCACAGGTCCTCTTACATGCTAATCAATTCTGTCTCTAGTATCTCAGTGTACAAGCCAGAGTTCGTTGCAGTGTTCAGCCAAGCAATGCATGATTTACCTTTAGCGCAGAAAGCTGCCCAAGTCAGAAGACTTCCACCACCAAAATGTTTGCTCATTCATACCTGCTGCTCTGTTCCCAGATAATGCCAATAATACTGAAATCCATCCAGTCCATTTAAACTGAACTTCTTCTCATCACTGAAGATCAATTTAACCCATTCTGAAGTCCACGGCATATGTTTTTCAGCAAACTACAATGTAGCCTGTTTAAGTTCGAGTGCTAGAGCAGGTTTCTACAGCAGTTTACTGAATGTAAGTTGTTTTTCATTTGACAAAATTTGTTGCACAAGTCTGGCAGTCAGTGATAACTGTAAATCGGTAACAAGTTGAGAAGAATAACGGTTCGCGGCCCTTGCTTTGCGCAAAAAGAATCTTTTCGGTGCCTCAAATTATTTTCTGCCCTGCCCATATCTTCTGTTCTGTCCATATCAAGCGCCCAGTCTAATGAAATTATCAATGACTGTACTTGAACGGTTCACCGTCTTGGCGATCTGACGATTAGAGAGTCCCATTTCCTTGTATGCATCGATTTTTGCTTTTTCATCTCATGATAACTATTTTCCGCGTGGCATTGTCACAATCGTAGATAATGAACACGAAACACACTGTCACTAATGGTGTCCGTTTCCTATCAGCAGTAGAGGCACACACGCACACAATAACACCATCAGGAGCCTACTGCTTTTATACTGAGTTCCACCCTCTACCACCTGAATCGTTGACGTCTTGTTACATACTGTACTACTGACATCAAATGCGGTACCATTTGACTGCATTTGTTGGTATACTCGATCTCATACTACTGTTTATATACTGTGCACAAGTATTGCAGCGGACAATGTTAATTTTCCTATAAATATCCATTTCTTAATACCGATTCCACTACTGTATAAGCAAATGACTGTCTAGTATTTTTCCGCAAATAACTTTCTAGTCTTCGCACCGAAAACATTTCTTTTCCTTCTGCTTTATAACACCTATTTGTGTGTTTAATCTGATCGGAATAGGGTCGTCGTAACTAGTCTTACGTCTGACTGTAGTCTTACAAAAATAGTGCTGTATGCATTTCAGTTTCATTAAATATACACATCAAAAAAGTTTTGAATCACCCCGCTTCCCACAACCCCGGAAGATACACGTTGACTGTGGATATTGTATCACAGACACAGTCCCTTTGAATGTTCAGAGATGTCACTAAACCCGCCCAAAGATGTAAACAACCATGCATGAGCAGCGCCTGTTAGACGGAGGGAGCTGACAGCCGATCAGTTTCGGTCATTCCACCAGGAAGGAGGTACACGGCTTGAGTTGCCTGTAGTTCAACCATGCCTAGACGGTCAATACCGCGGTTCGATCGCGTCCGCATTGTTACTTTGTGCCAGGAAGGGCTCTCAACAAGGGAAGTGTCCAGGCCCCTCCGAATGAACCAAAGCGATGTTGTTCAGAAATTCAGGAGATACAGAGGGACAGGAACTGTCGATGACATGCCTCGCTCAGGCCACCAAGGGTTACTACTGCAGTGGATGACAGCGACCTACGAATTATGGCTCGGAGGAACCGTGACAGCAACGCCATCATGTTGAATAATGCTTTTCGTGCAGCCACAGGACGCCGCGTTACGACTCAAACTGTATGCAATAGGCTGCATGATGCACAACTTCACCCGCGACGTCCTCGGCGAGGTCCATCTTTGCAACCACAACACCATGCAGCGCGGTACAGATGGGCCCAACAACATGCCGAAAGGACCGCTCAGGATGATGAATGTCGCATATACCATCCACCAGACAATCTTCGGAGACGTGTTTGGAGGCAACCTGGTCAGGCTGAACGCCTTAGACACACCGTCCGGCGAGTGCAGCAAGGTGAAGGTTCCCTGCTGTTTTGGGGTGGCATTATGTGGGGCCGACTACGCCGCTGGTGGTCGTGGAAGCCGCCGAAACGGCTGTACGATACGTGAATGCCATCCGCCGACCGATAGTGCAACCATATCGGCAGCTTATTAGCGAGGCATTCGTCTTCATGAACGACAATTCGCGCCCCCATCGTCCACATCTTGTGAATAACATCCTTCAGGATAATGACATCGTTCGACTAGAGTGGCAGCATTTTCTCCAGACCTGAACCCTATCGGAAATGCCTGGGATAGATTGAAAAGGACTATTTATGGACGACGTGACCCACCATCGTCTCTGAGGGATCCACGCAGAATCGCCGTTGAGGAGTGGGACAGTCTGGACCAACAGTGCCTTGATGAACTTGTGGATAACATGCCACGACGAATACAGACTTGCATCAATGCAAGAGGACGTGCTACTGGGTATCAGAGGTACCGGCGTGTACAGCAATCTGGACCACCATCTCTGAAAGTCTCGCTGCATGGTGGTACAACATGCAATGTGTGGTTTTCATGAGCAATAAAAAGGGTGGAAATGATGTTTATGTTGATCTCTGTTCCAATTTTCTGTACTGGTTCCGGAACTCGCGGAACCGATGTGATGCAAAACCTTTTTGGATGTGTGTAATTGTAATTGATTGACATACTATAAAAAACAATGATAACAGTAATAATAATAGTAAGAGGATGATTTTGAACAATTTTTGATATATCTAAGGTAGAGACAAGTAAAAGTACTACAGAATTATCTTTTTCTTTTTTTAGTGCGTGGAGACAGGCTGCTTGATTCTTTCTTTCAAGTTTTAGCTGTGTGTTCAGTCCATTTTAGGTTCCTCGCTGAGGAATAAAAATGTATGTTTCCTCCTTTTATGGATAAATGTAAGAGTGATTTCTTACGTTTATTGTTGTTGAACACAGAAAGCCCAATCAGAGTCGCATGAGTGTTGGATTGATGGCTATTCTCAAGCTAATTGGTTTTGCGTATACATGTGGTATTTAGAGTTAGAGGAACTAATGACACATGATTGACCAACAATGATAAATCTACAGGACTTAATACTGAATCATATTGGACGCTGTATGGATTACGACTTTGTAGTTACACACATTAAGCATTGTAGAGGAACGGCTGCACTTCACGCAAAGAAAAGCCTGGAGTGCTGGGTTTGACAAACCAAGTATCAAAGTCAGCATTATCAAAAGTACTAATAAAAAATCTAGAAAGCACATGTTCTTCGTCTTATACCTGTCCCTCAGGTTGGCTGTTATCATGCATTTAAGCAGGCGTTGTACAACAGTCTAATATATACAGTTTCGACACTCTCTGGTGTGAAAGTTGTTACAGGTTGACAGCTGAAGCGGCACTAGCGCTCCAAGCGGTAAGAAAGCAGACAGTCACATACGTCGTAAGGATGATGTTTGTGTTCCCGGGTTCGATTCCCGGCGGGGTCAGGGATTTTCTCTGCCTCGTGATGGCTGGGTGTTGTGTGATGTCCTTAGGTTAGTTAGGTTTAAGTAGTTCTAAGTTCTAGAGGACTGATGACCATAGCTGTTAAGTCCCATAGTGCTCAGAGCCATTTGAACCATTTTTGATGATGTTTGTTTTTAATTGTTGTCTACTTAATTAACGAAATACTTGTTATATTTTGCGTTCCATGCGTTAGTAAATTACCAAGAGACATGAATTATCAAGAAATACATTTAAAAACAGCCGAAGCAAACTGGCTGAATGATATAAGCCACAACTTTTTCGTGATGAAATACCTTCGAATATATATATATATATATATATATATATATATTGAAGCTTATTCCGATGAAAGCAAGAGAATATAAAAACATATTTCCAGCGTGAGAAGCATATGTTTCTATTGTTGTCTCTTATTATTATCATAGGAACCTTCCTTGACACATAAAACCATTTTATGGAGTGTAATGACTTCCCCGTTCTTACACTTTACTCGACTTTCGAGCACACGAATATTTTTATAAATGTAATTACTTATCCTTGGAAAGCCAATGTGTTGAACATTCATGCAGTTTGTGGCTCAGATTTAGCAGCAATTGTGGAACTGGTTTCTTATGTGTTGGGAAAGAGTTTTATTGCTTTTGGCATTTTATTATCATGTCTCTGTGGTTTTCCCTTCAGCTACAGTTATCTTGGCTTATTTGATACGTTAAATCATGTAGATCTTACATTCCATATAGATTTCCTACATTCCACATCCACTAATTTGAAAGTATGGTGAACAAAACCCTCCTTTGCTTGGTGGGATATACGACGTCTTCCAACAAAAGAACGGGCATTCTGGTATTTACTAGTAATTGTTTGTTATTAAAGGAAAATGACATTATTCAATAAATATCTGTAAGTTACAGGAGAATCGTAAATAAATTCTCCTGCAATGTATCGTTTCGTTCCTCCCAGGATCCGGAGGAAACTAAGAAATGACAAATGTGGTGTCATTTTTAGTTATTGTCAATTTTTATGGCACTACACAGACACATACATTCCCTATTGTAAAAACTACGTCAGAAATCATTATAAACTTCAGTATTCGTACTTATCCTATATCGTATTCAGAAGTGTAGCTTGCTAGCTGCTTGGGGCGCTGCTTTCACGACTGTGGTAGTATTACGAAGCTTGCGGAAGTTTGTGATATAATATCGTAATCTATTATCGATCATAGAGACAATGTCGACAGTGATACCTAACAGCAACCTCGTTGACCATAAGCTAACTTTATATCAAGTGAATACAATGCGTATGAGGGTTGTTTTGAGAGTACTTTTAAAAAGAGACTGAAGAAAAAAAATTTTTTCATTTTTTTCTACTCACTTACCAATCTTCTCCAATAAATTTTATGTGTCTAGAGTAGTGTAGAATAAGTTGTTTGGCACTACGTAAATTTGAATTTTTCTAATAAACGTAATGAGTTGCTCTCAACCAGGCGCGAATATGATAGGTACCTCAACGTGAAATAACTGATCCGTTTTGCAAGAGCCGACATGCTAGGACAGGAGATCAGTGTATTCAGCCTCTTATGAACTATAGTTTAGTTACAGACAGTGACTACGTAGGGTGAAAACATATTGGATTTGGTCGCGCTGCCGCTGTTAGCCATTCACTGGGAAATTATTTTGTGTGTTGCATGCATGTCGAGAAGCTGATTTATGTGGCGATGGATGTATTTTCACACTATCCAGCTAAGTGGAGCACTTACAGTAAAAAATAAACGGATTAGGTTTATAAGCTGCATTTACGTGAACAGAGTGCAACAGAATTATTTTTGGTTCCACTAACTGATTAATTCTAGGCAATAACTAAATTTATAGAATTACCCTGTACAGAACAATGTAATGTCTTATTCTATAGTCATTAATAGCTCTCCACCGCACATGTTTTGAAAAACAATAATATACTCATTGTATTAATATTTACTGAGGGTGATTTTCCTAAGTGATAGTTGTACTCTATCGAAAACGAATAGGAGGCGAAATTTTACTCGGGTGCATTAATGCACTGAATTCCCAGGTAGTGTGTGATACCGAGAGACTCATATGTGTATGAGACGATAGCAGGCCGCTGTGGCCGAGCGGTTCTAGGCGCTTCGGTATGGAACCGCGCTGCTGCTACGGTGGCAAGTTTTAATCCTGCCTCGGGCATGGATGTGTGTGATGTCCTTAGGTTAGTTAGGTTTAAGTAGTTCTAAGTCTAGGGGACTGATGACTTCGGCTGTTAAGTCCCATTGTGCTCAGAGGCATTTGAACCATTATGAGACGATAGTATTTCTGAGTGCCAGTCGCTGCGTGAATGAAGGTAACGGTTAGATTGGGCTCTTTGTTTATTAGCCACGACTATGGATGATTTTCATACATTATGCTCACAATGAAAGTTTTGAGTGTCCTCCCAGCCGATGAAGAATCTACAGGCAGGCGTTGCAGCAAAGCATTGTACAGCAGGAGTACATCTCCAGGTGCCCTCTTCTTTACTGCAGATTTAGGTCTGAGTGTGTCTTAGCGTCTTATTGGGCAGCTTTTCGTCCTGGCTATCGATTCATTTGTTACCAAATTTTGTTGCTCTTGCATAGAACCCTTTTTACCCGTTCTAAAGGAGACACACGCCAAAAATGTTAATTATGAAAGCACGTCTGATCAACGCTTACTTTACCAAAACCTCTCTGCAGTCTGCAACGTTACGTCCTGTCGAGGAATAAATTTTGTGAGATCCCTGGAGCTGGCTCGTACGTTAAGCGTAAGTATTCTTATGACTCGATGTGATATTTGTTCGGTTATCACTCACGTATTGTTCCATTTATATTCTTTGTATGTTAGCCTATACGGAATTTTAGGATAAATATTCCTTATCAAATGATACCTACATTAACTTTATTTGAAGTGCTACAAAAAAATGGTGCAAATGGCTCTGAGCACTATGGGACTCAACTGCTGTGGTCATAAGTCCCCTAGAACGTAGAACTACTTAAACCTAACTAACCTAAGGACAGCACACAACACCCAGCCATCACGAGGCAGAGAAAATCCCTGACCCCGCCGGGAATCGAACCCGGGAACCCGGGCGTGGGAAGCGAGAACGCTACCGCACGACCACGAGATGCGGGCTGAAGTGCTACAATTCCAGGGGCAGATGTGGACTCTGACCACAATCTATTGGTTATGACCTGTAGATTAAAACTGAAGAAACTGCAAAAAGGTGGGAATTTATGGAAATGGGACCTGGATAAACTGAAAGAACCAGAGGTTGTACAGAGTTTCAGGGAGAGCATAAGCGAACAATTGACAGGAATGGGGGAAAGAAATACAGTAGAAGAAGAATGGGTAGCTTTGAGGGATGAAGTAGTGAAGGCAGCAGAGGATCAAGTAGGTAAAAAGACGAGGGCTAGTAGAAATCCTTGGGTAACAGAAGAAATATTGAATTTAATTGATGAAAGGAGAAAATATAAAAATGCAGTAAATGAAGCAGGCAAAAAGGAATACAAAGTCTCAAAAATGAGATCGACAGGAAGTGCAAAATGGCTAAGCAGGGATGGCTAGAGAACAAATGTAAGGATGTAGAGGCTTATCTCACTAGGGGTAAGATAGATACTGCCTACAGGAAAATTAAAGAGACCTTTGGAGATAAGAGAACCACTTGTATGAACATCAAGAGCTCAGATGGAAACCCAGTTCTAAGCAAAGAAGGGAAAGCAGAAAGGTGGAAGGAGTATATAGAGGTCTATACAAGGGCGATGTACTTGAGGACAATATTATGGAAATGGAAGAGGCTGTAGATGAAGATGAAATGGGAGATACGATACAGCGTGAAGAGTTTGACAGAGCACTGAAAGACCTGAGTCGAAAGAAGGCCCCCCGGAGTAGACAACATTCCATTGGAACTACTGACGGCCTTGGGAGAGCCAGTCCTGACAAAACTCTACCATCTGGTGAGCAAGATGTACGCGACAGGTGAAATACCCTCAGACTTCAAGAAGAATATAATAATTCCAATCCCAAAGAAAGCAGGTGTTGACAGATGTGAAAATTACCGAACAATCAGTTTAATAAGCCACAGCTGCAAAATACTAACACGAATTCTTTACAGACGAATGGCAAAACTAGTAGAAGCCGACCTCGGGGAAGATCGGTTTGGATTCCGTAGAAATACTGGAACACGTGAGGCAATACTGACCTTACGACTTATCTTAGAAGAAAGATTAAGGAAAGGCAAACCTACGTTTCTAGCATTTGTAGACTTACAGAAAGCTTTTGACAATGTTGACTGGAATACTCTCTTTCAAATTCTAAAGGTGGCAGGGGTAAAATACAAGGAGCGAAAGGCTATTTACAATTTGTACAGAAACCAGATGGCAGTTATAAGAGTCGAGGGACGTGAAAGGGAAGCAGTGGTTGGGAAGGGAGTAAGACAGCGTTGTAGCCTCTCCCCGATGTTATTCAATCTGTACATTGAGCAAGCAGTGAAGGAAATAAAAGAAAAATTCGGAGTAGGTATTAAAATCCATGGAGAAGAAATAAAAACTTTGAGGTTCGCCGATGACATTGTAATTCTGTCAGAGACAGCAAAGGACTTGGAAGAGCAGTTGAATGGAATGGATAGCGTCTTGAAAGGAGGATATAAGATGAACATCAACAAAAGCAAAACGAGGATAATAGAATGTAGTCGAATTAAGTCAGGTGATGCTGAGGGAATTAGATTAGGAAATGAGACACTTAAAGTAGTAAAGGAGTTTTGTTATTTGGGGAGCAAAATAACTGATGATGGTCGAAGTATAGAGGATATAAAATGTAGACTGGCAATGGGAAGGAAAGTGTTTCTGAAGAAGAGAAATTTGTTAACATCGAGTATAGATTTAAGTGTCAGGAAGTCATTTCTGAAAATATTTATATGGAGTGTAGCCATGTATGGAAGTGAAATATGGACGATAAATAGTGTGGACAAGAAGAGAATAGAAGCTTTCGAAATGTGGTGCTACAGAAGAATGCTGAAGATTAGATGGGTAGATCACATAACTAATGAGGAAGTATTGAATAAGATTGGGGTGAAGAGAAGTTTGTGGCACAACTTGACCAGAAGAAGGGATCGGTTGGTAGGACATGTTCTGAGGCATCAAGGGATCACCAATTTAGTATTGGAGGGCAGCGTGGAGGGTAAAAATCGTAGAGGGAGACCAAGAGATGAATACACTAAGCAGATTCAGAAGGATGTAGGTTGCAGTAGGTACTGGGAGATGAAGAAGCTTGCACGGGATAGAGTAGCATGGAGAGCTGCATCAAACCAGTCTCAGGACTGAAGACCACAACAACAACAACAACAATTCCCTGTGTATCTGAATGTCTCTGTTTCGCTGTGTGCCTTATATGGTTAGAATTGACTTTGTCCATAGCACGGCCACTTATCATAAAATATCTCTTCTATCACCGTGCTGTTCTAACGAAGTTCGCTCTGTTACAAATGTTACACATATGTGGTAAATTATCCTCTTGTCTTATATGTATGTTATGACTATTCATACGTGGTTGGCAGGGAACGATTGAAACCGATATAGAGGAGAGTTTCAGGCATCCAGGAACACTATCTGGTATTTGTTTTTGTTCAATAATGTTGGATCAATTCAGTTGTACTTCATAGTTTTATCCTGAATCGTTTCTGGTGGTCATTAATGATTAACTGTTTCTTCAGTGGTTAGGAGTTTGGACTGCGTTGCTCTCAGTTGTGAAATGTATAACATTATGAGTTGGACTTTGATGTTTAATTATTTCTATAGGTAGGATTATGTATCCCACTGCGCTTAGCTGTTTGATGGGAAGCTTTTTTAGTGGATCCCTCTTGCGTTCCAGGATAGTAGTCCTTTAGTCAGATGCAGTATTAAATATTAGTCAGATGCAGAATTAAATATTAGTCAAATGCCGTACAGATAGAATGACGTCACTGTTTTCGCAGATGTCGTATTAATCTAGAGTAAAGTACTGACGGATAAGACAGATCTAGATAAGATTTCAAAGTTGCGCGACGATTGGCAACTCATCTCAAATATTCGTAAATGTAAAACTGTCTGTTTCACAAAACTTAGTATCAATGAATCGCAACTGGAATCAACTCATACAAATAGCTTGGCGTAACGCTTTGTAGGAAAACTGAGTGATCACATAGGTCCAGACGCAGGTTAACAATGTGACAGACTCTGATACTGGAAAACTACACTCTGTCTACGAAAGAGATTCTTTTTTTAAAAAAAAAATGTGCAACCCATCGTAGAATATTACTCAAATGTGTACGATCCGTACCAAATAGGAACATCAGGAGTAAAGAAACGTATAAATTGTCATAGCTTCGTTTCACCTGTGGGAGAGCGTTATGGAGATGTTAAAAACCTGAAGTGTGCCAGATGCTTCAAGACTGATGAAAGCCGTTCCGCGAAACTCTACTTAGAAAGTTGCAATAACCAGCAGTAAGTGAGACATGTACTACAGTCACTTCGTATCGCCCTCTTAGGGACTGAAGGAAGGGAGGAGAAGACTAAGAAGACTAACTGCAGCTTACACAAGCGTATTTAAGCAAACAGAAGCACTTAATCGTTCTTCACGCGTTCTGCACGCGAGCGGAACACGAGGAAATTCTAATAAGGCATGAAAAGATCAGTACCTTCCTCCATGCGCTTCACAGTGGTTTGTAGAGAATAGATTCAGATTTAGATTTAGATTTCCATCCTACTCTGAACTGCCATCGAGGCGTAACAAAGTGAACAATCAGCCTTTGAGAGCTGTTTTTTCTTATCTTATCAAGTGAAGATAAGTTAAGCGAACAAATAACACCGCACCTCTTAGGACAGCACAGTAACTTGAACTGCACGCAGCAGTAAATTTCTGCAAGAATGCAGGTGATGCAGACTCTCAGCATGTCAACCAGGTAAGCTGCTGTTTCTCATTGCGTTTTCATACTGTGTTGCCAATATTCACTGGTTTTATTGTAGCTTTCCGTGACTTCTGGGTAGAAAAGAGGTGTCTTCATTTTATTAAGTTTTCTTCTACAATATTAAGCTTGTATTTGTTGACTGGTTCGCCTGAGTGAACGCCTCTCAAGAGAGACTCATGCGGAGACATGTAATATTGTCTTTTCGAAGTTTCAGTAATGTTGTTATTACTTTGCTGCTAGAAATAAATCCTCTTCAGAAGTACCGTAAAATTTTGTATAAGCGTTTTAACAGTTTGATACCTGGAACTGAAATTGGCTTAAAGATGTGAAGAGTAACGGTATTTTGCTTTTCCCCCACAGATTCCACTTTATTTACGATTTTTCGGTAATGGTATAGGAAATAACAGCCAGCAGTATTCATTTAGTTTTTCTATTGCACTTATTCATATTTTCGAATCTCTGTTCTAATTAATTTCGTTACAATAACACTGTAGACGACGCCGAAAGGCCACAAAAAAGAAACAACTCATTTGAAACTATGAAACTGCTATACTAAATACGGTAAGCGGTTTGCATAACATGCTTGTCCATCATTATTTTCAATTTTTTAACCTTCTGTTTTTATAGGCAAGTAAATTATCTACAACATTTTTTTGCCAGTTCGTCAGAAAAGAAAAACCATACACTACAGACAAAAAAAATAAAAATTCAACATCAATGCTTGAATTCTGGGGTAATAAAAGAAGTGGCACCCAACAATACCTTTTTTTACATTTTCTGTTGCACTGATTCATATTAACGAATCTGTTCTAATTAGTTTACCTTCAAGGACATTGTGTAGGAAACTGTCCATACAGACTTAGATACGCACAAGGATCTGAGCACCTGCATAAAGTAGAGAAAATTAATGGAGTGTCATGTATAAATTTTATCTGCACATTAACATAACACCAGGACGTACACACTGACTGGCAGTTTACTCAAACACACTTGCAACCTTATTTAGCACTTGTCTCGTAAAAACATGGCCATAAATCCGCAGAAATTTTCTCTACAATATAAGACATTATAATACCGCGCTTCGATGTTTCTCAGCATATAAAGTGGCTTATATCAGTATGAAATTTACAAAATTATACATTTGTTGTACATACCTATGAAAAGTAACTCGTCTTCGTCTCACGTACTTCTCTTTACGTCAGTAGCAATGACAATACTGCACCAAACCTGTTACCAAAAGTAAAGCGTGCAGAAACGTATATAAAACAAGGTGAATATGTGTAATATACAAGTTTCGCTATTACTGCAAACTATAGACAAGCAGCGTTGTCCCAAAATCACGTGACTAGCTCGGACTGATGTTGAAAAATTCGGAGTAGGCCATGCTCACTCCGTAAATATTACAGGGTGTTCGGAAATTTCTGTTACACACTTCTAGGAGTTGTAGAGGGGAGTGAGTAGATAATATTTTGAACTGTAACCCATGTCCGGAAACACACCGTTTCCGTGCTACAACCATTTGAAAACATGTTGGTAACGTGAACACTTTTACAAGTGACTGATTGGGCGCGACCCAGTACATCACTTGTTTTTCGATTCCACTCATTAATGGTCAAAGAAATTGATCGTGTAGTCGTCGATGAGTTCCTTTCGACGTAATACAGTACGGCCTCTTCCAATACGGATGTGAGGGGTCTCCTTGGAACATCAGAGTCATGCCTGTCGACGGTGAAGGTACCATTTCTCGAAGCCGTTGCGTAACTGTGGCGAGGAGGGTATGCAACGGAGTTAGACGTTGTGGAGAACGATCTTGATAAAGGCGACGATCAGCTCTTCCAGCTTCAGAAGGATCATGTCAGTGTATTCTGCAAACACGTACTCAACCATATTGCTCTAACACTCACAGACACCTGAATGAGGCTAGAACCAGGTCAGAGAGGTAGGGCAGACGTCAAATGACTTTAACCGATCCGATGTAACCATCCCCCCACCATGGCTATTCTGTTTCATACCTGCCTAGCAAATACGTTTTCAACGGCTGCAGTACGGAAACGGCACGTCTCCGGACATAGATTCCTGATCAAAATATTATGTACTCACTCCCTTCTAAAAGTCCTATTAGTTTGTAATGGAAATTTCCGAACCTTCTGTACGTACCCTATGCCTGTAACCTCTGACCAGATTTCTGCGGTAGTTGTCGGTCTATTTGTCTGTCACACAATCTTGCAGTCTTTTGGAAGGAAACTATTCTTCCTGTCTCACAGTTGTCCTGAGTCCATATCGTTACAATTCGTTTTGCGGCCATTAAATTACAGCCAACTGTCTGTGCGATCTACCGTTATGATGCTTCCACCTCCTACAAGCCAATTATTCGAGCTTTCTCGGGGTCCTAAAGCTACATCTGCACGTCTTCTGCTCATCCTTTGTTGATATCTCTACATAAAAACTTTCAGACATCTTTGACGCTCCCAGTAGCCATTACGTATCACCACCAATTTTAGGATTCCGCTCCTAAACCAGAGAAAAGGAACCATTATAGGATCGCTTTCTTGTCCGTTCGTCTGTCTCATTGCCCGACTGTTAAAAAGACTTTTTCTCAAGAACAGATATGCGTATGCAGTTGAAATTTAAGCAACATGCTAAGGTCTACTGTCCCTTGGTGCTATAAGACATTGCAGCTCCTAAGTCAAAGCAGTGAAAAGATACCGCCATTTATATATATTTTCATACTCGCAAACTCAGTCATCAAAATCTATAGGGTAGTTCCCGTTGATCTAGAATCATGCAATTGGGTAAAAATCAGGGCTTACGGTACAACTAAAGCAAAAAATTCGAAAATCGTTAATTTGCGAAAAAAATTGTCATTTGTTATCTGACTGCCTGTCCGTCTATCTGTTATGACCCCTTTTTCACAGGAACGGTTAGGCGTATCATATTAAAAATTATGCCACATAATAGGGTTTATGGTGCCTTGACGGTGTAAAGAACGCAAGCTTCCAAGTCAATGTCGTCAAAAGACAGGGCCATATTTTGAAACTTGCAAAGCCACTTATCAAAACTTGTAGGGAACTTTCCTATGACGTAGTATCATGAAATAGGACAACAAGTGTAGTCTGTGCATAACATAATAAATGCGATCTTTGTCAGTTAGGTACAGTGGTCTGCTCCTCAGCGATAAGAAATTAAGATGATAGAACAGGAGGATCACTACAAACTATTTCACATCAGCCTTCGACTTGTGGAATGTGCTGACATGACAGTATTTGATGGAAGGAGAGGGGAGGGAGGGGAGGACAAAATAGACTAAAGAAGGGGGAGGACTTGTTTACAGAGAGAGGGGGAGGAGAAATGGACAGGGGGAGGGAGGGCAGTAGATGGACAGGGAGAGGGTGGAGGTGGAGATGGGCAGAAGGAGGGTGGAGGTGGAGATGTGTGCAGCATATGTAATCCACGAGCAGGCAGGCGAACACATGGGCCATAAAAATTGCTACACCAAGAAGAAATGCAGATGATAAACGGGTATTCAATGGATAAATATATTATACTAGAACTCACATATGATAACATTTTCACGCAATTTCGGAGCATAGATCCTGAGAAATCAGTACTCCGAACAACCACATCTGGCCGTAATAACGGCCTTGATACGCCTGGGCATAGAGTCAAACAGAGCAGGGATGGTGTGTACAGGTACAGCTGTCCATGCAGCTTCAACACGATACCACAGTTCATCAAGAGTAGTGACTGGCGTATTGTGACGAGCCAGTTGCTAGGCCACCATTGACCAGACGTTTTCAGTTGGTGAGAGATCTGGAGAACGTGATGGCCAGGGCAGCAGTCGAACATTTTCTGTATCCAGAAGGCCCGTACAGGACCTGAAACACGCGGTCGTGCATTATCCTGTTGAAATGTAGGATTTCGCAGAGATCGAATGAAGGGAAGAGCCACGGGTGGCAACACATCTGAAATGTAACGTCCACTGTTCAAAGTGCCGTCAGTGCGAACAAGAGGTGACGGAGACGTGTAACCAGTGGCACCCCATACCATCACGCCGGGTGATACGCCAGTATGGCGATGACGAATACACAATTCCAATGTGCGTTCACCGCCATGTCGCCAAACACGAATGAGACCATTATGATGCTGTAAACAGAACCTGGATTCATCCGAAAAAATGACGTTTTGCCATTCGTGCACCCAAGTTCGTCGTTGAGTACACCATCGCAGGCACTCCTGTCTGTGATGCAGCGTCAAAGGTAACCGCACCCACGGTCTCCGAGCTGATAGTCCGTGCTGCTGCAAACGTCGTCGAACTGTTCGTGCAGATGGTCGTTGTCTTGCAAACGTCCCCATCTGTTGACTCCGGGATCGAGACGAGGCCGCACGCTCCGTTACAGCCATGCGGATAAGATGTCTGTCATCTCTAGTGCTAGTGATACGAGGACGTTGGGATCCAGCACGGCGTTCCGTATTACCATCCTGAACGCACCGATTCCATATTCTGAAACAGTCATTGGATCTCGACCAACGCGAGCAGCAATGTCGCGATACGATAAACCGCAATCGCGATTTCTCCTCCTCACACGAGGCATCACAACAACGTTTCACCAGGCAACGCCGGTCAACTGCTGTTTGTGTATGAGAAATCGGTTGGTAACTTTCCTCATGTCAGCACGTTGTAGGTGTCGCCACCGATGCCAACCTTATGTGAATGCTCTGAAAAACTTATGATTTGCATATCACAGCATCTTCTTCCTGTCGGTTAAATTTCGCGTCTGTAGCACGTCATCTTCGTGGTGTAGCAATTTTAATGGCCAGTAGTGTGGTAGGGGGTATCTCATGACTGTTGTCAGCTCGGTGTATCTCACCGGCTGAAATAAACAGTAGCGAATGGATGGATGTGCGCCTAACAAATTTATTGAAAAGTAATATGGACGTGTTAGCTGAGTGTGTGGAATGGCGCGTGTTCCAGGGCGTGCCTGGTGACGCTGCTGGTGGCGCAGTGCTGCCTCCCGCTGCGGCCTGGGGCGGCGGCGCCTTCCGCGGCGGCCGCCGGCGACGAGCAGTGGCTGTGCGCGCCCGGCTGCTGGTGCTCGCAGGACGGCCTTTCAGCCGAGTGCCTGGGGGTGACGCCGCAGCCGTCGGCGCTGCCCGCGGGCCTGCTGGCGCTCAGCGTCAGGGCGCACCAGCTGCGCGAACTGCGCAACGACACCTTCGCGGCGCTGCCGATGCTGCAGCAGCTCGACCTCTCGGACGGCCGAATTTCTGAAGTGAGTATACAGCATGCGCGGAGTTCGGAAATTCCCGTTACAAACTGCTAGGGAGTGAGTACATACAGGGTGTCCCAAAAAGAATGACCCGATTTTAACTCGTAATAACATTGAGACAAATGTCACTTGGTAACTAAAACAGCGCTAGATGTAATCGGCATGGTCTAAGTTTCAGAAAAAATCCGCTAGATGTCGCGACCGGTGCTGACTGGTGCGTGCATAATGTCACGATTTTAACGTGTAATAATATTGACACAAATGTCACTGGGTAACTGAAACAGAGCTGGATGTAATCGGCATGGTCTAGAGTTTCAGAAAAAAATCCGCTAGATGTTGCTACGGGTGCTGATCTGGAGCGTGCATAATGACACGATTTTAACGTGTAATAATATTGACACAAATATCACTGGGTAACTGAAACAGCGCTGGATGTAATCGGCATGGTCTAGAGTTTCAGAAAAAATCCGCTAGATGTCGCTACGGGTGCTTACCTGGAGCGTGCATAATGACACGATTTTAACGTGTAATACTATTGACACAAATGTCACTTGGTAACTGAAACAGCGCTGAATGTGATCGGCATGGTCTAGAGTTTCAGAAAAATTCCGCTAGATGTCGCTACGGGTGCTCACCTGGAGCTGGCAGAATGACCCGATTTTAACTTGTAATAATATTGACACAAATGTCACTAGGTAACTGAAACAGCGCTAGATGTAATCGGCATGGTCTAAGTTTCAGAAAAAATCCGCTAGATGTCGCGACCGGTGCTGACTGGTGCGTGCATAATGACACGATTTTAACGTGTAATAATATTGACACAAATGTCACTGGGTAACTGAAACAGCGCTGGATGTAATCGGCATGGTCTAGAGTTTCAGAAAAAATCCGCTAGATGTCGCTACGGGTGCTCACCTGGAGCGGGCAGAATGACCCGATTTTAACTTGTAATAATATTGACACATGTCACTAGGTAACTGAAACAGCGCTGGATGTAATCGGCATGGTCTAGAGTTTCAGAAAAAATCCGCTAGATGTCGCTACGAGTGCTGACATGCTGCGTGCAGCCAGTCTCATGCAATATCGCGTCCGCGCAACAGAAATCGTATTGTGTTATTGAATTTAGTCGTACTCAATCAGTGATCGCAGATCTTCCTGTGGAGACATGTTAAACAATGTGTTTACCTTGCTCCCTTACCTCGTGATATTGATGAACTAAAAACAAGAATATCAGCTGCTGTATCTTCAGTGACAGAAGACACCTTACACTCAGTTTTGGATGAATTCGGCTATCGGCTAGATGTCGTCCATGCCGCCAATGCAGGAAGTATTGAACATTTATGATGGATTTTTATAAACTTCTGTTTTTTCTGAGTGTTAAGCCCTTGTCCCCAATAAATACACTACTGTTTAAAATTGCTACACCACGAACATGACGTGCTACAGAAGCGAAATTTAACCGACAGCAAGACGGTGCTGTGATATGCAAATGATTTCGGATGAATCCAGGTTCTGTTTACAGCATCATGATGATCGCATCCGTGTTTGGCGACATCGCGGTGAACGCAATTGGAAGCGTGTATTCATCATCGCCATACTGGCGTATCACCCGACGTGATGGTATGGGGTGTGGCTAGTTACACGTCTCGGTCACCTCTTGTTCGCATTGACGGCACTTTGAGCAGTGGACGTTACATTTCAGATGTGTTACGACCCGTGGCTCTTCCCCTCATTCGATCCCTGCGAAACCCTACATTTCAGCAGGATAATGCACGATTGCATGTTGCAGGTCCTGTACGGGCCATTCTGGATACAGAAAATGTTCGACTGCTGCCCTTTCCAGCACAGTCTCCAGATCTCTCACGAATTGAAAACGTCTGGTCAATGGTGGCCGAGCAACTGGCTTGTCGCAATACGCCAGTCACTACTCTTGATGAACTGTGGTATCGTGTTGAAGCTGCATGGACAGCTGTACCTGTACACGCCATCCCTGCTCTGCTTGACTCAATGCCCAGGCGTATCAGGACCGTTATTACGGCCAGAGGTGGTTGTACTGGGTACTGATTTCTTACGTTCTATGCACCCAAACTGCGTAAAAATGTAATCACATGTCAGTTCTAGTATAGTATATTTGTCCAATGAATATCAGTTTATCATCTGCATTTCTTCTTGGTGTAGCAACTTTAATGGCCAGGACTCTTTTTGGGACATCCTGTATTTTGAGTAGGAATCCATGTCCAAAAACGTCTTCCATCAATGCTAAAGAGCATCAAAGTTATAGGCGCCGGGGCTTGTAAATGTATGTATACATGATGAACATTAATAAGACCGACAAACTGCAGGGACGCATTACCGACTGTAAATTGAGGAAAAAAGTCCTATTAACATGTGTGTGGAAATGCATTGTGGCTGCAGTAGGTGGCGCTTATGAATGAAAGCTCCGCTGACAACATGCCATGTGTTCCTCGTGTGTTGCATGCTGTGTGGTTGACACAGCGTACTGTAATCAGCAGAGTCGTCCGGTATTCATGTCGGGGACGAGCCGAGATGGTGTTTGTGTACGGCCAAGCAGATGGAAACGGTCGAGAGGCGGCATTACGTTTAATAGAACTGGCTTCATCAGGCTGCATAATCGTTATCTATGGGCAACAGACAGTCCTCGGGTAGTAGTTGAGGCGTCTCTCCAGCATCAAAGTGTGGGCAGGGATTCTTGGCGACCAAATACTTGCACCGGTTATTAATCCACAGTCCCTCGACGGTGGAACGTACCTGGACTCTCTGTGAAATACGCTACCTGGGCTAGTTGAGAATGTACCTTTGGCAATACTACAGGTTATGTGGTTTCTGCATGATAGAGCACCACCCCCACTTCCATATAACTGTTCGCCGACACCTCAACACCATCTTCCCCGGACGCTCGATAGAACGCGAAGGCCCTTTACCGCGGAATGCTAGATTATCGCACTTAAACCTTTTTTATTTTTATCTCCGGGGGGTTTGGAAAGCATTTTGTATGCTGAACCAGTTCCTGATGTGCAGACCCTTCAGCAGAATGTTCACGACGCTTTTGACGCTATTCGGAGAGAGGCCGAAACGTGCGAAAGAGAGTGGCAATCTATGATGCAATGTGCATTGCATCCTGTGGAGGCCACTTTGAACACCTGTTGTGACGCAGATGTGATGTAGCTCTGTACTGTGTTCCGGGGCAATTTGTTGTGTTTGCACGCACACTGTCCATTTCCGGACACATGTTCAGAGGATCTTTCTTCATCCATTTCCAGTGAGGAATCTGTCTCTGTAGTTTGTCGGTTGTATTAATGTTCACCATGTATACAGGGTGATTCTCTGATGATGGTGAAGCACAAATGTATCAATTTGAGGTGAGGGTCCCTGTATTGGAAACGACCAAGTTGAAATTTATAAACGAAAACTTTTCTGTGCAGAATATGCAACTTTCAGAGTTAGTAGTACGGACCAAAACAAGAAAAGAATGTCCAATATTCATGCGGTCTAAAATGCATGCTTGAGGAGTGATGGGCACTCGTTCAGTAGAGGAAATGTGTTTCACACTGGCGAAGATGAACAAGTGCTCATAACTCCTAAAACATCCATTTTAGAGCACATGTGAAACCTCTGAAAGTTGCATGCCCTATGTTCTAAGCAACAACAGTACAGATACATGTATTTCACTGTCAGAGGTATCAGAATGACTGTTGATTGTAACTTAACGACTCGTTCGTTTCCGAGCCAAGTACCCTTACCTCAGATTCTTACGTTTATCTGTCTCCATCATCCTTGAAAATTTGTAACATCGTCACGGATCGACCTTGTATATCAAAGGCACCGGCACCTACAATTTTGACGCTCTGCACTGACCTCGGATGTCGTCTGCCATTATGGATTCCTATTCAAAATATTACGTACTCTCTCCCCTCTACAATTCCTAGAAATCTGTAACGGGAATTTCCGAACACCGTGTATAATGCATGTCTGTAGCAAAGCACTGCACCCCACTACAGTGCCATAAACCGGGTATACTTTGACCGGTTTTCAAATACAGATGTGACTATCACGACTGTTTTTTCTAAGTTCTATGATATTTATTTTGGTGAACATAGGTGCTTTTGTGAAAGGACGACATACTAAACAGTACAGTGCATTTTCTAAAATGCTTAGAAAATAATGGGAAAAATTGTAGATGGTCAAAGTTAGCATGGATTTGCGGGTCTATTGGCTGGCCTTTACTTCTACAACAACTGTCAACTACCATTCACATTGTGGTCAAAGTTTCAAAAACACAATGAAGCTTTGGCTACTCAGAAATAAAGGCATTAATCTCAATTCTTCTTAAGTGCTTTATGAAGCCTCATAAAAGAAAAAAAAAACCTGGTACGCTGGTACGGTACGTGTATTTAGTGTGATCGATCATCATGTGTGCAATACCATGCAGATAGCTCCAAATTTCGTTGCGGGCAATAACAGCAGTTTCACCCATCTTAAACCTCAATTCTCGTTTCAAAATATCTGGTGCAGTTAGAACTTAGGTTAACTTTTCTTCATTTATTTAGTAAATATCTGGCTCTTGTCGCCAAACAAAGTTCATTCCTTCTTCCTGGAGATATTTGACATTATATGTTATACCTGATTCACTGTATGCATCAAAACTTGCAATTTGAGCAATATGTGACTGACATTTGTTTGTCCTTAGTTGTAGATACATTAACAATTGTCTCTGTCTATACACCGGTGGTTAATGTTTGTATTCCTTAGTTCCAATTGTCATTGGCATCAACATTTGTTAATAAATTATCCTGAGATAACAATGACCAATAGTCAAAATAACCCTGAAACCAAGAAAGCTGCACGTGACCTCAGAAATCGTAATGTACTGGGAGATATATACATGACAACAAAAAACTAATCAGTGACCCGTTTTGAGAACTAATCAAGTAATGTACATGATATAGTTGAAAAAGCCGATGGCTTTGCAGTTAAATGATGCCGGTGGATTTTGCACAACCACATTTTAATAGAATTTTTAGTTTACAATCATAAGTCGCAACTGGTTCGCCAACTGTTGCACAAGAAAATCTGCACCACATGGCATCTAGCATATGCTGATGGAACTTTACAACCAAATAGTATACTACTAAATACCCAACAGAGATACAGCAGAGGGCTGTAAAACTTTTGGTGTATGAGTGGTCAAGTAACCACGGCGGTCACTATTTGCACATGCCTTTAGACTTTCTAATAAGTTTCTTCATGTGGGGTGCCACACTCACAATCTTGTTAAAAGACAGTTCCATTTTCCACCTTGGCTGCTATACAGTTGCTGTTATTTATATCACACAATCAGCTGAATTCAGCAATGTGCCATTTTCAACTTCTTATCCCTATCGTCGTAATGTTACACCGTCGCCCTCTGTGGGCGTATGCAAATGGGCCTCTGTCAGTTAAATGTCCACTATATGATCAAAAATACCCTGGGACTCGCTGCTGACTCTTTCAATGATGTTTCTGAAAGTCTGTGGTGGAATGGCAGCAAATTCTTCCTCGCTGATGCAGTAATCTTAGAAGAACAATCGCGCTTCAGAAAGGGACGTTCGTGTAGTGATAACATAGTTAAAAGAAGAGAAATCATTGAAAAACGTCGGGAAATGCATTTAGCGTTTATTGATTTTGAGAAAGCCTTTGATAAGGTAAAAAGATCTCTTTTGTGGAAAATACTGGAAATAAAAAGTTTTCCGAAACATCTTAATATAATAAGGCGTCTATAGGTAAATAAAAAACAGTTGTAAGTTCTGGTTCGAAAATGAGTGTCATGTGAAATTTTAATAAATGAAAATGTTTGGCAAATGTGCAATCTGTCACCTATTTTATTCACTAATTCATAAATCGACGATCTAGTTATGAAGGGGAAAGATGAAATTCTCTTAGGGATTAAAATAGGATCTAGTGTATCATTAAATACTCTGTTATACGCTGATGGCCAGATCATTATACATGAAATAGGACATAATTGAGAAAGAGCAGTATCTAAATCGAGCCAAACAGCAGTATATTACAATTAAACTATACCTGCAAGTAAAACAAATGTAATGGTATTCAAAGGAAACCATCCAGTCAGATCGAGAATAATGAAGATTAGATAATATTAGGACAAGTAATCCACTTCAGTTATCTGGGATGTGATATTAGTTTTAACTATGACAAAGACATTGAGAGAAGGTTATTAAGTGTCAAGCTATTTGCGGAACAATTGGAAGAACTCCAGGAAGAAAAACAAGAAAAGAAACACAAATGAAATTCTATAAAGTTATGGCTGTACCTACTCTTGTATATGGTTAAGAATCATGGACAGTAACAGAAAAAGAAAAATCACGTTTACAATCACTAGAGATGAAGTACATGAAATATGTAAGGGGGTGTAATGAAATTGATAAAATAAGGAATGAAACAATAAGATGAGATATAAAAATCTTTTCAGTTAATGACAAGATAGGAGAGAACAGAATGAAATGGAAGTATCATGTTGGCAGAACGACAGAAAACAGATAATGAATCAACGGTCGGAGAGAACTAGGGAGACCTAGTAAGAGATGGATGGATGGATGGATGGATGGATGGAGAGAGAGAGAGAGAGAGAGAGAGAGGAATAGGTGTTTACAGTACCGAATCAAGTCGAAACCAGAGAGGGTAGTAATGTTTAACATTGGGGTCTGTGGTGAAGTTAGCGTTCAAAATTATCCCAAAGGTCCTCCATTGGTTCAGGTAGGAACTCTGTGCAGGTTAGTCCATTTCAGGAATTTTATCATCGACAAGCTGTTGCCTCACGGATGCTGCTTTATGACAGAGTGCATCGGCATGCTGCCACAAACAATCACAATTGGCCTGATCACATTTTGTTCTTTTATGACAGTAAAGCGGTTTTAGCACATATGAGTGATCTTAAGAACAGTATCTTGATACGAAAGTAACGTGTCAAGTTGTCATCTAGCATACACGGTGGCCAATTAAAATACTGTCGTCCACAGTGTGTACAGACTGACTAGGTGTGAAAGCCGTTTGCCTTAAACAACTCCCGTATCTGAAACTACTTCTAACTGGTTAGGCCCAACTACACTATGTGATCAAAAGTATCCGTACACCTGGCTGAAAATGACTTACAAGTTCGTGGTGCCCTCCATCGGTAATTCTGGAATTAAATATGGTGTTGGCCTACCCTTAGCATTGATGACAGCTTCTGCTCTTGCAAACATACGTCTAGTCAGCTGCTGGAAGGTTTCTTTGGAAATAGGAGCCCATTCTTCGAAAATTGCTGCACTGAGAAGAGGTATCGATGTCGGTCGGTGAGGCCTGGCAAGAAGTCGCCGTCCCAAACCTTCCCGAAGGTGCTCTATGGGATTCAGGCCAGTACATTACAGGGATGTTATTGTCGTGTAACCTTCCGCCACAGGTCGTGCATTATGAATAGGTGCTTGACCGTATTGAAAGATGCAATCGCCATCCCTGAATTGCTCTTCAACAGTGGGAAGCAAGAAGATGCTTATAACATCAATGTAGGCTTGTGCTACGATAGTGCCACGCAAAACAACAAGGGGTGCAAGCCCTCTCCATGAAAAACACGGCCTCACCATAACACCACCGCCTCCAAATTTTACTGTTGGCACTACACACGCTGGCAGATAACTTTCACCGGGCATTCGCCATATCCACACCCTTCCGTTTGATCGCCACATTGTGTACCGTGATTCGTCACCCCACTCAACGTTTTTCCACTGTTCAATCGTCCAATGTTTACGCTCCTTACACCAAGTGAGGCGTCGTTTTGCATATACCGGCGTGCTTATGAACAGCCGCTCGAACATGAAATCCAGGTTTTCTCACCTCCCGCCTAACTGTCATAGTACTTGCAGTGGATCGTGATGCAGTTTGAAATTGCTGTGTGATGGTCTGGATGGATGTCTGCCTATTACACATTACGACCCTCTTTAAATGTCGGCGATCTCTGTCAGTCAACAGACGACGTCGGCCTGTACGCTTTTGTGCTGTACGTGTCCCTTCACGTTTCCACTTTACTATCATATCGGAAACAGTCAGTGGACCTAGGGATGTTTAGGAGTGTGCAGATCTCGCGTACAGACGTATGACAAGTTGCACCTAATCACATGACAACGTTCGAAGTTCGTGAGTTCCGCAGAGCGCCCCATTCTGTTCTCTCACCATGTCTAATGACTACTGAGGTCGCTGATGTGGAGTACCTGGCAGTAGGTGGCAGCACAATGCTCCTAATATGAAAGACGTATGTTTCTGTGGATGTCCGCATACTTTTGATCACGTAGTGTACCTTCAAGAAATCCATACACGACATACTTCTTCGGTATTCTTCCATGATGTCCGCATATGGTATGGTTTAACTAACGGAGCCATTTGTGACTTAGTGAGGAACGGCAGTAATGCACGTAAAAGTCTTCCCACCTTCTAGTCTCATAGTACAGGGAAAAGTTGCAAAGACGTCAGCCGCTGCTACACAATACTTCTTCGGTCGTTTATTCTGCTACTTTCAACCCATTAAAGAGACACTAACAACAACACAAGAGAGATGACATTACTGTTAGCCCAGATGTCCGTACCTGTTTTAATGATTTAATCCGCATAAGACAATTTTAAACCATAGCGGAATGTCATTATCAAATTGATCGATCGTCTGTCATCATCATTAAATAATTGTACCATAGAACAAGGAATATTATTCATTTTGTGTGTACTACTGGATACTATATGCAAGTTCAAAAACATTTCTTTCATCGTGGTTTTCTGCCATTCGTCACAGGTTACAACCAGGAATGCTGATACGCTGATACGTCTTACTCTCGGCAGTTCCAGTTCTAACACAAATCCTTCAAAGGAAAATAACACAGAAACGAAATAAACATCTCTGAACAAAGGATTTGACAGTTTTACATATAAAAAAGTGGCTCTGACACTATGGGACTTAACATTTGAGGTCATCAGTCCCCTAGAACTTAGAACTACTTAAACCTAACTAACCTAAGAACAGCACACACATCCATGCCCGAGGCAGGATTCGAACCTGCGACCGTAGCGGTCACGCGGTTCCAGACTGAAGCGCCTAGAACCGCTCGGCCACACCGGCCGGCAGTTTTACATAAGAAAAAGCGGTAAAACTTAATTATTCTAAGCGTTATGTTGAGAACTGCGCTTAAGTTTATTGCCAAAAAAAATTTTCTTCAGTGTTCCTTGCTAGTTTTTTTTTTAACAGAATGGTGTTATTACTTTGCCGTTCTTAAATCTTACAGATTTCAAGAAATATATTAGACGGATTGAGACAAGGTTAAACTTTTCCCGTTTGGCCGCTTTTTATCTCACTTGGGCTCAACAGATTACAAGTGTTATCTGTGGTCACGCCTAAGCCGCGTGATAAAGCGTATATCTGAAAAGGAAAACGTTGTCTCAGCCTACTTGTCGCATTTAAAGAAAAACTGCAGCAACCTGCAGAATTTTTCATACATTTGCATAAAATGCTGCCCAGTTTTCTGTTATCTCTTAATTCTCAAGGTATAACTTTCCCAAGAAAGTCCATTTGTAAAAGTCTCGTACAGCACTGTATAAGAGGCACGAGACACAGAATTTTATGCAGATAGACACGAGCCTTGTTTCACACAAAATGGCTACCGCATGTCCCATCGAGTCCCATAGAAATTTAATTTGTTGTGCGTTCATATAGTAATCAACTTTTTCAACAAAAGTGGTTTTCCATTTTGGTCAGCACAAATAATGTCATCACATCTTTCAAGTGGTGGTCCAAAAGCGTCGGTTTATTTCCCCTTACAAGAAAAACGATTTTTAAAACGGGAATTTTACGCGCTCATTCGATAGAGGGGCCCCAAACTAGTCTACAGCGATGTTCGTTTCATCCATATGTATTAACGTGAACGTTAAATCACAATGAATATCTAGCACTACAGCAGCGACTGAGCAGCGCTGCCGCATGGCGGTAGCAGAAAGCGCGGGACAGGGCGCTACCGAGTCGCTTCTCATTCCTCGTGTTTCAGTGTTACTGTTAATACATATGGATAAAACTAATATAGCACCAGACTAATCTGGGACCGCTCTGTCGAATGGGCACACTAAATTCCGCTTTAAAATAATGTTGCTCGTAACGGAAAACAAACTGACGCTCTTCGTCACATGATAAAGTGAAGGACAGTATTTTTTTGGCCTGATTCCAGTTACACGTTGCAAAAATGAAATTGCAGGTATCTGCCGAAATGTCAGAGAAATTTAACCCGACGACTCGTAAGAGGGACATCCTGTATATACCGTATTTAGTTACAGTTGTATACTGTGTATTGAACCGGGGACCTAGAAACGACGGAGAGACTTCGTCCCGGCATAGCCCTCAGTGGTTCACAACCCCACAACAGGCCACAGCAGTCCACTCGCCCCACCACCGCCCCACACCGAACCCAGGTTTATAGTGCGGTTTTGTCCCAGTGGACCCCCCCCCCCCCCCCCCTCCCCACTTCACCGCCCTCCTAGGAATGTCTCAGACCAGACGTGTGTAACCCCAAATGTCTGTGTGGTAGAGTAACTGAGGTGTACGTGTACGTGGAGACAGTGTTTGCGCAGCAGGCGCCGACATAGTGTAACTGATATGAAGATGGTATCTGTTCTATCTTCATAAAGTTAAGGCTAACCGACCATTGACCTTCTTCTTGTGTGCGGATGGACACGTATTGCCAGAACTCTTACGGTATTTTTTGGTAAAGTTGTCGAATGTCCTCCAGAGGGACTGCCTGCCAAATTCTGTCCAGCTGGTGTGTCAGATCGTCAAAATCCCTAGCTGGCTGGAGGGTCCTGCACATGTTGTTGTAGTGGTCTTCAGTCCTGAGATTGGTTTGATGCAGCTCTCCATGCTGCTCTATCCTGTGCAAGCTTCTTCATCTCCCAGTACCTACTGCAAGCTACATCCTTCTGAATCTGCTTAGTGTATTCATCTCTTGGCCTTCCTCTACGATTCTTACCCTCCACGCTGCCCTCCGATACTAAATTAGTGATCCCTTGATGCCTTAGAACAGAACATGTCCTATCAACCGATCCCTTCTTCTAGTCGTATTCAATACCTCCTCATTAGTTATGTCATCTACCCATCTAATCTTCACCATTCTTTGGTAGCACCACATTTCGAAAACTTCTATTCTCTTCTTGTCCAAACTATTTATCGTCCACGTTTCACTTCCATACATGGCTACTCTCCAACAAATACTTTCTGAAACGACTTCCTCATACTTAAATCTATACCCAAAAAATGGTTCAAATGGCTCTGAGCACTATGGGACTTAACATCTGAGCTCATCAATCCCCTAGTACTCAGAACTACTTAAACCTAACTAACCTAAGGACATCACACACGTCCATGCCCGAGGGATGATTCGAACTTGCGACTGTAGCAGTCGCCCGGTTCCGGACTGAAGCGCCTAGATCCGCTCGGCCACCGCGGCCGGCTAAATCTATACTCGATGTTAACAAATTTCTCTTCTTCAGAAACGCTTTCCTTGCCATTGCCAGTCTACATTTTATACCCTCTCTACTTCGGCCATCATCAGTTATTTTGCTCCCAAATAGCAAAACTCCTTTACTACTTTAAGTGTCTCATTTCCTAATCTAATTCCCTCAGCATCACCCGACTTAATTCGACTACATTCCATTATCCTCGTTTTGCTTTTGTTAATGTTCATCTTATATCCTCCTTTCAAGACAGTGTCCATTCCGTTCAACTGCTCTTCCAAGTCCTTTGCTGTCTCTGACAGAATTGCAATGTCATCGGCGAACCTCAAAGTTTTTATTTCTTCTCCATGGATTTTAATACCTACTCCGAATTTTTCTTTTGTTTCCTTCACTGCTGGTCCTGCACATAATGTTCCAAATGTAATCACATGGGGAGAGATCCGGCGACTCTGCTAACCAAGGCAGGGCTTGGCTAACAGAAATGCAAGCAGTAGAAACTCTCGCCGCGCATTATTACGACAGAATTGAAAATTCACTTTCAAAAATCTAGCCTCATTCGGGTTTTAGGTGCAACAAGCATGTTTTCTGTGAATTCTTTTCGCGCCACATATATGATTCAAACTCAGTTCGAAGCAGGAGTCATCACTGAAGGTAATTGTATTCGTCAATCAGATTCCTGGCCGAAGACGTCTCTGGAGATTCTCCTTACAGCGGTGAAATACCAACCAGACTGCCGCCCGTCATTCGGCCCGACAACCATGATTGATGGTCTGGCGTGGCTCTTTATTTCATGGCACGATCCCTTTGTCATCCATGGCACGCTTACGGCACAGCGGTACAGCGGCCATATCCTATGCCCCGTTTTGTTACTCTTCATGGCAAGCCATCCTGGGCTTACACTTAGAAAAGACAATGCCTGCCCGCATACGACGAGTGTCTCTACTGCTTGTCTTCGTAATTGCCATGCCCAACCTTGGCCAGCAATGTTGTCGGATATCTCCTCAGTTGAGAACGTTTGGAGCATTACGCGCAGGGCCCTCCAACCAGCTCAGGACAATGACGATCTAATGCCCGAATTGGACAGAATTTGGCACCATATCCCTAAGGACGATATCCAACAACATTACCAATCAATACCAAGCCAAATAACTGCTTGCATAAGGGCCAGAGATGGACGAAAGCGTTATTGACCTGCTTAGTTTCTATCGAACAACTCATCCAATTTTCCTGAAATTGTAATCATTTGTTTTTCTGTACTTGTATAACACATCTATCGATATCCGACTCTTTCGGCTAATTCCTTTGTGGTGCATCAGTTTTCGTTCAAGAAATGGTTCAACTGGCTCTGAGCACTATGGGACTTCACATCTGATGTCATCAGTCCCCTAGAACTCAGAACTACTTAAACCTAACTAACCTAAGGACATCACACACATCCATGCCCGAGGCACCGTAGCAGTCGCGCGGTTACGGACTGAAGCACCTAGAACCGCTCGGCCATATCGGCCAGCCGGATTTCCCTCAACTGGAAGGGTTTTGTCGATGGTTTTTGCACCAGACAATCACAGTTATGAGAATTCTGTCATCCGTCGTCATTACGTTTAATAGAACTAGCTTCATCAAGCTGCATAATCGTTATCTATGGGCAACAGACAGTCCTCGGGTAGTAGTTGAGGCATCTCTCCAGCATCAAAGTGTGGGCAGGGATTCTTGGCGACCAAATACTTGCACCGGTTATTAATCCACAGCCCCTCGACGGTGGAACGTACCTGGACTCTCTGTGAAATACGCTACCTGGGCTAGTTGAGAATGTACCTTTGGCAATACTACAGGTTATGTGGTTTCTGCATGATAGAGCACCACCCCACTTCCACATTACAGTTCGCCGACACCTCAACACCATCTTCCCCGGATGCTCGATAGAACGCGAAGGCCCTTTACCATGGAATGCTAGATTATCGCACTTAAACCCTTTTGATTTTTATCTACAGGGGGTTTGGAAAGCGTTGTGTAGGCTGAAGCAGTTCCTGATGTGCAGACCCTTCAGCAGCGTGTTCACGACGCTTCTGACGCTATTCGGAGAAAGGCCGAAACGTGCGAAAGAGTGCGGCAATCTATGATGCAATGTGCATGGCATCCAGTGAAGGTCACTTAGAACACTTAGTTTTGTACTGTATTCCAGGACAATTTGTTGTCCATTTCTGGACACATGCTCATAGGATCTTTTCATGGCATTATCTTTCTACTAGCTAACAAAAGACGCCATGTTGTCCTGACCTATCTCGATGCAGAGCATGTGCAACCGATACACTGGCCAGCCCATTCTCCAGATCTGTCACCCATTGAAAACATCTGGCCGTGGATTGCCGAGAGATGGCACACCACAACTCGCAGGCTCTACGGTTGACGAACTCGTGACATAGAGTTGAATTAGCTGGAATGACGTGACCACACATGTCACCTGAGCTCAGTTCTACTCGATACCAGCTAGATTAGAAGCACTGTTTTTACAAGAGTTGGCAGCACCCTGCAGTATCTGATCGTAAGGATCGGGACACCTGTTCGTGGACACTAACATGTGGCGCAGCAGCCCTTCGCTTGTACGATGACTTGAACTCTGCTGGGGACGCTTTCATCGAGGCCTGTGCATGTCTGAAGAAGAAACACAGTAGATTCTTCCTCAGGAGCTGAAACCAGAGGAAGTACTGATGTTGGACGCTGGGGCCTGCAGCGAATTCGACGTACTAACCCATCCCAAAGGCGTCCCATTTGGTTCAGGTCGTGACTCTGGGCAACCAGACGACTTCAGGAATGTTGTTGTCCACAAACCACTGCCTCAAAGATGTTAGTGTCTGAGAGAGTGCATTGCTATGTTGATACAGTCATCGTCTACGAGCTGTTCTGCAGAAAACATCCCGCACAATACCACCTGCAGCGTACTTCACAGTTGGCACTACAGATTATTGCCCGTAACATTCTCTATCCAAGAATTTGCCAAACCAATCCACTTCCTTCGGTTTTCCAAAGGGTATAGCGTGATTCATTATTCCAAACTACTCGATTCACGTCATCCATCGTCCATTGACGCCGCCGTTTACATCACCTCAGGTGTCGCGCCTTCGATTACTACCGCAGGCCCCATGGAAGGGCAGAAGAGTCACTCCCATAGCATAATACTTCTCCCATCAGTCTGAGTCCGTCGCGCGGCACCTTTCGAGCCGCCACTCACCTCATTGACGGCATTTGTGGAGAAGACCGTCGACCTAGTGTAGCAGAAATGTGACTCACCTGAAGAGCCGACTCGTTTCCACTGATCGAAGGTCGAATCCTTATGGTCCCGTACCCACTGCAATCATAATTGACGATGTCATCGGCTCAACATGTGAACACATAGGGGTGGTCTGCTGCGGAGCTCCATGGTCAACAACGTACAATTAACGGTGTGCTCCTAAAAACTTGTGCGTGCACCAGCATTGTGCTCTTTCGGCAGAGATGTCACAGATCGCCATCTATCCTACTTTATCGAGCAGACAAGCCTCCGAACCCCACGTTCTGTGAAGAGTTATGAACGTCCAACCATTTAGCGCATAGTGATAGTTTCACTGTCCTTCTACCTCTTTTCACAAATGCTCACGGCAGTAGCACGTGAAAATCCGACCAGCTTCGAGTTTTCGAGATATTCGTTCACAGGTTCGGCATAAGAATAATCTCACCTTTGGCAAAGTCACTCATATCAATGGATTTCCTCATATGCAACCCATATCTTCGCTAGAGTGATCTCATGTACGTATTTGCTCCGCTTGCATACTACCGTTACCGCGTCTTGTGCCCTCAACTCCAACAGGCCGCATCCAGTGGTCCTAATGTCTTGACTTATCAGTATAAATGGGACTGAGGTGATAAGGAGAAGGATTTGGGAGTAATACTGAGAAGGATCGAGAAAGTGCATATAGGTGACAGGATGCTGCAGTTATAAATGTTGGGTTATAGTCTGGAATGAAAGAAGTACGGTAGTTTATAGTTGATAGGATGGGTGGATCTCAGAAATGACTTCATGTTCAGGGAGGGGAATTCATTTGTACAGGGTGACAAACTGTTACTGAACTAAGTGAAAAAGACGTAAATTAGACACAAACTATGGCGTGCACACACTTTATTCAACATGTAAATGTCACTACAGATATTCGGATTTAAGTTATGACATGTTCCATATGCCTCCCATCACTGGCGATGATGTGAAGACGAATAAGGAAGTTCTGCGTGACCCACTGAAGTGTCGGAACATCGCTGACCTTCTGAATGGCTGTTTTCAGCTCAGAAATGGTTTTGGGGTTACTGCTGTACACTTTGTCTTTACTATACCCCACAAAAACGAGTCACATGTGTTCAAACCTGGAGAATATGGTGGCCAACAAAAATCCTTGCCAGTGGCCTCTGGGCACCCCGGAGTCAGAATGTGGTCCCCAAAGTGCTCTTCCAGGACATCAAACACTCTCTTGCTTCGGTGGGGTCGAGCTCCATCTTGCATGAACCACATCTTGTCGAAATCACTTTGGAAAATAGAGATGAAATCATCTTCCAAAATCTACATCTCCATCTACATCTACATTTATACTCCGCAAGCCACCCAACGGTGTGTGGCGGAGGGCACTTTACGTGCCACTGTCTTTACCTCCCTTTCCTGTTCCAGTCGCGTATGGTTCGCGGGACGAACGACTGCCGGAAAGCCTCCGTGCGCGATCGAATCTCTCTAATTTTACATTCGTGATCTCCTCGGGAGGTGTAAGTAGGGGGAAGCAACATATTAGATACCTCATCCTCTCGAAACCTGTACAGCAAGCTACACCGCGATGCAGAGCGCCTCTCTTGCAGAGTCTGCCACTTGAGTTTGCTAAACATCTCCGTAAAGCTATCACGCTTACCAAATAACCCTGTGACGAAACGCGCCACTCTTCTTTGGATCTTCTCTATCTCATCCGTCTACCCGATCTGGTACGGATCCCACACTGATGAGCAATACTCAAGTATAGGTCGAACGAGTGTTTTGTATGCCACCTCCTTTGTTGATGGACTACATTTTCTAAGGACTCTCCCAATGAATCTCAACCTGGCACCCGCCTTACCAACAATTAATTTTATATGATCATTCCACTTCAAATCGTTCCGCACGCATATTCCCAGATATTTTACAGAAGTAACTGCTACCAGTGTTTGTTCCGCTATCATATAATCATACAATAAAGGATCCTTCTTTCTATGTATTCGCAATACATTACATTTGTCTATGTTAAGGGTCAGTGGCCACTCCCGGCACCAAGTGCCTATCCGCTGCAGATCTTCCTGCATTTCGCTACAGTTTTCTAATGCTGCAACTTCTGTGTATACTACAGCATCATCCGCGAAAAGCCGCATGGAACTACCGACACTATCTACTTGGTCATTTATATATATTGTGAAAAGCAATGGTCCCATACCACTCCCCATGGCACGCCAGAGGTTACTTTAACGTCTGTAGACGTCTCTCCATTGAGAACAAAATGCTGTGTTCTGTTTGCTAAAAACTCTTCAATCCAGCCACACAGCTGGTCTGATATTCCGTACGCTCTTACTTTGTTTATCAGGCGACAGTGCGGAACTGTACCGAACGCCTTCCGGAAGTCAAGGAAAATAGCATCTACCTGGGAGCCTGTATCTAATATTTTCTGGGTCTCATGAACAAATAAAGCGAGTTGGGTCTCACACGATCGCTGTTTCCGGAATCCATGTTGATTCCTACAGAGTAGATTCTGGGTTTCCAGAAACGACATGATACGCGAGCAAAAAACATGTTCTAAAATTCTACAACAGATCGACGTCAGAGATATAGGTCTATAGTTTTTCGCATCTACTCGACGACCCTTCTTGAAGACTGGGACTACCTGTGCTCTTTTCCAATCATTTGGAACCTTCCGTTCCTCTAGAGACTTGCGGTACCGTTTGATTGTCACTGTACCATCAAGGAATTCACACTAGTTATTCCATGATTGGACATTGCACACCACACAGTCATCCGTTGAGGACGAAGAGACTTCTCGATCGCGAAATGCGGATTCTCAGTCGCCAATTTTGTTTTTTGATGAACCCATCGAAATGAAAGGGGGCTTCGTCGCTAAGCCGAACAATGCATGCGGATACTAAATCCCGCCATGTCCTGCGACAAACTGTGCAATCTGAACGTCCTCACCGTTCAGAAGTTACGTCGGTTTTATTTCATATAGTTCAATAACTGTCACCCTGTTAAGTACCCAGGGAAACGGCAAGGAGCTGGTCAGTACCTGATAAAGCTGTTTCAAGAAAAAAAAAAACAGGCCTTTCTGTGTAAACAGTGCCACACTTTTACTCACGTACAGGTTGCGGAGGATGCTTTGTCGACGCTGCCGCGGCTGCGCTCCCTGAGCCTTTCCAACAACGAGCTGACGTTCCTACTCCCGAACTCGATCGCAGCCAACGCGGCGCTGGAGGCGCTGGACCTCTCCAGCAACCCGCTGGTGCTGCCCTCCATCGGGCCGTTCCTGCGCTCCTCGTCTCTGCGCGAGCTGAACCTCGCCGTGTGCAGTCTGCGCCGCTTCACGCCGGACAGCTTCACGCAGCTGCCTTCGCTGCGGAGCCTCGATATCTCCTTCAACTCCTTCTCGCAGCTGTCTCCGGAGGCCGTGCAGCCGTTCACCAACCTCAGCTGGCTCAGCGTGGACGCCGACGCTCTCTCCGAGGACGCTTTGGCCTCCCTGCAAGCCAACGGCGTCGAAGTAGATGTGTTCGAATTAATGAACAGCACAGGAGACATTACGCTGCCTGAAAATCAGGATGACGGCGGAGGAGGTGAGCACATGTCCTGATGCATACGATCTCTTTAGAGCTCTGCAAAGTGTAGAACATCACACAACTATACACGTCTACATCTACATCTACATCTACATGGATACTCTGCAAATCACATTTATGTGCCTGGTAGAAGGTTCATCGAACCACCTTCACAATTCCCTATTATTCCAATTTCCTATAGCGGGCGGAAAGAATGCACACCTATATCTTTCCGTACGAGCTCTGATTTCCCTTATTTTATCGTGGTGATCGTTTCTCCCTATGTAGGTCGGTGTCAACAAAATATTTTCGCATTCGGAGGAGAAAGCTGGTGATTGGAATTTCGTGAGAAGATTCTGTCGGAACGAAAAACGTCTTTCTTTTAATGGTGTCCAGTCCAAATCCTGTATCATTTCTGTGAGACTCTCTCCCATATTTCGCGATAATACAAAACATGCTGCCTTTCTCTGAACTTTTTCGATGTACTCCGTCACTCCTATCTGGTAAGGATCCCACACCGCGCAGCAGTATTCTAAAAGAGGACGTACAAGCGTAGCGTAGGCAGTCTCCTTAGTAGGTCTGTTACATTTTCTAAGTGTGCTGGAAATAAAACGCAGTCTTCGGTTTGCCGTCCCCACAACATTTTCAATATGTTCCTTCCAATGTAAGTAGTTCATAATTATAATACCCAGGTATTTAGTTGAATTTACGGCTTTTAGATTAGACTGATTTATCGTGTAACCGAAGTTTAACGAGTTCCTTTTGGCACTCATGTGGATGACCTCTCACTTTTCGTTATTTAAGGTCAACTGCCACTTTTCTCACCATTCCGATATCTTTTCTAAATCGTTTTGCAGTTTGTTTTGATCTTCTGATGACTTTATTAGTCGCTAAACGACAGCGTCATCTGCAAACAACTGAAGACGGCTGCTCAGATTGTCTCCTAACAAGGAACAGCAAAGGGCCTATAACACTACCGTGGGGAACGCCAGAAATCACTTCTGTTTTACTTGATGGCTTCCCGTCAATTACTACGAACTGTGACCTCTCTGGCAGGAAATCACAGATCCAGTCACATGGCTGAGACGATATTCCATAAGCACGCAATTTTACTACGAGCTGCTTGTGTGGAACAGTGTCAAAAGCCTTCCGGAAATCCAGAAATACGTACTCGATCTGAAATCCCTTGTCATTAGCACTCAGCACTTCATGTCAATAAAGGGCTAGTTGTGTTTCACAAGAACGATGTTTTCTAATCCCATTTTGACTGTGTGTCAATAGACCGTTTTCTTCGAAGTAATTCATACTGCATATCGACGTTAACGATATGGGCCTGTGGGACAAAAAGTTAGTCATCCAAATGAAATCTCACACTAACGCGGACTGGCACACCTACGCTGCACCCGCTGCTCCAGGCAGCCCCAGATATTTCCTTACGATTAAGTTACGGTGATTAACTGGTGAGCCGAAATGCGAATGAAAGCCTAAATATTGCCCAAGCTAGTAAACTATGGCCTATGAAAACAGCCATCATCGTCTTGGAAGACTGGAGCATCCAAAGCACAGTTATCGTGAAAATGTAGAAGAAATGACAACACTTGAAGAACACTGAAATTATTTTCGTTCTTGTTTACGGTTGCCCGAATGAATGGACCCAAGTCACGGCAATAAAACCAATGCTAAAACATTACAGAAACATATCTGGCACGAACTAAGCCACCCGCACACTGTATATTTAACACCTCAATGGGCCGCCTATGCACTCGGCGCCTTGCTTCACCTGAAAAGAGGCAAAACTGCGATTCGTAAGACCACACTACACGCCTCAAGCCAGCTTTTGAAAAGTTTCTGTAATGTTTCTGTCATTGAAGACGTGCAGATTGTTTTTGCCACTGTAAGCAATGTCCTTTTGCTAGGAGCCCTGCCACAAATACCTATTACATGCAGTTGCCTTCGCAGTATTCACTCGAAAACTGGTTGAGATGGGCCTACATTCACTGACAGCAGCAATTCGGGCCGGTTTTGGAACCGATAGTCACCGACAAGGTGAGACACTTGTCTCTGAACGCTGTCGACTAGGTTCTTTTTACAACCAGCGTTCTTACGCCATATTTCACGATTGCGAGTGGTACAGCATTCCTTGTAGACACTTTGGACAATCCAGGTTGATACACCAACAAATCGGGCAACTTCATTCCACGGGTGGTCCTGGACACGTCCAAACACGGTATTCTATTTTTGCCATTCTGTCAGGCCTCCAAGTCGAGCCGTATTACTTCACTAATCCCATACAACCGACTAGCACATACAGAACACTCCGTTGTGAGTACGTATGCAGGAGCAGATGGTCCCATGGCCACCTGGTTGTTGTCCTATACAGTTTATAGCCCTCCAACGATACTAGCGTGTTCTTCTAAGGTGGCGAATAATCTTTTGTCTTGTGTGTTATAATGTTTCGCAAATGATAGACATAATGATCTGTGACGTGTACTAATACTAGTTAAGGCTCAAACTGCTTTGTCATGCTTTAATGTAAATATACATGTACTTATGAGCACTTCAGTTAGAGACAACTAGGTAGTAGCATGTACGAAACTGTCACCCTAACAAATGCGGCGATTTCGATGTATGGGGTGGGGGAATGGAAGAGGGAAGGGTAGCAACTCGTGTTACTTCCACGATGAAACACGGAATAGTTTTGAGATTTGACGAGAAATGGCTCTGAGTTTGAGTACACTTGTATAGAGACAAATTCATTACAGTTCTCGGCTTTCTTGAAATTAATAGTGAACTGACATGTCTGTCTAGCTAGTAGGAGGCGACACTGATTTCCAATTTTTTAAGCGGCGATATAGGGCAGGTGCTATCTTGTCTCTCGCTGGAGACGTCTTTGAACGGGAAACAATCCTGATCAACGAGCCTACAATCACCACTCAAATGTCATGCATCTTTGAGGAAGTTTGATCCACAAGTTGTTCCACGATGTCTCTAACGCGAACATTAGAGACCTGAGACCCACTGAAGCACCCTGATCCCAGCACAGTTCGGTAAACCCATGCTGACCCAGTTCAGAAGCGATAGAGTGGTGCATACCCTTCTGAAGAAACAGATCGCGTGGAGGACTGCTGTAAGAGAACGCGGACAGTGGGTTTCTGCATCTACTGGCCGGTCACAGATGAGGGCATCGGTTGTTGTTGTCCAGTATTACATGTTGCTGTTGTTGTTGTTGTTGTTGTTGTTGTTGTTGTCTTCAGTCCAAAGAGTGGTTCGACGCAGCTCTCCAAGCTGCTCTATCCTGTGCAAGCCTCTTCATCTCCAAGTATCTATTGCAATCTACATTCTTCTGAATCTGCTTACTATATATTCATCTCTTGGTCTCCCTCTATGATATTTACCCCCCCCCCCCCACATGCCTCCCTCCAGTACTAAACTGGTGATCCCTTGATGTCTCAGAATGTGTCCTACAAACTGATCACTTCTTCCACTCAGGTTGTGCCACAAATTTCTTTTCTTCCATAGTCTGTTCAGTACCTCCTCATGAGCTACGTGATCCGTCAATCTAATCTTCAGCATTCTTCTGTAGCTCCTCATTTCAAAAGCTTCTATTCTCTTTTTGCCTAAACTGTTTATCGTCTATGGTTCACTTCCATACGTGGTTACACTCCAAACAAATACTTTCAGAAAAGGCTTCATGACACTTAAATCTACACTCAGTGTTAAAAAAATTCTCTTCTTCAGAAAAGCTTTCGATGCCTTGCCTACATTTTGTATCCTCTCTACTTCGACGATCGTCAGTTATTTTGCTTATCATATAGCAAAACTCATCTACTACTTTAAACATCTCATTTTCTAATCTAATTCCTTCAGCATCACCTGATTTAATTCGAGTACATACTAATTTACTTGTTTTGCTTTTGTTGATGTTTATCTTACACCGTACATTCTGTTTCACTGCCGTTCAGAGTCCTTCGCTGTCACTGAATTACAATGTCATCGCAAACATCAAAGTTTTTATTTCTTATCCCTGGACTTTAATACCTGCTCCAAATTTTTCTTTTGTTTCCTTTACTGCTTGCTCAATATACAAACTGAATACCATCGGGGATAGGCTACAACCCTGTCTAATTCCCTTTCCAACCACTGCTTCCCTTTCGCGCCCATCAACTCTTATAACTGACATCTGGTTTCTGTACAAATTGTAAATAGCCTTTCTCTCCCTCTATTTTACCCCTGCCACCATTAAAATTTAGAGGTTATTCCAATCAACCTCGTCAAAAATTTTCTCTAGATCTACAAATGCTATAAACGTGTGGGTGCCTTTCTTAACCTACCTTCTAGGAGAAATCGTAGAATCAGTATTGCCTCATGTGTTTCTATATTTCTCTGGAATGCAAACTGAGCTTCCCCTAGGTCGACGTCTACCAGTTTTCCATTTGTCAGTAAGGAATTCGTGTTAACATTTTGCAGTCGTGGCTTATTAAGCTGATAGTTCAGTAATTTTCACACTCGTCAGCACCTACTTTCTTTGGAATTGAGATTATGATATTTTTCTTGAAATCTGAGGGTATTTCCCCCGTCTCATACATCTTGTTCACCAGATGCAAGGGCTTTTTCGAGGCTGGCTCTCCCAAGACTGGGTAGTCATCGGATGTCACTGGATGCGTGATCGGTCGTCAGTTGCCAAAGTCGATGCGTTGCCTTGATAGAAACAGGTTCCTCACGCCCCAGATTCAAACAGTGCGCTTTCTAATCAAAAGTAGACCGTCGATCGCCAGTACGGATCTGCAGAGGCGATGTAACGTCCTCTCGTCAAACACTTGTGGTCGTCCCGTACGACGATCTACGCTTGCGGAAACATCGTCTATGGAATATTAAAAATCCACCTCACAGTCTGTTAACCGTGGACAAACCATATTACGCTCTAACCACAAAATTCGAATATCATATACGCCACATCTTCAAATGGGACAGTCATTCCTGTGACTTTTGGCTCCTCATTACAGTTCGGCTACCTGCCTGCTGCACTTTGGCCCTTCTATTTGCTGTTGTAATCCGCTGTGGTAGACTCATATAATCAGTGTGTCAAGGTAGAGGGAATTTAGTAGGGAATTTCAACGAGTTATACGTAGTACACCGTTGAAATGGTGAAATGGAAAAAGCCAGTGACTGCTGTCCTCATAATTGCAGTGCTCCCAGCAATTAGTCGGACTCACTCAATGAATACAGTACACCAGCATCGCACGCATTGCATAGACTTTGTTCGACTGCCACTCCTGGGGCCAGTACAAGTCCTGCTGGCTTGTCAGTCACGTGACAAACCGAATTACTGTACTAGCCATTGTGGCAGAGATGCTCTCGCCAACACGGCTCCTGAGTGGATTTAAAATCGTATCTTCTTGCGTGCACACACTACACTACTGGCCATTAAAATTGCTACACCACGAAGATGACGTGCTACAGACGCGAAAGTTAACCGACATGAAGAAGATGCTGTGATATGCAAATAATTAGCTTTTCAGAGCATTCACACAATGTTGGTGCCGGTGGGGACACCTACAACGTGTTGACATGAGGAAAGTTTCCAACCGATTTCTCATACACAAACAGGAGTTGACCGGCGTTGCCTGGTGAAACGTTGTTGTGATGCCTCGTGTAAGGAGGAGAAATGCGTAACATCACGTTTCCGACTTTGATAAAGGTCGGATTGTAGCCTATCGCGATTGCTGTTTATCGTATCGCGACATTGCTGCTCGCGTTGGTCGAGATCCAATGACTGTTAGGAGAATATGGGATCGGTGCGTTCAGGAGGGTAATACGGAACGCCGTGCTGGATCCCAACGGCCTCGTGTCACTAGCAGTGGAGATGACAGGCATCTTATCCGCATGGCTGTAACGGATCCTGCAGCGACGTCTCGATCCCTGAGTCAACACTTGGGGACGTTTGCAAGCCAACAACCATCTGCACGAACAGTTCGAGGACGTTAGCAGCAGCATGGACTATCAGCTCGGAGACCATAGCTGCGGTTACCCTTGACGCTGCATTACAGACAGAAGCGCCTGCGATGGTGTACTCAACGACGAACGTGGGTGCACGAATGGCGAAACGTCATTTTTTCGGATGAATCCAGGTTCTGTTTACAGCATCATGATGGTCGCATCCGTGTTTGGCGACATAGCGGTGAACGCACATTGGAAGCGTGTATTCGTCATCGCCATATTCTCGTATCACCCGGCGTGATGGTATGGGGTGCCATTGGTTACACGTCTCGGTCACCTCTTGTTCGCATTGACGGCACTTTGAACAGTGGACGTTACATTTCAGATGTGTTACGACCCGTGCCTCTGCCCTTCATTCGATCCCTGCGAAATCCTACATTTCAGCAGGATAATGCAGGACCGCATGTTGCAGGTCCTGCACGGGCCTTTCTGGATACATAAAATGTTCGACTGCTGCCCTGGCCAGCACATTCTCCAGATCTCTCACCAATGAAAACGTCTGGTCAATGGTGGCCGAGAAACTGGCCCGTCATAATACGCCAATCACTACTCTTGATGAACTGTGGTATCGTGTTGAAGCTGCATGGGCAGCTGTACTTGTACACGCCATCCAGGCTCTGTTTGACTCAATGCCCAGGCGTATCAAGGCCGTTATTACGGCCAGAGGTGGTTGTTCTGGGTACGGATTTCTCAGGATCTATGCACCCAAATTGCGTGGAAATGTAATCACATGTCAGTTCTAGTATAATATAGTTGTCCAATGTACACCCGTTTATCATCTGCATTTCTTCTTGGTGTAGCAATTTTAATGGCCAGTAGTGTATTTGATCAAAAGCACTCAGACATTGCTATGTAAAGCGGAACCTGCCAGTATAAAAGAAAGTGGGGAGTATTTTGTTATCAGCGGAGAGGGAATAACAGCAGAAAGGGTCAGTCGCGAGAGCTCAGTGACTTCGAACGTGGACTACCGGTAGTAATTGGGTGTCACCTGAATAAAAAATCCATGAGGGACACCTAAACCCTTCTACAGATGCCCTGGTCGACTGTTGGTGGTGTGATTGAATTGGAAACGCGAAGGGACAAGCACAGAAAAAACATGATCAGGCAGACCTCATCTACTGACGGTTAAGGGCCGCCGGTCACTGCAGAGAACGGTCGTGCAAAATCGTATGAAATCAGCAGAAGGAATCACTCTTTAGGTCTAAAGTGCTACCAGCAACCTAACTAGCGTAGTGATTGTGCGTGGAGAGTTAAGAGTGGTTTACAGTGGTCGAGAAGAGCCTCATAAGCCAAGCATTTCTGCAGTCAGTGCTAAGCGACGCTTCACCTTATAGACGTAGAGAATGAGGGGGGAGGAGGCGGTGAGGCATAAGGAGGAGGAGGAGTAGGTGAACTGAGAGGGGGCAAGGAGATGAAGAACTGAGAGAGGGAAGAGAAGGAGGTTGGGATGTGTATCCCATTCCCATGCATGCGAAGCATTACCGGGTTCACTAGTTTACAACTAAATGTATTTACATTGGAAAATATTTAAATCTTTTGAGTTATAGCGCTGTCTTGATGCGAGTTCCTGACGAGTGACATACTCGTCACTCGGCTTAAATGTCTCCTTCGCTATTACCGATCACAGAAGCGACGCCGAATACAGATAACAAGTATTTGATATTTTGTGTGTACAGCGAGGTACCTGGCCCTCCTGGACAACGACTACCCTTACGACGAGGACAGCATTGGCGAGGATTATGCGGTGCCGAAGAACGTCGACGTCGCCTATGATTCAGATAGCCAGACCCAGTGGGTCGCAGATCAGCTACAAACGGGTAAGCACTTTTCGTTGCCAGGGGTTAACTGAGCAATTCAGGCGTCATGTTCCTCCTAATGGTACATCGGACTAGGTGCTTCGGTCTGTTCAGAGTTTGACCAGTTTCAAGCGGCAGCACTTTCGTCCCGACCACGAGTTTGCCAGAAGACAGCCCCCCACGACATCAGAAACCAGAAAGGCGTGTTGCTCTAGCTCACTGGACGGGGTAGACCTAGGCGGCTGTAGTGTTTGTGCTCCAGTTATCTATAAGTCGTTGTCGTGGCCTTCAGTCCGAGTATTGATTTGATGTAGCTCTCCAAGCTACTCTATTTACTCTTTGAAAATCTCTTCATCTCTACGTAACTACTGCAAGCTACATCCATTTTAACGTGCGTACTATATTTAGACCTTGGCCCCACACTTCTCTCTAGTACGAAAATGACGATTTTTTGAGGCCTCAGAGTATATCCTAATGACAAATCCTTTCTTTTAGTCAAACTGTGCCATAAGTTTCTTTTTTCTCCAATTCCGTTCACAACCTCAACCTAGTTATCCGATCTGGCCATGTAATCTTCAACATCCTTTTATAACAAACTTCGTAAGCTTCTCTTCTCTTTTTGTCTGAGCTGCGTATCGTCTACATCTCACTTGGACAATGCTACATCCAGACAAAAGATTCCTAACGATTCATTTTTTCAAAAACACCTTGTTTGCTATTGGCAGTCTGCAGTTTATATTGCCTCTGCTTCTGCCATCGTCAGTTATTTTTCGATGCACGTAATAACACACATCAACTATTTTTAGCATCTCATTCCCTAATTTAATTCTTTCAGTTCGGCTGATTTAATTCGACTATATTCATGTACTGTCTCTGACAGATTCATAACCCTTTTCAAGATACTATACAGTCCGTTCAACAACTCTTCCCAGTCCTTTGCCATTTCGGACTGAATAACTGTCTTCGATAATCCTCAGACTTTTTATTTTTTCCTTCATAAAGTTTGATTGCCTTTCCAGGTTTTTCTTTGGTTTCGTCCGCTTGAAATCACACACTTCGATTTGCACTGTTACGCATTTCTATCTTTCTGTCTGAGTAGTCCATTAATTACACGTTTCGATCTCTCTACCGTTGTACCTGAGTAGTCCATTAGTTGAGCTACGGCTCTCTCAAAGTTAATTCAGTGTGAGTTAAATGGTTCAAATGGCTCTGAGCACTATGGGACTTAACATCTGGAGTCATCAGTCCCCTAGAACTTAGAACTACTTAAACCTAACTAACCTAAGGACATCACACGCATCCATGCCCGAGGCAGGATTCGAACCTGCGACAGTAGCAGTCGCGCGGTTCCGGACTGAAGGGTCTAGAACCGCTCGGCCACCGCGGCCGGCTAGTGTGAGTTAAGTTCGGCGCTTCTGTCATTTGCAGTCGCACAACTATATACTCAGAATTTAAATACCTCAAAGAGTCGCTGAACAGACATGGTAAGCGTGCACACGTCGATGAGAAATTTCAATTAAATCCACAGAAATTAAAAGAAATGCGCATTTGGCTGAGGCCTTCCGTCGGTTAGACCGGCCGTCTGGTGCAAGTCTTTGTAGTTGACGCTCTTCGGCGATTTTCGCGTCGATGAGGATGAAATGATGACGAAGATAACACAATACCCTGTCACCGAGCGGAAAAATTGCGGCCCGTCCACCGAAGTTAAGCGCTGCTGGGTTGGGCTAGCACTTGGATGGGTGACCATCCAGTCTGCCGAGCGTTGTTGGCAAGCGGGGTGCACTCAGCCATTGTGAGGCAAACTGAGGAGCTACTTGATTCAAAAGTAGCGGTTCCGGTCTCGTAAACTGACATACGGGCAGGGGAGCGGTGTGCTGACCACATGTCCATCTATATCCGCATCCAATGACGCCTGTGGGCTGAGGATGACACGGCGGCCGGTCAGTATCGTTGAGCCTTCGTGGCCTGTTCGGGCGGATTTTAGTAGTTTTAGTCCGGGAATCGAACCCGGACCCTTCGCATAGCATTCTACTGCGCTCATCACTCAGCCATGGAGGCGGGAAACCCAGAGAAACTCCGTCCATGTTTAATAGGTTGTGGTATCACGAATTTTGATATACCTGATGTCATCATAATATAAACTTCCAATGAAGATCAAATGATTATAAAAAATACTCGCGACTTATTGCACTCGTGTCATATATGAGTATATCAAACGTACTCCAGACAATCACTTGCCTGGTTGCGTACTTCGACGCAACCGCATGCTTCGCATTCCTAAGCTACACCACAGGCCAGCTCTAAATGATTGCAGCGATTAAAAACGGCTGTAACTATTTCATGGATAGCAATACATCGACAAGAATTATAGGGAATACAAACGAAACTTGAAATTGTTATACGCATTTTAAAGGTGCCTTGTATGATTCCCCTTTGCTACATGGATAGCATCTAAGCGATAATCCATTTCACGACACACATTCTCAAGCATAAGTGGAGTCACCGATGCGAAAGCATAAAAACGCGCCTTATGAGTCCTAGCATTGTTTCTGGCAGTGGATGTGAGGTCAGGAGATCTCGGTTGCCAAGAGCAGAAGGCAGCGTCGTCAAGTCCAGTACAACCGACACAACGACTTAGAAGATGTTGATTTTAAAATGCGCGAACCTCAATACCCCAATGAGAGGGGGCACCATTTTGCTGAACCACGTAATCTGTAGAATTCACTTTAAGCTATGTTACCAGCCATTGCTCAAGCACGTCCATATAAATGTTTGTTTACTCAGAGCTCAGTAAACAAAAACGAACTGTACAACCTTTGTTTCTTCGAACTGCCGATGCCATCTGGAAACCTTTGTTGGTTGATTTGGTGGAGGGAACTAAACAGCGATGTCTTAGGTCCCATCGGTTTAGGGAAGGATGGAGGAGGAAGTCGACTGTGCCCTTTCAAAGGAACCATCCTGGCATTTACCTGGTGATTTAGGGAAATCACGGAAACCCTAAATCAGGATGGCTGGACGCGGATTCTGAACCGTTGTCCTCCCGAATGCTAGTCCAGGGTGCTAACAACTACGTTACCTCCCTCGGTATCTGTCAACCCTGCTGGCATATACAGGTGCTTGATTATATCGCCGACGAAATCTTCTCCACACTATGATGACAGATCGACCATAGCTAAATTCTAATACACAAAATGTTCAAAAGTGTGTGAAATCTTATTGGACTTGACTGCTGAGGTCATCAGTCCCTAAGCTTACACACTACTTAAACTAAATTATCCTAAGGACAAACACACACACCCATGAAACTTCCTGGCAGATTAAAACTGTGTGCCCGACCGAGACTCGAACTCGGGACCTTTGCCTTTCGCGGGCAAGTGCTCTACCAACTGAGCTACCGAAGCACGACTCACGCCCGGTACTCACAGCTTTAATTCTGCCAGTATCTCGTCTCCTACATTCCAAACTTTACAGAAGCTCTTCTGCGAACCTGCAGAACTAGCACTCCTGAAAGAAAGGATATAGCGGAGACATGGCTTAGCCACAGCCTTGGGGATGTTTCCAGAATGAGATTTTCACTCCGCAGCGGAGGTTCGCAGAAGAGCTTCTGTAAAGTTTGGAAGGTAGGAGACGAGATTTTGGCAGAATTAAAGCTGTGAGTACCGGGCGTGAGTCGTGCTTCGGTAGCTCAGTTGATCAGTCTGCTTTCGGCTGCGGTGGGGCGAGGACGTCCGCAGCGCCCCGCCGTGCGCGACCGTGAGCGCTTGCTTGTGTTTACCTTCTCGCGGCGCGAGTTGTATTTCTTCCAAGTTCAGTGCGATTATGGCCCACACATGGCGCCACGATACGATCAAAATTACTTTCCAACCCGATCACGCGCGTCCTCGAGCCTATGAAATAGAACAGTTCATACGCGACGATCTACGTTTAGATCCGGCGACTGTCGTCGGAATACATTTTTCTATAACGGCGAGCGTGGTTTATGTTAAAATGACCAGTGCAGAGGTCTGCGCGACAGTGGTTTCTAAATACTCGAACTCTCTCCGATTCAAACATTCTGACGGGCATATCGGTGCAGTGACGGTGGATCATGCAGGCATGGGCCTAAGGACTGTAAGGGTTTTTGAGCTCCCCTTCGAGGTCCCAGAGGAAGTTGTCAAGGACGCCTTCCGACCATATGGCAATGTTATCAGCCACGTTGCAGAAAAGTGGCAAACTTTCTCGACGTATAAGGTCTACAATGGTGTGCGCCAAATTAAACTTGAGCTCAAGAAACATGTGCCGTCCTATTTGAACATCGGTGGCTGTCGTGCAATCATCATGTACGACGGTCAACCGCGTACCTGTTCCGGATGTGGGCAGGAAGGCCATGTTCGATCGAGCTGCTTACAACGTAGAATTACGCAGATACCAGTGGGAGACTCCGTTTCCCCGACGGGGACGACAATCCTGCCCCTCACGTACGCTCAGACGACGATGCGCACCATAGTTGAGGACGAAACGGGCGATCAGACACATCCATCGCCGCCAGAAGTACCAAGGGAGGAAGAGGAAGGACCCTCGGTGCCAACCCATATGTCTCCCCCTCCACAGCAACAACAGCAGCAACAGTCCCACGGACTCCAGACGCCACATACCATTCAGAACGCGATGGACGTGGACGCGAACATTGTCCCGACCGCGGCTTTCCTAGCTGAAGGTGATACGACGCTGGATTGCCTCCCACATTCGGATACGGATGTCCACGTTCGAAAGCAACGTTCGCCCCGACGACGCAAGCGACGTCGGCGGACGCCTTCTGACGATTGCCTCCTACACACGGCCGGTCAAGAAGGTGACATCTCATCAGACAGCATGGATGCTGCGCCTGCTGAGGATCTAAGTGGTGTAGACGGTTCACTTGCCCATACTACGAGTGCCGAGTTACTTCTTGCACCACAGACGCGGCGGGTCGCGTCGATGGATGGCGATCCGTCTACCTCTACCAAAGACGACGTACGTGAGAGAGATTTAGGTGCCGATCAGCCACACAGCATCGTGTTGCACCCACTGTGGTCGGACGATGTTGAGGAACTTCCTGAAGAGGGCACGGGTGACAGGGGAGGGGGCGGCATTGGGGATGCCACTACTAGCGTGAACGACTCATAATTTGTAACGGGTTTGGTGGGTCCGGCGTCTCTTGCGGTTAGCTTTTATTGCCATGGCGTCTACCCTAGGTGAAGAGGCTAGGCATCACACCTTTCGCCTTGCCACAATCAATATCAACGCGATAAGGGCACCACACAAACTGACAATGCTACAACGCATGCTTGGTGCGGCGGACATCGACGTGGCCCTCTTACAGGAAGTATGTGTCGCTAGTTTCCCTGACTTCTACGGATATACCGCCCACATCTCCCACGCCTCTTCTACCGACTGTGGTGTGGCTGTTCTGCTACGGGACGGTTTGGCGGCTACGGACGTACTGTACTTACCGAGTGCAAGAGCCATGGCAGTAACTGTCAACGGTGTACGACTCATCAATGTATATGCCCCTTCAGGATCAGGGAGACGGAGAGATCGGGCCCGCTTTTTTTCGGAAGATATTACGCGTCTATTTATGGGCCACATAGACGATATGGTGATCGGAGGAGATTTTAACTGTACATTATCTCCATCTGATCAGCAGCCACATCACGTCCCGTGTGCGGAATTGGAAATGCTAGTGCGTGACCTCCACCTGATTGACACGTGGCGCCACATCCATGGCCCGGCTCCTGGTTACACCCATTATACAAGCCATTCATCAAGTCGGTTGGACAGGATTTACGTCACAAGCACCCTTTCGACGGCGACGAGAGGAGCAGAGCTCTGGCCCACTGCATTCACCGACCACACAGCCTATATTTGCACCATTGCCCTCAAACCTGCACGTGTGTGGCGCAGTAGGCCCCCCTGGAAACTGAACGTCGCCCATCTGGACGAGCCGGCATGTAAAGGTGCTGTCGAAGAGTCGTGGAACGCGTCCTTACGGCGTCGTGGTCGTTACCGATCGACCCTCAGTTGGTGGATTGAATGTGCGAAGCCTGCTCTTAGACGCACCTTCATGGCTTACGGCCGGGACGCAGCGGCATGGAGGAGGAGCACGGAAAACTTTTATTACACCGTCCTCCGGGAATGTCTTGCTATGGAGCCCTCACCTGACAGGCAGATCACAGTCAATCGCGCGAAAGCGCAGCTCGTCTCCTTAGCACGCCATCATTTACAAGGCGCTGTTATACGGTCGCGTGCTCCAGACATGATACAATCAGAAAGGCCATCTATGCACCACGTGCTCATGGAACGCAGGAGGCGCCGTAGGGCACTGGTAACCGACATGATAACCGACGACGGTCGACATGTGGTAGAACAAGCAGATATAGCAGAAGCCTTCTATGGGCATTATGCTCAACTTTATTCAGCAGTGCTCCCTGAAATGGCGACGGTAGACACCGTTTCAGCACATGTCCACGGTACAGTTCCACCAGACATGGTACCGACTTTACTGGGAGAAGTGACAGAAGAGGAAGTGCTCGACGCCATTGGTAAAGGTGCTCCCCATAAATCACCAGGAATCGATGGGTTACCATTAGAGTTCTATCGAGCCTTTAAACAACTGTTGCTACCGTGTTTGATTGAAATTTGCCAGGAATTGATGTCCCCGGGTATAACATTGCCTGCGCCATTCTTGGAAGGTCTGATTGTCCCCATCCATAAGCCGAAGGGACGGAATCATGTCCGCGACTATCGTCCCTTAACGTTATTGAACAGCGACTTCAAGATCTTTTCGAGGCTGCTATCAGAACGTATTCGCGGCACACTATTGCACGTCTTGTCCGGCGATCAGACGTCCTTGGGGGGACCCAACAACATCAGAACTGCGTTATGTCGTTACAGAGATCTCATCTCCCTTGCACGGGTGAGACGTTTGCCGGCTGCCCTCGCGTCTATCGACTTTAGCCAGGCTTTTGACCGTGTGGGCCACACTTTCCTCACGGCCGTTCTACGGCGCATGGAATACCCCGACCCCTTTATCACAGTGTTGACACGCCTACTACATGGTGCAACTTCTCGAGTTCTTGTCAATGGAAGACTGACGGCACCCATGCCGATCCGCCGATCAGTACGACAGGGATGTCCATTATCAACATTGTTCTTTGCATTGGCCTTAGAACCCTTGTTGTGTGGTCTCCGAGACAGGCTCACTGGGATACAGTTCGGCGGCTCCATCTATCGCTGCACCGCATATGCGGATGATTTGATGATCGTCATACGAGGAGCTGACGATATGGCCGCGGCTTTGGACTGAATTGCAACCTACGGTACAGCTTCTGGTAGCGAAATCAACGTTGACAAGTCCGTCGCCTTGAGCATCGGGATTGGGCTACCGCAGGAACACATTGCCCCCTTACGCTTCAGTGATACTGTACGCTGCTTGGGCTTAGATTTCATGAACGACATGCGACGCGCGACGACGCTCAATTATCGACGCCTTCTTAACCAAATTCGGGCCGGAATTGCAAATCAGCGCTTGCGATCCCTCAACATCGTTCAGCGGGCGTATTATGCCAATGTCTACCATGCGTCCCGCATACCGCATGTCGCCCAAACGCTACCCATTCCGAAGCCCTTTGCTCATAGCATTATGGCAGCGCTGGGATACTTCGTCACCGCTGGTATGTTACTGAAGATCAGATACGTATCTCTTACCCTCCCCAAGGAAAAAGGTGGTCTCGGCCTAGTTAACGTCCATGATAGGGCCATTGCCCTCTATGTTAGCTCACATTTATGTCTGCTGCGCCGTTGTCCTACGAGCCTCACGAGTCTGCTTCTGACGGCGCTACGACCTGCTTCACTAAGACCGCCGGTGCCACTACAGGACATCCCAGCGCCCCTATTTTATACAGGACGTTTCTATTTAGAAAAAAGTTATTGCAATGTCGCGCTCACGACACCACAAATGGCCACAACTCGCCGCCTATATCATGACATGCTGCAACGCCGCCCCCTAAATGTGGTCGAACTAAAATATCCTGGCGTACGGTGGCGCGTGGTGTGGAAGACTGTACACGATGCCATGCTTGATTCCGATGTTGTTTCTCAATGGTACGTCGTCGTTAATGGGAAGCTCGTGACGCAAGAACGTCTCTACAATATCCACATGGCGGAATCTCCCAATTGTGTGGGTTGTAATACCGTAGATTCTGACGAGCACCGCCTCAGCTGTGGAGAGGCGGAACCGGTTTGGCACCTAGTGCGGCAGATGCTGGCTTATCTCTTGCGAGTTAGGCCGGAGCATATATCTGCACGCACGTTATTGTTTCCGGATGAGACATTTTACCCCAAGACTCGAACCAACTCTGTCACCTGGATACGTGGACATGCAGTCCATTACCTCTGTCGTGACGGACACAAGGATTTCCTTGACTTCTGGTTCTATTTGCAAGAAAGACATCATGCTATTTCCGGGCATACCAGATATCGACAGTGCTTCGCAAACTACCTATGGAGTGCCTTTCACAGCCCGCCGTGTAGCTGGAATGTTCCAGGCAGTGGCAGATGAGGTCAGAACGAACTGCAAACGACCATATATTGAACAATCTTATCAGTGGGCGCAGTCGCTGGGAAGCCTCACTACGACGTGGTAGCTTTCTTTTCATGCTATTTATGTTTCATATCTTCGATGGCGTCTTCATTCTGTTTTAGTTTTCCAGGCTTGGTTAACTGTGACTGTTCGCACATTGGAAAAAAAAAAAAAAAAAAAAAAAAAACGTGGGCAGGAGACCTGCGTTCAAATCCAAATAAATACACAAGAACAAAATAAGAACAAAATGAACAACAAATAAAATTTAATAAAGCATTATACCCTTTCCTTTCTTCTTTTATTTTATTTTTTTATACAAAGTTCAGAGGCATATTTAATTTTTGTTTCGTTGGCGGAACCTGAAGTGGCGGCGAACGGCCGTCCTAGTTAGCTTTAGGATGAAAGTGGCGGTGGCACTAGCTTTGTTTTTGTTTTTAGGCTAGATAGGTTTTTGGGGGTAGTATGGGTGATAGGGGCCAACGCCTGAAGTGGAAGAGGTAATTTTCTTACTTTATTAAAAAAAAAAAAAGTGGCCGTGCGGTTAAAGGCGCTAAAAACAAAAAAAAAAAAAAATAAAAAATAAAAAAAAAGTTGGTAGAGCACTTGCCCGCGAAAGGCAAAGGTCCCGAGTTCGAGTCTCGGTCGGGCACACAGTTTTAATCTGCCGGGGAGTTTCATATCAGCGCACACTCCGCTGCAGAGTGAAAATCTCATTCTGGACACACACCCATGCCCGAGGGAGGACTCGAACACAAACTGTCTACTGCATGGGGTCACGATATTCGCTTATGACACAAAACCTTTCACTTACACATCATGACGCATGCACCGGCTTCCGATTCGCTGCCTTTGCGCAACGACCTAAAGTTTGTAGTTTCTTTTACGCATTCTGTAATTATTACTGATATATCGCTGTGCGGCGTGTGGGAAACAGCGTTCTGTAATCGAGTTTTGAGTTCGAAGAGTTAGTCCACACACAGAGCACCCTCTGCTTCAGCAAGAGAAGGCCAGAACACAGGCGAGTGCCGCGATAACTGCAACAATCCGACGCCTGTTTCCACTGGCACTGATCACCTTCGAGGGTTTGACTATAGCGGTGATGAAGTGGTGTAAACAAAGATGTAGCTGTGGCTCCGTCAACAAAATCAGACATTGTACAGTGACAGTATCAACCAACTGGTCAGTTGTTGGGAGAAATGTGTTGGTCACCAGAGTGGCTACGTCGAGAAATAAGTATGCAGATTAGAAGAATAAAGATGTAGAATGTTAATAACGTTTGTTTTATTTAAAAAACTTCAATAGTTTCCACATAGAAAATTCAGAGGAATTATTTTGCAGCACACCATCGTAAATATAGTCATTTGTAGTCGCTACATTCTTTTGATATTGCTAGGTATTGTTCCCCGACTGGGCGTGCTGTAGTTCGATGGTAACCACCGGGAGAAGGAAAGGACATGATAGATATAACTATTAAGTAAGGTGCGGCAACATATTGACTGCAAACGAGCAGACCAGACACACTGAGAGACCTCTTAGGGGAGGAAATAAAGACCTGAGAGAGCTAAACACCTGGAAAATGAATTATTGGCAAAGGGAGTGGGGCAACAGTGTAAAGGCCCGCAGGGTATATGTACTCCTTCCCATCAGCGAGTGACTGAGGCTGAAACATGACAGTCCCAGCCAGTGCATAGTTAATTTTTTAACGATTTTGCACCGTACAAACTTTGGTCAAGAGGCTGATTGTGCTTGTGGAGAGAGAGGGACCTAAGAGCACTCACATCTGTACTGAGACCGTTGGTGACAGGAAGCACTATAAGTATCGTCACACAACGACATAATACAATCACTTAGCGATCAGGCTTTGTAGACGGGGCTGCATAACGACTACTTGAAGCGACGAAAGTAAAAAGCGGCAGCGAGAACAGAAAACAAACCAATCCACAGAGAATCCTAGACAGATACAGATGGCACTAGTAATGTTAGCAGATAAGATGACAGCGAGAGAGTAGACAGACAGATACTGTGTCAGACAGATATTGTCGCGGCCCAGTACAGAGCCTATCACCGCTTGGGTAAATGTGTGGCCTGTAAGGCGTAATCAGGACGTTGACGACAATATTTTTAGCGTCAGGTGGGGACCACTAAGTAAACTTCAGCAGAGTGACGAGGAGAAAGTATCCTAAGACGCTTAGAGATGACTCTGGAACGAAAAGGAGAAGTTGTGATTTTAGAAAGTGACTAGGGGTGCAATAACTTCAAAATTAAACTCAGAGCTCATTTATTTTCCGAATAACTTAAGCTTCTTACCTTGCCGAATCAACAAGTATTCCCTAGCACTAGATTATTTTCCTTTCAAGTATCACCCGATTCCTGCGTCCTGTCTTTGGCTATCAGAGACGAGTGTCCTGGAACTCGTTCCCACAATACACAGTCAAACACCATAACCACAACTGGAGACAAGAGCGAAAAACTAGTTGTTCCTCACTATATTTTGTCAAACTGAAAATATCAGCTATTACTCGCTATGACTGTACACAATTAGATACTCTATTTACAACCGGGAACTAGTGTAAAATAGCGCTTTTTCGTCCCGGTATTCTGACAGACAGATACGGCAGATGGCGAGCAGTAACGTATCAGGCAGTGGCTGCTCAGAACAGAGAGGCTCAATTAGATAGACGATGGTGGCATTCTATAAATCTAAACTCTTTACTATCATGTTATATTTATGTTATTATCACATATATGTTGTTAATTTTAAGATTTTCTATTTCCTAAGTTTAATAGGATTTAAACTTCTTTAGAATGATAGGATATTAAGTGAACTTTATACTGCGGCGAGGAAAGTCTAGGGACAGCGATATGCACATATCAGATAGCAGTAATATCATATACACAAGGTATAAAAAGGCAGCGCGTTGTCGAAGTTGTCATTTGTACTCAGGTGGGATTCATGTGAAAAGGCTTCCCACGTGATTATGGCCGCACGACGCGAATTAACAGACTTTGAACGCAGAATGGTAGTTGGAGCTAGACCTATGGAACATTACATTTCGGATATCCTTAGGCTAATCAATAGTCCGAGATCAATAGCGTCAAGAGTGTATCGAGAATACCATATTTCGGGCATTACTTCTCACTACGGTCAACGCAGTGGTCGACGACCTTCACGTAACGACCGAGAGCACAGGCGTATACGTAGAGTTGTCAGTGCTAACAGACGAGCAATACTGCGCGAAATAACTGCAGAAATCAATGTGGCAATTTACGATGAACATATGCGGTAGGAAATTTGGTTTTAATGGGCGCTTGCAGTAGAGGAGCGACGCGAGTGCCTTCACTAACAGCACAACTTCGCCTGCAGCGCCCCCCCCCTCCCCCCTCCCCTGCGCTCGTGACCATATCGATTGGACCCTAGACGACTAGAGAACTGTGGCCTGGTCAGACGAGTCCCGATAAGAGTTGATGGTAGGCTTCGTATGTGGCACTGACCTCACGAAAGCATAGACACAAGTTGTCAACAAGGCACTGCACAAGCCGGTGGCAGCCCGTCATGGTGTGGAGCGGGACTACATGGAACGGACTGGATCCTCTGGTCAAACTGAACCGATCATTGACTGGAAATGGCTATCTTCGGCCTCTTGGAGACCATTTGCAGCCGTTCATAGTCTTCATATTACCAAACAACGACAGAATTTTTATTGATAACATTGCGCCGTGTCATTGTTCGAGAATTATTCGTGACTGGTTTGAGGAATATTCTGGACAGTTCGAGCGTATGATGTGGCCACAAAGACCTCCAAACATGGGTCCCATCGAACATTTATGAGACATAATCGAGGGGTAGGTTAATGCACAAAATCCTGTACCGACAACACTGAAACGTCCCCTTTTGAAAATTATAAATTACTCTGCTGGTAAACCTCTACGTTATTTGATTTTCTAACAGATGAGCAAAACTAAACGTGCTCAGACATTTCTCTCTTTACTTATTCTGATCATCAATAAACTGACACACAATATTTTTAGCGCAACGCAATCTGACTTTCAATAATCCCTACAAAACAATGGCCCTGGCTAACAATAACCTAAACCTTTCATGAATCACTTACCTCACAAAAATCTTCGTTATTCGAACTACTGCAATGCAGCGAGCGCCAATACTGCCAACTAAATAAAGTATTCTAACTACGGAAGGCACTGACTACTGATAGGCATAGTCAGCAAATGAAAGATTTTGATAGAGAACAAACCATGTATTTACCTTAATAATGTTCAAAAGTCATTATATATATATATATATATATCAGTTCATGACATCCAGTCTTACAAATTTCCTTTTTCTGGCGGACACACGTCCAGATCGTCCGCTCTCAAAACTCCGCCATCTCACTCCCCACATCCACCACTGCTGGCGGCTCACCTCCAACTGCGCAACGCTACGGGCTGTTCATATCCAGCTGCCCAACACTACAATAGCAAATATTCCAAGAATGCAAATCAGCCACAGACTGCACACAGCACAGTCAGTGATTTTCATACACTACGTGGCGTTACCAACATAAAAACCTAAACAGCCTACTTACAACACTTTCGCGATTATGGACTGCTATAGAGGCAGCATGGCTCAAAATTTCTGCAGGGGAGCTCTAACGACTTGGTGTGTCCGTGCGACACCGAGATGGTGTTCTATGTCGGGCAAAACGAGGTCCGACACGATATTAGGTGTCCTATGACTTTTGTCACCTCAGTATATATCATGTGTAAGCGTGCTAGGGGTATAAATTCACATACTCGGACCATTGGTACCTTAATATGCCCACATATCAGTTTGTTGCTAGTTTTTTCTCTGCATCGAACTGTCTTACCACAAACACGGTCCATAATTTACTGTCTGATGTTTTTTGCACGGTCTTAACTTGAAACAGTACAGTAGTTTCCGCTCTATAAGCAGCAGGTTTCGCTGCTCGCTCGCACCGGGAAATAGAAACAGAGGCGGCTCCGCAGCCAATTTTATTACACGGCGCGGCCGGCCGCGGGTGCAACAGAACCCATGTGGACGGGTGGAAAGAAATGTGTCAGGCTTCAAAATACGTATTTATATGTGTCGTGTATTACGCATTTCTTGTACGTGGATGTGAATCTGCACATGAACTTTCCTAATCCTCCTCACACCTTTCCGTAAAGCGTGGCCAAATATTTGTTGGGAAGTAGTTCTGTAGTATAGTAGTGCCAACATTACTCCTGGCTATGGGATCAGAGAGACAACACAGGCAGGTAAAAGTCAAAGACTTTCCAGTGTCACAAGATTTGGGGTGGAGAGGTTGGTCACGACCAAGTGAGTCGACCACCCCCTCCACCGGGACTCAGGAAGACCTCCGGGTGCCCGCCATATTCGAAGAGTGTTACAGAAGACGGGGAAGTGAGCAGACGTGCCCTCAGTGCGTATGTCTCAATGTTCACGCATGGAAGGGAGGTATTTCAATATTTGTACTTGTTCTTTTATTTCCAGCTTCGAATTGTGTAAGGAAATGAATGATCTCGTTAATTTAGGAAATTTGACCCCCTGTGTTAATGTATCTGGTCCCCAGTTTGCCCGTTATCCTCCTCACATAGTGGATGTCCTATGTAAAATGTTGGGAGACTTTGCTGATATACATTTGGCCAACGCAATTCCGTCTTACCTGTAGAAATGTGCGTGCAGATTATTATATAATATACCCGAGCTATAAGTTGAAAATTTGTAATATCTCTAAACTGAAACAATTGCTGCTATCGGTGTAAAGTCGTGTGATAATGCTTAAAATAAATAGGAAATCAACTGTCATCAATCTTTAACATACCTTAAAAATCACAAAGAAGTCAAGTTAAAGGAATTTATTTAAAATAAAAGCTATAGACTGCAGGGACCCGCATATCAGCGTGTGAGCCCTCCAGCCCCTTGCCTAGTAACATACAGAAAGGACACGCTCTCTAGGTAGCGCTCTCAAGCTCGTCTCCCCAGTTATCCGTTGCGCAATTTTGATTCAGGGCTTGACATCAACTTTCGTCTGGCGTACCTAGGCAAGGAGGTAAGACGGTAAGCTTTCAAACTGTCAGGATAGGTTAATCGCCTTGCGCCCACGCATCTACACTTCAATACCTGGCAACACGACCAGGTGAAAATGAGCATTAACGGCTTGCTCTTGCCACATGTATCTGGAGATACTAATGAACTTAAAAACATAGTACTCCTAGTAGCTATAGTTATTAGTTTGCAAATGAAGTAAATTTCGATGTAATTTCAGTGCTCAGTCCTCAGTCAACACCCCTAACACCATATAGGGACAAATCAATGTCGTGAAAAGACGACCTGTCTTATTGGCTGCTGCTGCCTGCCCGCAGGTGCCTCAGAGGTGGAAGTGCCCCCTCGCTGGGTGGGCCACCCGTCCTGGAAGCTGGTGCTGTACTCGGTGGTGCTGGGCTGCACCGCGTGCCTGACGGCGGCGCTGGCGTACTGGGCGACCGTGCTGGTGGTGCGGCGGCGGTCTGCCACCAAGGCGGCGCAGGGTCCGCGCGACACGCTGGACAGGGCCTTCCGGCACGTGGCGAGCCTGCCCGCCTACCAGCAGCTGCAGCGCCAGCCGGCAAAAGCTCCCAGTGGCAGCAGCCAGGGCTACCGCAGGCTGTACGACGAGGACGAGTCGCCGGCGTCGCTGCCGCCGCGCGCCGCCCAGCCCGAGCGCTGCACGTGCCTCTCGTGCTCGGAGCCGGTGCCCACGCAGCCGTGCATCCGCTTCTACGAGCGGCCGGCCCCCGTGCACGGGGCCGTGCCCAGCCAGTACTACACGCTCTACGCTACGCACATCCAGTGAACACCCCCCAACCGGCTGACCACTGGCAAACTCTTGGGCGTAGACCAGACGTGCGCCTCCCTGCTTCCAATTTAACACCGCTGTGGGTCACGAAATTCGCTATCCTGCCCATCCACTTGTGATACACACACCCCATTACAGTTCCCAAACTGCAATACACAGACAAATATAAGCCTCGCCATTACACTTTCGTTAACCTGGGTGAATTTAGGGAGCAGTGCGTAAATCTAGTTGGGCAGCAGTATAAAAAGAATCAAACGAAGAATTAAAATAGACACAATAAAGAGGAATCCATAAAACAAAATACGCCACTCCGCCGCGGTAAGTGCTGTGTTACGTGCCTTCGAGGTAGACTAAAACTCCTCTTAAGTGTCAGTCCCGATTTACACAGTGTGTTCGGAAATTCTCGTTACAAATTCGAGGACTGAGTAGATACCGTTTTTAAAGTGGAACACATGTCCGAAACAGGACTATAGCCGTTTGAAAACGTGCTGGTAACGCGACCACTCTTACAAATAATTTATTAGGCATGAACCAGTACATCACTTGGTCTACAATGCCACTCGTTAATAACCAAAGAAAACAAACTGAAATTTAATCAGTTGTCAGAAACACTGTTGTTTACAGTACAGCCTCTTACGATTCGGGTGTGCGGCCTCTCCTTGGAGAGGCTCAGTCACGCCTACTGAAGGTAAGTTACCGCTTTCTCAAAGCCGTTGCGTAATTATGGCGGAAAGGGTATGCGATCGAGTCGGACGTTGTAGATAACGACCTTGCTGAAGGCAGTGAGCAGCTCTTCCATTACCGTCAGCTTCGACATACAGAAGCGTCATGTCGGTGTGTTCTACAATCGTGTACTTAACCGTGTTGCTCTAACATTCACGCACACGTGAATGAAGTTCGACCTAGGTCAGAGAGGTAGGACAGACGTCAAATGACATCAGCCGATCCGACGTAAGCATCCCTCACCGTAACTACGCTGTTGCAAACGTGTTTCCAAACGGCTGCAGAACCGGATATAGGTTCCCATTAAAAATATTGTTAACTCAGTCCTCTCTACAAGGCCTAGAAGTTTGTAACGGGAATTTCCGAACACCCTGTAGGTGATTCCGTTCCTTGTTAGATCTGTACAGTTGTGTCTGTTTCTCCGATTGGAGCTTGGATAAAGCCGTAAAAAATCTGTATTACTTTCTGGTCTACTCGAGATACAACAAGCACTTACTAATAAAAAACGACAATAAAACATTTTAGAATGTTTTAACATTAAGACTTTTTTCTTCAAGTACACACTGAGTAGAAGACTGATTTTACATGTAGCGCGCGCAGGACACATCAAGAGGTGTATCACATGTTACACACCACCAATAGCCACAATTATTGGACACTGCCATAAATTATAAATGAACATTCAATCAGTGTGAACTCAGAGATACTGGAATATCTAATAAACTATAGAAAATGAACAAAAACTATTTATCTAACGAAATGTTTCCGTCCTCAGTGAGACTCCTCCTTTACTAAGCTATATTTCTCAAACACGGCATTCCCAAGCAAACAGAACAGCTTCAATCAATGGCTTAGCAATTATTTTCAGGTCTGCACGTATGCTATACAATTACATATTGAAAGTTAATACTATCATTTAAACAAATTTTCTGTGTCGATTGTTTCACCCAGCACAGAAAGAATGGTTTGTTTAGGATTTACAATAACATAGATTTCATCAGACAAGTTTACGGTCTTCAGTCCGTTTCGTATATCTTATCAGACTTTTCTCACTAATTCACAATATAAAGAATGGTACACATACCTTTCCTTTCTTTTGCGGCCTTCGCAAATGATACATTCAGCCAGCCTTTGATACAAGAAATGCTACAAATAAAACGACATATGTAAGAACCGATTAAAAAGCTGCCGTTTGAGTGCGTTGCTGCAGCGTATATGTAACCCAGAGCGACTCCGATTCGGGTATACAAGCACCGACATGTAGCCAAGGGGACTGTACGGCCTCCAAACGTAAACTTTTTAATCGCCTCTTATACAGTAACACACAGACACACACACACACACACACACACACACACACCAATCATACAAAATATTACATCGGTGCTTGTAAACAAAGTAATTATATTCTGATATGCTCAGCCGGGATGGATGTGTGAGTGTGTGTGTGTGTGTGTGTGTGTGTGTGTGTGTGTGTGTGTGTGTGTGTGTGTTCCACATCTCCTCCTAACCCAATGAGCCGAATTCATCGAAACTCGGTACACAACAACAACAATTGCGTGGAAGCAAGAAGAAATGTTGCGTAACAGTGTGAAGTCACAAACTTAACATGATCTCAAACAATCGTGAATAACTCCGCAAGTAGTATCAGTATATTAGCAGATGTTGCAATAACAATTACCTGCACACAGATTAAAACTGAGAGTAGTCAAGCTGAATGGACCTGCTGGCAAACATAGTCGTATGTGGAACAGAAAGAGCGTGCGTTGTCTTATTTCTGATATGACATCTTTTTGCCGGACCCCATTGAGGACAAGGAGCATAGACCGAAAGTGTGTTGGAGTGAGCAACTAAAATTCTTGGATAGTGGGACAAGGAGCATAGACCGAAAGTGTGTTGGAGTGAGCAACTAAAATTCTTGGATAGTGGCTCTGTATTAGATTTTCCATGGGTTTCCTAAATTAATTGGGGCAGATGACACTATATTCCTTTCAAAACTCACAGCCAATTACTTGCACATTTTTTGGTCCAGATCGTGCATTAGTTTGTCTCTAATGACACTATAGTTGACGGTACACTACACATAAACGTTGCTCCCTTTGTAGGCTTCATTCTGTCACTACCTGCAAAAGCCGAACAGTGTGTTAGCGGCATGTTCGTTCATTGCTCTGCTAGAAATGACGTGTGTGATTTTATTTGTAAATGGGAAAGTTATTAGTCTTCGATAAAGGTCGGGGGAAACAACATAGTGATAAGAATTTAGACTAGCATTCTGGAGGACAGCGGTTCCGATCCTCTTCTGACCATACTGATACAATGTTTACCGTAGTTTTCCTATTCGATTAAGTTGAATGTCGGGACGTTTCCTTCGCTAATGATATACTGATTTTCTTCCGCAACCCGAGCTTCTGCGTCGTTTCTCATCGTCGAAGCGACGGTAATTCCTACTCCTCCTTCCCCCTTGTCTCGGTAGTGAAACGGATGGAGACTGTGGGACGTTTTCTCGTTTTATTACCCAGAAGGTGCCTCACTGCAAGAAATCGAGAACTGTTATCTTCTGCGATATCCTTATCTGTAACTATTGGACGTACACTCGCGAGAAGTATATTTATCAATTCTCAGAACCGCAGAAACAGCAGGAAAAACTTGACGCAGCTACGACGGAAAAGATGAAGTGTCCTCAGATTACCTTAGTAAGTACTCCACGATAACAGTGTCGTTATCGTTAATGCAAGTATGAAACAAACAACATCCGAAATAAAACCGAAACACGTCGTTACATAATCAATGGAGAAACTTGTATTTTAAGGCGTTTACATGTATACAACAGAGGTTTTTTTTTCATACTAGCTGAGTACCAGGCGTTGCCCGAGTATTTACTTATTATTCTCTTCTATTAGTCCACCTGTCTGTCTGTCTGCTCTCCCCCTCCCCCCCACTCCCTTTGTCAAACCGCTCCTTCCCCCTCTATCCATCTCCCCACTCCCTCTAATTCCATATCCTCGTCCCCGTGTCTTTGTCAACTCCTTCTCCCCCCTCCCAATCTCTCCCCTCGTTCTCCTGTCCCTGTCGTCTCCTCCTCCAGCCTCTCACTGTTCACCTCCTCGTCACTCCTCTGTATGCCCGGCTCCTCCTCTTTCCTTTTTCCTTTTACTGTTCATCTCCTTCTCCCCTCTCTGTCATTCTTTTCTCTTTCCTTTCGCTGTCCATTTCCTCCTGCCCTCTCTTTGTTCATCTCCTCCTCCACATATCTGTGTGAATCTTCTCCATCTCTGACAATTTCCTCCTCTCTAATCTCTCTCCCTGTTATCACCCCCATCAATAGGAGGCTGGTGGTTCTTACACAAACAGTGTTTCTTTGCAGATCGTAACCAATATGTGTATCAAACTTGACTCAAGTCGTTCCAGGTGTTTGGAATGAACGTTTCACCCGATGCTTTGCCGCGTATGCACAAGTGAATTTATTTCACGTATATATTTAAAATATTTCACAGATATTTGCACACATATTTTACATGTCATCCCCATGAACCATGGACCTTGCCGTTGGTTAGAAGGCTTGCGTGCCTCAGCGATATACAGATATCCGTACCGTAGGTGCAACCACAACGGAGGGGTATCTGTTGAGAGGCCAGATAAACGTGTGGTTCCTGAAGAGGGGCAGCAGCCTTTTCAACAGTTGCAGGGGCAACAGTATGGATGATTGACTGATCTGGCCTTGAAACACTAACCAAAACCGCCTTTCTGTGCTGGTTCTGCGAACGGCTGAAAGCAAGGGGAAACTACAGCCGTAATTTTTCCTGAGGGCATGTAGCTTTACTGTATGGTTAAATGATGATGGCGTCCTCTTGGGTAAAATATTCGGAAGGCAAAATAATCCCCCATTCGGATATCCGGGCGGGGACTACTCAAGAGGACATCGTTATCAGAAGAAAGAAAACTGGCGTTCTATGGATGGGAGCGTGGAATGTCAGGTCCCTTAATCGTGCAGGTAGGTTAAGAAATTTAAAAAGGGAAATGGATGGGATAAAATTAGATACAGTGTGAATTAGTGGAGTTCGGTGGCAGGAGGAACAAGTCTTCTGGCCAGGCGATTACAGGATTATAAATACGAAATCAAGCAGGGGTAATGCAGGAGTAGGTATAATAATGAATAAAAAAAATAGGAGTGCGCTTAAGTTACTACAAACAGCATAGTGAACGCATTGTTGTGGCCAAGATAGACACAAAGCCCACTCCTACCACGGTAGTACAATTTTATTTGCCAACTAGGTCCCCAGATGATGAAGAGATTGATGAAATGTTTGATGAAATAAAAGAAATTATTCAGATAGTGAAGGGAGACGAAAATTTAATAGTCATGGGTGACTGGAAATCGATAGTAGGAAAAGGAAGAGAAGGAAACGTAGTAGGTGAATGTGGAATGGGGGCAAGAAATGAAAGAGGAAGCCGCCTGGTAGAATTTTGCACAGAGCATAACTTAATCATAGCTAACACTTGGTTCAAGAATCATAAAAGAAGGTTGTTACATGGAAGAGGCTTGGAGATACTCGAAGGTTTCAGATAGATTATATAATGGTAAGACAGAGATTTAGAAACCAGATTTTAAATTGTAAGACATTTCCATGGGCAGATGTGGACTCTGACCACAATCTATTGGTTATGAACTGTAGATTAAAACTGAAGAAACTGCAAAAAGGTGGGAATTTAAGGAGATGGGATCTGGATAATCTGAAAGAACCAGAGATTGTAGAGAGTTTGAGGGAGGGCATTAGGGAGCGATTGACAGGAATGGGGAAAAGAAATACAGTAGAAGAAGAATGGGTAGCTTTGAGGGATGAAATAGTGAAGGCAGCAGAGGATCATGTAGGTAAAAAGACGAGGGTTAGTAGAAATCCGTGGGTAACAGAATATATATTGAATTAAATTGATGAAAGGAGAAAATATAAAAATGCAGTAAATGAGGCAGGGAAAAAGGAATACAAACGTCTCAAACATGAGATCGACAGGAAGTGCAAAATGCCTAAGCAAGGATGGCTAGAGGGTAAATGTAAGGATGTAGAGGCATATCTCACTAGGGGTAAGACAGATACTGCCTACAGAAAATTTAAGAGACTTTTGGAGAAATGAGAACCACTTGTATGAATATCAAGAGCTCAGATGGAAACCCAGTTCTCAGCAAAGAATTGTGGAAGGAGTATATAGAGGGTCTGTACAAGGGTGATGTACTTGAGGGCAACATTATGTAAATGGAAGAGGATGTAGATGAAGATGAAATGGGAGGTATGATACTGCGCGAAGACTTTGACAGAGCACTGAAAGACCTAAGCCGAAACAAGGCCCCGGGAGTAGACAACATTCCATTAGAACTACTGATAGCCTTGGGAGAGCCAGTCCTGACAAAACTCAACCATCTGGAGAGCAAGATGTATGAGACAGGCGAAATACCCTCAGACTTCAAGAAGAATATAATAATTCCAATCCCAAAGAAAGCAGGGGTCGACAGATGTGAAAATTACCGAACTATCAGTTTAATAAGCCACGGCTGCAAAATACACTACTGGCCATTAAAATTGCTACACCAAGAAGAATTGCAGATGATAAACGGGTATTCATTGGACAAATATATTATACTAGAACTGACATGTGATTACATTTGCACGCAATTTGGGTGCATAGATCCTGAGACATCAGTACCCAGAACAACCACCTCTGGCCGTAATTACGGCCTTGATGCGCCTCGGCATTGAGTCAAACAGAGATTGGATGGCGTGTACAGGTACATCTGCCCATGCAGCTTCAACACGATACCACAGTTCATCACGAGTAGTGACTGGCGTATTGTGACGAGCCAGTTGCTCGGCCACCATTGACCAGACGTTTTAAATTGGTGAGAGATCAGGAGAATGTGCTGGTCAGGGCATCAGTCGAACATTTTCTGTATCCAGAAAGGCCCTACAAGACCTGCAACATGCGGTCGTGTATTATCCTGCTGAAATGTAAGGGTTTCGCAGGGATCGAATGAAGGGTAGAGCCACAGGTCGTCACACATCTGAAATGTAATGTCCACTGTTCAAAGTGCCGTCAATGCGAACAAGAGGTGACCGAGACGTGTAACCAATGGCTCCCCATACCATCAAGCCGGGTGATACGCCAGTATGGCGATGACGAATACACGCTTCCAACGTGCGCTCACCGCAATGTCGCCAAAACACGGATGCGACCATGATGATGCTGTAAACAGAACCTGGATTCATCCGAAAAAATGACGTTTAGCCATTCGTGCACCCAGTCGTACACCGACGCAGGTGCTCCTGTCTGTCATGCAGCGTCAAGGGTAACCGCAGCCATGGTCTCCGAGCCGATAGTCCATGCTGCTGCAAACGTCGTCGAACTGTTCGTGCAGATGGTTGTTGTCTTGCAAACGTCTCCATCTGTTGACTCAGGGATCGAGACGTGGCTGCACGATCCGTTACAGCCAGGAGGATAAGATGCCTGTCATCTCGACTGATAGTGATACAATGCCGTTGGGACCCACACGGCGTTCGGTATTACCCTTCTGAACCCACCGATTCCATATTCTGCTAACACTCATTGGATCTCGACCAACGCGAGCAGCAATGTCGCAATACGATAAACCGCAATCACGATAGGCTACGATCCAACCTTTATCAAAGTCGGAAACGTGATGGTACGCATTTCTCCTCCTTACAAAGGCATCACAACAACGTTTCACCAGGCAACGCTGGTCAACTGCTGTTTGTGTATGAGAAATCGGTTGGAAACTTTCCTCATGTCAGCACGTTGTAGATGTCGCCACATTTGCCAACCTTGTGTGAATGCTCTGAAAAGCTAATCATTTGCATATCACAGAATCTTCTTCCTGTCGGTTAAATTTCGCGTCTGCAGCACGTCATCTTCGTGGTGTAGCAATTTTAATGGCCAGTAGTGTACTAATACGAATTCTTTACAGACGAATGGAAAAATTGGTAGGAGCCGACCTCGGGGAAGATCGGTTTCGATTCCGTAGAAATGTTGAAACACGTGAGGCAATACTGACCCTTCGACGTATCTTAGAAAATAGATTAAGGAAAGGCAAACCAACATTTCTAGCATTTGCAGACTTAGTGAAAGCTTTTGACAACTCTGACTGGAATACTCTCTCTCAAATTCTGAAGCTGGCAGGGGTAAAATATAGGGAGCGAAAAGCTATTTATAGTTTGTACAGAAACCAGATGGCAGTTATAAGAGTTGAGGGGCATGAAAGGGAAGTAGTTGGGATGGAGTGAGACAGGGTTGTAGCCTATCCCCGATGTTATTAGATCTGTATATTGAGCAAGCAGTAAAGGAAACAAAAGAAAAAATCGGAGTTGGAATTAAAATCCGTGGAGAAGAAATAAAAACTTTGAGGTTCGCCGATGACATTGTAATTCTGTCAGAGACAGCAAAGGACTTGGAAGAGCAGTTGAACGGAATGGACAGTGTCTTGAAAGGTTGATATAAGATGAACGTCAACAAAAGCAAAACAAGAATAATGGAATGTAGTCGATTTAAATCGGGTGATGCTGAGGGTATTAGATTAGGAAATGAGACGCTTAAAGTGGTAAATGAGTTTTGCTATTTGGGGAGCAAAATAACTGATGATGGTCGAAGTAGAGAGGACATAAAATGTAGACTAGCAATGGCAAGAAAAGCGTTTCTGAAGAAGAGAAATTTGTTAACATCGAGTATAGATTTAAGCGTAAGGAAATCGTTTCTGAAAGTATTTGCACTGAGTGTGGCCATGTATGGAATTGAAACGTGGACGTATATAGTTTGGACAAGAAGAGAATAGAAGCTTTCGAAATGTGGTGCTACAGAAGAATGCTGAAGATTAGATGGGTAGATCACATAACTAATGAGTAAGTATTGAACAAAAATGTGGAGAAGGGAAATTTGTGGCACAACTTGACTAGAAGAAGGGATCGCTTGGTAGGACATATTGTGAGGCATCATGGGATCACCAATTTAGTATAGGAGGGCAGCGTGGAGGGTAAAAATCGTAGAGAGAGGCCTAGAGATGAATATACTAAGCAGATTCAGAAGGATGTAGGTTGCAGTAGGTACTGGGAGATGAAGAAGCTTGCACACGATAGAGGAGCATGGAGAGCTGCAACAAACCAGTCTCTGGACTGAAGACCACAACAACAACATTTTACATGTATCTCTAGGGAGTTTCGACCTGTGGTTTCATTTTCACGCAGCTCATTGTTTATGAGGTCGTATCTCGTGAAATATGTGTCGTACAACATATTTTTGTAACTACATTCAGCGACTTACACTAAGTGATCAAAAGTAATCGGACACCTGGCTGAAAATGACTGACAAGTCCTTGACCCCCTCCATCGGTAACGCTGGAATGCAATATGATGTTGGCTCACCCTAGACTTGATGACAGATTCCACCTCGCAGGCAAACATTCAATCAGGTGCTGGATAGTTTCTCGGGAATGGCAGCCCATTCTTCACGGAGTGTTGCTCTGAGCAGAGGTATCGATGTCGGTCGGTGAGGCCTGGCACGATGTCGCCGTTCCAAAACACCCCAAAGGTGATTTATACGATTCAGGCCAGGACTCGGTGCAGGTCAGTCCATTACAGGGATGTTACTGTCGTGGAACCACTCCGCCACAGGCTGTGCATTATGAACAGGTGCTCGATAGAGTTGAAAGATGTAATCACCATCCCTGAATTGCTCTTCAACAGTGGGAAGCAACAAGATGCTCAAAACATCAATGTAGGCCTGTGGTGTGGTAGTGCCACGCAAAACAACATTGGGTGCAAGCCCCCTCCATGAAGAATACGACCACACAATAACACCACCACCTCCGAATTTTACTGTTGGCAATACACACGTTGGCAGATGACGTTCACCGGGCATTCGCCATATCCACTCCCTGCCATCGTATCGCAACATTGTGTATCGTGATTTGTCACTCCACATAACGTTTTTTTCGCCGTTCAATCGTCCAATGTTTACGCTCCCTACACCAGCGAGGCGTCGTTTGGCGTTTACCTGCGTGATGTGCGGCTTATGAGCAGCCGCTTAACCATGAAATCCAAGTTTTGTCACCTCCCTCCTGACTGTTATAGCAGATGCAGTGGATCTTGATCCAGTTCGAAATTCCTGTGTTATGGCCTCGATAGATGTCTGCCTGTTACACATTACGACCCTCTTCAACTGTCAGCGGGCTCTGTCAGTCAACAGACGAGGTCGGCCTGTACGCTTTTGTCCCTTCACGTTTCCACTTCACTATCACATCGGAACCAGTGAACCTAGGGATGTTTAGGAGTGTGTAAATCTTGTGTGCAGACATATGACACAAGTGACCCCCAATCACTTGACCACATCCAAAGTCTGTGAGTTCCGCGGAGCGCCCCATTCTGCCCCCTCACGATGTCTAATGACCGCTGAGGTCGCTGATATGGAGTACCTGGCAGTAGGTGGCAGTACAATGCGCCTAATATGAAAAACGTATGTTTTTGGGGGCGTACGGATACTTTTGATCACATAGTGTATGTCGATAATGTCTAAGAAAGGTGTTGCGAATAGAGTTAGTAGTAAAGAATTAAGAAATTAAAGCGTCGTGCTTCGTGTGACAGTTTTACTGCCTGAACATCGAGAATGTGGGGGGAGATTAGCTTTTTTTCCTTTCATTAGTTTGAAGGGCTTGTCAGAGAGAAAGAGTATCGTAAGGGTTTCAAATTATGTTTAATTTTTGTTGGAAGTCACTAAGTGCTCTCATTCTCAAATACTGGATGAATTAAGTATGGGTACAGTCGTGTCGAGGACTACACTGTCTTTATACTCCCACCGCTTTGATAGGTAGGTGTCTGTTACCTCCGCAGCGATTCTTTCTAGACTGTAAGTGATATATGGACCCCGTTATGTTGAAATCGGTCCTCCACGGTGACAGCTTCATCTATTTATAAATATGTCAGTCGATAGCTGATCATATGGCGTGAATGTTGAAGCAGCAAAAATGGAAATGGGCGTATGGCATCGTTGACCGGAAGGCCCCTATTCGGGGAAGTTCGGCCGCCAAATGCAAGTCTTATTTCATTCGACGCCACATTGGGCGACCTGCGCGCCGGTGATGAGGATGAAATGATGATGAGGACAACACAACAGCCAGTCCCCGAGCGGAGAAAATCTCCAACCAGGCCGGGAATCGAACCCGGGCCCACTTGCTTGGAAGGCGAGCACGTTTCCACCCAGCTAAACGGGCGGACTCAAGGCGCACATATACAGTGAAGTGGAGTGCAAAGGATGAAAGGATGATGCAAGAGAATCAAGGCTTTTTTTCAAACATACGGAAAGTTGGCTGCTACCTTGCAAACGTCCTTATTTCAGTTTACAGCTTCTACATCCCAATTACCTTGAGTACTAGTCGCTGCAGACTCACTACAACATTCTATTTCATACCTAGTTTCCGTGAAGGTATAATAAGGGAGATGGCGCTACAGACTTACGCTGTCCGTTGTTTTGAAGCCGCCGCCGCCATATTGGATGCACCAAACCTTACTAAACGATTGCTCCTTGTTCCTAACTTCTGTCATTTGCAAGCAACAGTTTTAAATAGTAAATGTTGCAGTGCTTTCGTGAATAGTACTGTCCCCGGAAGGCATTTTCAGACTTTTTCTGGTCCTAAATGCGTGTTTAGTCCTGTAATATAACGCGAGTCGTTGATGTAACTTTGTTTTTGGTATACGTTTAGAAGAAAGCAGGAAGAAAATTACGTAAGATGACAAGCCCGTTTTCGGAATCCAGTGCTTTCCTTAATACGAGCTGACAAAACTGAAAAAAAACTGGAAATTTGTGGTAAGTTCCTTTGGGACAGAACTGCTGAGGTCATCGCCCCCTAGGCTTACACGCCACTTAACCCAACTTAAACTGACATACGCTAAGGACAACACACACATCCACGCCAGAGGGAGGACTCGAACGTGCGACGGTGGGAGATTTCCAAAGTGGAATGTCCAATGCGTCTTGCTCCCTTTACCACGCCACGTTCTGAGTCTGCCAATTCCCATCGTCCGGCCATAATGACATCAGAAACCTTTACATACAAATCACCTGAGTACAAATGGTAGCTCCGCCAATAGACTGCCCTTTTATACCTTGTGCACGTGATACTACCGCCATCCATATATGTGCACATCACTACTCCATGAGTTTTGTCACATCACTGTAAATGCCTTACAAATTATTCTGAATTTTTTGTTTGGTTGATTTATTTACATTTTTGAACTTTGCGTGCCGTGGGCTTCTTCTGTATTGCTGTGATTCACTTGCCTTTCTGAATACAGTTATGTGAGTTTGCTGTTCAATTCCTTCCCAGGCATTTTTCTGGGTGAACGAACTAGTGTGACTTTTGCTCTGCTGGTCAGTATACGATCCTATGATGCTTTCACCAACTGGTAACATTTCAACTACACTCATGCTCATAAATTAAGGACAATGCACATGGTGAAACAACGCTCTGGAGGGCGGTTTTCGGGTTTGAATCGCCTCGGGATATGACCATGCCGTGCATTTGACCTGCGGTCGTCGCACGTTGCCGCTGGCAGCAGTCCACATACGCAGAGGTCTGTTGGTGCATGTCAGAGTTCGGTGCAGCGAGTAAGTGTGCAGACGTTTTCAGACGTGCTAATGGTGACTGTGTGTTGAAAATGACGTTATGAGGGGTAAAATACTAGGGCGACTGGAGGCTGGTCAAACACAGCAGGTCGTAGCACGGGCCCTCCGTTTGCCACAAAGTGTGATCTCAAGATTATGGCAACGATTACAGCAGACGGGAAACGTGTCCAGGTGCTACAGTACGGGATGTCCACAGTGTACAACACCACAAGAAGACCGATATCTCACCATCAGTGCCCGCAGGCGACCACGGAGTACTGCAGGTAGCCTTGCTCGGGATCTTACAGCAGCCATTGGAACAGTTGTCTCCAGACACACAGTCTACAGACCACTGAACAGACATGGTTTATTGGCCCGGAGACCTGCAAGGTTCATTCCACTGACCTCTGGTCACAGCAGAGTCCGTAAAGCCTGGTGTGAAGAACACAGTATATGGTCATTGGAACAGTGGTCCTAGGTTATGTTCGCGAACGAGTCCAGGTATAGTCTGAACAACAATTCTGGCTAGGTTTTCATCTGGCGTGAACCAGGAACCAGATACCAACCCCTTAATGACCTTGAAAGGGACCTGTATGGAGGTTGTGGTTTGATGGTGTGGGGTGGTATTATGATTCTTGCACGTACACCCCTGCAAGTCTTTGACAGAGGAACTGTAACAGGTCAGGTGTATCGGGACATCATTTTGCACCAGTATGTCCGCCTTTTCAGGGGTGCAGTGGGTCCCACCTTCCTCCTGATGGATGATAACGCACGGCCCCACAGAGCTGCCGTCGTGGATGGGTACCTTGAAACAGAAGATATCAGGCAAATGGAGTGGCCTGCCTGTTCTCCAGACCTAAACTCCATCGAGCACGTCCGGGATACTCTCGATCGACGTATCGCTGCACGTCTTCAAACCACTACCACACTTCAGAAGCTTCGACAGGCACTGGTGCAAGAATGGGAGGCTATACCGCAGCAGCTGCTCGACCACCTGATCCAGAGTATGCCAACCCGTTTGGCGACCTGTGTACGTGTGCACGGTGATCATATCCCATATTGATGTCGGGGTACATGCTCAGGAAACAGTGGCGTTTTGTAGCACATGTGTTTCGGGACGGTTTTCTCAACTTATCACCAATACGTGGACTTACAGATCTGTGTCGTGTGTGTTCCCTATGTGTCTAAGCTACTAGCGCCAGTTTTGTTTAGTGCCACGTTGCGTGGCACCGCATGTTGTAATTATCCTTAATTTATCAGTATGCGTGTAGTTTCTTACTGAAATTCGCGTCGAAGTTAATATCACTCTTCTTTCCGAAATTTTCAGCAAATAGGGTGTCTTGATGCTGATGTAGGCAGCAGAGATTTGTTCTACAAAAAGTGTCTGCGTTTGATGCAGAATATTTCATTACAGCGCAACAGGCTATGAGGCACGTAGTTTAAACACTTTTACCCCTCCTGAGATAGCTGATAAGGTTACTCATGTTCACTTAAGTTCCATTTCCTGTCTTTTATGTCCACTATAAACAGCTGCACACGTAAAGCAAGTGTTCTCTCTCACGGTACAGACGTATTCTGAGTTACGTGATTATCGGACGGTACACGAAGATTCTGGAACATGATTTCATCCCCATTGTCCAAAGTAGCCCTGATTTCGACAAGATGTGGTTCATGAAAGACGGAGCTTGACCCCATCGAAACAGGAGAGTGGTTGACGTCCTGGAGGAGCATTATGGAGATCCTATTCTGGTTCTGTGGTACGCAGAACCAGTGGCATAGGCCTCGATTGGCCACCGTATTCTCCGGTTCTGAACACGTCTGCTCCTTTTTGTGGGGCTACTTTAAAGACAATGTTTACAACAGTAAATCCGAAACCAATACTGAGCTGAAAACAGCCACTCAGAAGCTCATCGACAGCATCAATGTTCCAACATTTCAGCGGGACATGCACAATTTCGCTATTCGTCTGCGCCACATCATCGCCAATGTTGGGAGGCATATCGAACATGTCATAACCTAAATTCGAATATCTTAGTGGCGTTTACATGTTGAATAAAGCGTATGTAAGGCTGACCGGTGTGGCCATGTGGTTCTAGGCGCTTCAGTTTGGAACCGCGCGACGGCTACGGTCGCAGGTTCGAATCCTGCCTCGGGCATGGATGTGTGTGATGTCCATAGGTTAGTTGGGTTTAAGTAGTTCTAAGTTCTCGGGGACTGATGACCTCAGTCTCATAGTGCTCAGAGCCATTTGAACCAAAGCGCATGTAAGCCGTATTTTGTAACTGTTTTACGTTTTTTATCGTGTAGTTCAATAATTATCACCCTGTATATACGAGGTAGAGAAAAGCTTACACTTAGAAACAGTTTTAAATTCCAAAACATGCTACGGCACTACTGCGAAGGTTTGGACGAGAATGGAAATATTTACGAGATGGCTGAAGGAAATTAAGAAAAGCTGAACAACCGACGAACAAACATCATTCTTTAAATCGAGAACTGCTCTGCTCATTCGAATTGACTAACACTGATATGAAAATCACTTCTTTACCTGCGAATATCATCGGTAAATTATAACCATTGGCTCATGGGTCGGATGTATATCACTACGAAAATTCACTTCTGCCAAAAGTTAAATTAATATTCAGTGATTCGAAGTCCTGACATTCCCTAAATACCGCAGACGGATACGAAACTGTAAATCTTATAATAAATTACATCTGGCATGTATGAGAAATTTTCATAATTGTACTTAAAAACCATTTATTGACTGTATAACATTTTAACAGATTTACAGCTCAATGCCGTTAAGTCAGCAGTTGTTACTTGGGCTAATTCATGTACACGTATTACTTCTCAATAAGAACTTGATAATTTCCGAAAGAATTCGCAGATTGCCCATTTTGAAGACTAAACCAATGTTCTCAGGGAAGCAGATCTGCAATAATTCTCAGTGGTGTCATCTATTCTTCTATCACCGCTTTGTTCTTGTTGTAGGAGAACAATAGATGATTTGTATCTGCCACCGACTTGTTATCTCAATCTCACAGTGGAATTTACCAAACGCTTAGTCTGTGATGACGAAACTGTCAAAGTTCATTACTCAGATAGTGGAGGTAAGTTACAGCCTTTAAATCAGGTTGCTGATAAAACAGCAGATTACATCTTCACATGTTGCCCTCACCTGTCGAAACCCAGTGCATTCCAGTGGTGATTCTGTATAGACAAAGAAGAGTGACCGTTTGTTTGTTTGTTCTAATTCATACAAATTAGAGTTTTATTCCGATCATGGTGAAAGTTTGCACACTTTACCTTCAAGACAAGAGGAAGACCACAGGCTACGTAAGATTTTGTAATCTGACTTTAAACATACAGTAGATGTGTGTCATATATAAAGGGGAAAAGTTGTTATCAAAAATCTCTTAAAGTTCTTGGCCAATTATTTCAGATTTCTATACGAACCCGTAATGAACCTTTGGCCGGACGTATGCTATACATATTTTTAATAAACAAAATATATAAATAAATGTATAAACTATATAAAGGAGAAATGTTGTTGGCAAACATCTCGAAAAGTACTTGACCGATTTACTTCGAAGTTATTGGTCACTTAATCCAAATTTCTATAGTCAGATGAAACAATGAAGAAAATAAATGGAAAATTAAATACCTAACAAACGAAATATATCGTGGTAAACTGACTAATTCCTATTGCGAGGATAAATTACAGCGGCAATACCCGTCTTGCAGATAGTACCATCAGCAGTCTCTACATTGCGGAACAAGCGAAACGTCGAGAATTTGACAGGAACATGACTGTAAACTCTTATTCATTGATTAGTTCCCGTTTTGCATATGACATATTCCCTACAAGATATTTTAGTCTGTTTTTCACTGTTATTTATATTATTAAGGCAGGTCTTAGATATAGTCCCAACAAACGTCGCTAGATCACGGGCAGGTTAAAAGATCGAACAGAACCCATGATTTCCCGAACTGTGTAACGTAAAATGATCAAGTCGTGCTCAGACGCAGTCCTAGGCGAAACAGCGAAAACTGAGCTAAAACAATAGAAGACGAATTATCGAAAAACATAAAGATGTTTGTTGCAAACTGTAACAACAGATGGCGCAAATTATCATCTTTTCATACAGATGATGACATATTGTGCAAATTGAAGGTGGAGGGCGAAAAAAGAAAAGAAGAGGGAATTACAGTTACGAGCAACTTAAATTGGAAAGACCACATAGATAATATTGTGGGGAAGGCGAAACAAAGACTGCGCTTTGTTGGCAGAACACTTAGAAGATGCGACAAACCCACTAAAGAGAGAGCCTACTTTACACTTATCCGTCCTCTGCTGGAATATTGCTGCGCGGTATGGGATCCTATCCAGGTATGATTGACGGAGAGCATCGAAAAAGTGCGAGGATGGGCAGCTAGGGGTGAGGGTGTCATTGATATGATACGCGAGTTGCGGTGGCAGTCACTGAAACAAAGGCGGTTTTCTTTGCGGCGAGATCTATTTACGAAATTTCCATCACCAACTTTCTCTTCCGAATGCGTAAATATTTTCTTGACACCCACCTACGTAGGGAGAAATGATCATTAAATAAAAAAAAAAGAGAAATCAGAGCTCGAACGGAAAGATTTGGGTGTTCCTTTTTCCCACGCGCCATTCGAGAGTGAAATGGTAGAGACGGAGTATGAAAATGGTTCGATGAACCCTCTGGCAGGCACTTAAGTGTGAATTGCGGAGTGACCATGGAGATGTAGATGTAGATGTAGAAGGAACGAATATCAGCTACACCGGGACTTTATGCGGTATCAGAGGTGACGATTGAAAATTCATGCCACAGTGGAAATCGAACCAGGGATCTCCTCCTTAGTGGGCAGTTGCGTTAACCACTGCTCCACACGTACACATCGTTTACCGTAAATGCGCGGTGTATTTCGGTCCGCTCCTAAGCCGACTCGCATTTTAGATTTCCACTGGAGGTCGAATGTAAATGTGCATCCGCGCTGAAGGTTGTGGATTCTTTGTCATCGAGGAAAATCAGTTTATGAATGTGTGTTGTTCATTTGCATATATCCAAAAGAACAGACACCAAGCATTGATATAATTGAAGACATATTCCTTCGTCACATACTGTTGACACCCAGTGATTCAAATATGCCCTTCGATTTAAAGCCATTGCAGTTTCCTATGCGGCTTGCATTCGCTATGAGTTACAACAAGTCAAAGGGCCAATCACATTCTGTGGCAGATATTAAAATGCCAGGCACTGCAGCTAGTTATAAGATTAATCATAAGGAAAATTCAGATTTTAACTGCTCCTTTTGCCAACTGATCAACCTTATCTATTTAGTTATAATGAAATGGATTTTAATATATTACTTTATTATCATTCTTCTCTGTTGTTTCAGTGAAGGAGTAATTGCCACTCTTGCTCGAGTTCTCGCCTTTCAGAAGTTTCACTCCACGAATCGAATCTTTAAGGAACACAATTTTATCCAGCCGTGATTGTATAACCATTAAAGCCTCTACTATTGCCACCCATTCAGCATTATTTATAGAGGACACTCGAAAAAACTGGAACAATATTCGTATAGAGACCATTAGGCACACCCTACAGACCGTCGCCTTTCAGCTTCACTTCATGCGTGTAAACGGGAAACAGACTGACCTCTTATCATACCGCCAAGTCGGAATTTTAGAAATAGCTGTAGAATCTTGAGATTCGCAGTTTCCATCCGATAACTCGGACTTCGCGAAGCTAGAATCGGGCAATCACCTTCAAATAATACTGCAGCATTCTGCCGGATGATTGATTTTGTGATGTGGTTCCACTTCACATTATTGTGATACTTTAATTACCTTTCTATTATCTGTAAGTACGTTGGCTGGTAACAGTTTAATGCGGTATCTATCTCCTCTATTGCAGAGCCCATACTGTGCGTAGTTACGATATTTCAGTTCCTGTCTTACTCAGAATTACAATTCAAAGTTCCTTTGGACATGCATGCATGTCCAAAGAAACTTTGCATCGAAATTCAGAATAACATTGGCACCGCAATGTCGCATTTATCCGCCGATACCGGGCTAGCGACCTGTACGGGAATATACGCAACGCATCGACGAGTACAGGTTGCAGACGCATGGTTTACGACATACGGAAGTTTGGGTCTTTACGTGAGTCATTCCCGGATAGCCAAAAGGTTACGCGACTGTTCGTGATAAGCAAGAAATCCAGGTTCGAGTTCCGGTCCGGCACAAATTTTCATTCTCGTCATCCCATCCCGCAGCTGATGGTTGTCCATATTTGCAGTTGTGAATACATCTAATATGTACCACGTACAAGTAGTTATCGGCAGTACTTTATCACTGCCTGGCATCGACAGCTGTGCTAATGAGATTGCTGGAGCTGATTAATTTCAGCTGTTCTGTTGGACCCTCCTTCAAAAACCTGCTGCCAGGGTAACAGCGTGACTGCACTCACTTCGCCGGCCGGGGTGGCCGAGCGGTTCTAGCGCTACAGTCTGGAACCGCGCGACCGCTACGGTCGCAGGTTCGAATCCTGCCTCGGGCATGGATGTGTGTGATGTCCTTAGGTTAGTTAGGTTTAAGTAGTTCTAAGTTCTAGGGGACTGATGACCTCAGCAGTTAAGTCCCATAGTGCTCAGAGCCATTTGAACCATTTTTTTGCACTCACTTCAGTGTACAAACTAGACTGGATAAACCAGTGGTACAGTGAGAGTTTCCGTTAAGAGCGAACTCTCCGACTTGTTCTTAAGGAACCTGTAAACTATCAAACTTTTTTGTCAAATTCACTGTTTGATATTCACAGATTTGTCAAATAAGAAGTATCAACAAAACTTCTTACGAGGGATATTCGGAAAGTTAGGTCCGATCGTGCGCAAAATGGAAACCACTGTTAAGCTCTGCACAGAGGTGTTGGACCGTGTCTCTAGTATGCCCGTCGATTGCTCCATGTCCCTCTTTTCAGTTCCGACCGCACAGTGAGCACTTCAAGATGCCTAGGGAAGTATGAAGGCTGGTGAGACGTTTCGCCTGATAGTATGCAGCCCATATAACTGTCATGCGTTTCCTTCTTCATGATAATTCTCGACCGCATGCCTCCGAGAAATGAAGATGCTCCTGCGGCGATTGCGATGCGAAGTGATTGATCACCCATAACACAGCCCGTAATTGGCTCCCCCTGCATTTCATCTTTGCCCACGCGAACCGCTGGCTATGAAGACGTATTGGCATAGACAACGAGCTGTAGACAAGCGCAGAGTATTGGCAGAAACCACAAACGGCTGCTTTCTATGACGAGGGTATTGGAAAGTTGTTACAATGCTGCGAGAGATAAGTCGGAGCGGCAACTATGTAGAGAAGTAGCTGGAAGGTGTAGCTAAGAGTTGCAAATAAAACATTTTTGATTTTCACAGTGGCTTCTATTTCGCGACGATCGGACCCTACTTTCCGAATAGCTCTCGTAAATTTAACTTGGACACTGGGAATGGCTGCGAAGGCAGAGACAGCATTTCTTGCATTAACTTTAGTACTGTATACTTATATAAAAAAACGTTGATCCTGGTAATGGTTCAAATAAAGAAATAAATACACCCATGAAAACATGCGAAAGTAAGTATTATAGTCAGAACCTGATGACTGCATCAATTTTCTCCGAATGGACGGTCAAACTTTCAGTAACTTATTACAGTTGTTTTACACTCACTTGGAAAAAGAAAACACAGCTATGTGAAATACTATTCTCTTTTGCTTGGTCATCTAATGAACTTCATTAATATACCACAGCGTGGGAAAATATAAGTCGCTTGTAAAATTACGGGAGAGAGATTCGTTTTTATTTTTATTTTTTAATTGCACTCCCGCTTGGTAACTGCAAGTATTCTTTTGTTTTTAACTTCGATTGTACTTTCCACAATTGCGGAAACCCACGAGACACCAAGACAATTTGTAATAAGAAAAATTTCTCGCCAGCCAACGTCCGCCATATTGTCAAATCAGCCTTCAGTCAAAAGGTGTTTTGAACACGTCAGACACGGCCTATGTCTGACAAATAGGTCAGATAAAGCCACACACTGTCAAATAATTTGACACACTAATGAATTTGTGCAATTTGTTTGATCGTTTACGGGGGTCTTTAGGCAGTCGACCACAAACAGTTTCTCGCCAGTTAGAAATTTGCGTGAGATAGGTCTGTAAAAGTAACGACTAAATTTTGTATCGTCGCGAAGCGTAATCGTTATAGTGCATTCGTAACTCAATACTTTCTTTACTGAGCGTCGTTCCTGACGTAGCCAATAAACAAAAATACTTCTTTTGTTATCTGGGAAAGTTGTAGACACAACCACGTCAATGACTGCGCTTTTCCTGAACGGATTTTTCTCTTCTACGTACTGATGAACAATCATCATGGCCACACTGGCGTTAACGGTAACGGCTGAGATTGCACGAATTTAACTCTTTGTCATATCAAAGTAATTCCAAATCGGATCGGCACTGTATAGGGTCACATCAGCCACTACAAGAACACACGGCAGTTTTGGTGGACGGCGATCGATCTCTGCAATGGCAAAGCCGAAAACGAATCGGTACTTAGAGACTCGGGGAATAATCGTTACTAACGCCCCCCTTTCAAAACCCCACCACCTGTGCCTCTTATGACTCGAGCCGCCCCGTTGTAAGGAAAACTAGTTTATTACGTCTGTCAAAGTTTATGACGTCATCCTTCCTGAATTACGTGTCGTACAGTGATATAATTTTGCAGTATTGATACTGTCTGTAGAATTTATTGCGAACAGTGTTAGTAATAAAGAATTAACAAATTAAAACTTCATGCTTAATGCTAAAGTTTGACTGCATGAATAGAGAAAATGTAGTAAGAGATAAATATTTCACTTCACATTATTTTTTTAGGGGTTTCGGCGACGAAAAGTTTCGGAAAGATTTTCAGTTTATGTCCCTATTTCAAACATTGCCCGAGGCTGACAGTGTCTGTTGCGATGCTCTGGAGTAGGCAGTCGCTTAGTATTAAATATCCAGCGTAATAAATTCAGTGTTGTGTATTAATGATTTACGGAAGGAATAAGATTTGAAGCAAAATTAATTAACAAAATGCTACAAATATTATTATGAAATTTTGATGAAGAATCTTTCGACATATTGTTACATCGATCTACAATAAGTAATCAACATTCATGTATTTATGCGCTTTTGCTGTAGAACGAATTTGAATGAGTCCAGTTTTGTATACAACCCCAAGTTTTTTGTTGTATTTTTTGTAAAGATAATTTGTTTCCGTAAAGGTAATTTTTATGATATAGATTAATTATGGCTCGTCAGTTTCACAATATAGTAAGATTTTCAAGTAAGATAACTCAGTCATTCTCCTCAGTCATGTTCCGTCTCCCAATTCCAAGTCGTTTTTATTTAAACAGATTCAAAACTTGTCTCAGTCAAAAATCTTGCATTTTGGCTTTTCAGAAATGGTTCAAATGACTCCAAGCACTATGGGGCATAACATCTGAGGTCATCAGTCCCTTAGACATAGAACTACTTAAACCTAACTAACCTAAGAACATCACACACATCCATGCCCGAGGCAGGATTCGAACCTGCGACCGTAGCAGCAGCGCGGTTCCGGACTGAATTTTGGCTTTTGCAACTGTAGTTAGTTTAGTAGTACTGAGAGCAGAACAACGCGCTATCCTAGGCGACACCAATACGACGTAAGAAATTTATTTCACACAGTTTATGGATTTTCACACAGGGACCACTTTTGCACTTGTTCAGATTTACAGGGCCGTAGTAAGATCGAGTAGATCTGAATGTACTTATCTATAATGTGTCATAATCGCACACAGGTTTTAATTAATTTGGGTTTACTGGTATTGCTTTCTTGCTAGTACACAGATTGTTTCAAACAAAGTCAGGTAAATATACAGATACATGTAATCAGATAAGCAGTCAGCACACCACTTGATATAACTGTTCATTTTTAGACATAAACATCACTTCACACATAAACGTTACACTCGGCGCTAACATTCGATGAACCCTCTGCCAGGCACTTAAATGTGATTTTCAGAGTATCCATGTAGATGTAGATGTAGAACATTGTCAGAATCGTAACTGTCTGAGAACCTTTTGGTTATAAAATAGTCAGACTTAGGTCCTGCTCTCACTTGCATAGCAATAAGTGTAGTTAGAAATTTTGGCGCTACGCATTTACTAATTTGCACTATTTTTTTTTCAACAGATCAACGACACATTTTATGCTCTATTGTATTGTCTGTGTCTTGGTGATTGTTTGTCCACTGAATTTGTTGACTAAGTATGTCGCGCAAAACTGTGAACGGTCAGTCGCGTGCTAATGTAACAAAAACTAATAATATGTCGAATGCACAGAATAACTTTACTGCCATGGAAACAGAAACTGATAATACTTCATTGCCTGTTGTTCAGCGTACAGCAGACAATGAACGCCCATCATTAGTGCCTAATGAACAGATTTTCTCAAATGTGACACTGCCCAGTTATGCGTAAGATCAGACGGCACATTCCGCTTAATCGGAAGCCGCTAAAACACACACTTTAAGTGTGCAAAACCTAGATGCTGAACAAACACACACAAACAGTGTAAATTGCAATAGTAATGAAACTGCAACAGAGGTACCCACAGACGACACAGTGGCGCACACAACTTAAGATTCCGGACACATTATAAAATATTCTTTTTTTAAATAATAATAATTGAATATTTATATATGTGTTTGGAGGGAGAGAGTGAAAGAGAAATCGATTTTTGATTGAGATTTTCACTTTAAGTCGCAACTGGTACCTGAATTTTGGTTGCTGCCTCCTTGAATGATCAGCTTCTGCACCAGTTGTTGACGTATTGCAATTTGGACGAAGTTATTGTTCTTTAAGGTTTAAAATACGACTCTGTTAGTTACTTGGCCGTATTGCGGATAGCTTTGAGCCCAAGTTTTCGTAGCTTTACATACCTAAGGGACCACTGTTGTAAGTAAATAAGATCAAACAGCAATCTGCTTTTCGTGAGAAAAGGAGATTGCTTAGCACACAAACTTCCTTCAAACTACACGTCCTGCTACATCAAAACTGGTTACTGGAGTTCAGCACCATACTATAGTACACGAACATAATCCAGTTACTGTAATTAAGAAATTATGAGAGGTTGTTATTTATTGAATGAAAACTGTAGAGAATGCATTTCTTTTCCTGTATTTTAGTGAACTTTGTACACTTACAATTCTGTCGATTGATATACGGCGACGACAATGAAGTTCACCTCCTTTTCCAAAAACAAGATATTTATATTTTTAAGTACCAGAAAATTTGTATACATAAATGTTTGGCAACTCTTACGCATACTTTACTCGGTTTTATCACTAAAATATAAATTTTCATTAAATGTAACAATACGTTCTGAGCGACGGTCTAGCTACACGTCCTCTTTCCACAAGATACAGATTAACAGTTCTCTTTTTTTCTAATAAATCAATTGTTTTATTCAGAGTCCATACTCAAAGATTCACAACTACTATCGTTGCGGGAATTGCGCGCTAAAGAGTTTGTTGCTGTCCAGCTGCGCTTCACTTCACTTCAAGTACTTTTTGAATCAAATTTACATTTACGGCATTTACATATATTACTGAGCTTCTCAGAATAAAATCAGACACAAATTAGTTAAAAAAAAGGGGCAGTGAGGCTCACATAACATTACAACATTACATCCTATTCTACTCCGAAGCTAAGCAATGATGTTTCTATGACTATGCAATCTCGTGCAAAAAAATATTCAAAGTACATCACACAGTGATGTTCAGAATAATCAACGTTTTACTCAAATAGCTGAGAAACAAGGAACCACAGCAGAATAGTTAACTAAGAAACAAGACAGCATAGTAAAACAGTTACGTGACTGGATTAAATCAGTCCCTCAGCAATGCAGTGACACCCTCAAACAGTTACGTGACGATATTCAATCAGTCTCACAACAAATGAATGAACGTTTCACAGAATAAGAAAAGAAACTTAGTGAGCGTCCACGCAACACACTGAAGCATGTAACACTCGTTACCAGCAGTTTACACAACAACAGGACGAAACAGTCAGATTCGTCAAATATTAAATTCAGAACGAAAGGAAGATTGTACGAACTTTCTTCGTCAGATTAAATCTTATGTAGATAACAACATAAACGCAGTATCCAGTGAAATTAAAACCGTGCAAGATACGAATACAGAGATCCAAGCCGATCTGAGTGTACACAAAACAGAAACAAATACTCGTCTTCAAATCACGGAAAACGAACACTCAAAAGATTTACAGACCATCACAAATAGAATCAGCAGCTAGAACTCGAAAATGATTCCGACGCATTTAAATCTGACATTAAGAAACTTACAAAAAGCACACGTAAGTTACAAAAACATATTGACACTGTTGATTCCAACAGTACAGCTCAAATGTAATCGCTCACTGAGAAATATGATGACATGGCTACAAGAGTGGAAGCTACGGAAAATCACAATGATACTTAATCTAATGACACATCACATATACCATTTAACCATTCAATAAAATATCAATCAATTCGACACGCCATTAAGCAGCTTGGCACACACAACCAGTTACATGAGAAAATGAACAGTTGACATCAAGACGTTGCTTCTATTAAGAATTTCTCGACGTTGAATAAAAGGAACAGTAATTCAGCCAGAAGAAACACATTTTGACAATTCCTCTTTGGCACATAATATCGGTAGATTACAGCGTGTCAGAGAGGTAAACACTGAACACTCATCAACAAGTACGCATTTAAACCGTAGAGAATCTGTACATGTAAGAAGAGGTGGTTTTGACTATGAGCATTTTCTCTCACTTCGCAAATTTAATTCTTTAGAAACAATAAATCAGAAATACATCCCTTATACTGGTTATAGCAGTTCTTATTTTCATTACCGCGTGATTGGCTAGTCACCCATAAATTATAATTTATCTGCAATTTTTTTTAAAAGCGAGCCGGCTACTCGTATGAGGTCGATTTCTAGTCAAAGTTGTTTGGTAGAAAAGTTCTAGAATGCGTTTTTATCCGCCTATTGGTCTGAGACAACGCAAGGAGGCATAAAAGACCAATTAATTAGCCTATTGAATTTTGAAAATTCCAACTTTTCGACAATAACGCAATTCTTTGAACATATGTTTCAACAAATTCAGCACCATACAGAATCTTACAGCCAATCTGCATTAGTACCACTTTGCATCTCTTAACTTGCCGCGATCTCCCAGAGTATCACTTTTAACTAGCCAACAAAAGGAAAGTATTTCCGTGTTTCGCGGTTTGCTACAACTACTTGAAATTCAGCAGTCTGATTATTCATTCGTTAATAAGAATTTTTCTTAGGGTAATCAGAATAACAGTATGAACCGAAGTAATGTCCAACCAGACCACTTTAATAATAGAGGTAATAAGCGTTTTCGTAATGACAGTAATTATAAAGGAAATTTCCAGAAACAGCGGCCTCACGGCGATCTATTCCAGCCATACCAGTAACAGTACCAACATAGTAATAACAATCAAGGTTTGCAGCCTCATGTCCACCAACATAACCAAGCGCTCGAACACACGTATCAACAATACGGCATCCAAGGTCAACCTGAGTTCAGCGTTCCACCGCCGAATCTTGTGGCCACACCACTGCTATTAATATGTCAACGCAAAGCACTGATTTCGTGCAGAGAAACCACTCGTGGCACTCGCACCGAGATGCGAAGTATCAGAACAACTCTCATAATAATAAACGTAAAAATTATAATCATAATTTTCAACGCAGTTATGGAAACAATAATCTTTCAAAACCAGAGTCAACCTCAGCAACAGCAATTTGTTTTAAATAAACCCGATGTTCACTTTATCCGCAAGAAAACTACACCGATACCAACTGTAATTTACAGCCGAACAGAGCATGACTAAAAAATACACCCGTTGCGTCTTCTAGCAAAACAGGACACAATTCACAACCTCTTCATACAATTAGTGAAAACGTAATAACATTTGACACATAAGAGACACGTTGTTACAGGAAGAACACCAAACGTAGAAAACCATTTCTCATCCTGTAATCGAGATTCTAATAGGAACTCACTTGTTACAGCAGTTATTGATTCAGGTTCACCTGTCTCGGTGATTAATGAAACAGTCTTTAATAAATGCAGCCATGATGATTCTTGCGCAACATTTCCGCTAAGCAAAACTAAAGTAAGATGAGCCGTTTCCAGCAAAGGAGTCGATGTCAAGCGCCAAGCGCATTTATCACTTTCAGTTGCAGGTATCACATTCTATTGGAACATCATCTGGATTGTTCCCCTCCCCACCACTGATTAATAATAGGCATGGATTTCCTTGTTACATATGATGCGATTATTGAGTTTAAGAACTCATATCTAATGCTTAAGAATGGCAAACAAAAACTCTCTATGGAGTTTAAAAACACGATTTTGTCAGGAGAACAAGACATTATCGGTATTTAGCTTATTTCTGCATTCAAAAACACCCTTTGGCAAACAACATTTTTAACGGATACGTATTTTCACAGTATTAATGATCCACTAGATGATTTCAGCTTCGATGCAGCACAACAATTAATGAAAAGGTAAGTCAAAGCCGAGCTTCTAAGCATGACGATAGACAACAATTACAAGATATCTTACTGCAACACCCTCACGCACTCGATAACGCTCCCGAAAATGCTTTGTTACTCTCAGGTAGAATTGCTATTTCGATAATATGGAGAAACGCTTACGTCAAGTTTTGCGGCCTACTCTTCCATTAAATTACGCCGCATGGCCGCTGTTGATATTTTTGGATCCACTCCAAGGACGATCAGAGGATTTTGTTACATTTTTGTTGCAGTTGAACTTATGCCGAAATTTGTCACCTATACACGAAGCAACCGCCAAAATCGTAGCAGCCGTATTTACTAAAGATTTTTCGCCACATGTTGGTCACATATATAAGGTACTCGTAATTTCTAATAACGGATCACACTTCCGATCAGCGATTTGGACACGCACATTGACAGCTAGAAATATTTTTCCTATTTACATATCCCGAACGGTGGACGCACTAAGTTTGCTTTTATTCGCCTATTTTATTTGAGAGCTTGATTATAGGTGCCTTGATGGCACAAGGCAAAGTGTGAGGGAATCTTTTATTGCCCAAAATAATAGCAATAAAAGACCGGAAATCGGTTATTTTGAAACCGACTGTTTTGTGCGGTTTTAATAGACAGGTTACAAAGGAGATGAGAAAAACCGGTATAATTGAAGATCGATTGTTTCAGTCATATAACTCGTGTCTGGGGCGAACTGTAACAGTGTATAATCATGTATCTGACAAGTGGATTGCTATCGCACGACAGTCTCCATAATCATCTCTATTTGCGCCTACGCAACGCAATGTACCTTACGGTGTGTTATGAAGGTTACTTCGTGCCTCCTTTCCTCTTCCAGCTCCAAACGGTCCGCCGGGAAGAACGGTTGGTTGTAAATCGTGTGTGATCGCATCTCTAATTTCATATTCATGGTATTTTCGCGAGATACAGGAGGACAAGTACATTGGTTGATTCTTCTAGGAACGTACACTCTCGGAACGTTAGCAGTAAAGCCTCTCTTGCAGCGTCTGCCACTGGGCTTGGATAATAATCTCCTTAACGGTTTGGCGTTTACTAACTAGACCTTTGAAATACACGTTGCTTTTCTTTGCAGCTTCTGTATTTCATCTATCAATATTCAGTGCTCCACCTACCACAGTTAAACAATGACCAATGCAAATACCATCGGAAAAACGCTCCGATAAATGCGAATATGTACCCGTTTATTTACAAAACTCGGACTGAAAAGTGAGGTACCATCTGTCTCATTCTTCCTTCCTCTGCACCTTTAAAGATTTTTTCCAAAAATTTTATTATGCGAACATATTCGCGCTTTTTTTAACATGCGACTCACCCCAAACTCCCACAAGCTCTCCGAACTGTAATTCACTCAGACCCACCACTGTAAGTCGCACATATCCGACCATTCCCAGGTGCCCTTTCCGACTCACTCATTCAACCCAACTGATTGTCACTATCCCTTTGTGTCTCTCTGTCATTAAATACTGTGTCACATACACAGTTCCCATTTTCTGTCCTAGTTCTACAGCCTCCTCTCAACGTCACTGTCTCGATCTCCTTCCAGCATTTATTACTTTTCTGTCGCTTTGCCATTACCACTGTCTTCTTCTATCTCAGCAGAAGAAAGCACGAATACATTCCTAAGTCAACTTTTTCGGAAAATTCTTAAAGTTGCTGAGGCAGGCAGAATGAGGCAACTGGTAGCCCAATTTCCAGTCAGAGTCTTTTAAATAAACAGGAACTTATTAGCATTTTTTATGCTCCGGTAAGAGCATTTTTCCGCTAGTTCCCTTCTTTTCCCTCATGCAGCAAGGCATGTAGCTCATGTGAAAAAAATGTATTGGTCAGTGAAGTTTAGTTTTCCTTTGTGTAATTGAACTAATGCAAAACTAATTTTACATCTCAGACCAGATTTTACGTGCAAAAAAATTTTGCATGTGTACTGCTGTATGCAACGTGTGGTTCCCAGATGGTAATGGAGACACTTTGCAGCTTATTTCTCCGTCCTACATCATTTTACACTGAAGCGCCAAAGAAACTGATATGGATATGCGTATTCAAACACAGAGGTATGGAAACAGACAAAATACGACGCTGCAGTACGCAACGCCTAGATATGACAACAAGTGTCTGGCGCAGTTGTTATATCAGTTACTGCTGCTACAATGGCAGGTTATCAAGATTTAAGTGAGTCTGAACCTGGTGTTATAGTCGGCACACCAGCGATGCAATACAGCATCTCCGAAGTAGCGATGAAGTGGGGATTTGTCCGTACGACCATATAACGAGCGTACCTTGAATATCAGGAATCCGGTAAAACATCATATCTCCGACATCGCTGGGGCGGGAAAAAGATCCTGCAACAACGGGGAAAACAACGACTGAAGAGAATCGTTCAGTGTGACAGAAGTGCAACCCTTCCGCAAATAACTGCAGTTTTCAATGCTGGACCATCAACAAGTGTCAACGTGCGAACCATTCTCCGAAACATCTCGATATGGGCTTTCGGAGGAAAGGCCCACTCGTGTTCCCTTGATGACTGTACGACGCAAAGCTTTACGCCTTGCCTGGGTCCGTCAACACCGATATTGGACTGTTGGTGACTGGAAACGTGTTGCCTGGTCGGACGAGTCTCGTTGCAAATTGTATCGAGCGGTTGGACGTGTGTGGGTATGGAGACGAGCTTGTGAATCCATGGGCCCTGCGTGTCAGCAGGAGACTGTTGAAGCTGGTGGGGGCTCTGTAATAGTGTGGGACGTGTACAGTTGGAGTTATATGGGACCCCTGGTACGTCTAGATACGACTTTGGCAGGTGACACGTACGTAAACATCCTGTCTGATCCCTTGCATCCATTCATGTCCATTGTGCATTCCGACGGACTTGGACAATTCCAGCAGGACACTGCGACACCTCACGAGTCCCGAATTGCTACAGAGTGACTCCAGGAACACTCTTCTGAGTTTAAACACTTCCGCTGCCCACCAAACTCCCGAGACATGAACATTATAGAACATATCTGGGATGCCTTGCAACGTGCTGTTCAGAAGAGATCTTCATCCCCTCGTACTCTTACGATTTATGGACAACCCTGCAGGATTCATGGTGTCAGTTCCCTCCAGCACTACTTCAGACATCATTCGAGTCCATGCCGCGTCGTGTTGCGACACTTCTGCATGTCCGCGGGAGCCCTAGACGATATTAGGCAGGTGTGCAGTCTCTTTGGCTCTTCAGTGTATAGACTACGTTTTCGCCTTGCACCGGATTTTATGTGCGTGTTTTATTTGTCCATGTAGGGTAACTATGAACCTCTATGTCCTGGAAATCGATTAACATATCGAGAAAATTTTCATGGTTATTTGAGATCGGCGTCTTAGAAATATAGCGCAAAAATTTCAGCCATTTACTGTGCGTAGCCGTCTTGGAATCTTTTCTAGGTTTTGGTCCGTTGCTGAAGGAGAAAAGATAGTAGAAAAATCTTTTTGTGTGGTTTTCCGAGCAATTGCCCGCGGAATAATGATGCCTCCATAAGTCTCACCAGGCCCACCGCAGACTACATCAAATGCAAAAACATCCAGTCGATTTGTTCCATTTGCCTAAGCAGGAGGAAATGTGTAATATTAATACTTGCCCTGTTCTGTAGGACAGTGACACTAAGACGACCCTTCTGTTGGGTATACAAATGCTCCCTAGCCCAACGGCTATCCAAAACTCTTGACCCTACATTTTTTATGACCAATAGAACCCGAAGTGTGAGCAGTGGAAAATCCCGTTTTTATACGCGGCGTTTTAAAACGTGTAAGGTACACATTCATACCGACTGCTCGTGAACTATCACGTAACAACATTTAATCGCAGTGCAGTGTATTGTAAACCATGTTTCGTCAGAATGAACTGAAAGTTGTCTGTCACAGTTGCATCTTTCAGTGCTGAAATTACTTCGCGCGTTATTAACTCCCAGGTTCACTGCAAAGATACAATAATGTGAAATCTATTCAACCATGGCATAACATACCGCAACTTTTTATTAATTGTGGAAGATACTTTCTGTACTAAACTATGAGTGATTTCTGCAAAAATAGTTATCTTTGGCACACCTGCAAACTTTCGGAAGGACTCTCAGACCACCGGTCCCACGAACAAATCGGATTACAGTTCATTTCGAGGCGAACTGTGGAACGACGTGTTTGAAAGACACAACAGCGAGTCGAGTGTAGTATTGGCTGTTGCTCGCGTTGGTCAGTTTTTTTTTTGTTTTTTTTTTTTTGTTTTTTGGGGAAGGAGACCAGACAGCGAGGTCATCGGTCTCATCGGATTAGGGAAGGACGGGGAAGGAAGTCGGCCGTGCCCTTTGAAAGGAACCATCCCGGCATTTGCCTGGAGCGATTAAAGAAAATCTCGGAAAACCTAAATCAGGATGGCCGGACGCGGGATTGAACCGTCGTCCTCCCGAAAGCGAGTCCAGTGTTTAACCACTGCGCCACCTCGCTCGGTGCGCTGGTCAGTGAATGGTACGCCACGATTTGGTAAGGTGCCACGTGGCTGAGTAAAGGGTGTGCACGTTCGCAATCCGGTTGCGTCGGTTATTGACGGATGCCGTATAGTCCAGTTTTTCTGGTTCGTATTGCGAGGTTTGAGGTGGAGGTTTCACGGAATGTTTCATGACTTCATAAATCGTGTCTACCATGTGAAGATACTACCTCTGTACCTTCGTGAAGAGTAGGCTTCGCAGCTCGGTACGGCTACTGATACATCTGAATGGTAGAGCATTTAAATTCGTCACATCCCCAGCCAGATGACAAAATCAATGTATTTAGAGGAATCTAGACTTTCTTTCGTTTCAAGTTCTCATGTGTTGTTATTTCTTGTACCGCGTGTTTTGAGCAGTAATGTTGTGTGTGCTATCATATTCTAGCTAAAATTCGGAAGTAATTATAAGCTATTCTACTGAAATATTTTCTAAATCAATCAAATTTACCCGCCACTACTTTCTTTAGTCAGACGAATTTATGCGGAGTTCCGCTTTGAAGTTAGTACAATAACATTCTACATAGAGTAGATATTCCCCTTACCAAAGATAATTTTTTCTATAATAAATTATTTCTGCGAACAATATCTACCTGTTCACCAATCACAGTGAGATTTACAAATCGACCTTCTATCCCTTGTTTCTCAGAAAAGAAGGTAAGTAACGGGGCAAACGGGGTAGCATTCAGTGTACAATGTGTTTTTTTTTTTATTTGTGACCTATGATAAACCCGCCAGGTTAACCGAGAGCGCTAATGCGCTGCTTCCTGGACTCGGGTAGGCGCGCAGGCCCCAGATCGAATCCGACCGGCGGATTAACGACGAGGTCCGGTATTCTGGCCAGTCTGGATGAGGTTTTTAGGCGGTTTTCCACATCCCGCTACATGAATACCGGGTTGGTCCCCACGTGTCGGCTCAGTTACACGACTCGCTGACATACGTAAAACGTTCGCACTATTCCATGGCCTATACTAGACACAGACAGCTGGGGTACACCAATTCCGTCCCAGGGGGTTCAGGGTGGCGATAGGAAGGGCATCCGGCCACCCTCTGACACTCACACAGCCAAATCTATAGGAACAAGACGAACCTCGCGTAGAAGCAGGACAAAGGCCCAAAGAAAATGATGGTTATGATGATAACTCCTTTCTCCTGTTCAGTGTCAGAAAATTTAATGATATTACAAGCAAATCGCCGTGGCTGATCTCATAGGCATGTTTCGTGATTACTTTCTGTGGTTTGACTGCAAGGGAAGAATGCACACTACTCTCAACCGGAATGTCGCTTACCCAGTCAAATGATTACATCAGTTTCTGTTACGTCCGGGTCCACGGATCGCTTTGTCGAGAATACAGTACGTACTGCCGTCGGACAAAGCTCTACCCGACACGGACATTTTGGCAAGACGCCTCAGCAGTAGATAAATTTGTCCTAGCCGTGACCATACGATGCACTTCGAATAACAGTTCGTACACCTTCTTTTTCGTCCGGAAATGATCGTTTCGCAGTACGAGCGTCATTTGTTTCAGTCGAAATTAAAATAAGATAGTTTATGTGTCACTGTGTAGTTAATAAATGAATAAAGATTATCTGAGGTCTCTATTTTATATTGTCATCGGCTTTAGCTAATAATTGACTACCGTATAAGCATTGTGGATCGGCGACGACATCTGTAGCGTTTTCCTCCCTACTGGCGGGATACGTCATATGGCGGAATAAGAGCCCTGTCACAGCTGTTGACCAGTTTTGATCCGCGAAGCGCGAAAAGCTGCTGGTGTTACCAACACTACGGGACAGAAACAATCGTCTTCTGTAGAGCTGTAGCAACACTGATGCGTTGCCATAGAGATGTACACAAAATCGCCTTAAGTGGTTGGCTGTGGTTGCCACGTGAAACAGCCACGCAATGCCTACTTAGGCACCGCTCCCACTGAGGCGATAAGGTAAGCGATACGCTACGTGCGGCGCAACGGTTATCAGTGCGACACCCGTGTTCCTACTGGTGCGATACGACGAAGCAACAAGAAAGCACGAAGGCATCGGTGACAGCATTCATCAGAATTTCTTATAACGTGTAACAAGGGTACTGCTCCACCGTTCGTTTCGTGAGCAAACGACAATAGTGGCATCGTTTCTTTTGCATCACATGAATTAAGCCACATTATAGCCTTGGACAGTTACGTTATTGGAAATAGTGATGCTTACATCAATAAAAATAGAACAGTCAGCAAACCACGTTAATTAAACACTGCTCTAAAACAAAATGCATGATAGGGTGAGGAAGAGTCATCAGCAACAGATTAGTTTGTTTCCTTTTGTTTCAGAAGAATTTGCAAAAATAACAATAGGGAGAACAATGAAATTTACAAATTTGTACGTGTAAAGCGAAATGCATATGACTGCTCATGTTCTGCTTTATGTGAGACCTCGGATTTTGCTGTCCTGCCAAGGCACTTTGGCAGCCTCACAAAATATTAGCTGTTACATCTCTGTTCCTTATTGCTGGCACATTTCTTCTTCTTTCTTCCATTTCTGAGGCAGATTCAAATCGTTTCGTAGTAAATGTCTTCAGATTGGTGATATTTGGAACACAGTATATTATAGTTATGTTGTTGTTGTTGTTGTGGTCTTCAGTCCTGAGACTGGTTTGATGCAGCTCTCCATGCTACTCTATCCTGTGCAAGCTTCTTCATCTCCCAGTACCTACTGCAACCTACATCCTTCTGAATCTGCTTAGTGTATTGATCTCTTGGTCTCCCTCTACGATTTTTACCCTCCACGCTGCCCTCCAATGCTAAATTTGTGATCCCTTGATGCCTAAAAACATGTCCTACCAACTGATCCCTTCTTCTAGTCAAGTTGTGCCACAAACTTCTCTTCTCCCCAATCCTATTCAATACCTCCTCATTAGTTACGTGATCTACCCATTTTATCTTCAGCATTCTTCTGTAGCACCACATTTCGAAAGCTTCTATTCTCTTCTTGTCCAAACTGGTTATCGTCCATGTTTCACTTCCATACATGGCTACACTCCATACAAATACTTTCAGAAACGACTTCCTGACACTTAAATCTACACTAGATGTTAAAAAATTTGTCTTCTTCAGAAACGCTTTCTTTGCCATTGCCAGTCTACATTTTATATCCTCTCTACTTCGACCATCATCAGTTATTTTACTCCCTAAATAGCAAAACTCCTTTACTACTTTAAGTGTCTCATTTCCTACTCTAGCCCCTCAGCATCACCCGATTTAATTTGACTACATTCCATTATCCTCGTTTTGCTTTTGTTGATGTTCATCTTATATCCTCCTTTCAAGACACTGTCCATTCCGTTCAACTGCTCTTCCAAGTCCTTTGCTGTCTCTGACAGAATTACAATGTCATCGGCGAACCTCAAAGTTTTTACTTCTTCTCCATGAATTTTAATACCTACTCCGAATTTTTCTTTTGTTTCCTTTACTGCTTGCTCAATATACAGATTGAATAACATCGGGGAGAGGCTACAACCCTGTCTCACTCATTATAGTTATATCAACATCAAAATCCCATTTCACATTCACTACTTGCTAAGATACACGCTATTTTTCGACAATGTATGAACAAAACCAATAATTGAATGTTTCGTGAATGAAACTATTAATGACGATAAGAAAAAGTGATGCATATATTATACGGCTAACTCTGGCACTGGGTTTGCGATTGTCTCTAGGTTTAAAGTGAAAGTAACAACTGATGCAATGATAACTTAAAATGTAACTGTAACCGACTTCATAAACTACAGAGTCCGGCAGAAAAATGTATACACACTTCAAGGAACGAAAAGTATTACTTCTGTGTTTATTTTACATTTAATAATTGATCACACCTGTTGTACAACCTTCAGTATAACACATGGTTACTTAAAATGTTCAAAATGTTCACTGTTGGCGGCTATACACGTCAGTCAATGTTACTGTGGAAATCGCCGCACATGTCGCTGTAATCTCCTGGCGAAGTTCCTCCAACGAGCGCGGCTTACGTCGATAGATGTTATCTTTCACAGTTCCCGTCAAGTAAAAGTCAATAGGCGACCGTGGAGGGAACTAAATGGGTACTTTTCGTCAAATCCAACGCCCGGAAAATTGTCATCTAGGAAAGCTAGTACGGCTAGGTGGTAGTGTGGTGGCGACCCGTCCTGTTGGTAGAAGACCTCTTCACCAGTTCCATAAAGCACACCAAAATTGACGTACGTAGCATTTCCAGGTACACGTCTCCAGTGACAGTAGCATCAAAGAAAAAGGGACCTACTAAGCCCCTAGATAATACTCCACACCTCACATGAACCCCTGATAGATTGACCGCTTTATCCACATAAACATGTAGATTTTCCAGTGCCCAGTACACACTGTTATGCCGATTCACGGTTCCATTGGGTTGAAATTGTGCCTCGTCATTTCATACCACCTTCATCGCAAATTGTTCTTCATTGGTTACCATTTGCTGATATCATTCCCAAAATTGCATTGCGCGATCAGGATCATCATCATTAATCACGTGCAGTAATCGTGGAATGTAAGCTTTCCACTTTACAGCTTTCAGAATTCTTCGTACACTTGTTCTGCTGACCCCCACTTCACGTGGACATTGCGTAGCAGACTTCTGTGAGGAATTAACAAACGTTTCCAACATGAGAGCCGACGAAGCAGGAGTTGTAGCTGTTCGCTGTCTTCCTGATCTTCCTTTGTGAATATCACAAATCGTTCTATGTAATTCAAACTTGTCAGTGATGACTTTAATGATTAGGCGGGTTTGCGGTTCGGTTTTAAATTCCCGCCTCCACTGACGTTGTAGTTCAACGGCATTATCAAACTAGAAAAACCACTTCACAATACATTTTCGTTGCTCGAAACTCAAGGGTGCTCCAGCCACCTTGTGTTCTCAATACTGAAAAGGAAGTACTAACATCTGTTGAGTTAAAGATCATACTACAGTACACTCGTAACTCAAATCGAACGACAATATCGGTATCTCGATACAGCCTGACAAAAAGTGTATACATATTTCTGGTGGCCTCTGTAATATGAAAACGAAACACGAGCCATAACTCCACATAGCGTGTGGAATTGCATCGAGTGTGGCCTGTCAAATCTCTTTAAATATTCCAATAACTTTCCAAAGTAATCCATTCTTCTCTAAACTAAAATGTCATTGTGATAAGTTATTACAGTTAGAATCTCGATGCAACTGGAGCAATCTTTTTGGGTGGTGTGACTCAGTAATGTAGAATAGTTCAGTTGAGATCTGCTCGTTCTCCCAGAGATATTGCCGAAAACTAGATTTACATTTCAGGTATAATCAGCATGTAAAGCGAAAAAAGAAACAGGTCCACCTAAATACTTCTCGCCATAGATTTATTGCACCCAGTGACATGGATGTTGCGTCACAAAACCTCCAAAACCAACATTGAGGCGCCAGTGAGCTAGCATGCATTCTTTTATATAATTCTTAACAATGTTCTCTTTGTTGTGACTGTAGATTTTCGATATTACATAAAATCCTGTTGATTAGACATACGTAGAATATCCTTTTTAGACTTACAGTTCCAAAAAAATGGTTCAAATGGCTCTGAGCACTATGGGACTCAACTGCTGAGGTCATTAGTCCCCTAGAACTTAGAACTAGTTAAACCTAACTAACCTAAGGACATCACAAACATCCATGCCCGAGGCAGGATTCGAACCTGCGACCGTAGCGGTCTTGCGGTTCCAGACTGCAGCGCCTTTAACCGCACGGCCACCTCGGCCGGCTCTTACAGTTCCACCAGATTACAGTGTTACTTCAGGAATTCACATCATATATCTAAATCAAACAAGGCTTTTAACAGTTTCGTTAATTACAAAATAAATAAGTTAGGTACAGCATTCCTGTCATGTTTTTGACGTTTAAATAAACACATTTATATCAGTACTAACAGAAGTACTGACATTTAAATAGAAAATAAGTTTTAGTCGTTTGCTTATAGTTTCTGACTAACGATAATCCAGAAAAATTTCACAACTATTCCGAAAATTAGTTAATATCGTTACATACATAGATCATACGGATGAACAATAGCTGTACATAAGATAGGCTAATCTTTGAAGTATTGTGGCTGATAACTGAAAATGAGCAACTCGTTAAAACACGATTCCATTATCTGCTAATTACAACAGAATGTGACAATTTCAGATGACCCTACCAATTAATCAATTCCTATAGGTTTCCCTGCACTGATGATTCAAAATCATACATTACACTGTACAGGGTTCCAAAAAATACTTTACAACTTTAAAAATTCATATAAATTTATTGAAAGACGATACAGAGCTGGGTTTAGTGTTATTTTGTAGGGGAAGACATCATGTTTTTTAACCTTGAACTAAAGATGCTGTACGCAGCTTCCGTCACTTATCCTGTACACATCCAATCGGAAGTCAGTTTTATCCCAAACTCGCTGTAGCATTGCAGGTGTAACTTGCTCAATGGCGGCGTAAATTCTTGCTCTAAGTTCAGGTAGAGAAGCCGTCACAGGAGGTGCGAACACAATATCTTTGATGAATTCGCATTAAAAAATCGAATGGTGTCAGGTCGAGGAACATGGGGGGCCATGCAACTGGCGCATCACATCCCTTGATCTGGAAAGCGGTCACTGAGCAAATCTCGGATGTGAGCCAGGTAGTGGGGTGGTGCACCATCTTGCATGAAATAAACATTTCTTTCTTGGTCATCCTCACCGATCTGAGCCATCAAAAATTGCTGTAACATATCCTGGTACACTATCCCATTGATGGTTCTCTCACAAAAAAAAAGAGGTCGTACACTTCGTTCTTGCTCAATGCACAAAAAAGTTCAGTTTAGGGCTATCACGAACATGTTTGATGTGGATTTTTACTGCCCAAAATCCTACAGCTATGTGTGTTAACCTTGCCAAAATTCGTCTCGTCAGAAAAGATGATGTCCAAGAAATGTTCATCCTCATGTAATCGATTTAACATATCCGCACAGACGTTTTTGCGAGCAACTTTATCAGCGTGTTTTACTGCTCGTACGACCGCCAATCCGTACAGTTTCAAACGCAAACAATTTCTCAACACACGTTAAACAGTCATAAGTTGAATTTGCAGTTCGCGAGATGCACGCTGGATCGATTTCGTAGGGCTGTTGACAAAACGTTGTCTCGCTCGCTCAACGTCGGCGTCAGATGTACTTGGAGGACATGATGATTTTCCATATCTTACGAAGCACACTGTTTCTACAAAACATGTATGCCACTCATAAATTGTAGCCCTACTAGACGGATCTTTAGCGTACTTGGTACGGAAAAAACGCTGAACTGTTGTCGCCGACTTCCATTCTTCAAACCAAAACACACAGATAGCACGGTCGCGTCTAGTGAAGGCAGCCATCTTTAAGGCATCTGCCGCTAGCGCTCCTTACGGTGCGATTCGGCACTAGCGAATTACGCGAGACAAAACTTGATGTATTTCCCTACAAATCGACACTTCATTCACCTCAATTGGTACTATGAATTAATTTATATCAATTTTCAAAGTCGTAAAGTCCTTTTTGAAACAGCCTGTATAACATACACAAGATAGGGATTACTGACATGAACATAGTATTTTGTAAGCAATTGCAAGAATGGCGAACACCGGAGACAATAAACAATGAAAATGTTGATCAAGAAGATTAATTTGTTACATATTCCCGACATATTGCCAGTGAAACAGTGCAATAATGAAAAAACATATTTTAGTCTATAGTCCCAGTTTATTTATTTTGCCTCATGGCTGCAGGTTTCTGTACACAGTACCACCTACATAACATCGCCTGGCTCGCAGCTTCACAAGTAGGTGTGTCGTGATGGTAACCGATAGCCAGTAGCCAAAATAAATAAATTGCGACTATTAACTAAAATATATATTTTTTCAGGATTAACTTGTTTTATTGTGTCATGCTTCAGGATTGTCATCAGAAGCGCAGTTATAGGACAAAATGTGAATAAAATAATAATAGCTTTACTTGAGTTTGTAGTTTACCATATTTACTGATTTTTTAATAAAATCAACATGTGTTTTAAAGAATAATTTTCATTTATTATGACGAATTGCATTGCGTTGCAAAAAAGGTCATGAGTCATCATTTTCTATATTTACTTTCATATCGAGCTATAAATTTAAAACAAAAATACACAGTGCTACACTGTCGATGAAGACTCAATGACCATTGACGTCGAAATAACGATAAACACACGTATCGTTTATGCTGTAGGAGGTTTTCGCCTTCTCAGTAAAATTTTGCTTTTGTAACTCGTGACCTTTTTGAAATGATAGATTCAATTTTTGTTCTGCTCCCTTTCTAGAATACAAAACAATTGCCATTAAGTTGTACTATTTTCATTATTATTGGAGCTAACTGCAATGGCATTTCATCACTGCTACAATGCTTCATTATTCATAACCTGGAACAGAAGAAAAGCAGTTTGTCACTGCTGACGTGTTCGCAGATAATGTATATTATCACCCAGTGACGCGGATTGCAAGTGACAGTAGCAAAGATCTTCTTGAGCAACGAGAAATCTACGTATCGTTTAAATATCTCTCCAAAGGTATGCGGATTCCAGACAGGTAGGTAGCAGGAATGACATTCGCGTTGGTAGCACGTGAATTGCCGCCACTGTTCATTCACAGAATTACAGAACAAATACAGAAGGCATTCACACTACTGAACAGCTAAGAACGAACTGAACTCCGATGCAAAACTGCAAAGATACCACTAAACTCAAAGAATGTCAGACAAATTGCACACTAAGTTGTACACATTAAATGGTGACTAGGAAGCAATGGCTCCACGGTTACATCTTTTAAACATTCGACGTTTCAGTCAGTTACTTCATTTAAAAGCAAAATGTTTTTTCTACTTCATTCTAGATGACAAAAAAATGACATTAACTTGCGTTATTTTCATTATTATTTCACCTAACTGCAATGACATTTCTTCTCTAGTGCAATACTTCATTATACATAGCCTTTGACAGAGAGAAAACAGTTAGTCACTGCTGACGTGTCTCACAGATAACGTAAATTATCATCCAGTGACGCAACCATGGAGGTATAAGGAGGGGAGATGGCACTATGGCCGTCTGCTGTACGTCTGTTTGAAGCCGGTGGGCCGCCATGTTTGATTGGTCAAAACAGTGACAGAGCTCTTGTTAGAATTGCGTGTTCTTCATATTTAACGTTGTTGTTGTTGTTGTCTTCAGTCCTGAGACTGGTTTGATGCAGCTCTCCATGCTACTCTATCCTGTGCAAGCTTCTTCATCTCCCAGTACCTACTGCAACCTACATCCTTCTGAATCTGCTAAGTGTATTCATCTCTTGGTCTCCCTCTACGATTTTTACCCTCCACGCTGCCCTCCAATGCTAAATTTGTGATCCCTTGATACCTCAAAACATGTCCTACCAACCGATCCCTTCTTCTAGTCAAGTTGTGCCACAAACTTCTCTTCTCCCCAATCCTATTCAATACCTCCTCATTAGTTACGTGATCTACCCACCTTATCTTCAGCATTCTTCTGTAGCACCACATTTAACGTTATGTCTGCGAAATAATTTCAGATGATGAGTGTTACAACGTTTACATGCATAACACAACGTCAGAATAGATTTTTCAGGTGTTTTCGTTTTGTTTTTAATGCGTTTTTGCCCCAGCAATACAACTGATTTGGTCTCGTTAACTTAAGTGTTTCTTTTGGATACGAACTTCGAATGATGAAAAATAACAGTGCACAAAGCTCTTTTCAAACTCAAATCACCTTTTACTGTATTTGTGTCGATGTAAACTGAAAGCAGAACCCGAAAGCTATGCTAGTTTACATACCGGATGATATTTCTTACTCGTTTACACACTTATACAAAATTTCATTTGTAAATACAAACATCGTTTGTGCTTTGTCAAGAAAAATAAGCATATGAACGCACAGAGCCCTACGAGCTTCATTGATCGGAAATCGGAAATAAAATAAGAAGAAAACAGTTTCACAAAACGTAAACAAGGCCGCACATCTCACGAATATAAACGACAATATTTTACGAACGGGGCCACTTACGCATGGAACGTGATTCCTTTTGACTTGGTAGCACTATTCCAACGGTTAGTACACCCGTAAACAACGCAAACGGGCATTTTAAAATGAAAAAACCTTCAGCAGCTCTAGACAGTAGCACAATCGGAAACATGTCTTCTGACCAAACTGCAATGGCGGAGCTCGGTTTCTGTCGGCTTCAAGTTTGTGACGTCAGGGCATCTCCCCTCCTTATACCTCCATGGACGCAACTTCCAGGTGACTGCAGCAAAGATGTTCTTGAGCAACCAGAAAGCAATCTATTGTTTCATATCATTATGAGACTTGACTGTGTCGTTCAATATATCCGCATTCCGGATACATATGCTGGTTTTTCTTTTTCTAAGAAGACAAAAAAATCTGCCATTAGTAAGCCTTTTTAAACCACAGCTTCGTTTGTTCATTACCTTTAAGTGCCATCCGAGTATGTTATAGGGCGTCTCTTCTGCACGAATGAAGACAAAAATATGGGGTGAATTTTAACTTATGCATAGGACCACGGAGCTTTTATTTTCAAAAGAACCGTCCGAATTTTCATGCTCATATAAACTTGGAGTACTTTTTGCAAATACAATTAGGACCTATGTTTCACTTACCTCTAAGAAATGATCGATGCGCACTCTACCGGGCGCGTAACAAACCAGCAGGCGATAGTCAAACTCCTCCTGAACTTCTGCGACATTTAAAGAGTTAATTACTATACCCTCTGCTGCAGTTTTGCTGCGTCGCAGTTCAGACAAGTTGTGAATGGGTGAGGCACACAGCAAGAGTCGTTCACAAACCTCCACAAAATAAATTCCCTCTCTTCACGTTTATTTAATAGTGCAATGTCGCGCTGCGTAGCCTGTCCTTAGCGTAAGTTAGGTTAACTTAGATTAAGTAGTCTGTAAGCTTAGGGACCGATACCCTCAGCAGTTTGATCCCGTAACACCTTACCAAAAATTCCTAATAGTGCAATTCAAATCACGAAAAACGGCATCAAAGTGATCCAACCTAAAGGTAAATAAATTTATCGTATTCATTTGGTGGTGACATTGCAGTCTTAGCAGATTCTGATAAAGCCATAAACTATATGTTTAAAAAAATTGGCTGATACCTTGAAGCACCACGAATTGAAAATAAGCACTAACAAGACTAAAATAATTTTAACACCCAAGTAAGGGCTACATTAAGATAGAAAATACAATACTAACCCAAGTAAATGAATTTTACTACTTGGGGAGTACGAATAAAAGATGGCAGCACAAATGTAATGGATATTAAAAAAAGTTATTGCAATGACCAAACAAGCCTTCAGGAATAAGTTTAATTTATGAACAAAGAACCACCTTAATAAAGTAACAAGACAGAAATTATTTTTAGCGCTTTAAACAATGGTTGTGAATGGTGCGCTCTGAGGAAGCAAGCAGAGAAAACACACTCTGAGACAAAAAACGACGCATCTCGAATTATCCGAATGCGACGGAAATCAGTAGATACGATGTAAGTTCAGAAAAAAAATGATTACATAAGTTCAGAAAAATTGGGCGATTTATTCAAGAGAAAGAACTTCACAAATAGAGCAAGTCAACCACGTGTCGGTCCATCTTTGGCCCTTATGCAAACAGTTATTCGGCTTGGCATTGATACACAGAGTTGTTAGATGTCCTGCTGAGGGACATCGTGTCAAATCCTGTCGAACTGAAGCGTTAGATCTTCAAAATCCCGAAATGGTTGGAGGGCCCTGCGTATAAAGCTTCATACGTTCTCAGTTGGGGAGAAATCCGGCGATCTTGCGGACCAAGGTAGGCTTTAGCAGGCACGAAGACAAGCAGTAGCGACTCTCGCCATGTGCGGGCGGGCATTATCTTGCTGAAATGTAACATTAAAAGGGGTCCTGCTATCAAAACAAATTGCATACCGGACCTTCACTGTGGTTGTCGGGTCGTATTGCTGGCAACGGTCAGGTTGGTATCCCACCGCTGTCCGGGTGTCTCCAGACACGTCTTGGGCCTGGAATCTCATCTTATGGAGCAGAGTAGTGATGAGTTCTACTTCGAAATGAGCCCCAATGATCAACGAAGAGGTGTCTGGAGACGCCAAGGAAAGCGATGGGATACCAACCTAACTGTCGGCTGCCATTAGGCCCGAAAACCAGGAGTGATGGTCTGGGGTGTCATTTTTTTCATGGTAGGATCCCTTTGGTTATCATACGAGGCACCCTTACAGCACTGCGGTGAGTCGACGATATTTTATGCCCCGTTCTGTTGCTCTTCATGGCAAGCCATCCTGGGCTTGCGTTTCAGCAAGATAATCTCCGCCCACACACGGTGAAAGTTCTACTGGGAGTCTTCGTGCTTGCCAAACAATACCTTGGCCAGCAAGTTCGTCGAATCTCTCGCCAGTTGAGAACGTCTGGAGCATTATGGGCAGGACCCTCTAACGAGCTCGGGGTTTTGACGATCTAATGCGCCAGTTGGATAGAATTTAGCACTTTATCGCTGAGGAGTACGTCCTACAGCTCTGTCAATCAATGTTAAGATGAATAGCGACTTGCATAAAGACCAGAGGTGGATCGACGAATGCTGACTGTCTCAATTTGTGAAGCTCCTTCCCTTGAAGAAGCCATCTAATTTTTCTGAAATTGTAATCAGTCGCTTGTCTGTACATGAGCATCATATCCACCTATTTCTGCCCCCTTTCGGGTAATTCCTTCGGGGGGTGTCTTTTTTCCTCTTACAGTGTATTTGAATCAATAGAGATGCGTATATGGAGAAGAATTTGAAGAGAAAGGCACATAGATTCACATCCTACAGAGTAGAGAAACTAAATTAACTGGGTACCTAATTCAATATAAGAATTTTATAAAAAAACATCTCAGAAAGGATATCCTGGAAAATACTCAAGACGCATTGTCAGAACATTCGTATTAGAAAGTGCTATCAGGAGAACGAACAGCATCTAGTACAAGCAAGTGCAAAGGTGGCGAGAGACAGAGATGGATAGCTCGATCAGCAATTCATTGCATTGTAATGTCTGATGATGACCGGGGGCTCCGGCGATCTTGGAGGGAAATGTTGTAATCGATATCCTTCGTAATGGTGGTATTCTCGATGAAAAATCGTGTCGCGCAACTGTAAATGAATTGCACCTGTTGAAACGGAAAGCGCATTTTGTTACTTTCTTATCGGTATTTCACCTCACTTCAGGAAACGAACGAGGAAGCGAGCGGTCTATCTGCCCAGGGAGACCCAACCGGCAACAACTTGAACCGGCAACTTACAACTGACGTCATGGTAAACTTTTAGTTTCGGAAAGTAAAGTAAGATTTGTTACAACTTTCTGCTTTCATTCACTGTAGAAGATATAGCCTCGTCATATCAGTTGACACTGTCTAACGCTTTTTACAGATCGACAGATCCTATGAAAGTGCCTTGATTTTTCTTTAGTCTTGCCTCCATTATGAATCGCAACGTCAGAATTTTCCTCTCTGGGGCCTTTACCTGTCCTAGAGCGGAAATGATTGTCATTTAACACAGTCTCAATTCTCTTTTCCATTCTTCTGTATATTATTCTTGTCAGAAACTTGGATGCAAGAGCTGTTAAGCTGCTTGTGCAATAATTCTCGCACTTTACAGCTCCTACAGTCTTCGGAATTATAAGGACGATATTTTTCCGAAAGTTAAATGGTAATGTCGCCACATTCATAACTTCTACACACCAAAGTGAATATTCGATTTGTTGCCACTTCTGGCAATTGTTTTGGAAATTCTAGTGGAATGTTATCTAACCCCTCTGCCTCATTTGATCTTAAGGTCTCCAAAACTCTCTTAAATTCTGATTCTAATACTGGACCCGATACCTCTTCTAAATCGACTCCTGTTTTTTCTTCTATCATATCAGACAAATCTTCCCCCTCATAGAGGCCTTCAGTGTACTCTTTCCACCTATCTGGTCTCTCCTCTTAACAGTGGAATCCCCGTCGCCCTCTTAATGTTACCAATGCAATTTGATCTCGCATGCTTTCCATGAAGTTAAAAATACTTCTAGGCATTTCGATTCACGCAATTGTTTCAATAAATTTAACTATATATACATCCTTTTTGATATTACCACAGATGAGGAGCTCTGAGCGGAGATAATTGAAGAGCTTGAGATGGAAGAGGGGTAGGAGGAGATGGAGATGGAGTCTACCGATGGTAAGTGCGTTACAGTGTTTATAAGCGGAGGGCTTTGAGTCGCAGACGGAATTTGAATAAATAGTCAGATAGGTACAGTAAATGTGTGTGTGATCGTTCCAGTCGAATTTAGTAAACAGCGCTTTAGCACTTCTCAGTGCATTTTAGATCCCTATCAACACACGCTCGCGGGCGGACGCGCGCACGTGTACGCGCGTGCGCACGCGCGCACACACAGATTCTGCGTACCCCTTGTTCTATACCGCTTATTTGCGGTACTGGTTAGTGCTTTTCACAGTTAAGAGCACCGATTACAATGTGAGTTTCATTATAAAACTGATATTGTCTGACTAGTTGTGACGAGATATATGTGGCGGGGTTTGCTAATACGCAGAAAATTGGTGGTGGATTTGAGTACATAGCTGATACCTTGTGTGTGTGTGTGTGTGTGTGTGTGTGTGTGTGTGCGCGTGCGTGCGTGCGTGCGTGTGTATGTGTGCGTGTGATGCGTAGAGCTAATTCATTTTCGTTATTTTACAGAAGCGTTACCAGATAGCTCAGCATAGTCATCGCCACTACCACCACAGGAACAACCAACGTACTTAATGCATCTAGTAAGAGGGGGAGGAGGAGAATAAGGATGTACAGTTTTTATATGAAATTGTAAAAATAGATTAAAAACTATATTTTTATAGAAAAAGCTGCTTTTTTTTTTTTTTTTAGAACCGCTACAAGACCAGCTCCTTACAAAAGGACACTGCGGACCATGTGTGTTTGATGCCTTCGAAATACGTCATGTGATGCCTCTCAAGCTGTTACTCTCGTCGTAGCAAGCACTAATACTACTGCTGCTGAATTGGTATATTTTATTCCAAATTACTATACTAGTTTTTTAGAAGATATTTTTCAGCAGTTTTACAAGGCGTTATCAAAATAACAATGATTCACTCCACGGGAAACACAATTAACGACACGAAAGAAACGAGAAATGGACCAGGCGATAAGCAACGACGATTTAGTTAAAATCACGATCAAGCCACAGAGCTACGAAAACGGGAACAACGTCAACACATTGCGTCAGTTCAATCTGAGATGTGCCCGCGTGTCCTAGACGTGCTCGGGTAAAAATTGCTGTATTTCGAGCCTTCCTTCGCTGCTGCCAGTCCTAGCAATCTATTGATTGGTTCAAGGAAGGTTACTGAAATGCATTCTAGTAACTGTGGTGCGCAGTCTTGCACGTGATCTCTGTGTATCTGTGTCTGTTGTTAAAGCCATTCTGTATGACTTTTCAACGCGAGCATTGAAACGTCCCCTTAGAAAAACTTCTGAATGACTGTGCTGATAAACCCCTTACGTTATTTGATTTTCAAACAACTGAGCGAAACTGAACGTACTCAGACATTTCTTTCTTTACTTATTCTGATCAACATTAAACTGACGCACAACAATTTTAGCGCAACGCAATCTGACTTTCAATAATACCTACAAAAAGAATGGCTCTGACCAACAATAACCTATACCTTTCATGAATCACTTATCTCACAAAAATCATCGTTACTCGAACTACTGCAATACAGCGAGCACCAATACTGCCAGCTAAATAAAAAATTCTAACTACTGAAGGCACTAACTACTGATAGTCATAGTTAGCAAATGAAAGATTTTGATAGAGAACAAACAATGTATTTACCTTAATAATGGTCAAAAGTCATCATCTAAATACATCAGTTCATGATATCCAGTATTACAAATTTACTCTTTCTGATGGACACACGTCCAGATCGTCCGCTCTCAAAATTCTGTCATCTCTCTCTCCACATCCACCCCTGTTGGCGGCTCACCTCCAACAACGCAAAGCTATGCGCTGTTCACATCCAACTGCCCAACTCTACAATGGCTAATATTCCAACAATGTCAACCAGCCACGGACTGCACACAGCACAGCCAGTGATTTTCTTACAGAGCGTTAGGTGACGTTACCAACATAAAAACCTAAACAGCTTACTTACATAGCCCCCATGCTCCACAGAAAAAAATTTTACAAATTGTTTTGGGCAGTGGTCAATAATGATTTGATACAATTTTTCATAATTACAATAACAAAGATATCAAATGTACACACTTATTGATACACTGTTGATCAAAAGCAAAAATTGTTCTCATAGAGACAGTCCTGATCATTTATCACAATAGTAATTACAGTTTTTTTCACAAAGTCTCATTAGTAAAAGAAAATACACACAAAGTAGTGGATTTCCATGCAGCCTTGAAGAATTAGTGTTGTCCTTCCGACGGAAAGACAGTGCTGACTCTTGACATGCAGACAGGTAATGGGCCACAACAGAGCAAACCCACAGCAGAGTCAGTCGAAGTTTTGAAGAATATTGGTAGGTAGGCTATTACAGAGCAGACCCACTGTAGTCCTGGTAGAAATAATGGTATTGGTGGGCCATCGAAGGTGCAGACCCACTGCAGTCCTTGTAGAGATGGCCAGCAGCCATCTGTTGCGACTGTGCAGCTGCCCAATCACCATCGAAGAGTCTTTCAGACAATATAGCAAGTCCATAAACCACCACTTGTGCACTCACAAAGTTTTTGGAATTGTCTTTAGAACCGGGCAGTGCTGTTAACCAGTCCCTTGCTGAATTATTAACACATGTGCAAACACTAACAGTCCCAACTTCTCACATATTATGCATATACTATGACCAACAGAGATGTGTGCAGTGAAATGAATGCTTACAAGTTACTTAATTTGATGAACTGGTGTCCATTACAATTTTATAACAGTAGAATACAATTGCAAAGATACAGAAAACGTCATCAAAACATAATAATACAGATAACATTTGTAGTAATACAGGATTTACAAATGAATAGAAATAGACATATACATCAGTGTTACAGGAATTGTGACATAAGTAAATACATAAAAGATCAGAATAACTTTCGGAACATCAACTTCACACATGAGCATTAAAACAAAACAGAATAAATAATGTGTAAACATCTTTACGAAGTAAATAACATATTATCAGAAAAATTCTACAACATAACTCTTATCAGCTAAACACATAAAGACAGAAAGAAGACAAATACACAAGGGTACACAAACACATAGTGGAATAACACAAAAGGAAAGGACAGGGTTTGTTTTACTGCAGTAATTTGCAAACAAAACTTTCTTTACTTCTTGGAGATCTCCCTTCGTTCATCATTATTTCCAAAAAGTACTATCTATACCTCCTTTCTGTAATTTATTCATATCCTGTTCCAAAATAATTATGCTCCATTGTACAGTACCCCCCCCTTTTTTTTAAAAAAAAAACCTTTTTCGTATAACTTCTCAATGCATTTCTTCCAATTCATCGCAACTCATTCTCTTATATAGTCTACTGCTCTTAAGCTAACTTAAATGTACTGAGCTCAGATGTATAAACTAAGGGATGAGGCAATGCAGCAGCACAAAACAATTAACACAAACAGCAATGACAAAAAAATGCAAATTGGCAAAGCTAGCAGCAGTATATCTAAATTAGCAAAGCAAATGCAACATTACAACTAATATGAGCCAATGTGCAGCAACAAGAAAAATAAATCAATAGTAAAACTGGCTTAACAGAGTAATACAAAGTGAAATTCAGTAGCACTATGCCAGGCAAACAGCAGCAGCAAATGCAATAACTTATACCTAAATATGACATAGCTCAAGCAGAAAAAATATTACAGTAAAGATAGGAAATGTCTAATACCTAAGTCACATCTTAACACTAGAGTGATGCATCAAGATAACTTACTCTAGCAGACAAAGTTACCAGATCGTTAAAAAATTATTTGTGCAATTCCTGTGAAGGGAAATGTCTGTTTGTGTTCCCTTTTTTTAAGAAAGTAGATCCTAAAATTATTGTTTAATGGATCTGTAGACAGAAAATATTTACATTAGTACATCTATTAAATTTTATGTTAACCATTGCTGCAGTGCAGCTAGAAACTAGATATTAAACAAAATAGGCAAATATATATACAAAGCAAAGCATAAAACAACATTCACTAGCCATATGGCATTTCATAAGGCAGTAAAGAAATCTCTCAACTAGAAAGACAGTAGTCATAATCAAGTGTATAGACATAAAATATTTCTCATCATTTCATTAGGCATTTCAGTAAAAATCAGAAAGTATGTGCTCAAAACTGTAATCATATGTTTCAAGTATGAGCGTGTCTTATTTGAAATGCTTGCTACAAAGAAATGTCAATAACGAGGTTTATGGCCTCTTTTTTTTCACCTAATGGCTTTTTCTCCAGGCGACTGGCACAGCTGGGCGCCCATAACGCATTACGTCAAGCTCACTTAGATTCCTTACCGAAATATTTACGACAGCAGTTTGCGCTACAGTGACAGTCTCATAAAAAAATCTCACAGGTCGAGAATTTGGGTTACAAATGTGTAGAAACAAAATCCTATAAATATAATAGTGTCCAAAAAAATTTCGGCGGCATTTTGATACATTCGCGCATGTACACACATTTCATAACTCTTAAAGTACGATTCTTGGTTTCCAACATCCTTTTTCACAAACCACAGTCCCTAATCACTACTCATTATTCCTTACTTTATTACACATATACATATTCGTCGACACTTCTTCAATATTTCATCATAATAAATATGTAGCATAATCAAATTCCTCATATAGCATCATGATTTTCAAACAGCTAAGCAAAACTGAACGTACTCAGACATTTCTCTCTTTACTTATTCTGATCAACACTAAACCGACACACAACATTTTTAGCGCAACGCAATCTGACTTTCAATAATCCCTACGAAAAGAATGGCCCTGACTAACAATACCTATACCTTTCATGAATCACTTACCTCACAAAAATCATCGTTACTCGAACTACTGCAATACAGCGAGCGCCAATACTGCCAGCTAAATAAAAAATTCTAACTACTGAAGGCACTAACTACTGATAGGCATAGTTAGCAAATGAAAGATTTTGATAGAGAACAAACAATGTATTTACCTTAATAATGGTCAAAAGTCATCATCTAAATACATCAGTTCATGATATCCAGTATTACAAATTTACTCTTTCTGATGGACACACGTCCAGATCGTCCGCTCTCAAAATTCTGTCATCTCTCTCTCCACATCCACCACTGCTGGCGGCTCACCTCCAACTGCGCAACGCTACGCGCTGTTCACATCCAACTGCTCAACACTACAATGGCTAATATTCCAACAATGCCAACCAGCCACTGACTGCACACAACACAGCCAGTGATTTTCATACAGAGCGTAAGGTGACGTTAACAACATAAAAACCTAAACAGTCTACTTACAGTATCTTTTAAATGCGGTTTCACGGTTTGTTCTAGTTCTGTGTGATATTTTCACCGTAGGAGATGTTCGGCACGCAAACTAAGTTGTCAGTGTCTATTCTTCACACTTTTCAACTATGGGAACCATCTAGATTAATATGGAAATTGAAGCAAAAATTTCAAACAGACAAGATAGCTGCAGTAGAGCATTTATTTTGGTTATCGCTTTCAGTAAATTATGGTGCTGAAAGATCCGAAGATGGCAACATAATTTGCTGAAACCGGTAATCAAAATAAAATGCTGTACTACAGCGATCCTGACTGTTTGAAGTTTTTAATTCTAATTTTGTAAGTTGTCAGTACTGCAGAAGATGCTGCCTCCACATTGACGTCCCCAGCTGGAAATTGGCGTGGTCCTTCCCTCTCTTCGCACACCTTTAAGAGGTGAACTGATGAATACAGTAGGTCTTGGTGAGCATCGCCACCCTACTTCCGTTCCGCAGATGTCGGAAGAGTTCGGTAGACTTGTGTTACTTCTCACCGCTGCAAGCCTATGCGTGTTTGAAAAGTTGAAAAGGCTTAAACTGAATTCATATTCATTATCACAAGTAAGTAAGTAAGTACCACAACTGAACGTGAACGACTTTGCGATGTACTCTCACGAAACGTTGTCACTTCCGCGTGACCGGATGATCGCCACGAACCGTTTCTTGTCAGCCACGCTGCAAATTCTGTTTGCACCATTTACAGTGGTTAAACTGAAGTCACTCCTGTGTCCTTGATCCCCAGAGCATGACTTTGTCGCAACCCACAGTTGAAAAGCAATGATGTAGAGCTTCCCATGGGATCCATCCTTCAGTGGGCTAAAGAAATGGAATCCAGCGGGTGTGTGACCCCGGCAGTAGAGCAGATGAGGAAGAATAGTCCATAGACGTTTCCGGTGTGCGGGCTTGTGTGTGGCCTTGCGTTATTGTCAAGAAGAAAGAGTTCATTCCCTTTTCTGTGGCCCGAACACGCTGTATCGTTTCTTCACTTTTCTAAGAATCTCATAAGATTCTTTGGAGTTGATTGTCTGGCCATGGGGAATTACATCGAACATAATAACCGCTTCACAGCCCTATATGACTGGAGCCATGACTTTACCAGCTAAGGGTACTGTTTTGAATATCTTCCTGGAAGGAGATGGTGCTGGGGGAATACTGACAGACCCCAGTGCTATATTAAATGGAGGGCGTATTTTGAGCATCTATTAAATGTACACCAGGAAGCAGGAAATGAGCAGGCGTACGAAATACATACAGCTGAATCCCAGATACCTGAGCCAACGTTAAAGGAAGTAAGAGATGCAATCAACAAATTGAAAAACCATAAAGCACCAGGATCAGATTGCATAACTGCAGAATTAGTTAAAAATGTGGGACAGAAATTGGTGGAAGTAGTTCACTAAGTGATAACTAAAGTATGGAACTCAGAGATGATACCTGAAGAGTGGCAGGAGTCGATTCTGACCCCAATTTTTAAGAAAGGCGACAAAATGGATTGTAGTAATTATAGAGGGATATCGCTATTACCAGTATGTTCCAAAATTTTCTCGAATATTCTGCTAAGCAAGCTTACACCATATGCAGAGGAAATTGTGGGGGATTACCAAGCCGGCTTTCGGAGGAACAGATCAACCATAGACCAAATATTCACCCTGCGTCAAATTTTGGAAAAGAAATGGGAATACAATAAATCAGTTCATAATCTTTTCATAGATTTTACAAAGCATATGATTCAGTATTGCAGTCAAAATTGTACGGAATTCTTTTGGAAGTTGGAATACCAAACAAGTATGTTAGACTTTTAGAAGCGAGTTTGAAAAACACAAAAGGTAGAGTACGCGTGGGGAAATTGGAGTCAGAAGAATTTGTAATAAGGAACGGACTTAAGCAGGGAGATGCCCTGTCTCCGCTACTTTTTAATTTAGTCCTAGAATATATTGTACGAATGGCACCAGAAAATTCAGAGGGTGTGGAGTTAAATGGAAATATTAAGATATTAGGGTATGCAGATGATCTAAACATCATTAGCGATGGGAAAGAATCTGTAACAGCAAGTGCGAATGCGTTAATCAAGGCTAGTGAAGATGTAGGTTTAAGGATAAGTGAAGACAAAATTAAATACCTGGTTACTACTAGAGTGCCAACAGCAGTAGATCAGGAAATGTTAAGAGTTGGAGACATGCAGTTTGAAAAAGTGAACACATTTAAGTATCTAGGCGTGGACACCACTTCGAGAAATGAGATTGAATCCGAACTGAAGAAGAGATTACGGGCGGGAAATGCGTGCTACTTCTCACTGAATAGATTACTTTCATCACGGATATTGTCTAGGAAATTAAAGATTAGAATATACAAAACTATTATTCTACCAGTTATGCTGTATGGGTGTGAGACTTGGTCCCTCACTGTGCAAAATGAAAAGCCGTTTCGAGTATTTGAAAGCAAAATTTTGAGGAAAATTTTCGGAGCAAAAAGGGATGACGTTAGCGGAGAGTGGCGAAAACTGCATAACGAAGAGGTTCACGAACTCTATTCAAGCCCTGACATAATATTATTAAATCACGTAGGGTACGATGGGTGGGTCACGTAGCTCGAATGGATGAGGGCAGGGCAGCGCGCAGAGTACTGGTAGGGCACTTAGAGGGAAAACGTCCCGTGGGGAGACCGAGGCGTAGATGGGAGGACAATGTGAAGGCTGATTTGAGGAGCCTAGGTATTGAAGGTGAATGGAAGGAAATAGCCCAAGACAGGAACAGATGGCGAAAATACGTTGCTGCGGTAATGGACTCTCGAGGCCGGTATGACCAGTGAGTAAGAAAGTAAGGAAGGAGATGTTGTTTGATGCGACTCTATGGGTTGTCGTTATGTTTCACGATCAAACTGGTGAATCCATGTTTCATCACCTGTGACTGTTTGACAGTAAGTGTCACCATAAGCCTCATAACTTGCAAGCAATTCACTACAGATGTTCCGTACTCTTTAGGCTCTACAATTTGGCTTCAAGGATACGCTAACTAATTGATTAGTGTGTCAGAATTACCAACAGAGGTGCCAAAATGAGCAATGCGTAGCTTGATTCTTATTTGTATGTCACCTCAAACAAGAGCTTCAGTCTTCGAAACAATGAATGCGTCAGAGCTGAGTGCGGCCGGTCTGTGCGTGGGAGGGCTTCGAGGAACCCAGTGGACACAAATTTTCGATACGCTGACTGATGGATTAGTGTGTCAGAATTACCACCAGAGATGCGAACACTGAGTTGCTTGACTGTTATTTGTCTGTACCTCGAACGAGAGTGTCTAGTCTTCGAAACAATGAAGGCGTCACAGCTGTGTGCGGCCAATCTCTGCGTGTGTGATCAAACAGTTTTTCTTTTCCTTGTTCTGTCGATGACGGAAGCTTCGCCAAGTGACTTACCGTGCTTTAATTCACAGTTCCGTATACTAGGCATTCTGTAAACGACTGTGAATTTTTGCGATGGTCTATTTTTCCGCCAAAATAAATTCACTTGCATTTGTTTGCTTCGAACGCCCCTCATTTGCAGACGCCATTTTGAACACTGTTCGTAGCACTGTCATTACAGGGATAATGGATATATATATATATATATATATATATATATATATATATATATAGCGGGTGATCAAAAAGTCAGTATAAATTTGAAAACTGAATAAATCATGGAATAATGAAGATACAGATTTACAAATTGACACACATGCTTGGTTTGACATGGGGTTTTATTAGAACCAAAAGAATACAAACGTTCAAAAAATGTCCGACAGATGGCGCTTCATCTGATCAGAATAGTAATAATTAGCATAAGAAGGTAAGACAAAGCAAAGATGATGTACTTTACATGAAATGCTCAATATGTCCACCATTATTCCTCAACAATAGCTGTAGTCGACGAATAATGATGTGAACAGCACTGTAAAGCATGTCCGGATGTTGTCTTTCAGCATCCATAGAGATGTCGGTCGATCACGATACACTTGCGACTTCAGGTAACCCCAAAGCCAATAATTGCACGGACTGAGGTCTGGGGACCTGGGAGGCCAAGCATGATGAAAGTGGCGGCTGAGCACTCAATCACCACCAAATGACGCGAGCAAGAGATCTTTCACGCGTCTAGCAATATGAGGTGTTTTCTTTTTTCGGTTATAATAAAACCCCATGTCATTCCAAGCATGTGTGTCAATTTTTACCTCTCCATCTACATTATTCCGTGGTTTATTAAGTTTTCAAATTTATACTGACTTTTTGATCACCCGGTATGTGAGATGATGCGAGAATGTCGAAGTATGTTGCAAATAATATTATAACTTGTTTTAAACAAAAATGGCCGAGAAAAATATGAGTTTCATTACTTATTGAACGCCTCTCGTGAAATGTGAACGTCGGCGGGATATGTATCCAGGCCAATCGGCAGCTGTTTACTGGATTCTAAGAGATAGGAGACGGCCGCACTTCGTCCTATTGCAACGTGGGCAGATGACATGGAGAAAGCTTTTACCCTAAGCAGAAATGTCATATGAATGATTCTCTGTGGAACGTCGTAAATCCGTCCTACCGCATACGCACAGTCTGTACTGACGCCACTGCAGAACTGCTCTGGCAGAAACATCGCACAGGAAGCTGCAGTTTCGATAAAGTACTTACTTGTATTGAACCCCGCGCTAGCATCGGTCTGACCTCGAAGACATACGCTGATAAGCCAAATATAATCTACATCTACATATACATGGATACTCTGCAAATCACATTTAAGTGCCTGGCAGAGATTTCATCGAACCACCTTCACAATTCCCTATTACTGCAATCTCGTATAGCGCGCGGAAAGAATGACCACCTATATCTTTCCGTACGAGCTCTGATTTCCCTTATTTTATCGTAGTGATCGTTCCTCCCTATGTAGGTCGGTGTCAACAAAATATTTTCGCATTCGGAGGAGAAAGTTGGTGATTGGAATTTCGTGAGAAGATTCAGTCGCAACGAAAAACGCCTTTCTTTTAATGATTTCGAGCCCAAATCCTGTATCATTTCTGTGACACTCTCTCCCATATTTCGCTATAATACAAAACGTGCTGCCTTCCTTTGAACTTTTTCGATGCACTTCGTCAGTACTATCTGGCAAGGATCCCACACCATGCAGCAATATTCTAAAACAGGACGGAATGTGTAGTGTAGGCAGGCTCCTTATTAGGTCTGTTACATTTTCTACGTGTTCTGCCAATAAAACGCAGCCTTTGGTTAGCTTTCCCCACAACATTTTCTATGCGTTCTTTCCAATTTAAGTTGTTCGTAATTGTAATACCAAGGTATTTAGTTGAATTTACGGCTTTTAGATTAGACTGATTTATCGTGTAACCGACGTTTAATGGATTCCTTTTAGCACTCATGTGGATGACCTCACACTTTTCGTTATTTAGGGTCAACTGCCACTTTTCGCACCATTCAGATATTTTTTTTCTAAATCGTTTTGTAGTTTTTTGTGATCTTCTGGTGGCTTTAGTAATCGATAAACGACAGCGTCATCTGCAAACAACCGAAGACGGCTGCTCAGATTGTCTCCCAAATCGTTTATATAGATAAGGAACAGCCAAGGGCCTATAACACTACCTTGGGGAACGCCTGAAATCACTTCTGTTTTATTCGATGACTTTACGCCAGTTACTGCGAACTGTGACCTCTCTGACAGGAAATTGCAAATCCAGTCACATAACTGAGACGATATTCCATAAGCACGCAATTTCACTACGAGCCGCTTGTGTGGAACAGTGTCAAAAGCGTTCCGGAAATCCGGGAATACGGAATCGATCTGAAATCCCTTGTCAATAGCACTCAGCACTTCATGTGAATAAAGAGCTAGTTGTGTTTCACAGGAACGATGTTTTCTAAATCCATGTTGACTGTGTGTCAATAGACCGTTTCCTTCGAGAGAATTCATAATGTTCGAACACAATGTATGTTCTAAAATCCGGCTGCATATCGACGTTAACGATATGGGCCTGTAATTTAGTGGATTGCTCCTACTACCTTTCTTGAATATTGGTGTGACCTGTGCAACTTTCCAGTCTTTGGATACGGATCTTTCGTCGAGCGAACGGTTGTATATGAGTGTTAAGTATGGAGCTAATGCATCAGCATACTCGGAAACGAACCTAAGGTATACAGTCTGGACCAGAAGATTTGCTTTTATTACGTGATTTGAGTTGCTTCACTACTCCGAGGATATTTACTTCTACTTTACTCACGTTGGCAGCTGTTCTCGATTCGAATTCTGGAATATTTACTTCGTCTTCTTTTGTGAAGACATTTCGGAAGGCTGTGTTTAGTAACTCTGCTTTGGCTGCACTATCTTCGGTAGTATCTCCGTTGTTATCGCGCAGAGAAGGCATTGATTGTTTGTTGCCGCTAATATACTTCACATACTACCAGAATCTCTTTGGACTTTCTGCCAGGTTTCGAGACAAAGTTTCGTTGTGGAAACTGTTATAGGCGTCTCGCATTGAACTCAGCGCTAAATTTCGAGCTTCTGTAAAGGATCGCAAATCATAGGGATTTTGCGTCTGTTTAAATTTGGCATGTTTGTTTCGTTGTTTCTGAAACAGTCTTCTAACCCATTTTGTGTACCAAGGTGGATCAGTTCCCTCGTTTGTTAGTTTATTTGGTATAAATCTCTCATTTGCTGCTGATACTATTTATTCGAATATAAGCCACATCTGGTCTACACTTATATAATTAATTTGGAATGAGTGGAGATTGTCTCTCAGGAAGGCGTCAAGTGAATTTTTATCTGCTTTTTTGTAAGGTATATAATGACCAATTCCCATCGCGTTATTTTTGATGCCGCCTGGTGGCGTTGCAGGTACGTGAGACGGTAACGAAAGTATATAAGCAGAGCAGACACGGACGTCGGGATCACCCTAGCGAAGATATGACCTGCAGTTTCGGAATTCCATTGAGATAAGCAATTATAAGAAAGGGCAAATTATTATTACGCAGAGCCTGTGAACGAGTATCTCGAAAACGACGAAACTGATCAAATGTCCACATACTACTGTCGTGAGCATCTACGGAAAGAGGTAGAAAGACAGTGAAATTAGCACTAAGTGCTAAATGGTTGGAGGTCCACGGCTCTTCACAAACGTGGGGCTCGGAGGCATATCTTTTCTGTAAAATAGGATAGATAGTGATCCGTGTCATCTCTGCAGAAAGAGCACAGTGCTGGTGCACGCAAAAGTGTTTTGGAGCACACTGTTCATCGTACATTGTTGAACATGGAGCTCTGCAGCAGACCCCCGCTACGTGTTGACAAGTTGACCCTACGACATCGTCAATTACGACTGCAGTGGGCACGAGACCATCGGCATTCGCCCATCCATCAATGGAAACGTGTCGGCTCTTCGGGTGAATCACATTTTTGCTACATTAGGTCGATGGTGGTCTCCAGGAACGCCGTCACCGAGGTGAACGGCGGCTGTAAACGTGCAGAGCAGCACGGACGCAGGCTGATGGGAGCAGTATTGTGCTACGCGCTTGCTTGGGACCTGCGGTAGAATCGAAGACACGCTGACAGCTGCGAACCATCTGCATCCCTTCGTACTTTATGCCTTTCAGCAGTATTATTGTCCCTGTCTCTGAGCCAGAACCGTGCGGCAGTAGTTTGAGGAGCATTATAGTGAATTCATGTTGATGTCTCTGCGACCAAATTCACCTGAAGTAAATTCTGTGGAACCCATCTGGGTAGCTATTCGGCGCCATCCTAGCGTATTATGATGTATCATGCAGCGTAACTTGCTGTGACAGTGCGAGAGAGAGGCAAAGATATTGTTTATTACTCTGTGGCGGTCAGCGCTCACATAATTATTCTTAGGATATAGAGTTCTTTTGTTCTTGTTAAGAGTAATTTTTTAGGGGAGGAGAGCCATTCTTGTGATGTAAAAAATCGACGCCATTGCGAGTTTTTTGATTCACATTGTAAAATATAAGTACATATGGAAGGAAATCAGTTAATAGAACAATAAAATATTGTTCATTTCAAGAAGGTACGTCTTATTATACACCCAGCGATGTACTGCTATTGTGATTTACTAATAAACACCAGTTGAGAACAGTTCCGACGGGAGCGTTCAGTTCTAGTGAAATAGTTCGATGTTTTCTTCGGAAAAGAAGTCACTTCATGGATCATTCAAATCCACAAAAGTAACTGGACATTTCTCAGAACTGAAAGCAATCTGATTGCTATGCAACAGAGCCCTGAAGAATATTGCTCCGTACTTTGGTTACCACTTTCAGCTCAACACGGTATCTGCAGCATCTGGAGCAGATTTCTTTAACAGCGGAAGCGTGTAATCGCCATCAGTTTCACACACCGCCCTGTGTACGCTGTATGTATTTACCCACAACAGTGAACATACAGTTACTCACACACATAGAAAGACAATACTAGGTGGTGTGGGGAAACATTTCAGTATAATGGCCCTGTAGAGCTAAACAGTAATTAGCCTAGTAAGAAGAGGAGTCATTATAGTATGCAAATGATCTGTCCGTTATTTACACGAATTATATGACCCATGCGTAGAAATCTAAAGCCATATACCTCCACAAACTTACCGACAAACTGTTGGATCCCTGATACTCAGAATCAGTGATGTATTTCGTTCCAAAGATAGAGAAAAGGAGCTATTAAAGAAGTGGTCATAATGTTTTGGCTCACCAATATTTATACTGATCAGTCTGTTGCTTGTTTTCCTTACACGTGTAGCACGTGATGGTGGTGGTGGTAAATTCCTATGGAACCAAACTGCTGAGGTCATCGGTCCCTAGGGTTACACACTACTTAATCTAACTTAAACTAATGTTAAGGACAACACATACACTCATGCCCGAGGGAGGACTGGAACCTCTGACGTAGGGAGCCGCGCGAACCTTGGCAAGGCGCCCAAGACCACGCGGTTACTCCGCGGGTCGTGTAGCGTGTGTGTACACTCAGTCTTATGGCCACGAGTGGCCTACCGGGACCATCCGACCGCCGTGTCATCCTCAGTGGTGGGTGCGGACAGGAGGGCGTGAGGTCAGCACACCGCTCTCCCGGTCGTTATGATGGTATTCTTGAACGAAGCCGCTACTATTCGATCGAGTAACTCCTCAATTGGCATCACGTCGCTGAGTGCACCCCGAAAAATGGCAACAGCGCATGGCGGCCTGGATGGTCACCCATCCAACCGCCGACCACGCCCAACAGCGCTTGACTTCGGTGATTTCACGGGAACCGGTCTATCCATTGCGGCAAGGTCTTTGCTGTCGCATGTGTGTGCTGAAAATAACGTAGTTTTGCACATCGGTGACCTTTTGACACATATCTATCGGGGTTGGACGACAATATCGAAACACCACGAGAAATCCGTGCTTGAACAAGAACGCAGATGCTAGCCAAGTCTGCAGGTTGCGTTGCTCCATTTAACCACGAACGGCACCTGTGCTATGTCCGCAATGGTCAGTCGTGGTCACAGCAATGTTCAGTGTAGTCGTGAGTGAATACGCTATCTGTGGACTAGTCTTACCAACAGAGATGTCACTTTGGGCACTGAGTTCTTGATTGTTATTTGTCGGAACTAAGTAAATTCGAACGTTGGCAAATTGTTGGTGTGATTTTGGTGGGTGCTTCCGCAACCCAGGGGAGCCGAAGACTTTAGTGTTTCAAGAGCCACCGTATCGAGGATCTATACCGTATACACGGAAAACGGAAAAATATCAGCCGATAAGTCACGACCCGGACGAAAGTTGTGTTGGGTGATAGTGACAGGAGATAACTGAAGAGGATTGTGATGAAAAATAGGAGGACAACAGTTGCAAAATTCGTTACAGAACTGAACTTCGCACTCGCCAACAATTTCTGCATCAAAAACTCGGAGGTAGCTCCGTAATAAGGGGATCATAGAGCGAGCTAGGAGTCCAAAATCAGTCATCAGTGATGTAAATTCCCTCAACAGTAAAACGTGGTGCCGAAGCCATGAAACCTGGACTATGGAGCAATAGCAGTATGTTGGATGAGACTTGTAGCACACTGTACCCAATTCCTAAACGAGTTTAAATCCCAAGAGTGATGCGGCGGGAGTTCAGTGATGATTTGGGTAATCATATCGTGGTATTCCATAGGCCCCATGGTGACTGCGCTAGGTCGCATTACTACTAAGCATTATGTTAACATTTGGCTGATATTGTTTATCCCACAGTACAATGTTTGTCCCCCTAGTGATTATGCTGTGTTAGAAGAGGGCAGGGCCCCTGTTCACATTGCTCGCATCGTCCAGGACTGGCTTTGTGAACACGAGGATGAGTTATCACATCTATCCTGGCCACCAGAATCGCCAGACCTCAATATTATTGAGCCTTTGTGTATGATTGCTATCCACCTCCATCATCATTACCTGACCTTGTCAATGTTTTGCAACCCTTATAAACCAGACAGCACATACGTTTATACTTTCCGAGAAATCTGGAAGCTCTTCTGAATGCCAACGATTTTTCTATACCGTATTACGCATTGTAATAAGTTGTGTTTGTAGTGTTTCCACATTTTTGGCCACCTCCTGTGTGTCTACCAGCGACTATCCGTCAGCACCAAGGACAGTGACTATTTTTTCTGCCGGCCCGGATGGCCGAGCGGTTCTAGGCGCTACAGTCTGGAACCGCTCGACCGCTACGGTCGCAGGTTCAAATCCTGCATCGGGTATTGGTGTGTGTGATGTCCTTAGGTTGGTTAGGTTTAAGAAGTCCTAAGTTCTAGGGGACTGATGACCTCAGAAGTTAAGTCCCGTAGTGCTCAGAGCCATTTGTACCATTTGTACTATTTTTTCTGATGTAGCAGATACGCAGGGGGAAGACTAGATTTGAGGAAGGTAACTTACCTATGGAGCTTGATGGCAAGGAAATAGTCTCTCCTTCTAGTTACTATAAGAGGGAAGACGTTAAGAAGTCACTGAGGACACAGAGATGGAGGGCAAAAAGAAGGAAAAGGGAGTCAACTGCCTTCTGGACACCTGCAAAAATAAGAAATCTTCTGGGAAGCCTGAAGGATAGCTTAGACCTCAGAGCATCTGACGTATATCGAATTATTAGCGAGTACAGCAAGTCATACATTGGACAGAAGCGCTGCATGCCAGTATGTTGCGTTGAACATGTACGTAGTGTAATACTGGGCCGGGAAGAAAAATCACCTCTGGATAAGGCCATCTTAGCGAAAGAACGCACTTTCCATTTAGAAAAGACGTCTTTTATCTGCACATTGAGTGGTTTACGGACAGTATTTGTAGAAGTTTAGGAATTTGGCGAAAATGAAGTGCAAGAAACAAAGGAGTTCTGCCCACTATTGCTACTTCTCCTGCCATCACATTCAACTGACGTCAAGGGATAATTTTCTCCTCTCTGGTCCGTGAAATTTTTAGCTCTCTTCTTTTATTGCAGGGAATTCAACTTCTGAAATAAATAAATGAACTGGCTAATGAAGGGAGCAATGGGAGACTACAGACCTGTAACAGACGGACAATAGTAATTAATTCTGACATATTATTAACGGAACAAGGAAATGCGAGACAGTCTCGTCATATAAACTAAGAATTAGCCAACCCACAATTTCGGATTGACAGCGAACAGCGCGTTTCCCGTGGGCAAGCCAAATGTACACGAAAAGACATAAAGGCACATTGGAAATATTAATCACTTGTGCATGCTCTAGATAGAGCGAGTACTGATCAGAATAAGAGAGAAGAACCTTGAGAATTTTGATTCCAGAACAAAAGTAATGAGAGATGAGTAATCATGAGTTTCGAGCACGCAGACAGCGTCAACGCGACCAAGTTTACCGCTATAGCTTGGTAGATACCGTGTCAAGCTAATCCTCGAGGTGGAAACTGCGCAAGTGCAGTTTAATTACCGACGGATGTGCTACGGCTACGAGCTTTCTACCGCGAACGTCTTCGCTAAAGCTGAAGCACACTGCGCTTGGTTACTTCCAATATGCTGGAAACTAACACATACGTCGCCAAAAACGCGGCAACTGCTATACCAGCGCTAGTCAGGAAGTGATGCCTACCAAGAACAGCAACGAACTGATTCCGAGAGGACTTCTCTCAGCAGTTCTGGTATCTCTGATGCCGTACAACTGTGTGCTTCCTTCGAGAGTAATCGGCTTGTAGCCAACTTAACTAAGGGCGGTTATGCGGATGCTCACTACGCTTTCTGCTGAGGGGAAGTTTGATCTACCTATGTGGAGGATGGTGGTCATAGGGGTGGTACGAACTCTGTGACCGCGGGAAGCGTTAGGGTCCCTCAGTGCCGCCGTTGTCTTGGATTGAATTTGAAACTAACGACCCGTGGCGCGTATTTACTCCATTTTGAGAATTTTATGGATTAAATGATTGTTAATATGTGATCTGAGGCTTTCCATGCGTATGTGGTACTTTCAGAGTTCTCGGCTTTGCTGCCGGATCTGACCGTCGGAAGTTCAGCGTCAGTGCCACCTTATGATGACAGAACGGTGGTCCGCCGAAATTTCGTGGACTTTTGGCAGTCGAATCCGGCGGTATAGAGGAGAAACATGGGAGCCACATAATTGGTAATCACGAAAATTGCTTCACCCCAGTCATTCGATAGACCTCTACTTAAGACAAGCTATCTTTGGCTCCAGTTAGTTTGGGAAAATTATTTTTGAAGTGTCCGTGGCTTGTGGTCTTGCGGTAGCGTTCTCGCTCTCCGCGCACGGGGTCCCGGGTTCGATTCCCACCGGGGCCAGCGATTTTCTCTGCCTCGAGATGAGTGGGTGTTGTGTGTCTTTTAGCATCATTGACTAGCAAGTCGCCGAAGTGGCGTCAGCAATTTCGGCGGCCGAACACCCCGCACGAGGTCTCCCGGCCAACAATGCCATACGATCATTTCATTTCATTTTTAATGTATAAGCGAGCAGATTAAGTTCTTCCATTTTTAATCAATTGGCTCCGGTTCTTGCCGCCTACCACACTTGCATGAACAGGCCGAACCCGTGATTGTAACTTGGTTATAATTTTACCTTGCTCCGTCTCTTTGTGATGGGACTGGAGTGGACAGTTGTTGAGACTACACGACATGCTCATAACTTCTTAGAAAAGTCTGTGTTACACATTCTTAAAGAGACAACTGATGCAGGTGTTACACTGGATCTATCTAATCTGGGTAGAGGATTCGCTATCATTGGTACTTGGCAGCAGTTATAGAGAGCAACACTGCCCGGTCACATTTATCTGACCACCTGTCAATAGCCTTAACAGCCAACATTAGCGGCACGTACCGCTGCGAGGCGTGCAGGAAGGGAGTCAGTGAAGTACTGGAAGTTGTTGACAGGGATGTGGAGCCATGACGACTCCAGCGCTATGGCCATCTGTGCTAGGTTTCTCGGTTGAGGAACCATGACGCGACCAGTCAGACTAAGGTGATCCCACAGATTCATGCTTGGGTTTTAATCCGGAGGACTTGATGGCTAGACGAGTACAGTTAACTCATCCTAGTGCTCTTCAAACCGCGCACGCATACTGCAAGCTGGGTGACATGTTGCATTGCCCTGCTGGTAGATGCCATCGTGCTGAGGAAAAACAAACAGCATGCAGGAATGGATGTGCTCCACAAAGATAGACGCGTACTTGTTTTGATCCATTGTGCCTCCCAGAATAACGTGATCATCCAGGAAATACCACGAAAATATCCCTCGAACGTAACGCTCCCTCCCTCTCTCCCTCCACACCGTACGCGTCAATAGGTATCTATCCGATGGAGCATAAAACGTGATTCATCTGCAAAGACCACGTGTCACCACTCAGTGGACGTCCAGTTGCGATAATGGCGCGTAAATTCCAGCCTTCGTCACAGATGACAGCAGCCAGCATGGGTGCATGAACCAGGCGCCCGCTGCGAAGGCCCATACGCACGAACATTCGCTGACGTTCGTTAATGTGGCATTACTGGTATCAACTGGGTTCAACCGGGCTGTCAGACGTTCAACAGTTGCATGTGTATTCGCCCTTACACATGTCCGCAGCCTTCGTTTACCCCTGCCATCTATGACCCGTGCTGCACCATAGTGCCTCGACGCTGGTTTTGAACAGAGCGCCGGCCACTGTGGCCGAGCGGTTCTAGGCGCTTCAGTCTGGAACCGCGCGACCACTACGGTCGCAGGTTCGAATCCTGCCTCGGGCATGGATGTGTGTGATGTCCTTAGGTTAGTTAGGTTTAAGTACTTCTAAGTTCTAGGGGACTGATGACCTCAAATGTTAAGTCCCATAGTTCTCAGAGTCATTTGAACCATTTTTTTGAACAGCACCATTTTGCCGTGTACGATGTACTTTAACTACGGTGGCACGCGAACAATTTACAAACTTAGCCGTTTCATAAATGCTTCCATCCTTGGGCCGAAAGAAGTTATCATGCCCATTTCGATGTCAGATAAATGGCTCAGTTTTCGCATTGAAGAAACGTCCCCGGCGTGCTTTATATACCCTCATCTGCTAGTGCTGCTACCTGCCGTCTGTGAGTGGTTATTGCACGTTGACGTCGACCGTAGAGTGTCGTCATATAATGTGACTGGATGTTATATAAATCGGAACGACAAAATTCTGCGTAACGTGAGGCCGTGGCGGAGAGCGCGTGCGAGTTGCTCGCCACGTAAACAGCGGGCGAGGTTAGATGGTTACCGAGAGCATGTTGTGGGACACTATCTACCCCTGTCGCTCTTAAAAAGAATTCCATATTTCGAGAATCTGTAGTACGGACCAAACTAAGAAAATATGACCAGTAAAAATGGGCTCTAAAATGCCAACCTTCAGAACTATGAGCAGTTGTACATCTTCGACACTGTGAAACACATCTCTTCTACCGCAAGCTTTCTGCTGTTACGAAAGACGTATAGAACGTAGTAAACAAATGAGAACACATATTCTGTTACTGTGAAACAGCAGGATTTCCAATATAAACTGGTTGCTACTACGAGGTGCATTCACGTTCTAAGGCCTCCGATTTTTTTTCTCCGGATTGGAAAGAGATAGAAACGTGCGCATTGTTTCAAAATGAGGCCGCGTTCATTGTCAATACGTCCCAGAAATGGCAGCACCGTACGGCAGATGGAATTTTACCGCCAGCGGCGAGAATGAGAACTGTTTTAAATACTTAAAATGGCGTCGTGTTCCTTACTTGAACAGCGTGCAGTCATTCGTTTTCTGAATTTGCGTGGTGTGAAACCATTTGAAATTCATCGACAGTTGAAGGAGACATGTGGTGATGGAGTTATGGATGTGTCGAAAGTGCGTTCGTGGGTGCGACAGTTTAATGAAGGCAGAACATCGTGTGACAACAAACCGAAACAACCTCGGGCTCGCACAAGCCGGTCTGACGACATGATCGAGAAAGTGGAGAGAATTGTTTTGGGGGATCGCCGAATGACTGTTGAACAGATCGCCTCCAGAGTTGGCATTTCTGTGGGTTCTGTGCACACAATCCTGCATGACGACCTGAAATTGCGAAAAGTGTCATCCAGGTGGGTGCCACGAATGCTGACGGACGACCACATGGCTGCCCGTGTGGCATGTTGCCAAGCAATGTTGACGCGCAGCGACAGCACGAATGGGACTTTCTTTTCGTCGGTTGTGACAATGGATGAGACGTGGATGCCATTTTTCAATCCAGAAACAAAGCGCCAGTCAGCTCAATGGAAGCACACAGATTCACCGCCACCAAAAAAATTTCGGGTTACTGCCAGTGTTGAAAAAATGATGGTGTCCATGTTCTGGGACAGCGAGGGCGTAATCCTTACCCATTGCGTTCCAAAGGGCACTACGGTAACAGGTGCATCCTACGAAAATGTTTTGAAGAACAAATTCCTTCCTGCACTGCAACAAAAACGTCCGGGAAGGGCTGCACGTATGCTGTTTCACCAAGACAACGTACCCGCACATCGAGCTAACGTTACGCAACAGTTTCTTCGTGATAACAACTTTGAAGTGATTCCTCATGCTCCCTACTCACCTGACCTGGCTCCTAGTGACTTTTGGCTTTTTCCAACAATGAAAGACACTCTCCGTGGCCGCACATTCACCAGCCGTGCTGCTATTGCCTCAGCGATTTTCTAGTGGTCGAAACATACTCCTAAAGAAGCCTTCGCCGCTGCCATGGAATCATGGCGTCAGCGTTGTGAAAAATGTGTACGTCAGGGCGATTACGTCGAGAAGTAACGCCAGTTTCATCGATTTCGGGTGAGTAGTTAATTAGAAAAAAAATCGGAGGCCTTAGAACTTGAATGCACCTCGTATATACGACCTGAACTTGTGAACCATCTCTAAAGGAGGTGCTCAACATTCTGCTCATTCATAGTAAGGCATACTTTTGTTCGACGCCTTAGGGAATCACGCACTCTCCGAGAAACTCCGGGTTGGTCACGAATGCGCTGGCCAACACTGATGACGAGTTCCTGTATTGTTTGTATATCACCAATGTGGCTTGCACACACCAAAGATTTAAAGTGTTGCCACAAGGGTTGAGATAGGATGAGCGCGCCGGCCAACCTACTGGACCTCGCCGATCACTCCATAGCCTATTTAATGTCTGTGAGAAGACATTTCGGAGAAAATGGGCTGAACCACATCTCAAGCTGTTCTTGGGATGGTACCCCCCACCAGCAGGAGAAGCAAGTCGTTTGATAGAACTGAAGATACCTTCCACAGTCAAACTTTTTGGCAGTATGCAAACTCCTATTAGTCTATCGCCAATAGTTCCTGCCCACATATTAAATGAAAATCGGCACTCAAGCCTTGCTTCTTCATCTGCGTGTGGATCTGCATCAGTCCACACATGTTGATTATGAAGATTGACAACCGCATATCGCGTAAAACGACCCTCTTGTATAAACAGTATATTTGTTGTGAAAACTGCATCTTCACCACACTTTTTCAAGTGATGGGCAGAATTGAATTCTGACAGGTTGATCTTTGCTGCTTGTAGTATCCAAGTACAATAATAGAGGAATGTTTCTTCATTTGTTTAGTGAATTCTGTAGGTCGTTCGTAATAGCAAATATCTTGCAGTAAAAGATATGTGCTCTACAGTAGTGAAGATCAACGAGTGTTCATAACTCTTAAGGCATGCCTTTAAGAGCCATGTTTACTGGACATAATACTCTGTATAATGAGACGGACTTCAAACCTTCGGCAGAAAGTGGAAGGAGAAAACATGCCTATCGAAACATCACGGATACACTACGGATTAGAGTGGCACGACACCTGAAGAACTTGAATCAAGGCTATTTACGTCTCCTCATTAAAAGAAGGGTTAGCTTGTACTTTTCAGTTACGATTACACAGAGAAATAATGAGACGTTACTTTTTGTGTTAACCTTCCTGATTTCTGAACGTAAAGATTTCATAGGCAGACAAAGATACTTGAGAAACATGTAAGTCTCCACGAAGTACATCATCTATATTTCAGTCTTTCTTATAACAGAACTGACAGTTCGTCAGTTCGCTAGTGATTCGCAGATTTTCTTTCTCCAGCAAGTTTCATGAAAACTCGTTTTTTTTTTTTTTACTTTAACACTCTAATTAACCATTGCTCACTGAATAGTTCCGTACTCCCAGTTTTGTGACGAAATGATGAGTTTTCCCTTTGAAAACAAAACATCTAGGAGGATGTTATGATTGAGGATTCGTTTGATCCGTTTCATAAGATTATGACTCAAAATTAAGAAAATTCAACTGCTCGGTGGGTTTTAATATTTCCACGTCCCTCGTTATGGAGTTTTTGTAATTTATCATCTTAGAAAATGTGGAATAATACAAGACAAACTCACTTGGTCTCACTTAGGGTCTTGCCGCTATCAAATTTTGTGTCTATCACTTAATGAAAGTATCGACACCGTGCAGAAAAAAACAGCACGTATATGTCGTCTCCTTTGTTTTACAGCCTCTTTTTCGCAGTTGCAGTTACACAGGTTATATAGGTTAATACCGTCTTTTACGACTGTAATAAAAGTCTCTTAAGACCAAATGCGTTTCGCTTTATGTTAAAACATCTTCAGTGGTCACTTTAAATTATGGCTTTTCTTACAACACTGTTTGTCAGGATCATGAACAGTTCCTGCGCTGTCACTACTATAAACAGTATTTAATTGTTACCGTTACTCGCAGTTTTTTGTTTCTTACGTAGTTCATCACGTTTTAGTACATTTTAGCACACAGCACTTTCGCTAACACTATATTCACACACACACACACACACACACACACACACACACAACGCATCCACCAATATCCAAACAAAGTACACGATCTACGCGATATGACGAGATTGCACAGGAGCTTCACAACAAGCAAACGTGAATGTATTTAGTGGTAGTGAAAGTGCAGTACGATAAAGTCTACCACATACGTGTAGAACAACACTATGAATGACGTACAAGTAAGAAACAAAAATCCGTGAGTAATGATAAAAAATTAAGGGAAACGCGTCTGGTCTCCGTATGACTTCTATTACAGCCACAAAAGACCGCATTAACCTGTATTAATTGTAACAGCACGTGTGGAAGTCTGACATATGAAAATTCGAAATACGCATTATTACTGTACAAATGATCAAACATTCGAGTTACTCACAATCGTGTAAATTATGGAAATACGGAAGGGTAGAGGAAGAGGTACATTTAAATGACTGTTTAAAATTCGTAACAAAATAACAGATGCGGAATGTCGGTTGGAGTCAGTTAACGATTCTTATCTATGGAGATCTCCTAGGGTGACAAAATAACACAACCTTTTCTCATCTATTCATATCTTAAGTTCACAGCACTATTCTCCAATTTTCACAGTCATTGAAAATTTTTCTGCTTTCCACTTCGGGTTCCAACTCACACAGAAATTATGTGAAGGCGACTGTTTCGTTGGAGAAACGTGAATTCTACGGTTTGTCTGCACCATAGTGTCTGTGACAGTCAAAGTATTTCTACTGAATATAGGGTCAAATGGTAGCAATTTACTGGATAATTTCGAATGTGAATTTCATAAGATAACTAAGTTGCGAGATAAAAAGTTAACACCTACTGTGACAAGTTAAAATCTATCGTCGTTTTCAGTTAATAAACGCAGAGAAGATACATCTAATCAATGAAAGTGTACGCTGTACAAAGAGCAAGTAGTTGATACGTTTACCGAAGGATGGCGCCTGTGTTGTCAAAACTGAATTGTATGAGATGTGATAAGCTTAATATTACACATTTCCATCGCGACTGATTGGTGTTTACGAGTTTACTTAACTCTGGTTTGTATGTTTTTCTGTTACGGACGTGAAATAGGTAGTCCATTTGCCGAATAAGTTTAGCAAGATTTTCATTAGATGGGACAAAAGTAAAGTGGGTGCAGTCGTGGTTTGCGAGTTATGTCAGACGCACTATCATACGTGGTGGTTTTCAATTTTTCAGGTTGGCAATTGTAGTGCGAAGGAACGCATTATTGTACGAAAATTCTGATTCCTAGGCTCGGTGAAATCTGTGCCAGGAACGAGTGGAGCCCGGGTCCACGCAAGAAGCCGGCTTCGCACCTGGGAGTATCCTGAGGCGATAACGGGAGATAACGCAGCTTTGTCTTGAGCGCACCAGTTGTTTGATGCTTAGCCGAGGCTGCGAATCGTAGAATGGTTCTGAGGACTGCCACAGCAAGGTAAGAGACCGTCTTTTATACACTTTCCTTGTCCGAGAATTTATTTACGATGTCACAATTGCCAGCAAAAATCAATCTCACGTTGACACCGCATCTAGCGAAATGTGAGAGCAAAGAAACAGCGCTTAAGGGGGCCATATTATTTAATATTTACTGAAGAACTCCTTTCCGTACGACTGCATGACTTCCATAAAATATTTTAGTCAGCGCTGAGGTTTCTGCTTTGTAAAATCCATAGTGAACTGCTGTGATATTCCGACCACGATTCAACATGTTTTGATTATATAAAAAGTTTTTATTTCGCTCTTCGATTCATTAACAACAGATTTTGTCAAACTTGGTTCTGCGGCGTTCCGCCGGAAGTGAATAACTGCATCGTGGAAAACTATAAATAACGTGGTGTTTTTCGGACATTTTGACGATATAATTTTTTAAATATTTTGTTATGATTTCTATGTTATTAGTTCTGATTTAAAATTGAGATTTTCACTGAATAAAACAAGTTTTTCTGAGTTTTAAAAATTTGTTTAACCTTCGAAATAAACAAGGTGTTCCATGAAAGTTCCAGGGCTCTCAAACTGTACCATCAGAGTAACCACTGATTTATAGTAAACAAATGTGCTTTTATCAGTATCTGACCTTGTATTTGGTTGTTCCGAAGATTTATGTACAACATTATAACCTACTAGCACAGAGTGGGAATTAAACCTGGACCTCATCTCTGCATTTTGTGTTCGCTACACGGTTATATGACGCAACAGCACTTAAGTTTCTTGGACATCTTTCAGACCATATTGCTTGTAGTGAAAAGTTCGAGTGGTTAAGACATTCATGCTACGTTTGAGAAATCCGTGACTCAAATTCTCGCCGTGTTATGTGTTTTTTGTAGTTTCCTTGATTCGCTTCAACGAATGCTGGGACGCTTTCTTAACATTGCAGTACCCTATATGTATCTTCGTTCAACTGAATCTCGTCATTCGCACGTAATGACGTGGATGTCGTAATGAATGAAAATGTGTGTGAGTTCTTACGGGACCAAACTGCAGAGGTCATCGCTCCCTATACTTACACACTACTTAAAGTAATTTAAACTAAACTGTGCTAAGAACAACACACACACCCATGCTATGTCGTAATGAATCGTAACCATTTCAAACTACACACAGTGTAAAAATATCTCCAAAAGAATGGTGTGATGTCCAGTAAATGGCGTGAGACCAGACGCTCAATTTTATTAGCTACATACGGCTAAATATGCATTCAGTTAATGTAAAATACTGCAGTTTAGCAGACAAAAAGCCCCCATTTCGCCCGTACATTACGTGAGAGATAAGCCAGTGTAACCAGTTACTCTGGCCACAAATGTATACCTGGATCAGAATAAGAAAGTGACTGACAGTCGGTCCCGGCGGAGGTTGGAGTCCACCCTCGGGCATGGGTGTGTGTGTTTACCCTTCGGATAATTTAGGTTAAGAAGTGTGTGAGCTTAGGGACTGATGACCTTAGCAGTTAAGTCCCATAAGATTTCACACACATTTGAACATTTTGAACTGACAGTTGAAGGGGGATGTTGTCGGTTTGCCGTTACGTGTGAGCGCAATATGGCTCCGGTAGCAGCAGTTCTGCATTAAGTACCTTGATACGTTCCCAGTTAATGTGCAGTGTTGTGCTCAAGCATACCGCACTGAGAAGCAAAATGTATTGGAAAACACGTGAAAAATTATGTAACAGGCCGCTGTTGTCCGCATGAGACCGGTAACCGGGAGTTGAGGTAGCAGAGCGATATGACAACTCTCCACAAGACAGAAGGTGTGACCAAACTCGTGCTCTGATTCGTTGTTGCTATGATATCTGCCCTGTGGACAGCTAACTATCAAGTCACTCTGTTAGTCTGATCCAGGTACAGGGGTGACATCCGGAAACGCAACATAGAACGGCTACACATATCATGTAGTGGGGGAGGGAAAAGTAGAAAGCACCTGTTAAGTACACACCGATGAGCCAAAACATTATGACCACCGCCCATCACGACATTTTGGATGCCGCCCTCTGACGGGGGATCACCATAGCGAAGATATGGGCTGCAAATCGAGAAATCCATTGAGATAAGCAAGTTTGACAAATGTCAAATTTTTGTTACGCAGTTGTCCACGACTCTTCACTGAACGTTGGGTAGAATAGATGATAATCTGTGACATCTCTGCCGAAACAGCACAATGCTGGTGCACGTATAATTGTTTCGGAGCATACTGTTCGTCGTACATTGTTGAGCTTGAACATTGTTGAGCTCCGCAGGAAACTACCCATACGTGTTCACATGTTGACCCGACGTCATCATTTACGGTTACAATGGGCACAGGACCATCGGGATTCAACCGTCTATCGATGGAAACGTGTCGACTCTTCGGAGGAATCACAGTTTTGCTACACTAGGTCGATGGTCGTCTTCAGAAACGCTGTCGTCGATGTGAACGGCGGCTCAAAACTTGCTGCTCGGCACGGACGCACGTTGGTGGGAGCAGTATTACGCTGTGGAGACCTTCTCCTGCGCTTGCATGGGACCTGTGGTAGCAATCCAAAACACGCTGACAGCTGCGATTTACCTTCATCCCTTCATTCTTGATGCCAACACCGACGGCGGTGTCATCTTTCATCAGTATAATTGGGGGTGCCTCTGAGTCAGAACCCTGTTGCAGTGGTTTGAGGAGCATTGCAGTGAACTCAGGTTGACGTCCTAGCAACAAAATTCGCCTCATGTAAATGCTACTGTACCCATACGGGTCGCTGTCGGGTGCCATCACCGCTTCCTCAAATCAGCGGCTGGTTATTTACGCGAATTACATGACCTGTGTATAGACATCCAATGCCACATATCCCCTCAAACCTACCAACAAATTGTCGGATTCCTGAAACACAGTGTCTATGATGTGTTTCATTCTATCGACGGACAAACAAGCTATTAAGTAGGTCTTCGTAATATATTGGTTCCAATGGCTCTGAGCACTATGGGACTAAACTTCTGAGGTCATCAGTCCCCTAGAACTTAGAACTACTGAAACCTAACTAACCTAAGGACATCACACACATCCATGCTCGAGGCAGGATTCGAACCTGCGACCGTAGCGGTCGCGCGGTTCCAGACTGGAGCACCTAGAGCCGCTCGGTCACCCCGGCCGGCGTAATATTTTAGCTCATCACTATATAGCTGACAGTACTCACTGTTTACCAGTGCACTGCTCAAACTTACGAAGTAGAATGACAGAAATAGGTGATAAAGTTGAAGATACAGTGTGCAATTTGTGATCTGAACAATCAGCAGTAGAGTTTCATCGAGGTGTTGCATAAACTTTGATGCGGGATGCTACATGTTTTACTCGGAGGACTTAAGTTTGAAAAGCCTAACCTTATATAGACTGGATAAGAACTTATTATTGAAATGAAGAAAAACTTATTAGGGATTAACCAGTAACCCCCCAGATTCTTTAAAGAATCAAATTTCCATATGTATGAAACGACTTTAAATGTCTGATTACTTTACAAGTGACGTAAAGTGGTAAATATTTGATTTTACGGATATGGGCGAGAAAAAGTTAGAAATTATCTTTAAAGTTTGTTGAAAGTCTCTAAGTGCACTAATTATATAAAACACTGGATAAGTACAGTGTTGGTACTTTGCTTTCCGTTTGAGGCAAAAGCTAGATTTTGACGCTTCTCAATGTTTATGACGTCATATCTCCTGGGTCGTAGAATTATGCAATGTTCCACGTACATTCAGTAGCATAGCTGTATGCTGTTTGCAAGATGTGTTACGATTACAGTTACTAGTAAAGAAGTGATAAACTAAATCGGCAAGCGAGATGCGACAGTTTTTACTGCGCGAATAGCGAAAATGTAGTGAGCGATAAACTTTTGTCCTTTCATAATTTGCTGGGGGGCAACGAGGGTGCCCGCGAGAAAAAGTTTCGTAAAGATTTGGAATTACGTGTAAAGTTAATTGCAAGTAACTATAAGTAAATTCTCTCATTCTCAAACACTAAATGACTATAACCTGGCGATGTTCGCACAGTGAGTTATGCTGCCTAAAGACATATGCACAGTTTCCAACTGTAATACTTGTCTTATTGTGTTAAACCGTTCGAATAAGATCAAACGTTCTTAACAGTACGTTATGACAACATTTTAAACTTTTAATTTACACAAAACACGGAAAATCAAATTTTTGTTACCTGTCATAGCCATATGGGGGCAACTTGCAACTGCGATATTTAACCATGAACCCGGATAGCAAGATGTTCTTTTTCTCGGCCGATTTAAGTTAAAAAAATTCGAAATTTGTTGTAGGAAATTGTGGAATATTTCTGCTTTGGGCCCTATAGTTTGAAATTGGTCTCTGCAATGGAGGTGCGTTCTAAGGAGAGACCTGCATCGAATTTCTTTGCCGGAAAACCAGCACACCGCAGATATCCATAGGTGCTAGCAAAATGTCTACGGAGACACGGCAGTGAACAAATGTGCGTTGAGTCGTTGGCCGAAGAGACTGCCATCGCAACAAAGTCTCGCAATCCGTCCGATCTCCCGCCGTGCGGGCCGGCCGCATTCAGCTGTCACTCCTGCAATGTTGGAACGTGTGCACACTCTCATTCGAGGTGATCGACAGTCCACAGTCCAGCACCTCTCTGCACAACAGGACGTCACTGTTGGTAGTGCTGGCACACTCGTCCATCAGTTGGGGTAGTCAAAGATGTTTGCCCGCTGGGTTCCTCACTGCCTAACAGAAGACCATAAAGAGCAACGCAGGATCATCTGTGCGGAATGCTTTGTCATTACGTGGTTGACCGTGACAATTTTCTGTTGAACATTGTTACAAGCAATGAAACATGGGTTCGCTACCTGGATCTTGGAACGAAACGGCAGTCCATGGGTTGGCACCACACCACCTCTCCTCCGCCGAAAAATTGAAAGCCGCATCCTTAACTGATAAAGTCATGGCGATGGTCTTCTGGGACAATGAAGGGCATATTCTGTTTGATATCCCCCCTCATGGTGAAACGATCAGCTCTGAAGTGTACTGTACTACCCTCAGGAAACTGAAGAAACGACTTCAGAGTGACTCCACGGGAAGCAGTACGTGGCTGATGGGGAGATTACTCATGCAGCAAGACGTTGGCTCCGACATCGACCAGTAGAGTGGTACCATGCGGGCATACAGTAAGGTGGCGTAAGTCATCGCATTGAACGGATAGTATGTTGAAAAAATATGGTTTTGTATCCAAAAGAGTAGAGAATAATATGATGTATTGGAATCCTGAATAAATCCAACCTCCTAGCAGAAAAAAATGGGTTGCGCTACTTACTCGTAATATCTTTCCATGGAGAATGCCATTTTAACAAGTACAGTTTCCAGTATAATAACATAAACTTAACATGTCATCGTTCCACTATCTTAACAAATACGAGGGCCGTTCGGAAAGTAAGTTCTGATCAATCACGAAACAGAAACTGTTGTGAAAATCAAAAACGTTTTACTTTTGACAGTCATCTGCAGCTTCCAGCTACTTCTCCACATAGTCGCCGCCCCGTATTAGACATTTATCGTAGCGTTGTAGCATCTTTCCCATGTCCTCGTCACGAAAAGCAGCCGCCTGCGCTTTCCACCGATTCTCTACGTTGGTCTGCAGGTCGTTGTCCGCGCCAAAATGTCGTCTTCGTGGTCAACGGTTCATGTGAGCAGAGATGAAAGTGAAGCGGAGCCAATTACGGATTGTATCGTGGGTAATGAAACACTTCGCATCGAAGACACTATAGGAACAGCTTCATTGCCCCTGCAGAGTCACGAGAAAGGAAATACATGACAGTTGTGTTAAGGGGGTGCATCACATCAGGCGAAATCTCTCACCAGGCCCTCGTACTTGGCGAGCTAAAAAGAGCGACATGCTGCGGTCGACAGGCATGCTAGAGACATTGCCCAATACATTTGTACAGAGCTTCATCGAATTATCACTATGGTATCTATTTCGCACCCTATCGGAACTTACTTCCAAACAGCCCTCGTAATAATAATGATGATAATAATAATAATCGAAGATAACTACTTGTTATAATATGTGGCCACATGGTTTAGATATAGCATAAACGGTGGTCTTTTGGCAATAGAATAAAGACAATTTCTTCTAATTATCGTGGAGTGTTCAACAGTGTCCAAAGACTCAAATAGGTAGAGGCCAATGGGTAGATGCACCGACGGAAGGCAGACTGCGGGAAAACGAGGTTTTGCAATACCGACACGTGGCCAAAGTGTTCCAACATATATACCAAAATATGTTTCACCTCATAATTACATCAAAATAGGCTGCAAGTAACAACATACCGTTAAACGGTACCGAAGGTACTCTAAACCAGAACTGTGAGAGTTAAGGTCTGAATGTAGACCCTGAACTGTGGTAGGTCGATGGGAAATATCTCGTGTACCTTGACATCAGTCAGAACTATCACACATTTTTGTGAGATACTAGCAAATCTTTTTTGAGATACAGCTTGATAACTGCAGGCACTCCACATATTGTCTCCTACAATAACACGACGGGTCCTACTGGCATCATGTCTCTATGAGAATTGTAATTCATCCAATACTATGTTTATATTCTTTTATAAGATCACCCAAAAGGGCCTCCAAGTTGTTCCTCGATTTCTCAATACAACGCAGTTGATCCCCTCTCTCTAATTTCGACTTCAAAGAAACAAATGTAATTTTTTCATCGCACGCTATTATTTCTCGTTATCTGTAAGATCATTTATAAACATTACACCAGCTTTCCCATGTTCATTGTTTCACGTCTTGTCAATTACCGCTGGTTGTTTATCATTTTTTGCCAACTGAACGAGTGTTTTGAGCATATCTCTGTTCGGTTTGTTCTGTGAGGACTTATTAGTCATAGCCATGCAGTAAAATGCGTTGGTAAATGACAGAAAAAACAGAAGACAATCCTCGTTACTGAAACACACACACACAGAGAGAGAGAGAGAGAGGGAGAGAGAGAGAGAAAGAGAGAAACACACACGCGCACACACACAGACACACACACACACACACACACACACACACACACACACACACACACACAGAGAGAGAGAGAGAGAGAGAGAGAGAGAGAAAGAGAGAGGGGGCAGAGAGAGGAGAGATGTGGGGGAGAGAAAGGGAGGAAGAGAGAGGTGCAAACACAAACTGCGTCGTGAAATGCGATGAATTTTCATTAGAAATGATTTCAGGCTGTGTTTAGGTGTTGACGAGACTTAGCGACGGGTGCGTTATAGATTGACTCACGTGTCAGCGCATGTGTTAGCTGCTGTGGCCATGCGCTAACAAGGGAACCTCCCCATCGCACCCCCCTCAGATTTAGTTATAAGTTGGCACAGTGGATAGGCCTTGAGAAACTGAACAGAGATCAATCGAGAAAACCGGAAGAAGTTGTGTGGAACTATGAAAAAAATTAGTAAAATATACAAACTGAGTAGTCCATGCGAAGATAGGCAACATCAAGGACAATGGGTGTCACGGAGCGCCGTGGTCCCGTGGTTAGCGAGAGTAGCTACCTGACGAGAGGTCCTAGGTTCAAGTCTTCCCTCGAATGAAAAGTTTAAATTTTTATTTTCAGTTTATGTGACAAACTCTTATGTTTTCATCACTTTTTTCGGAGTGATTATCACATCCACAAGAAAACCTAAATCGGGCAAGGTAGAAGAATCTTTTTACCCATTCGCTAAGTGTACAAGTTAGGTGGGTCGACAACATATTCCTGTCATGTGACGCACATGCCGTCACCAGTGTCGTATAGAATATATCAGATGTTTTCCTGTGGAGGAATCGGTTGAGCTATGACCTTGCGATCAAATGTTTTCGGTTCCCATTGGAGAGGCACGTCCTTTCGTCTACTAATCGCACGGTTTTGCGGTGCGGTCGCAAAACACAGACAGTAAACTTCTTACAGTGAACAGAGACGTCAATGAACGAACGGACAGATCATAACTTTGCGAAAATAAAGAAAGTAAAATTCTCACTCGAGGCAAGACTTGAACCAAGGACCTCTCGTTCCGCAGCCACTCACGCTAACCACGGGACCACCGCGCTCTTTGTGCTACAATCTCCTTGATGTTGCATATGAGGCTGTTTGCACAAAAAGAATCAATCTAGAGATCTACAGTCGCAGTTCTTTAAAATGAATGGGAAAGAAAGAAGAGAGGGATGAGAATTCTCAATTTGCATAAGCGACGGGTACTGCATATTTGCAATGAAACATTACAATACCATGCAGAATGAATTAAAAGATTTAGTTGGTAATCAAAGAGCAAAAATTTACAATGGTTGACAGATCACTGTTCTGAACATCAAGAAAACATTCTGTACTAAATTTGTAGGCGTGGAGCACGTGAAGAAATTGGTGTTAAAATTTCTCAGGTCGCACGCATTATTCAATTGTCAGTTGCAACAGTTTTCAAAGAAACTGAACGAGACTTCATACATGATTGCAAAGTACGTAGCGCTATTTTTGAGTTTATGCAGGAAAAAGGCGTGCAGGAACGAAAATCAGAACTTCCAAAATTGATTGCAAACTTCGCATTTTAAAAGGACACACTGTTCGCAGTAAGACATTGCAAGGTAACTTCTTTCTGATTTGATGGGGATGCATTTAAAGAGAAACTCGCGTAGTAGAAGGGACACGTTCTGACAAAGACAGTCCAGTTCACTACGCTCACTGGAGTTAAAGAAAACGCGAGGCTTGAAGAATTCATTGTGGCCGCGAAAGAATTACGAGGATAGTGCTATAAACGTTTCGAGGACACCGACTATGTTACATGTGTTTCCAAGCTGTTTTCGGGGCCGTTTGCCGTTACAGTCGAAAGCGCCCCTGTACATGTGCAGCTGTAACTGATCTGAAAGGTAATTCCCGTTTTAAAGTCAAATAACTTTAACATTAAAACTGTCTAGAACATCTACATTTGCACGTCTCCACAGCAGGGTTGCAAAAGTGCTACGACATTTCAATCAACAAATGTGTGTAAAAAAAGGTCATTTTTGGTTTATGAAACTATATAGGTCACGATCAAGTAGCAAACTGAGTGCGAAAATCGGTGAAATGATCTTTGTATGTCCGTAGGTCGACGGTTTACATCAGAAAAAAATTATAGTATGTTTTAAGAGCGCCAAATATAATTAAATAACACTGTTATGGTCTCTATTGTTGAGAAATGTGAAATATAAAACCAACGCGACTGCACTGCCATTCAAATGCGGCGCTTTCGCAGCTTCCCTCTCTTTCACCTCCTCGCGGTCAGACCGCGTATCGTGTTGAGCGCAGTGGCATTCTTGGTCATCCCTCCTGCCCTAAGACAAAAAAAAAAAAAAAAAAAAAAAAAAAAAAAACACGAAGGAATTACCTAACTGGGACGTATATCTGTAGATGTGATGTACATGTACAGACAAACAAGTGATTACAATCTCAGAAAAATTGGAAATTTTGTTCAAGAGAAAAGGCTTCGCAAATTGAGAAAGTCAGTATCACGGTCCAACTCTGGCCCTTGTGAAAGCAGTTGTTCGGCTTAGTATTGATTGATAGGGTTGTTGGATATGCTCCTGTGGGTTATCGTGCCAAATTCTGTGTATTGGCATCTTAGATCGTCAAAATCTCGAGCTGCTTCAAGGGCCCTGCCCATCTGCACATAGCCGGCCGCGGTGGCCGTGCGATTCTAGGCGCTTCAGTCTGGAACCGCGTGACTGCTACGGTCGCAGTTCGAATCCTGCCTCGGGCATGGATGTGTGTGATGTGCTTAGGTTAGTTAGGTTTAATTAGTTCTAAGTTCTAGGGGACTGATGACCTAAGATGTTGAGTCCCATAGTGCTTAGAGCCATTTTTGAACCATCTGCCCATAATGTTCCAAACGTTCTCATTAGTGAGAGATTCGGCAACCTTGCTGGCCAAGGAATGCTTTGACAAGCACAAAGACAAGTAGTAGAAACTTTCGCCGTGTGTGGGCGGGCATTATCTTGCTAAAATATAAGCCTACAATCGCTTGCCGTGAAGGGCAACGAAACGGGGCGTAGAATATCTTCGACATACGGCTGTGCTGTAAAGGTGCTGCGGATGACAACCAAAAGGACTTCTGCTAATGAAAGAAATGGCACCCTAGACCATAACTCCTGGTTGTCGTGCCGTACAGCAGGTGACAGTCAGGTTGGTACCCCATCGCTGTCTGGGGCGTCTGCAAACATGTCTTCAGCCTGGAATGTCATTGACTCGAGTAGAATTGTCTTCAGTAAAGGCCTGGAATCTCATTGGCTGGAATAGAACTGGCTTCAGTGATGTCGTCGAGTTTCAGATCGCAGCGGGACTCATCACTGAAGACAGTTATACTCCAGTCAGTGAGATTCCAGTCCTGTTGGTCGTCCATCATATGACCCGACAATCAGGAGTGGTGGTTTGGGGTAGCGTTTTTTTTTTCATAGCAGGATCCCTGCGGTTGTCATCCATCGCACTATTACAACACAGATGTAGGTCGACGATATTCTACGCTCCGTTTTGTTGCTCTTCATGGCAAGTCATCCAGGGCTTACATTTCAGAAAAATAATGCCCGCCCGCACATGGCGAGAATTTCTGCTGCTTCGTGCTTGCCAGACCCTACCTCGACCAGTAAGGTTGCCGGATCTCTCCCAACTGGAAAAGTTTGGAGTGCTATGGTCATGGCCCCTCCTGCCATTTCGGGACTTTGACGATCTAAGGCAGCAATTTGACAGAATTTGACGCGGTATCCCTCAGGAGGCCATTCAACAACTCTGTCAGTCAGTGCCAAGCCCAATAACTACTTGCTAAGAGCCAGAGGTGGACCAACACATTGACTTGCTCTGTTTGTGAAGCTTTTTCCACTGAATAACTCACCCATTTTTCCTGGAATTGTAATCATTTTGGTTTTTCTGTAGATGTACATCACATCTACCGATTTGAATCCCATTCGGATAATTCCTGAGAGTTTATGTGAATAAGCATGCTGACTATGACAAAGTGAATTTATGATATACAGAAGTGATAATTTCTGACAAAGCGAGTTCTGAGAAAGAGAAATTTCTGCAGTCTGAAAAACGCAGCGGAACCATTCGTTCTTATTAAAGTAAAAACTACTCTGTCTCACTCTATCATTCAGGTGTCTTCTGTATCTTGTTTTCAGTAACAGGAATCAGACTGTGGAATGAAGTCCTTCCCTATATCAGAGAAATGAATAACGTCTCTGACTTCAAAAGGCAGTTGATGACATCTACTGAAATAACGGTCTCCCTCATTTCCGAAAGCCCTTAACCAGAGCAGTTTGTCCAAACGTTTGTCTCTCAAAGCTCACTATGTCAGAAAATATCACTTTATATACCCATAAATATATTTTGTGTCTTCTATTTTTATTTTTATTGTTATTATTATTAGCAGCTGTAGCAACACTGACAGTGTTAATGCTATCTGCTCTTAGTACTGTTATTCATATTGTGATTACATACATTTGCATTAGTGGGTACAATATTCAAGAACTGTGATAACAAGCCAAACAGTAAAAAGCAATTGAAGGTGATGGATTTCTTACATCACATTCTTCAAACTGTCCGCTGCTCGTGGTCAAATTGCTATAGCCACCTCGAGCGCCGAGCGGGAAAGTTTTTAGATTATCGCCTCAGCACAGCGTTGCGCGCGCCTGGACAGCTTTCCTTCAGTCTTGTTTTTGTCTTCGAGTATGTCTCACAGTGATTTGGTCCATAGCGTCAGTTACTGTATGTGTCCGGTGTTAGCATCGAAGTCACTCATAATGTCGGCCATGGGTTCCAAGAAAAGGTACAGTCAACTTTAGTTTTGACAAATCCACGCCATCGGTGCAGTCCGCATCTTTGAAGATTCATGCCTGGCTCGTTGATGTATTCTTGTAACACCTGATCAGGTTCATACTGCCTATTTTGATTCTAATAAAGATGCCTTTTTCACTACCTTTTGCGATCCTCTGCAAGTAGATAGATTGCTTTTGCGTTATAGTTCTCAGGCTCCCTACCATCGTGATGATTCCATTAGTATGGTGCTTGTTGCTAATGTGGAACTGGATTATATCAATGTCCGTGAGTTCAGTCTCCCACCAGAAGTTGACGAGAGTTTACTTAAGGAGGTTTGGTTCAAATGGCTCTGAGCACTATGGGACTTGACTTCTATGGTTATCAGTCCCCTAAAACTTAGAACTACTTAAACCTAACTAACCTAAGGACATGACACACATCCATGCCCGAGGCAGGATTCGAACCTGCGACCGTAGCAGTCGCGCGGTTCCAGACTGTAGCGCTTAGAACCGCTCGGCCACCCGGCCGACTAAGGAGGTTTGATCTATTGTGGTGATGTAGGGGTAGTCCAGTCAACACTGGTTGCAATGTTATAGTGGAATACGTTCAGTAGAGATGGTAGTCAAACGTTAAAGTCCGCGGCTCGTGGTCTAGTGTCTGGCGTTGCTGCCTCTGGATCACAGGGTCCCGGATTCGATTCCCGGCGGGGTTGGGGATTTTCTCCGCCCGGGGACTGGGTGTTTGTGTTGTTCTCATCATTCCATCATCATCATTCACGGAGACTGGAATGAATAAGGATTGGGAATTTGCACAGCCGCTGATAACCGCGCAGTTGAGCGCCCCACAAACCAATCATCATCACCATCATCATTATCATTAACATACGTAATATTCGTTCTCATCTACAAGTCTGTGGTTACTGAATTCATATAACGTATAGTTGGCAAATCAGGACGTGCTTTCTATGCAGTGAAAATGTCCACCTTAGGTCTAATTACCCATGTCGAGTATAAGTATTGAAGTCCTCATTTGAACAGAATCGAAAACTGATGTTAGTTGTTCGCGTTTGTATTGCTCAACAGGTTGGTGTCATGTCTTCTCCGGGTGCAATGGAATAGTAGAGGGACGCGCAGCTTACTGCTCCCGACTTCCTGCCTTTATCTTGAAATTGTTGTTGCCAAGCCAAGCCGACAGTGTCTGCAGTCCAACATAAGAGACATCGTACGCAGGATCATGAGAAGTCGGATACGTCTACTCCTTATCCACCCTTCGCTGAAAAATTCAAATGGCTCTGAGCACTATGGGACTCAACATCTGTGGTCATAAGTCCCCTATAACTTAGAACTACTTAAACCTAACTAACCTATGGACATCACACACATCCATGCCCGAGGCAGGATTCGAACCTGCGACCGTAGCAGTCGCGCGGTTCCTGACTGAGCGCCTAGAACCGCTAGACCACCGCGGCCGGCCCCTTCGCTGAAGTAACATCGCCGATTAATGTACCGTGTACTGAGTCTTACATTCCTGATAGGGTCTATGGGGCGAAACAACTGCTGAAGTTTCTAGTGTTTCTATTAGTATACCTCCCGCAATTGAGGTAACCCCTCCAGAACCACCCAAGGTTGGAAAAGCCGTTGAACCTTCTGATGTTCCAATGATTCAACAGTAGCAAACTGAGGCGTGCCTAAAATTTCCTGTTCCATTGATGTCACCCATCAACGATCAACTGTTGTTACCACCATGCAGGCGATTGGTGGCCAGGAAATCCTATCTATAGTCGCAGATGTTGTGATAGACTACTCTCTTGTTCGTCGATCTGGATTGCATTGATCCCCTCCTGCTGAGTAGGCCTTCGAGGCTCCCTGTTTGTCACCTACTTTGGTTAATGTTCAAGAACAACCTAATTCCCCGACTGCCGTTACTGTATTGCCTTGTGATTACTGTAAACAAAGCGTCCAACTTCAGCGCGTGGTGGCTCCTAAAAAGAAGAGACATGAAGATTCCATGAGCTGCGATGCAAGCCCTACATACTCTGACTCTTCAGTGGACTTGGCAATGAATCTTGATACACATCGAAGACGTAATTAAGTTGATCAGCAGATCGAATTTTGTTACTTGTTTAAGTATGCAGGCTTATACATTTCTTTCTTTGAGCGTTAATAGGATGGATCCGGATCTGCGGCTCACTTAGTTGCGTCAGTTTCTCTATGATGTACTACTACAATACTATATTCCTAGAAGAAGTTCATTTCACTCGTTTTCCTCTACCTTGTTTTTGCATTGTGTTTAGTGAGGCTCCCGATTATTCTACGTGGACTAAATTATTTATTTAGTGAGGCCGTTCCCTATGAAGTCAATGTATTTCTTGATAATGGTAGAAGAATAGGATGTACTTTTCTTCACCTGACTTTGAGTCTCTTTTGTGCACCGTGCGGTGCCGAACGCACGTTGAACCATTCACCATTTAATAAGGGAGAGGTGGTTTACCTGTTACGGAACAGTCCGCAGAGTATTTTGATAGGTGGTGATTTTAACTGTGTTGCGTTGTGTAGACCAGTCTTCCAATTTTAATTTCTGTCGGAAATTGCAAGATTTAGTTCGTTCCCTGAGTCTGCAAGATGTTTGGATCTGTAAATACCTGATTCTTGTAAAATTTACCTATTTTTCTGCTATAGCTTGATAGATTTTATTTATCTGTTTGGATGCGTGATAGGATTTTAGCTGTCGATGTCGTTCCCGCCAGCTTCACGGACCTCTGTGCAGAGACAGTTTAAATCACACACGTCATGTGGTCAAATCGTTTCGATCGCCTTGGATGCCGAATGTGTGAATTTAGAGGATCTCTTTCTAGATGAGGTGAACCAGGAAGTGTGGGGCCGTAGTCCCTGTTCAACTGCGGGATACGCCTTCATTTAGGAATGTTGGGTTCAGTTGACAAATCCGAGGCACTGACAAACGATGATACGATTCTGCGCTGATAGAACGCGGCAATTTCGGAGGACTACTCTATCTTACGTGCCCTTTATGAAAGTGCTCATCAGGCTCCCCTACAGATTGTAGACAACAGGCTTTTAAAAGCGCAGTTGTTACGGTTGAAGCAGCGTGAAATGGGAGTGTTAAGGATGAGATCCAAACCATTTCTTTGGCAGCGAATGAATTGACTTCTCTACGCCATCTGACACTACATCAGACTCGTCGACGTGCGTGAATCATGTCTCCCAAGACCGAGGACGGCAGTGTTGTGACGGCGCAAGAGGACATATTGCAAACACTACATCAGTTCTACGTGGGGTTGTATGAGGTACCCGTTCCTGTCGATAAGTCATCCGATTTGTCTGTTCGGGCTCTGGATCGGAGACTTTCGCCTGCTCATAAGGCTGCGGTTTAAGATATGTTCCAACGTGACCTTATTGTCGGATCGCCTTCTTGTAATGCAGATATCTATCATAAATGGCCTATCTTCTGGATACAGATTCCTGCTAAAGGCCGTTCACATGTATTATGAAACTGTGATGGTTACTTAAAAGGTAAGAAATTGTTGAAACAGAAAATAAGATATAGTTGGACATTCTATTAGAGCTATGTCAATCGGTGAGATATGCTTACATGGTCACCACAAAGACTGGAATGCTTAACCGTACTTACTTAGAAAGAAACGCGAAGAATAACTAGAGTTTCCATTAACACTAATAAATAATGTTAAAATTTTTTCCCTTGCCACTGACCTAAAATGGAATACGCCTTATCTGCAACAAGCTCTCAAAACGCTCTGAGAACAGATTTTACGCTTATCACAAAGCTTGGTTATAAATAACATGTAGTCTTTGCACTGGAGAAGAAAGAAATTATATTCTTATCACACAGTATTGCTACTGATAGCATGTTGCAGGATCTTCGCCGATGAGGGTTTCTATTTTGAGATAATGTTGTGGTACTCTGCGGTATAGCTGTTCCTACTCAATGGATGAAAAGATAAAATAACTTTATTAGCAGAAGAAAGGCTTAAGATCATGGTACGGATGCCAAAGGGATCATAAAATGAAATAAATTGTGAAACATTATACCCAAAAAACGACCATTAGAAGAATTACCACAGGGACCAGCTAACTCAACCGATATCTTGCGACGAAATACAAGGTTCAACATACTAGCGTATAAGTCCGAGACAGTCGTAAACACTTCCAATATGCAGTGGCCATATATTGGTGGAACGCGAATGGGTCCGTATCGTCCCCTCCCTCTACAATTTAATGGACATAGTGGCCCACAACCATGCAATGGTATTTTACTTTTCTCTCGAAGAGTAGGATGAGTCAGGACGCAACAGGATATCAGCCGAAAAGGCAGTCTCAGCGATTTAGAATAGCTAATTGATTTTTAAGCCAATGGCAGTTCGCTTAGTGACCAAGCCAGGTGAATCTGCTTTGTAGCGTCTCAGTGGCGGGACAGCGACTGCACTGATCTGTGACATAGTACGGTCGAAATAGGCTGCCATTGGTGCATAACAGATTAATTACCACTTGCTACCACGAGGACACCACCGCCACTGGTAGGAGAGGAAGGCTAAGACGCAATCACACCGTCTTACAACAAGTTTGCGGCGATGCCTGTTCAACAGGCGACTTACTAAAAATGTGGTAGTGAGATGCTGCCTCTGTAGGACATCAGACCCCAAATAACTGACGGCAATATAAATTGGAAATTCAGTCGACCAACATCGACAGGTGGATCAAGACCGGTCGGGCACAGACAGTAAAGTAACCGAGGCGTGAATGCGTGGGTTGCATGAGAGCTAGTCAACGCGATGCTCCTAACAAATAAAACAAACGCTTTTCTTTGAATATCGGAAAGTCCCAGACACCCGAGAGAACGCGCAGGCGCAACCACCTCGCACCGCAATCGAAAAAATGTGATGCTTTCCTAGCCATCATCGCGGGAAGGGGAAAGAACTGAGCGATGTAGTATGCATTGCACATCACGTAGATCGAAACCTTCTGAAGGATGTTAAGGGAACGCCGTTCACGTTCCAGGATTGTACCTTGTACCTCTTCCGTAACCGACTTTCAATTAAGTGTAGCCATTTGGAGCGGGAAACGATCAATTATGATTGCAAAAGATTTTTATCTATCGACCAACGTCGCCCACGAAATGACAGCGTTATCAAAACCTTGTAATTTCATCAACCGGAATTTGCCTTCGTTGATGCGGACACCAGATAAAAGGAAAAAGCAACCTATCGTAGCCTTTAGGAATGGAATCTCAGCTGGAAAACGGATTAATACCATCTCATCGTCCACGTATTATTAAGGAATTCTAAGAAGGCTTGACAGGCCCGGAAAAGCCTAGGAACCCACCACAGTTTGGCCCAGCTCGACATCACATCCAGAAAAATCGGGTGCATTGTCCTAAAACATTAGGTGGAACCGATTTACTTGCACGAGAGAAATACAAACATACGCCATGACATGTGAATGACCATCTCGGTGACAACCGTCCATAGTGGAGGATTCAAAAAAATTATCCCGGGTAGACCTTGTACAAGACGCTAAAATCCCGTATTTAATATTTTACCACTAATTTATCTTATTCGTACTACTCATTTGATGAAACTACATCAACGTTAAGCTTATATGTCGCTGATCAATATACTTGTTTTTACGAAACATACAATGTGTTAACACACTGACATACATCATTCCATCATCAAGCTAACATTTAGCAAAATAGTATTTATCTGTTTATTTTGTTTTAGTCAATGGTTTCCTGTAATTCTGAACAATTAAGAAAACCGTAACTATAACTTACATCTTAGTATTCCACATTGAACGAAGTGTCATTGACGGGTGTTGGCATGGAACTTCCTTTTCCCATCTTTCTAGATTAACAAGTAGCCGTTTGCCTCACTCAGAAGGTGAATTAGTCATTATTACATCGATTTTAATCGTATTTGTATAATAAACTATGTCGGTTGTCGACCACTGACGATTGACGTCTATGGTTTACACCCACAAAGTATGATATATAGCATTAAAGGCAAACGCTAGATTGCAGTTCAACTACAAATTGGGTCACTCAAAAGACTCTCCTTTTATTAGCAACTATTCGTCTGCTGATATCATCGCTGTTTCGAAATTAGCGTGGAGACATAGGGAGTGCTACACAGGAGTTTCTGCAGTCATGGTGGTCATTTATAACTAGTGCCAGGACACAACACAGATGTTCACCATTATCTAGTACGTGATACTACAACAAATGCGACCTGCCAAAGAACAAGGGCTAATTCCAAAGACTTGAAGAACACTCCATTAGGAATTAGCCGAACGACATTACACCTTGCGTGCATATTGCTCGATGATGATCGTTCTAACACGGATTTAAACACACATTTGATATTCCTTTCCATCGATTGGAGAAAGTCCTCATTCACTGACCCTCGAAATTTTCGAAGGCACTTAAAATAAACTCTGCGACATTTTTTGATTGCTGTTTATTCTTCAATAAGAATCTTGCAGTGCAATTCAGTTCCTCTGTAGCTACACACTGATCAGCCAGAACACTATAACCACCGACCTACTATCCATATAAACCCATGCAGGCGATAGCAGTGTCACCTGGCGAGGAATGTTTGCTAGTCAGACACACACGGCGCATGTAGTATCAGTGAACGTGCTATCCTTGTGCAGAATGGGGAAGGTGCGCCATCTATCTGAGTTTGACCGAGGGCAGATTGTGACGGCCCAGAGGCTCGGCCCGAGCATTTCGGAAACTGCACGATTTATCGGGTGTTCGAGGAGTGCTGAGGCGAGTGTCTTCAACACGTGGCGAAACCAAGGTGAAACCACATCCAGATGTCGTGGGGTTGGGCGGCCACCCTCATTACAGAGACCAGAAGTCGTAGGCTGGGCAGACTCGTAAAACAGGACAGGCGGTGAACTGCGGCTGACCTGACATCAGACATTAATGCTGGGTAGAGTACCAGCGCGTCTCAACACACAGTGCATAGTAACGATGGAAACGCGCAGCCGACGACTAGTGCATATGCCTATGTTAACACCACGATATCGGCAACTACGACTGAAATGGGCACGTGACCATCGGCACTGGGCGTTGGCGCAGTGGCAGAGCGTTGCAGATCTGGTGATCCCCTATACCTTCTTCATCTTGCCCCCGGGATGGTGTGAATCCGTCGTCTTCCAGAGGAAAGATCCTTCTCACCTGTACTACAGTACGGAGACAAGAGCTGGCTGCGGCTCCATTATGTTCTGGGGAACACTCAGTATTGTGCAAGACACCATGACGGCGAAGGGGTATCGTACACTGGTCGCAGACCACGTACACACTTTCATGACCATCATGTTTTTCCGATGACAATGGCATGTGACGCGCTATGTCACAAGGTCAGGAGCGTAATGGAGTGGTTTGAGGAACACTGTGGCGAGTTCCAACTGAACTGTTGCCCCCCCCCCTCCTCCCCCCACCCTCTCCCAGCTCTCCAGACCTGAACCCGATCGAATAGATCTGGGATGTAATTGGAGGTGGGGTCGAGAATTACGTGATTTGTATGCGCAGATGTTGTGCGAACTCCCTCCAGTGACCTTCCGAGGGCTCATTGCTTCCATGTCACGACGCTGTTATCCGTGCCAATGGTGGACATACCGGTTATGATGTAGGTAGACATAATGTTGTGACTGATCCACAATTTACATTGAAGAAAGCGTAATTATCACAGTAGATGTAGATGGTTACTTTAGTTGCGAAAGCAACTTGTTCGTATTATGTGATTGCCTTTGAAAGAATGATAAGAGGAGAAGGTAATACACTAAGTGCGCGTGAAGAATGGAAATAAATACATAGCACAAGAGATGGACGTCCACGAAACCTACAACCACGTTTTGCTGGTTTGTAATAGTTTTCAATGTCTCTTTCAAAGTGTTTCATACATACTATTTACTGTAAAAACTCCTAAAAACGCTTCCTTAACTCTCTTTCGACATTACGTATTAGCTAACTTATAGAAAGTGTTCGTCATAGCTTTGTTGACTGAGAGACTCCGGGGGTTATGTTCAACAGCCTAATTGAAAACTCTTTAGATCAAAAAAGGGTTCAAATGGCTATAAGCACTATGGGACTTAATATCTGAGATCATCAGTCCCCTAGACTTAGACATACTTAAACCTAACTAACCTAAGGACTCACACACATCCATGCCTGAGTCAGGATTCGAACCTGCGACCGTAGCGGTCGCGCGGTTCCAGACTGTAGCGCCTAGAACCGCTCGGCCACTCCGGCCCCTAGTGTGAGTTGACAGCGCTGAACCTGGATTACGTCAGCACCTCCTCGTGGCACTTCTTTACTTGCAGGTCACAGGCGCCCATCTAGTTACTCCCTTCACCCCAGCACTCCCCAGAGTAATCAGACATCTTCTCTTGCGCCACCTATATATATATTAGTGTGCAACACGAGAAGGTGATGATCTATTTGTTGGGAATGCTTTCTTGTCTGTCTTCCTGTGCTGATAAATCACGAATGTATCCGCCTTGCACTGATCGGCTGCTGCACTATAAATTTAACACGGTAGCAACACTTATAGTCGGCGCAAAGTTTCCGACACTGGACCTGCTGGTCGCCTGTTTTGTACGTTTACAATGCGCACAGCTTTGATAGCCAGTCACAACAATCAGATCGTATTATTCAGTAAAATGTGATGAAAGAGTGAAGTTGCACTCTGTGTAAATACAGTCGCCGCCGGACTGACTAAACCTGAACAAAGTGTACGAGAATTGTGGTTTTTTCTGATCACTGTTAAGACCTGTATTGTTTTTCACCAGTGGTACGGTAACCACAGCTTTTAATTTAAAACCAAAAAATTCCCAAACTTAGTAAAAATCGCGGAAACATAACTCGCCACACCCCGATCGATATACATCGCTTTGACCACTTTCTTCAAATTTACGAAGGTTTCGATGGGAACTGTGTGTGCGACTTAATTCATGTTATTTTGTTGTATGAAAACCACTTTCAACTTGACAAGTTCACATGCACCGACAATTTTAGATCTCAGCTTGCAACTATCGAAATTTGACTAAACGAACACTGTTTCTTGAGTCAGATTTTAGGTCTCAGCTTGCAACCATCGGAATTTGACTAAATAAACGCTGTTTCTTAAGTTGGCCTCGAAGCACTGCCGTGCTTAGTTTTGGTTTAATAGTTTTCTGTTAGTGCCTGTCGACACAAATATTCAGGCAGATAGAAACTACAAAACCAAATTATCTGGATCCTGTTGATTTTATAGGCATCTCTAGTGTGATTTTTCTCAATTAAAACATAGGAACAATGGCGGTTTACACTTTCATTATGTGGACGGTACTGATGATACATTTTTTTACTAAAGAAAATTGGGGAAATACTTTGTACTTGTTAGTTTGTTATTGTATGCAGTGTGTGAAAGGTTAGTTATTTACTGATTAATAGAATGACTTTGTGGTGACTCGCGCAGTTTAATTGCTTGTCTATGGGAATATAAGCTTCAGCCTCTTTAGTTTTGATATATTTGCCACTGCTAGCAACTTCAGAGATATGACAGTTGCGGCGTTATAACAGTATGGTGAAGTCTTATTCTGTTGTGTGAATGTCAGTTGAGATATAAATTAATAGCAAGCAATACACCTGAATAAGAACGATCTATATGTGCTTTCACAAAACCCTGTTACTTTGTGTGCAATTTATACTATAGCAGCCGCACGGGATTAGCCGTGCGGTCTGGGGGGCTGCAATCGTGGACTGTGCGGCTGGTCCCGGCAGAGGCTCGAGTCCTCCCTCGGGTATGGGTGTGTGTGTTTGTCCTTAGGGTAATTTAGGTTAAGTAGTGTGTAAGCTTAGGGACTGATGACCTTAGCAGTTAAGTCCCATAAGGTTTAAAAAAAAATACTATAGCTGGTGGTCTACTGGGCCTTATGGCAGTATTCTATGAGAAATCAGTTTTTCACACCCCGCGACAGCCTGGTGCTTTGAAGTATCGTTAATCGGAGCATTTTCCCTCGCGAAAGTCCGCACTGAACATTTAGTACTTTCATAACGTGCAAATCATTTCTACTACCATAATCAAAGTGGTAGGTTTCTTTAATGTAGTTGCAAAATTTTGAGGAGAGCTCTAAATTGAATCGGATTAGCAATTCTGGTTTCATGAAATTCAGAGCATTTGTCAAATCATAGCATCTAAACTTCATTTCTCGAAAATACGCGTTCTACACAGCAATTGGATCTTCGTCGTATGCAGGGCACGAATGCAAAGAATTTTTCTGTATATGACTTTAGGAACAACTGGAAATCTGCTACAATTATTGTAATGGTAGTGTTATGTCATACTTTTGTGCTATTGCATCCATTAAAAATTTCCACAAGCCGAATTTCTTACTTCATGTATGAATCGAAACTTTTGGGAAGTAAATTAACAAAATCATTCTCAACAGTCTCGGAACTCTCTTCTTCAAATTCATCAAAAATCATAGGAGACGCTGGAATTTATCACCAAACGTGTCCACTTCCCTGTGAAAATCCATTGTTGGGTGTATTATATCTCAGGCGATATCGCTTTACTTGTTGCAACAATAATTCTGGAGAACTCGAGATGTGTTACACACTTCACTTCCGTTTCATGTACTTGGGCGTATTCAGACGTATAAAAACAAATGCTCAGAGTGAGATAATGGGCTACTGTATGTGAAAGTAAGACTTCTTTGAGGAATGATAATGCGAATAAAATACTATAAAGTTGATGTCTGTGTTTGTGAGGAGCTTCTCCAGCTGTGCTGGAAATTATCGCACGGGGCTGCAAAATCCCGTCGAACCATCTCTTCATGTCGGCCCCATTGCGAGGCCTCAGCGATCACTAGTAACCATTTTTCTCCTATTTATTGCGTTGCACAACAACATTAATTTAATTTCACGTTCTTCACTACAAATGTGAACCGTACTTGAAAGCGATCGGCTCTACAATGAACGTTATACAAAAATGTGTTACCGACTGAAATTTGTAGCAGTTGATCAGTAACGTGTGCCTGTTAGTTGGCAGTGCTCAACAAGAAACCCCTAATCATCGGTGTTTCTACGTTCTCCCCCCCCCCCCCTCCCCCACCCGTAGCGACTTAGCTATTGTAATTCTGCATCCAGACACTCCCGTGATGTAGTAGGCCGACTTTTCACGTGCTTACATTACGCGTTGTGGATAAATCTGCTTCTTACGTCTGTTTACATTTGAGTACTTTATGAGTAAAGCCTTAAACCATTGTTCCCTTTGTGTACGAGAACGTTTTAATTACTAACTTTATTCAGATTCATTATGTCATCTGCAAAGCAACGTAGAAGATTTCTGTCTGAAAGCCTTAGGCCTAAAAGCTTTAAACTGAATTTAATGAGTTAGTAAGACACTTTATCGCTTACAAATTGGCCTATACACCGTACTGCGTTTTTTAAAGCGTAATCCCGAAGTTCATACTTAGGTATTATTACGTGTTTCAGACAGATAAATAGTATAAAATTTTCAAATAATTTTTTATTAAATAATAAATATTGTAACAGATTAACTATATGAGCATAACACACAATTCGTCCGTCACTTCTGAGGAATATACCATAAAAACCACATTAAACGTTCATAAAAATAACTTTTATACGTTTTGAGAAAATGGGACGTAAAGAAGAATAGATTTTTATGATTAATATTTGAAAAGCACAAGAAGGGACCGTGCTTTGTCCATATTATCAAGTTGTTCAGGAGAGCAATTTTTAAGTTTGAAACCGATTTTAATGGATACTAATAAACAACATCAATGAATTTGAAAGGACATGTTACATATACTGAAGCGCCATAGAAACTGGTATAGGCATCCTTATTCAAATACAGAGATATATAAACAGGCAGAATACGGCGCTGCGGTCGGCAACGCCTTTATAAGACGAGTCGGGTGCAGTTGTTAGATCGGTTGTTGCTGCTCCAATGGCACGTTGTCAAGATTTAAAAGAGCTAGAACGTCGTGTTGTAGTCGGCGCTCGAGCGATCGGACACAGAATTTCCGACATAGCGATGAAGTGGGGATTTTCCCGTAGGGTCGTTTCATGAGTGTACCATGAATATTAGGGATCTGGTAAAACATCTACATCTACATCCATACACCGCAAGCCACCTGACGGTGTGTGGCGGAGGGTACTTTGAGTACCTCTATCGGTTCTCCCTTCTATTCCAGTCTCGTATTGTTCGTGAAAAGAAAGATTGTCGGTATGCCTCTGTGTGGGCTCTAATCTCTCTGATTTTATCCTCGTGGTCTCTTCGCGAGATATACGTAGGGGGGGGGGGAGCAATATACTGCTTGACTCCTCGGTGAAGGTATGTTCTCGAAACTTCAACAAAAGCCCGTGCCGAGCTACTGAGCGTCTCTCCTGCAAAGTCTTCCACTGGAATTTATCTATCATCTTCATAACGCTTTCGCGATTACTAAATGATCCTGTAACGAAGCGCGCTGCTCTCCGTTGGATCTTCTCTATCTCTTCTGTCAACACTATCTGGTACGGATCCCACACTGCTGAGCAATATTCAAGCAATGGACGAACAAGTGTACTGTAACCTACTTCCTTTGTGTTCTGATTGCATTTCCTTAGGATTCTTCCAATGAAACATCAGATCTCCGACATCGCTGCGGCTGGAAAAAGATCCTGCAAGAACGGGACCAACGTCGACTGAAGAGAATCGTCCAACGTGACAGATGTGTAACCCTTCCACAAATTGCTACAGATTTCGGTGTTGGGCCATCAACAAGTGTCAGCGTGCGAACCATTCAACGAAACATCATCGGTATGGGCTTTCGGAACCGAAGGCCTACTCGTGTACCCTTGATGAGCGCACGACGCAAAGCTTTACGCCTCGCCTGGACCCGTCAACACCGACACTGGACAGTTGATAATTGGAAACAGGATGCCTGGTCGGACGAGTCTCGTTTCAAACTGTACCGAGTGAATGGACGTGTGGAGAGACAATCTCGCGAATCCGTGGACCCTGCATGTCAGCAGGGGACTATTCAAGCTGTTGGAATCTCTGTAGTGGTGTGGGGCGTGTGCGGTTGGAGTGATGTGGGACTGCTGATACGTCTAGAAACGACTCTGACAAATGAGTCGTACGTAAGCATCGTGCCTGATCACATGCATCCATTCATGTCCATTGTGCATTCCGACGGACTTGGGGAATTCCATCAGGACAATGCGACACCCAACACCTCCAGAATTGGTACTGAGTCGCTCCAGGAACACTCTTCTGAGTTTGAACACTTCCGCTGGCCACCAGACTCCCCAGACATGAACATTATAGAGTATATCTGGGATGCCTTTGCCTTGCAACGTGCTGTTCAGAAGTGATCTTCGTTCCCTCGTACTGTTACGGATTTATGGACAGCCCTACAGGATTCATGGTATCAATTCCCTCCAGCACTACATCAGACAGTAGTCGAGTCTATGGCACTTCATGTTGCCACACTTCTGCGTGCTCGCGGGAGCCCTATACTATATCAGGCAAGTGTACAAGTTTCTTTGGCTCTTTAGTGTACATTAAATTTAGTATAAACTGATTCCTTAAAATTTTAAATTGTAATTTTATTGTGATAATATTTTAAGTAATGTCATGCGTTACAAGGCAAAAACGTTCTGTTTGTATGTATCAAAATAGAAGGGACTGCGACTTAATCTTTATTTTTGTTATACATTGTGTCAAGTTATTTTGTAATGTAAACAGTGTTTGAAATAATAAAGCGTAAATTCTTTGTCGCAGATAGGCACAACAAAAAGACTGTCAAACAAAGCTTTCGGCCAAATCAGCATTAGACAACATCCACTCAGACACTCACACAAACGCAGCTCAAATACGCATTCCCACAGTCTCTGGCTGTGTGTGTGTGTGTGTGATTTGGAAACAATAGTGGTGGAAGTGAAGCTGTGGGGAGCGGTCCTCAGTTGTGCTTGGGTAGCTCAGTTGGTAGAGCGCTTGCCCGCGAAAAGCAAAGGTCCCGAGTTCGAGTGTCGGTCTGGCACACAGTTTTAATCTGCCAGGTAGTTTCACAATATAGATACTGCTTGGTAAGCAGTTCTCTTTGCTATTTTAACTTTATGTGTTAAAGTTGTTTTGATGTTGCTTGAGGACCTGTAATGACAAATTATTATTATTATTAGCATTATTCAAAATTACTCTAAAATAATATTTTATTATATATTTTTATTTTACCTCTGCTGCTCTTGAAGTCGCCGTGAAACTCTTAAGCTCCTATCACTATTCATTGTGGTGACTACCTCTCTGATGGACATTATTAGGGAATATTTTGTCTTCAGAAATGATCCCCAATTTTGTATCATATCTTGACTGATCACCATTACATCAAAAGGCTTAAATTTACATCTAGCTTAAACCATGATCCACATCCAGTCCATTGGAAGCTCTCCTACTGCTTACGTGTTAGTCTGTCCCATATTCTATCCACACTCCATGAAAACAGTCCTCTGATAAGAGAAGTTAATTCCATTGTCTCCAAAATTTCAGTTCATTCACAAGATAATTAAGATACCTTGGTGCAGTGTAATTCTTTTCTGTCTTAAAACGATTCACAAATAAGTTCAAGATGTTTGACTTTCTTGTGAAATAATTATGTAAGTGATTTCGGGAAACAATCTTTTGGCCCCTTTTCTTCCAATATCTTCAGCCTAAGTGTAGAACAATGAAATTGTATTTGAAAACTGATGTATATTGAAAGACTAAACAAACAACTGCTTTTTGTAATATACGCCATTAGTACTAATGGTTTCTAAGCTTACGACTTCTTGGTAATCACTGTAGATTGATTTTGTTTAATTTGACTCCTGGATTCTTAAACGAGCATTTCCCTTTCTAGAATAAAATGTTTCAGCCTAGGATTTGTGTAGTTTCTGGTCAATGGGGATCTTATTAATTTCTTTCAAAACTTGTTTCTTTATGTCATCATATCAATTTTCAGATAACATTGCACTGAGCACTTTCATCTCTGCAACATACTTATCACAGAATGAGAAAGTATCATTCCTTGGATATCCAAAAGCTGTACTGAACTTGGTGTTGAATACTGTTCAATGCATTTCATACCAAGTGTCAAAAATGAGTTATCTTTCATGTAACATTTCATGCAATTTTTTCGCCAAAAGTTTCTCTGAGAGATACAACTTCTTGGAGGCGTCATTGGAGTAATGAATTGATCTTTCCTTAAATGAATGAATGTGATCGTAAACTGCCATTCGTAGTTCTTCCTGAACTTTCTTTTTCTGGACTGTCATTAGTCGTCGCCTTGTTATTCCATGTACTGCCATGAAGACTTTTATACGTGTAGGAATTTCATGTACAATGCCGTTATTTTTCGCTCTTATTCAGTAGCTGAAGAAAACTGTTTAAGAGCTATGCTTCATCTTCATTGTTCCTTGATCGCCTTCTGTGAAGTAGACGTGTTGTAATGAACCCTGTCAGTTAGAACGATCGCTCATTCCAGTCTACCATACCACAAAATTTTTGTTTAAAATTAAATTTTTCTTCAGCACTTATTACTCAAAAAAAGTATAATTACAGTTCCAGTCTTTTTCCAGTTCGTGCGACTGAGTTCTTAGTTTCTTTATGACTGTACTCATTCGCCCTCATACTTGCCTTTTCTTAAAACTGCTAGAATCTGAAGGTATCTACCTTTCATCCTCAGCGGAAGTACTCATCATTGAAAATAAACAATAAAGTATTAATACTGAAATGGATCACTTACGGCGCCTGTATTACTAAACGGAATGTTGCTTGCTTCAACATTGTTTGTCAATCCACAAGGAATCTAAAACTTAATACAAAATATTGGACAGAGCACATTTATTCCCTGTAGCGAGAGACATCAAAAGTTATTTCTCTGCATGCCTAATCGAAATTGGATTACAGACAGTGGACCATTCACGTTATCACAGTGGTCGATTAACAATATTGAACATCATAAAATCCTACATCTCATGGGATACGGAACTAATTTTTGAAAAAAAAACAAAAAAACAAAAGAATGACAAAGCTCGTTGTTTTCGGTAGTCTTCATTTATTAACTAATTATTTTTTAGATTTTGAAGTTGGAACCATAGAACCATGAAAAATCGCACCTACGTTGCTTGAGATGTATATACATGTATAGTAAAATATTCACTAAAATGCACTGAGAACGTCGTGAGGTATAACAATTTATGTTCCAAGCTGAAAATGCAAGTTTGTGTATCCTACCCGATTCCGTTAAGGATGTACTGTCATTTTAGAGATTAAAATTTAATGTTGAGAGCTAATTTCTTGCAAATGAATTATCAAAAGTTATAATGGAGTGCAAAAACCACTATCCAGTGTAGCATACCGAACGAAGGAAGGAAGGAATTTTTACATCCGGTCGACAACGAAGGTCATTAGAAACGAAGTTTTGTTCATTGAAAGAGAAGGGAATGTGCGTAGGCGTTTCATTGACTCATCCCGACATTTGCTTAAAATGGCATAGAAAACCACGGAAAACCAAAATTTGGTGGCTGGCCCGGGGAATGAACCCAGGTCTCTCAAATGCAAGTGGAGTCCTTTTTCCAATAGGTCAACCTCGGTCGGTCACGCATACAGTTATGGGTGCCGTTCGTTATTGACGTTTTCTTTGCCTCTCTTAAAATACTCACTGATAATTTATCTAACAATTTATATCGCTGTATTAAATTTCAGATAGGAGCTATAGTGGTTTTTTCGTAAATTGTACTAGAATGTTTTGTGACGGAACAAGCGCTATATCATTGTGAGAGATGCAGGGGCGAGCGAGTGTGCCGGGGCTTACCCGGGGTTCGTTACTACTGGCGCCATGTCATCATAACGCGCCTGTGCTTATCATGCGAAATGTTGCGCCATAAACCAAGAGAGAAATTAAAAATTAAAATAACTTCTCGAAACTTTGTAAGTGTATACTTCAACGCATATTAATTTTAACACTGTGAAGTCTCACAATGATCAAATGAATGTGTTTCGCTAAATATATTATTTTAAGAAAAAGTAAGAGACGCTAGATATTGTGGCTAAAAAGTTGAAAATTGTTCAGAATGTGTAGTTGTACATCACAAGGAAAAGTTACAAGTTTCAACTTGATCGAGGCAATATTTTGATCAAAATCAATGTTTTTACGATGTATTGAATGCGCTGAATATTAGATGAAAATTCATATGTAGCCTCAGTTTGATATAAAAACATTAATTATGTGACTGCATTAAGCTACCTCTATTAGTTTTCAAGTTTTTTACTAAAATCTCAATTTGGAACGAAAACATCCCCATTCATAATAGATTAACTATCATTTGTATTTGTTATAGGAAGTTCTAATTATAACACTCAACTACATTGGTGAAATAACACGTCTTTACAAAGTTTCAGTACTTTACTGTCAGTAACAATCATTACAAGGAATCTTAAAGAGGCAGTTCAGAGGTCATGTTCCACTGTCGGTTTCGTTCTAAATATTCCAGCCGGTAAAGTTTAAATGCAGTCCAGCTAAAACTTTTTCAGTGACTAAAGCAAACTTAAATCTAATTACACAAAAATTAAGAAGATTTTGAACTTTTAAACGACAGTGATATAAATTAATACGTGTCCACAAAAGATCCATTTACATGCTGCTACCTCAGCTTGGAGCATTTGTTCCGTTCGGTGCTCCGCTGCGCCCATATACACTATATGATCAAAAGTATCCGGACACCTGGCTGAAAATGACTTACAAGCTCGTGGTGCCCTCCATTGGTAACGCTGGAATTCACTATAGTGTTGGCTCACCCATAGCCTTGATTACAGCTTCCACTCTCGCAGGCATACGTTCAATCAGGTGCTGCAAGGTTTCTTGGCGAATGGCAGCCCATTCTCCACTGAGTGTTGCGCTGAGGAGAGGTATCGATGTCTGTCGGTGAGGCCTGGCACGAAGCCGGCGTTCTAAAACATCCAAAAGGTGTTCTGTAGGATTCAGATCAGGACTTTGTGCAGGTCAGTCCATTACAGGGATGTTATTGTCGTGTAACCACGTCACCAAGGGCCGTGCAATATGAATAGGTGCTCGATCGTATTGAAAGATGCAGGCGCTATCCCCGAATTGATCTTCAACAGTGGGAAGCAAGAAGGTGCTTAAAACATCAATGTAGGCCTGTGCTGTTATAGTGTCATGCTAAACAACAAGGGGTGCAGGCCCTCTCCACGAAAAACACGACCACACGATAACACTACCGGCTACGAATTTTACTGTTGGCACTGCGCACGCTGGAAGATAACATTCACCGGGCATTCGCCATACCCACACTCTGCCATTGGATCGCTACATTGTTTACCGTGATCCGTCACTCCACACAACGTTTTTCTACTGTTCAATCGTCCAATGTTTACGCTCCTTACACCGTGATGTGTGGCTTATGTGTGGACCATGAAATCCAAATTATCTCACCTCCCGCCTAACTGTCATAATACTTGCAGTGGATCCTGATGCAGTTTTGAATTCCTGTGTGTTGGTGTGGATATGTGAAGGTGTGATTAGGTGTCTGCCTATTACACATCACGACCTTCAACTGTCGGCGGTTTCTGTCAGTCAACACACGAGGTCGGCCTATACGCCTTTGTGCTGTACGTATCCCTACACGTTCCACTTCACTTTCACATCGGACTGTTTAGGAGTGCGGCAGTCTCGCGTACAGACGTATCACACAAGTGACAGCCAATCACCTGACCACTTCGAAGTCCATGACTTTCGCCGGAGCGCCCCCTTATGCTCTCTCACAAGATCGCTGATGTGGAGTACCTGGCAGCAGGTGACAGCACAATGCACCTAATATGGAAAACGTATGATTTGGGGAGTGTCCGGGTACTTTTGATTACATAGTGTATAAATACAGCCAGAGAGGCAGTAAGAAGAGAGACTTTACAGCGAGATATCAGTCTGTCCTCGTCAGTCAAACGCTTGTGCGCTCTGTGATTCGGATGACGTCACAGATGGATAGGTACCAAACGCGTTGTCGGTAAAACGCGCGAGGACTATACAACGTCCTGGATCGCTTAGATTTCATGGAGGTAACTGTTTGTGTGCCACCCGTAATACTGACAAACTCGCATGGCAAGTAGCGAGATTATTTTCCAGTTTTAAAGCGAGCGATAAAATTTGATGATTAGAAGTCAGGATGATAGACCATTTTACTTGGAAGTTACCGTAGAGGTCACCTCCGAACTGTTAGTAGTGCTGTTTCTGATAGGGGCATTATTATTATTATGAGGAATATTATTTTATATTGTGCATGTGAACTATTACTGAATGTATCTGTCAGTTAGAAGTCAAAGCGTTTATTTATAGTCCTAGTCCCTGATCCCACTGAGTAAATATCAAGTGAGAACATTTTCTCTCAGTGAGCACAGGAGTAACGTTGACTTGCAGACTGTGATCGGTATGTTCCCCATCGCTTTCTGGCTGACCGCAAATATAGTTTTCGGGCTCTTGTAAAAGGCGACGATAATTCACCCGCCGTCCCACGATGCCACTTCGTATTGAGCCACTATTTTCTCGTTCTATCAATTTCAGAACACAGATTCATTTAAAGAGTAAAGAGAAAAATTGTTTTTTTAGTATTGCAGGCTTCCTGTCTATTGACGAAGATGACAAATTAGAAGTCGACGACATTGAAATGATGTCTGCAGCTTGTATAAGCATACAAGCGTCACCGCCAACACCACCGTCACCAAGGATACCAAGATCGAAGCCAAATATTTCTAAAGATGATCCAGGACTTTGGCCTGCAGTTTTCAATCCCGAAGTGGTGCGGTATTTGATAGAAAAGCTACCCAAACAAGTTAGAAAGCATTTTTATCCGTGTGACACTTCAGATCGAAGGTTTTCAGCTTACCATTATGAAATGCATTTAGGACATGGCGAGAAGTATCACGAGAATGGCTACTCTAGTCAGATTCGAAAAACGGTGTTTTCTGCTTACGTTGTAATCTTTTCGAAACAAAATACAACAAATTTTGTGAGGGAATTAGTGTCTGGCAGCATTTAATTTTAAACAGACATGACAGAAGTTCGGTGTATTTCAGTGATTATAAAAAATGGATTTAGGTGAATAAGTCTTTAAAAAACGAAAACCAATGTCGACAACGCGCATCAAATACGTGTATATGCTGAGAATTTTATTAAAAGGATTACATAAGTGATTCAGTTTTTGAGTCCACAAAACATGGCGCTTTGTGGAAAGAACAAAAAATTGTATGACTAGAACAATGGCAATTTTTTTTAAATGCGTTGGAACTGGTAGAAAAATTCAATCAAGTATTACCAAAAACATAAGACTTGTGTTGAATGGTACAAGTCTCACGACTGTGCCGACATATCTCAGAGACAAAATAGAAAATGAAATATTTTCTGTACTTGCAACACAAATCCAAAACCACATTTTAAAATTATGCCAAAAACTAGTTTCCAGTTATACTTTACTGTATTCCTGATTATTCACATATCGAAAGAATTAGTGTTGTTATTGGAATCATTAATCTCACCAAACAATTACGACACTTGGAAATAAGGGAGCATTTCTTAGCTTTTGTCCAACTTTTGATGCTACTGGCGCCGGTTTCGACTTCTTTTATTACAGAAGAACTACCAAAACACAATTCTTATGCACATAATATAAGTGGGCAGGTCTACAACAAAGATTCACACATGTATGGTAAAAACTATAGTTTGCAAAAGCGATTGTTGAAGCTAAATCTACCATTTTAACTTTAAAAACCATTCTCTTGGATATTATAGACAAGTAAATAGATCCATAAGAACGTTGCATAATAATTCACCAGAGGTTTATGATGCTTTATGTGAAATAACCAATATTTATAGTTCTGATCAAAACAAAATACGATGCACACTGTCCAACAGACAAAATATGTACATTGTCATCTATTTGCTCAATTTATTTATATAATGATATATTGAGAGATGTAATCTTTGTAAGTAAAATTTTTGAGTCAATTAATGTGAACATGCAGGTCGATATTAGCTGCTATAACAGATTTTTAAAAAAAATTGGTCAGCTGTCGAACTGATGAAAATTTAGAAACAGCTGCCAATAATGCCAAAGAAACTGCTGCCCAATAAAAAATTTGTAGACCCCATAAGGTTTGAAGTTCTGATTTTCTAACAGCGTGAAATTTTTCAGTCTTACCTTTTACTTATTTTAAATGTTAAAATCTAGATACACAGTGATAAGCTACAAAGGTAAAAACGAGAGAAAAATAGCAAGAAATATTTTGCTACTCAGACATAAGAATACAACTTTTTATTTCTTCTACTACAAAGTATTTGAAATAAGTAATATTTGTCGTGATCTTATAAATATGTAACATCGTGAAACATTATGGCTAAAAAACCCAACATACAAAAAATAAAATCCTTCGTCTCTTATAATTTGTATTTAAAATATGTTCGTAAGTACATCTCTATGTATAAATGGCAGTGTCCTGACTGACTGACTGACTGACTTATCCTCGTCCAGCCCAAACCGCTAAGTATAGAAACTTGACATTAGAAGAAGGTGTGAACCTTATAATGTAGACGTCGTTTAACTATCGCGCGTAGTACCACACAGTCTTTCAGATTTCCTGAGAAAGACTTGAGTGCAGTATGACTGGTTAGTGTCAGACATGAAGCTGACAGTGGTCAATCAACTGGCGGAGGGGAGAGAGAGATACTTTAAAGTCGAAAACGAGATGGGCACTGTTTATTTGTAGACTTCATGAGAACTACAATCAGTTGTGAAGATCGTTAGTAGTTTATAATTTGTTCAACTACATTAAATGCTGACAACATGAAACCTTGCAAGTTAAAGAGAGATCTTGAAACCAAACATCCTGAATTAACGGGAAAACAGTTTTTGTCAGCAATTAAATGTTTTTTTGTCTACCCACAAGAATTCTGCTAAAACTACAAATATGACTTCTAAGGCCTTTTAGTCTCTTAACAGCTTTAGCATAGGTTTGCTAAATGCAAGAAACCACACACGGTTGTAGAAACTCTGGTTTTAATAGCAGTGATTGATTCAAATGCTCAAAAGTTGAAAAGTATTCCAATGTCTAATTAAACAAAGCGTAGAAGAATTTTAGACTTCTGATGATTTACTCGAGCAGTTAATCGATAAACTGCGTAACAACTGCTTTGCACTTCAAGTAGACGAAGCGACTGATATTCATAAAATGATAAAGATACTCATTTGATTGCTTACGTTCGTTTCGTTAATGAGTTTAACATTGGAGAGTAATTGCTTTTCTGTGAGCTGATACTGAAAACAGCTACAGCTCGAAGACTTTCTGACATGATCAATACTTTTTTTTAAATGTTCAAGTGTGTATGAATTCCTAAGGGACCAAACTTCTGAGGTCATCGGTTCCACTACTTTTTTCAATCGAAACGGAACGTCATACAATAAGTGCATTGGAGTATACACAGATGGAGTTCGTTCAGTGTCTGGAATTCGTGGTGGATTGCAAGCGAGAGTCGAAGCAGTAGCTCATGATGCAGCACGGACTCATGGCATAATACATCGTGAGGCTCCGCCCGCTAAAGAACTTAACCCGCTCCTTCATGAAATGCTGCAAACGGTTATAGAAACAGTTAATATTATAGCACACTACGCATTAGCCGCCACGCGCTCGCGCGATGTGCAGTGCTGCGTAATGACGGTGTAGTGTCGTGGAAGTCAATCGCTCTCGAGTAGTTCAGCACCTGGCCACCAGGAGCGCTGCGTTCCACGTGCAATTCGTTTCTCCAACCCCACATTTACTCTCACATTTAAAACTGATTTTCTGTTGTTCTATTCGACAACTCTCTGACGCCGTGCTACGAAGTTTTCCAACGTCCTTTCTTATTACAAACTGTAATTGTGTAAGGAGGCTAACGCTTCAGTTGAATCCTTGAGCTATAAGTGGAGAGTAGCCTTATGTGTTGTAATTAATGAAACCTGTTTTTCTGTTCATGAATTTATTATTCCTACCTAAAGAACACTCAGAAGGGTTGGGCAGCATTTCTCCTGTAAGATCTGACAATATTACTAAGGAAAAACCTATGAATTCAACACTCATTAAACTGCTATGTGAGGAGATAGGTGGTGAACACACTTCATTGCTCTTTTTTAGTAGTGCTCGATGGCCTTCAAGGGATAAAGAACTAAAAAGAATATTTTAACTGAGGAATGAGGAATTCTGTGCCTTAAACGAGACTGTTTCGGCAACGGGTATTTTCTATTGAAAATGGCTTACCTGGCTTATAATTTCGAGAAACCAAATATTAAGTGTTAAGGACAGTTCACTTCAAGGTAATCAAGCAACTGTACTATGTTGGAATGAAAAAGTTCATAAAGCATTCGAGCTGTGACAAAACCGAATACAAAATGGAATGCTAGATATGTTTCCCACTGTAGTGTCACTATTAGAGGACACGGAAAATTCGATATTCCCAACGGAGATAAAAGCCTGCCTTCTACATCACCTTGCGACACTAAAAGTTCACTTCGGAAAGTATTTCAGCGACGCTTTTGATACATTCCGTTGGATTAGAAATCCATTCAGAAATTCTCCAGGACAGTCACGTCTAAATAGAGTATAAAAGAGCGAGAACAGTATACTGATCTCACTTGTGATACTTCATTGGCAGTAAATTTAATGAAGTGTCTTTATTAGAGTTTTAGATACGTGTTGGCAAAGAATTCCCAATGATGAGCCAGAGTGCAAGGAAGATCTTGTTCCTTTTGCAACAACATACTTGTGCGTGAGTGGCTTTTCAGCTTTGGTAGTTATAAGGTCGAATTACCATTCAAAGCTAAATGTAAGCCAACAAATTCGAGTGGCTCTTTCTCCTATTACACCATGCCTTAAGAAACTTCCGTCTCAAAACCAGGTTCATCCATCACACTGAACTTCGTGATTTAAATTTTTATTCAGCTTGTGATCCTTGTTTGCTGAATTGTAACCATTGTTCATTTCATAGTTCCTGAAGAAATGAAAACATAATAAAGATTGACAGTTTGTTCCGTATCTTCGTTATAATAATTCATGTAGTTTTGGCTGCTGTTGTGTAAAATCCTTCTGAACTGAATTTGGTAAAACAGAGAATAAGGCAAAGGAAATATGGAAAAATTATTTTTGTTAATAAATTAGGTAGTCGGGCCTGATACTATTTTTCCTCGAGAAGGGAGCCCCAGAGGAAAAACGTTTGAGGCTGCAGGTCTATGCGGAACTGAATAAAACCAATTTCATCGTGCCATACGCGTTATGCTTAAATTTTTTGAAAAGTATCATCAGTAGCCTCCAGTATATACATTTTAATGAGTGTAGTGTTTTGCTTTGTGTTCTAGACACTGTTCTTTCAAGTTAGAAAGAGTTTTTACATTTTCTGATTTTAAATAACGTAATGATAGTCCAAATTTTATCTTACAAGATTTGTGATTGCTGCTCTAGATGTGTGCTTGCTTTGCTACTTTTTACTGCTATTCTTCTGCTTCCAGACTTCGAATTTCGCTAGCACAGTACTGAGTATATGAACACACCTTATCTTCTGTTGCTTTTTGAATTGTGTTGCCAAATAGTAACTATTGTTCCAGTTGTCGAATGGGTGTGGTATTTGTTCTCTGTGTATGTATAAATGTGTGTGTGTGCGTTGCTTTCGTTCGTTGGACGGTTTGGCATCTTTTCCTCGCTATGTATGAGAATTGTGTTCTGAGTATAAATGTGTAGTCTGTGATATTTACTCGTATGTGTTTTTGGTGATAGTGCGATGGTGAACAAAGAATTTAGCCCTGGTGCCGACGCTTAGCCTGCTTCCCGCCAATAGCGTTAACGGAACTGCTGAGCTGAACAATTGTATCCAAACATCGCATAATGAGCTCCAGTTTCAAGAGGCTTTCCTCATGCGCCCTAACATAAATTTGCACTGAAGAGCGAAAGCAACTGGTACACCTGCCTTATATCGTGGGGCCCCCGCGTGCACAAAGAAGTGTGGCAACACGACGTGGCATGAACTTGACTAACGTCTGTTGTAGTGCTGGAGGGAACTGACACCATGAACCCTGCAAAAAAATGGCTCTGAGCACTATGGGACTCAACTGATGTGGTCATAAGTCCCCTAGAACTTAGAACTACTTAAACCTAACTAACCTAAGGACAGCACACAACACCCAGCCATCACGAGGCAGAGAAAATCCCTGACCCCGCCGGGAATCGAACCCGGGAACCCGGGCGTGGGAAGCGAGAACGCTACCGCACGACCACGAGATGAGGGCATGAACCCTGCAGGCCTGGCCAAAATCCATAAGAGTACGAGAGGATGAAGATCACTTCTGAACAGCACGTTGTAAGGCATCCCAGATATGCTCAATAATGTTCATATCTGGGGAATTTTGTGACCAGCGGAACTGTCTAAACACAGAAGAGTGTTCCTTGAGCCACTCAGTACCAATTCTGGAGGTGTGGGGTGTCGCATTATCCTGTTGAAATTGCCCAAGACCGTGGGAATGAACAATTGGCATGAATGGATGCAGGTAATCAGACACGATGCTTACGTTCGTGTCACTTGCTAAAGTTGTATCTAGAGGTATCAGGGGTCCCACATCAGTCCAACCGCAAACTCGCCACACCACTACAGAGCCTCCAACAGCTTGAACAGTCCCCTGCTGACATGCAGGGTCCATAGATTCATGATGTTGATGTTGTGTCCATTCCTGTACACGTCCATTCGATCAAAAATGGTTCAAATGGCTCTGAGCACTATGGGACTTCACATCTGAGGTCATCAGTCCCCTAGAACTTAGAACTACTTAAACGTAACTAACCTAAAGACATCACACACATCCATGCCAAAGGCAGGATTCGAACCTGCGACGTAGCGGTCGCGCGGTTCCAGGCAGAAGCGCCTAGAATCGCTGGGCCATAACGGCTGGCTCTCCATCCGCTCAACACAATATGAAACGAGACTCGTACGACCTGGCAACATGTTTCCAGTCAGTAACAGTCCAATGTCGGTGCTGACGGGCCCAGGCGAGGCGTAAAGCTTTGTGTCATGCAGTCATCAAGGGTACACGAGTGATCCCCCGGCTCCGAAAGCCCATATCGATAGTGTTTCGTTGAATAGTTCGCAAACTTACTCTTGTTGATGCTCCAGCATTGAAATCTGCACCAATTTGTGGAAGGGTTGCACTTCCGTCACGTTGAGCGATTCTCTTCAGTCGTCATTGGTCCCGTTCTTCCAGGATATTTTTCCAGCCGCAGCGATGCCGGAGATTTGATGTTTTACCGGATTCCTGATATTCACGGTACACTCGTGAAATGGTCGTACGGGAAAAACCCCATTTCATCGCTACCTCAGAAATGCTGTGTCCCATCGCTCGTGCGCCCACGTTTAAACTCACTTAAATATTGATAACCTGCCATTGTAGCAGCAGTAACCGATCTCAGAACTGCGCCAGACACTTGCTGCCTTATATAGGCGTTGTCGACCACAGCGCCATATTCTGCCTGTTTACGTATCTCTGTATTTGAATACGGATGCCTATACCAGTGTCTCTGGCGCTCCAGTGTATAATTTGCAAGGTTTCGGTCGAGTACAATCCATAACTGTCTACTAATCAGTAGTTAGACATTTTGCAACAATTCCAGTAATGAGAAATTCAGAAAGTTTTTTTTTCATGTATGATCAGAAGATAAAGACAACCACATACATCTCTCATGTCAGACGGTGTCCTTATACAATTAGCTTTCACTCTGTCTTTCCCATTGTTGGTCTGTAGCGCAATTCGTAGAATGTTTACAGCTACATCGTTTGACTTTTGACGTTCACCACTACTCAATTGGCGCTCGAGCACTAAAGAGAATTTAATATATGGTTCATGAGACTGGATTCAATGTCCTACCTGTTCTTACCTTGTTTACTCTTTAAGAGCGGGCGCGCGCTGCGTTGCAGGCTTGTGGCGGCGCTGCTGGCGGCGTGGGTGTGCGCGGCTGCCGGCGCCGGCCTCTGCCCGCCGGGCTGCCGCTGCTCGCCGGACGGGCTGTCGGCGTCCTGCGCAGACCTGCTGGCGGACCGCCTGCCCCAGGGCTTGGCGCCCACGCTCTCCACGCTCGACGTCTCCCACCACCGGCTGCGCGCCGTCGACAGCCGCACCTTCGCCGACCTGCCGCAGCTGCAGACGCTCGACGTTTCGCGCGGACGCATCACGCAGGTACCTCGCCTTACAACCTCACTATTCACACTTATTTGCTCATGTCTGACAGAATCGTTACCATTCCCTATCTCATTCCTCCATACAATAGCCCATTCCATTAAGGGGGGTAGGACGTCAAACGGGCGGACTTGGAGCAGGAGAGGCGAGAGGCACCACAGGACATTTTAATTTCCACTGTCTATACTTTTACAAATAAATTCATGAAACTTAGTCAGCATGACCAGGAAGCATTCGGGATTCACACTCATATCAGTGGAAGTTTAAAAACATAACAAAATAAATTTTTTTACATGTGAGATTTCATCATTTTTTCGCTTACTATTGGCTGCATTTGTTGTTATAGGTACATTTTTCTTCACAAGTAAGAGACATTCTTTGATGAATTTTGCACAGCATACAGACCATACTTACAGGTGTATGAAACTCTAGAATTTTCCAAATCTATTAAAAACTGTGGCAAAAATTGAGGAACCTAATTATAAAATTTGATTTTTTTCTAAACATAAAGTATAAAACGTAACAGCTCATTCATTTTTTCATAAATTAAATAGATTCTAGAGTTTCAGACACTTGTAAGTATGGTTTGTTTGCTGTGCAAAATTCACCGAACAGTCTCTCTTACTTATGAAGAAAAGTGTACCTATAGCAACAAATGCAGCCAATAGTAAGTGAAAAAATGATGAAATTTCACATGTAAAAAAAATGTTTTGTTATGTTTTTGAACTTCTGCTGCTACGAGTGTGAATCCTGAATCCTTCCTGGTCATGCTGACAAAGTTTTATGAATTTACTTGGAAAAGTATAGACAGTGGAAATTAAAATGTCCTGTGGTGCCTCTCCTGCTCCATGGGCCCGTTTGACGTCCTACCCCCCCCCCCCCCCCCTTAACTTACGAACTAGAGTGCCCTCTACCACCCTCGTGCCGAGACTTACACATCTGCGAAAACTAAGGACTGAAGTGTCCTACACAGGGGATGTTTTCCACCGTGTACAAACTCTAAGGGTTGATCGATGAGAGGATACGGAACAAAATAGGTCTAACGAACTTATGACCAGATATGCATAGTTTCCATGCTAGAGAACGTTTATTCAGTCATAATTTGTTACAGGGACTGCGGTCTAATTCACGCTGTACCATGCAGTCACAGTTATACTATGCATGGATTCCTCTTAGAGTATGGTACTGTTCCTCAAACGTCATGCCCTAGCAACCTCTCCTGCCGTAGTGATTGGTAATGTTGTGTCTGAGTCATTTCTCTTGCTGACACACCTTGTAGTGGATGTGATATAGCGTTGTACACAATGGTTCAGTAATCCAATCGAAAGTTTGCCGACATGGTGTTTACTTAATGGAAAGGCAAATGACAACAGGCGGCGGTTAGCAAGGTTGTATCAGCAGACCTATCGCCGCCGAAGACAACAACAGCATTTAATGTTTGCATTAATGTTTCGCCGTTTGAGACAGGGTTGTTTCAGTAAGCAGAAAATCCCGAAGGACATACCCGAAATGTTCGGAGCACAAGACCTGGAGGAAAATATGGCTAACACTGTGGAAGGCGACCACCGTGCCAGTATGATGCAGTTGGCTCGCCAGTGCAGGATAAGCCAGACGAACGTGTGCAACATTCCCAAGACGTCTGTTATTACCCTTATCACTTACACTGTGTGGAGGGCTTACTAGCGACAGACTTTCCACATCGGGAACAGTTTTATCACTGGTTTCTTCACCAGAGAACCACGATTCTGTGATTTGTGTCATCCATCCTATTCACACATGAGGCCACTCTTACATGGACTAGTATCTTCAACTTTCATAACAGTCATCCGTGGGATAGTATACAGAACTCCTACGGTACGGTGACAGCAGACCATCAGCATCGGTGCAACCGGAATGTGGACAGGGATAATTGACAACGGTATTTTGGGACCAGTCTTCCTTCCACGTCGTCTAACAGGCCGGAACTATCGGCGTTTCTTGCAGGTGACTTTGCCTTCCCTGTTGGCCCCAGACCACTTTGCCGTTAACGCCCGGACACATCTCAGTCGTGTCCTCCCTGATCAATGGACCGGACGAGGGGTCTAGTTGCATGGCCTCCTCGTTCACCAGATCTCAACCCGTGCGATTTGTGGTTATGGCGCCATCTCAAAAAGTATATTGTAAGCGGAGCCCACTCCAGATGTGGAGACACTGGAGCAGTCTATTAATGCTGCCTTTGAAACTGTTTGGATACAGCCTGGCTGATGTGAATGTGTGCGACTAAACATGCCATAGTGCGTACATACATGCATTGAGGCACATGGAAAACATTTTCAACATCTGCTGTAACTGTAGCTGCGTGGTACAGCACAATTTCTGTAACAATGTATGATTGAATAGACCTTCATTAGACCTTTTTTGTTTTGTGTCTTCTCATTGATGAATCCCTAGAGTTTTTACACGGTGGGAAAAATCACGCTCTGTATTTCTTGTGGTCTCCACTCCGAAGACTAGTTTGTTGCAGCTCTCCAAGCTACTGTATCCTGTCCAAGCCTCTTTATCTCTGAATAACTACTGCAACTTACATTCATTTGAATCTGCTAACTGTATTCGTACCTAGGTCTCCCTCTACAAATTTCTCCCTCACACACTCCTTCCATCAACAAAACTACTATTCCTATTCTCCAGGATGCATCCTATCAACCGAGCCTTTCTTTTAGTCCAGTTATGTCGTAACTGTATTTTCCCTCAATTACAGGTTGGAAATAATTAATCTTTCACTAACGAAGCCACCTTAGACAGAAAACTATTTATGGTATGGGTACACATCGTTATAGGAATGATGTTCAGCTAGTGCGCTGCAGAAGTTGTCTTGTTAGTATTGTTAGTGTCATGACTTGCCCTTGCCGTGCGGCGACGTAGGGTTGAAACACAAGCATCTATGAGTACTACAGTTTAAGACAGCCAACATGAGTCTGAATAAAGCGTGCAGAGCTTTCTTCATAGAGCTGATTTATCAAAAATACAGCAATACTGCTGCTGCATTTCTCGAGTATCAGCGCATTAAAGGAATATGGGTAGGTCCTCTTTCGACACCGGAATTGAAGAACATGATTAGAAAGTTCGAATTAACTGGTGATTTGGAAACTGCCCCTGAAAGGCCGACGGCCAATGGCGCCACAAGTTGTTGAAGAATTTACGGTTGCCATGGGTGAGAATGCTGGAGGCAATGTGCGATGTTAAGACAGTGCACGGGCTGTGTTACGACAGATGATGGTCCACCGTTGTTTCGGGTAGCAGTACAGCAATCGCTAGTGCAATTACAGGCTGTTGTGGATGCAGATGGTCGTCGCATTGAACAAGTTTGTAACCTGGAACGTAAACATCGTACGTAATTAGGGAATGTTTCCTCCCCATGTGGAAATTAAAATGTATTTCTTTCAATGCTTTATTCGTTCTTTCTTTTCCCAATGTACATAAAAATGTTTCCACAAAATTTCATTGTCCTACGATCACTCGTATTTCAAGGAGGCTCTCTCAAGTAGCGATTCAGTGCCTCCTCATTAATTACTCGATCTATCCATCTAATCCTCAGCAAACTTCTAGAGCATAACATTTCAAAACCTTCTATTATCTTCTTCCCCAAACCCATTATCATTAGGCTGCCGTTCATAGGACCAGTAGTGGTAGTCAGTTCTGGCGCTCAATAGTGGATGCCACCAATTTTACCAGCCACTTACCTTGTAAATGAAGCCAATAATAGTATTCAACTTTTTCTCATCTTTGGCCGCCAGTTTGTCGTTAGATGTAGTAGAGTATACAGTGTTAAATGTTGCTTGGTGAAAAATATGGAATGTGATAGTCAGTCTGAGGGGGCTTTTGATGAAGTGGTGGCTGAAATTATTGTAGTTTTAAGTGAGGAGGTTAGAACCATTTTAAACCAACATAGAGTGCGGGTAAATGACTGGGTAGGTCGTAGAGAAGCCGTTTGTGCATCAACCACTTTGTTCCATGAACTGTCAATGGGGGACCTTTCAGAATATAAGAGGCAACTGCGAATGAACGTTGAGAGACACTATTATAAGAAATGCAATAACTCCCAAACCAAAACTAGAGGTTACGCTGCGGTATTTACCAAGCGGTGAGTGATTTCAGTCTCTAGCATTATTATTTCACTTGGCAGCCACCAAAATTTCAATATTCTTTCCCGAAGTTCTCCAAACAATTATAAGTGGATTAGAACACTACTTAATGGTGAGTTTTGTTGACATTATGATCTTCAGTCCGAAGACTGGTTTGATGCAGCTCTCCATGCTGCTCTATCCTGGGTGAGCCTCTTCAACTTCGAACAACTACTGCAGCCTATATTTTCCTAAATCTGCTTATTGTATTCATCTCTTGGCCTGCCATTACGATTTCTAGCCCCCACCCCCGCATACTCCCCCCCCCCCCCCCCCCAACGCTAAATTGGTAATCCCTTGATGTCTCAGAATGTGTCCGATCAACCGATCCCTTCTTTTGATCAGATTGTACCACAAATTTCTTGCTCCCGCAAGTACTTATTCATTAGTTATGTGATCGATCCATCTAATCTTCAGCATTCTTCTGTATCACCACATTTCGGAAGCTTCTGTTCTCCTCTTTTTTAAACCGTTGGTCGTCCATGTTTCACTTTCATACATGGCTATACTCCACACAAATACCTCCAGAAAAAACTTCCTAAAACTTAAATCTATATTCGATGTTAAAAAAATTCTCTTCTTCAGAAATACTTTTATTGCCATTGCTAGTCTACATTTTATATCGTGTCTACTTCTACCATTATCAGTTATTTTGCTGCCCAAAGAGCAAAACTCATCTATTACTTAAAGTGTCTCGTTTCCTTATGAGTCCCTTAGCATTGCCTGATTTAATTCAATTACATTTCGTTATACTTGTTTTGCTTTTTTTGATATTTGTGTTATATCCTCCTTTCAGATCACTGTTCATTTCGCTCAACTGCTCTTCCAAGTCCTTTGCTGTCTCTGAGAGAATTACACTGTCATCGGCAAACCTCAGAGTTTTTATTTCTTCTTTCTGAACTCCAATTGCTACTCCACATTTTACTTTGGTTCTCTTTACTGCTTGTTTAGTGTATATATTCAATAACATTGGGGAAAGTCTACAATCCTGTCTCACTCCCTTTTCAACCACTGCCCCCTTTCATGCCCCTCGACACTTATAACTGCCGTCTGTTTTCTGTACATGTCGTAAATAATCTTTCGTATTCCAATCAATATATCAAAGACTTTTTCTAAGTCTACAAATGCTGTAAAAGTACGTTTGCCTTTCGTTAACCTATCATCTAGGATAAGTCATAGGATCAGTATTGCCTCGCGTGTTCTTACATCTCTCCAGAATCTAAATTGACCTTCCTCGAGGTCTTCAATCAGTTTTTCCGTTCTTCTGTAAGGAATTCGTGTTCGTATTTTGCAACCATGTCTTATGAAACTGATAGTTCGGCAGTTTTCGCACCTTCAGCAAGTGCTTTCTTTGGAAGCGAAATTACTGCGGTCTTCTTGAAGTCTGAGGGAATTTCGCCTTGTACACCAGATGGAAGAGTTTTGTCGTGGCTGGTTCTCCCAAAGCTATCAGTACTTCTGAAGGAATGTCGCCTTCTCTCGACTTAGATCTTTCAGAACCTTGTCAAATTCTTCTCACCGTATCATATCTCCCCTCTTATCTTAATTCACGTCCACTTACCCTTCTATAATATTGCTTTAAGTTCACCTCCCTTGTATAGGCACTCTGTATACTCCTTCCACCTTTCAGCTTTCTCTTCGTTGCTTAGGACTAGTTTTCCATCTGAGCTCTTCTCTTTTCTTCAAAGGCTTCTTTAATTTTCCTGTGGGTACTATGTATCTTTCCTTTAGTGCTTCTATATCCTTGTTATTTCTCATTAGCCATTTTGCACTTCTTGTCAATCTCGTTTCTTAGACGCTTGTATTCCCTTCCGCCTGCTTTATGCGCTGCATGTTTATATTTTCTCGTTTCATCAATTAAGTTCAATATCTCTTATGTTATTTAAGGATTTCTACTAGGCCTTATCATTTTACCTATTTGATGCTCTGCTGCCTTCACTGTTTCGTATCTTGGAGCTACCCAATTAATTATGTAAGTTTTGGGCTGATTATTTAATCACTATTATTTAGAAACAAAAAATCTTTATGCATAACCTACTATTATGAAACTTAGACAAGGCAAATAAAAGATTCGTCAGATTTTCTTTTAGTTTTTATAACTGACTCAGAGTTTTCTGTAAACGAAACATTACTTGCTATAAACCTTAACTCTGTCTTTATTTCTGGAGGAGCTACTGTAGTTGTCTGTATACCATATCATCAACCGCGAATAGGTACGGGTTCAAACTGGTAAGATCTTCCACTTCATCTACAGGTGCGAAGATGTACCTCCGTACACTGATGCACAGGTAAATGGTGAAGCCAGCGGCAAGTGTTTTAGATTTACTTTGGTGATAACACTCTGGCATTTTTCTTGCAAGTTTGCAGAGCTTCTGGCAGGAAGCGTTCTCAGTCGGCGAGCAATATGTTTGCCATGCAGCTCATGCTTGTCCATTACTTTTTTTTGAAGACGATGATCTATCCATAGCAATTTTTTGTGATTTCTTAATAGCACTCTCAGCTTTGAAAAGTTTTCAGATACGTCGTTTCTTTGCTATTGGCGTCGCAAACTGGTTCTCTTGCTCCGACATTCCTGTTGCTTTTACTGTGCTCTTAGCAATAAGAAGGCTGTCATCATCCATGTGTTGAGTACCTTGTTCTTCATTTTCTCGACGTTCAGTAAGGATGCTAATGACTTCCTATTGTCCAACATTGTCTTCTTCAGTGGGGCATTTCTGAAAAATACAAACGCGTCGTTACAGAAATTTTACACGGATTTGCAGATTTAAATAGTATAGCGTTCGGTTTTTATATAGATTGACAAGGTTCCGAAAAGTTTCAATAAGTGGAGACAAATACAAGATAGTTTTGAGATCGAATGGAACTTCCCATTGTAAGTAGGCTGTTTAGGTTTTTATTTTGGTAACGCCACGTAGCGCCCTGTATGAAAATCACTGACTGTGTTGTGTGCAGTCTGTGGCTGGTTGGACTCATTGTTGAAATATTCGCTAGTGTAGTGTTGAGCGGTTGGATGTGAACAGCGCGTAATGTTGGGCAGTATGAAGCTAGTCGCCGGCAGTGATGGAGGTACTGGGCAGTTGGAGGTGAGCCGCCAGCAGTGGTTGATGTGGGGAGAGAGATGCCAGAGTTTTGAGAGTTTACTATGAGCGAACGATCTGGACGTGTGTCCGTCAGAAAAAGGAAATTTGTAAAATTGGATGTCACGAACTGATGTATGTACTATGACTTTTGAACACTGTTAAGGTAAATACATTGTTTGTTCTCTATCAAAATCTTTCATTTGCTAACTATGCCTATCAGTAGTTAACGCCTTCAGTAGTTAGAATCTTTTATTTAGCTGGCAGTATTGGCACTCGCTGTATTGCAGTAGTTCGAGTAACGAAGATTTTTGTGAGGTAAGTGATTCATGAAAGGTATAGGTTATGGTTAGTCAGGGCTATTCTTTTGTAGAGATTAACGAAAGTCAGATTGCGGTGCACTAAAATATTGTGTGCCAGCTTAGTGATGATCAGAATAAGTAAAGAGAAAACTGTCTGAGCACGTTGACTTTTGCTCAGCTGTTTGAAAATAAAATAACGAAGAGTTTTTCGAGCACTGTCATTCTTGACATACAAAGGGGAAGTTTCACCATCCTTTTGTGGTGCATTGGATGGTAAACATATAGCCATTAAACGCCAACTGGAAGTCGTGCAGAAATTTACAGTTACAGAGGGGTTTACGGCATAAGAATGTTGGCTGTAATTGATGCCGACTGTAAATTCATTTATGCAGATGTGGGCACAAATGAAGGGCTAATGAGAGAAGTGTGTTTAGGCTATCTACTTTGAAAACAGCCATTGGCGAAAACAGCCTGAATTTCCATCTTGAATACATTGTTGTAGCAAATGGCGCGTTTCCCCTGTTTAGAGATTTGATGAAACCATTCTCAAGAAGAAACTTGTCCTTAGAAGAACACATATTCAGCTACTGGTCGTCAAGCAAGAGCGCAAAGAGTTGTTGACAGCGTATTCGATATATTAGCAACTAGATTTAGAGTATTACGAAAAGACATTTAAGTCAGCTTAAGCGCAGTTTATCTCACTGTGCAAGCTGCATGTTCGATTCGCAACTGGTTACGTACAGGATCGCCATGTATGTACTTTGAAAGTGATCGGCCGAAGACACAGAAACAGGAGTGCTGCTACCAGACTTATGGCGCACACCTGGAATCGAGCAACCGTCCATAAGTAGTGTTCATCCAGATAACATTTAAAGCAGGCATCAGAAAGAAGGAATAAAAGGGCTGCTTCCTTCAACAAAGAAGAACAAGTTTCTTGGCGATTGAAGACCATCGGAATGTAAATTTGGTGGAAGATCTTATCTACCTTTGTACAACGATTTAGCTATTTTACTCATGTAAAATTGGAATTTTAACGTTTTCTAATAAATGGATCAATCTCGAGATATGGAAGCTTGTAAATAATTTTTAGTAAATAATCAATAAAAAACAAATTAGTCATCAAATTATTAAAAAAATTTCATTTTATCATTATTTTGCTTGCTTTGGGAAATACAATTAAACATTTCCATGTGTTAAAAATTCTAAAATTCTAAAAAGCCAATTTTTAGTTGTCTTTATATTTAGTAATTTTTTAAGACATGTACTTACAATAGGATACGTTAACTTACCAAATATGATTGAGAGTCTGACACCATAGAAACACGGTACACAATAAAACATCCGTTTAGATATGCTGGGGACAGGTATTTTTCTAGCATACGTAAACAGATATGCTATTGTGTAACGTGTTTGTATGATGTAACAAGCATCTGTGAGCAATATGTTTATGGACATGACCTTTTGGACAAGGTGCTTTATGTTTTTAAATACTTTACGAACCATAAACGTTTATAATGTGCTGAATTTTATCCACTTGACATCTTGTATGTGATGTTCAGCGTAAAATGAACGTGTTTTACAGCAAAAATATTGAAATGTTTAGCGCTGAAGGAGGAACATGTAGAGAAGGTTGCAACATGATTTTTGAGAGGTGATGATTAAAACTGTATGGCTACCCGTGGTCTAAGGGTCCCTGGCCTTCACCTCTTCCCTGGCACGTAGAGCATGCGGGAACCCCCGTGCTGTCCATGGGTCGGATTCCAGGTGGGCCACACTAGCAAACTACAAAACATAGTCTGATTAATTTTAAAAAGGGGGCTAGCGTCTTCGATTAGTAATCAAAATATCCTCTGTCCAGTATTCGAATCCCGCCACTGCATAAACTTTGATTAATAATCAGCATTGGTGGCCAAAGTCTTCCGGCATAAGAACTTACCCTCGTCCTGCCAACGGTCTTTTAAAAAATGGCGGAGGAGCGGACAGAGATTCGGGGCACTTTCTTGTCCTAGGGGTGGGAAACTGTCCCTAAAGGCCGATGAATCAGCAGTGATCAACGGCATGAGGATGCAGAAGGGAATGGAAACCACTGCATTAAAGACACGTAACGTGTATCCAGAGGACATGTGGCCTGTAATTGAAAAGTGTCATGATGATCGCTCCATTGGCGAGAGATTTCGGAATAGTCCCCATTCGGAAATCCCGGAGGGGACTGCCAAGGGGGATCTGACATGGGAAAAAGATTGAATAATCAACGAAAGGATAACGTTCTACGAATTGGGGCATGGAATGTCAGAAGCTTGAACGTAGTCGGGAAAGCAGAAAATCATAAAAGGGAAATACAAAGGCTCAATCTAGATATAGCAGGGTTCAGTGAAGTGAAATGGAAAGAAAACAAGGATTTCTGCTTAGATGAGTATAGGTTAATATCAACAGCAGCAGAAAGTGGTATAACGGGAGTAGGATTCGTTATGAATAGGAAGGCAGGGCAGAGAGTGTGTTACTGTGAACAGTTCAGTGATACGGTTGTTCTTATCAGAATCGACAGCAAACCAACACCGACAACGATAGTTCAAGTATATATGCCGACGTCGCAAGCTGAAGATGAAGAGAATGAGAAAGTATATGAGGATATTGAAAGGGTAATACAGTACATAAAGGGAGACGAAAATCTAATAGTCATGGAAGAGTGGAATGCAGTTGTAGGGGAAGGAGTAGAAGAAAAGGTTACAGGAGAATGTGGGCCTGGGACAAGGAATGAGAAAGGAGAAAGACTAATTGAGTTCTGTAACAAGTTTCAGCTAGTAATAGCGAGTACTCTGCTCAAGAATGAGGAGGTATACTTGCAAAAGGCCGGGTAATACGGGAAGATTTCAGTAAGATTACATCATGGCAAGACAGAGATTCCGAAATCAGATACTGGATTTTAAGGCGTACCCAACAGCAGTTATAGACTCCGATCACAATGCAGTAATGATGAAGAGTAGGCTGAAGTTTAATAGATTCGTCAGGAAGAATCCATACTCAAAGAAGTGGGATGCGAAGATACTAAGGAATGACGAGATCCGTTTGAAGTTCTCTAACGCTGTAGATACAGTAATAAAGAATAGTCCAATAGGCAGTACAGATGAAGAGGCAGTCACTCCGAAGATGGCCGGACGATACGCGGCCGAAATATCAGTGGAGGAAATTTTATTTGCGCAGCTGCATGCCCGAAATTTAATGGACTATTCATTACGCCGCGAGAAGTTGAAAATGCACAACAGAAGATATACTTAATTTGATCGATGAAAGGAGGAAGTACAAAAATGCTACGGGAAATTCAGGAATACAGAAATACAAGTTGCTGAGGAATGAAATCAATAGGAAATGCAGCGAAGCTAAAATGAAATGGCTCCATGAAAAATTTGAAGAAACCGAAAAAGAAATTATTGTCGGAAGGACAGACTCTGCATACAGGAAAGTCAAAACAACCTTCGGTGACATTAAAAGCAAGTGTGGTAACATTAAGAGTGCAATGGGAATTCCAATGCTAAATGCAGAGGAGAGAGCGGATAGGTGGAAAGAATACATTGAAAGCCTCTATGAGGGGGAAGATTTGTATGATGTGATAGAACAGGAAACGAGAGTCGATTTAGAAGAAATAGGGGATCCAGTACTGGAATCAGAATTGAAAAGGGCTTTGGAGGACTTAAGATCAACTAAGGCAGAAGGGATAGATAACATTCCATCAGAATTTCTTAAATCATTGGGGTTAGTGGCAACAAAACGACTATGCACGTTGGTGTCTAGAATGTATGAGTCTCGCGACATACCATCTGACTTTCGGAAAAATATCATCCACACAATTCCGAAGACTGAAAGAGCTGACAAGTACGAGAATTATCGCACAATCAGCTTAACAGCTCATGCATCCAAGTTGCTGACAAGAATAATGTACAGAAGAATGGAATAGAAAATTGAGAATGTGCTAGATGACGATAAGTTTGGGTTTGGAAAAGGTTAAGGCTCTAGAGAGGCAATTCTGACGTTGCGGTTGATAATGGAAGCACGACTAAAGAAAAATCAAGACGCTTTCACAGGATTGTCGACCTGGAAAAAGCCTTCAACAAAGTAAAATGGTGCAAGATGTTCCAAATTCTTGGAAAAATAGAGGTGAGATATAGGGAGAGACGGGTAATATACAGTATGTACAAGAGCCAAGAGAGAATAATAAGAGTGGTCGACCAAGAACAAAGTGCTCGGATTAAAAAGGGTGTAAGACAGGAATGTAGTTTTCCCCGGTACTGTTCAATCTATACATCGAAGAAGCAGTGATGGAAATAAAAGAAAGTTTCAGGACTGGAATTAAAATTCAAGTTAAAACGATATTAATGATGACATTGCTATCCTGAATGAAAGTGAAGAAGAGTTGCATGATCTGCTAAACACGATGAAAAATCTAATGAGTACAGAATATGAACTGAGAGTAAATCGAAGAAAGAAGAAAGTAATGAGATACAGCGGAAATAACAGCGAGAAACTTAACGTCAGGATTGATGGTCACGAAGTAGATGAAGTTAAGGAATTCTGCTACTTAGGCAGTTAAAATTACAGTGACGGGACTGAGCAAGGAGGACATCAAAAGCGGACAAGCAATGGCAAAAAGGGCAGCATTCCTGGCTAAGAGAAGTCTACTAGTATCAAACATAAGCCTTAATTTGAGGAAGAAATTTCTAAGAATGTACGTATGGAGTACAGCATTGTATTATAGTGAAACATGGACTGTGGGAAAACCGGAGCAGACGAGAATCGAAGCATTTGAGATGTGGTGCTACAGACGAATTTTGAAAATTAGGTGGACTGAAAAGGTAAGGAATGAGGAGGTTCTAAGCAGAATAAGAGAGGAAAGTAATATGTGGAAAACACTGATAAAGAGAAGGGTTAGGATGATATGACATCTGTTAAGACATGAGGGAATGACTTCCATGGTACTAGAGGGAAATGTAGAGAGTAAAAACTGTAGAGGAAGAGAGAGATTGGAATACATCCACGAAATAATTGAGGACGTGGTTGCAAGTACTCCTCTGAGATGAAGAGGTTGGCACAGGAGAGGAATTCGTGGCTGGCAGCATCAAACCAGTCACAAGACTGATAAAAAGAAAATAAAAAAATTGCTGCCCGTCGTCCTCATTATATTGAGGATTAGTTTTGTTGGGAATTTCAGATCCTCACCAACCTACTACACTTTTCCGCATACTCACCATTCAGCGCCTTGTACAACTGCACTATTCTCAGCAACCCATATGCATAGAGGTTCTCCATCTGGAAAGTGAACCAGTTGACAACTGTGGTTTTGAGATCCTCATGGTCCACAAGCCATTGTTGGCATATCAGCGTCTCGTCACCAGTAACAATGTCGTAAAAGAAATCATCTTCATATATTCGATTTCAGCCCAGAGATGCTCATCCGATTGACATTATTTCCTCTTTGCGATGGTTGAAAAACATTTTCGGTGCCCATCTTGCACGCAGTTTTCAGTACCCTAGCATTTCCGTGACGCGTCGACATGAAGAAATTCAGTAGCCACAGGACCCATCGTTAATCTTCGATCAGGTAGCAGATTATATTTGACATGTTGCATGCGATGATTATGAGGTTATTGCAATCTCTACTGATGTATAAACGTCGAGACATCACAATTGTAGCAGTCTTCTCAATAGTTACGATCGTAGAAGCCCGTCTCTGGCTTTGTTCGACGTATTCTTGTTGGGGAGATTTGAGATGGACTCCAAGAGTCTAGCAGCAGTACGCTCAATTAGTAGCCCTAGCGTCTTCTAACTAGGTTATTTTACAGATGCACTGCGCTTTCTCCCAACAAATTAAATTCTTCTGAGTTCAAGTGTACATGTCATTACTAGACCTAGATATTGAAAGGACATGATATACTCCAGAATTTACAACTAATGTTGAAACGAGACACTTTGAGGTTATTTCTCTTCATTATTGGCGCTAACTTCAATATGACTGTATTAAAAGAAATACTGCTCATTTCTGCATTTCCTTACAGTCCTTCAACGAATATACTTTCTGACACAATTGCAAAACTAATCAAACAATATTGACATTACACTGACCCTACGTAAGTTTTCGGGTGCTTCTATCAGACTTCCGTGGGCTACACTTGATGTAATATGCTTTTGCAAAAATACGTGCCTAGCTATGCAGTTTATACGACGACGTCCTGAAAAGTAATCCTTCCGAATTTCTTATATGAATACTCTTAAAACTTTTTAATTAAAAAGCGTTATTAACATTTTACACCTTTAATTTTTAACTCTACATATTTATTTCTCAACATAGTCGTCCTGGCGACGAACACACTTCTCCCAACGATTGACCAGTTTGTTAATACCGTGACTGGAGAATGTCTGACTTTGTCGACGGAGCCACAAATTCCCCTCCGCTTGCACCGCTTCATCACTATCAAAGAGAAGTACTCGAAAGTGTTATTTAAGCTTTGGAAACTGATGAAAAGCAGATGGGGGCAAGTCGGGATTATAAGGAGGAAGATCAAAGACAGGGAACTCAAGGGGTTAGATTGCTGCAGACGTCGCAGCACTCGTGTGTGGTCAGGTATTGTCATGCTGAAGGTGAATCTACTCCATGTGTGGACGAACTCTTCGAATTCGAAACTCGATTACGTTGCGTGCCGGAATGTTATTCGCCACAATTCGGAACCCTCCAGTGGCAGAAGGCTGCAAATATGTAGACACGAAGAATAAAAAAATGGTTCAAATGGCTCTGAGCACTATGGGACTTAACATCTGAGGTCATCAGTCCCCTAGAACTTAGAACTACTTAAACCTAACTAACCTAAGGACATCACACACATCCACGCCCGAGGCAGGTTTCGAACCTGCGACCGTATCAGTCGCGCGGTTCCGGACTGCAGCGCCTAGAACCGCGTGGCCACCGTGGTCGGCACGAAGAATAAAGAGGGAGACTGTTAATAATGTTTGTGATATTTAAAGAGCTATAAGACTTTTCACGTGAAAAATTCTGAGGCATTACTTTTCAGCATGCCCTCGTACTTGCATAAACGTGCCATCCATTAGGAATGCATGCAGGATTCCATCAATTTATCAGCTACGGAAATATTTAAACTTAATATCTCAGTGCGATCCCTAGAATCAGAAAAGAAATAGACTTGCAGTTTCTGTAAGAAATTAAAATCGATTTCTGTATAGATCCTGAGGCAGTTAAAAGAAATAGACTTGCAGTTTCTGTAAGAAATTAAAATCGGTTTCTGTATAGATCCTGAGGCAGTTTAAGGAGAAAATCAAAGCTTATAATATTACTTTTAACTGTTATTTGCTTATGTATGTCTTTTCCGTTTTCATCATGTAGCACGGACAATACATACCACAATTTCTGCTGTAAAGTAAGAGTAGTAATACAATACATATTAAATGTGGAGTTACATTGTAATGATTGTATTTTGAAGAAGCCTACTCTTTTTTTTTTTTGCTGGATTTCTCTTTGCATGAGTATAAGCGAAGATTACTCGTAAATAGTCAAAAATAAAGTTACGTAATTAAATTTTTTGCAGGTACACATTCAAACCCTCGCGGCACAGTACCGTAGCACACTGCTAGAGGAGGCAGAACAAGAGGGTGCAGCCCATCGTTAAAGATGAGTATCGTGCGATGATTCGTTTTCTGCATTTCAAGGAGAACAACGCTGCAACAAGCCATGCTGAGTAGGTGTAAGTGTACGGCAACAATGCTCCATTACATGACACAGCGGTTACGTGACGGAGACTTCCATTGTGGTCAAACAACTCTGAATGATGAAGAACGAAGTGCTGAATCATTCATCTGTCAAGAACAGAGGATCGCAAGAGAAGTGGAGGCCTCGGTGGTCGAAGACCAGCTTATCACAACCGTCTCGGTAGTGGAGAAAGTGAAAATGGATTGGTGAAGCAATTTTCAACATTTTGCTGGCTATTCAGAAGAAGATGTAAGTCACCGCCGGCTGGGGGCCGCTACTTCTCACACCCATTCAAAAGGCCCAGCGAACCAAGGTAGCAGCAGAAATGTTGTAGCTGCGTCTGACCAGTCAAGTTGACATCTTCAGCGGACTAATCACCATGGAAGAGTACTGGGGATGTATCAGTCTGATCCTGAGACAAAGGAGCAGACCAATCAGTGGGTGTATCTGCTGGGTAATTTTTGAGATGGCCGACAGAATATGATCGTAAGGGACAAATCGTCACAGGAGAGTACTATTGTAAACTCATAATGAGATTGTGAGAGGCTGTCAGGACGGAGCATCGTGGGAAGCAGTCCAAGGGGGCCCTTCTGCTCCACAAAAACGCCCCAGCTTATTTCGCATGGAACGTAGTCACACATGCTGCATATTTGGGCTATCAAATTTTTCTTCAGCCCCTTTTTCTCTTGACATGGGTTCCAGTTACTTCTACTTCTTTCCTGGGATGAAGAAACCATGTCTTGGCAGGCATTTCCAGAATAAAAGTAACATTATTTTCCTGCACAGACGAAAAAATAGTTCAAAAGCTCTAAGCACTATGAGATTTATCATCTGAGGTCATCAGTCCCCTAGCCTTGGAACTACTTAAACCTAACTAACCTAAGGACATCACACACATCAATGCCCGAGGCAGGGATTCGAACCTACGACCGTAGCAGTCGCGCGGTTCCGGACTGAAGCGCCTAGAACCGCTCGGTCATAGCGGCCGGCTGCACAGCCGAAATTCAGACTCTGCTAAGTCATCCATCTTTGACAAATGTGTCGCACTGAAGGGTGAATATGTACAAAAGGATTAACTTCATCATCCGCTCTAATGATAGGAACCCGATTTTTCTGAGGTGATCATTAAAACTTCATAACTAGCCAGCGTAGAACAGGAAAGAAAGAATTGTTTGTGGCACAGTGTCCACCAGCTTCCGCGGCAAGTGCATAACGTAAGTTTGAGGAAGGCTGCGGTTACACATCCCGACATCGAATGGGTCGTTAGGAAAACGCTCCAGTAAGAAAATTTTAGACACCCGACTACAGACAAGAGTGGCAACGCATGCGGACACGGCCCGGTAGTTGCTAGTTTGAATTCCAGAGCTAGTACCAATTTTCATCGTCAACATATCACCGACAAGAGGGGAGTCAATTTCAGTTCATATGCCATAAATGACCGAACGACTTCAGGCTGGGGACACAGGTGAGGTTATACCATCTGTCACATCCCTTTGAGTGACGCAGAAATATCCAAATATCTGTTGAGAAATTCACATGCTCCTCGGCACTTATGAATGACACGAGTGTGAAAGATTCTTAGAGCTGAAGACTACGTCCCATTGCTAGCATTATCCAGACATATGTCAAGTCTGTCTTAAATCTCAATACACGACGAAAGCTGTGCCACATAACTTACTCGAATAGCGCCAGTAGAATAAAAATTCGTATATTACACATTATAATGGTCTTGATCACAATATTATCTTGTAACTAGATACCAGCCCCCGTACCCAAGGTCACTAACGCGTGATTGTGCGACAGCGCAGGACTCGTAGGTAAGGCGAGTCCAATGAAATTTTCACTCCAATATTTGGCCGGCAAGGGGAGGAGAGCTGACGGCGAAAAGTTGTCAACAGTCTTAGCGCCAGTACCCAGGGTTAAATTACAAATCTTTTTACAGTGTCACTTGAAGTGAGGGCTTGTGAAACTGTTCATGGTGATCCAGCCATAGGATGGAGCCGTTAGGTCCGGCAGCCTACTTGTTGTTATTCGAGAGGAGTAGGATATGTGCCGGCACTGGGTTTTCACCCTACCCCCTCTTTAATCATTACACCGCACAAACATAACACTATGCTATACACACATCCAGTACACTCGCCTACACTATCCCAATAGACATGCGACACAACTCTCACATATCCCCAGGGAGTGGGGTCAATGTGCGCTGAGGAAGAGCACCCTTTCCGACAGGTGGCTGAACTCACCCTGTGGGATATGCCAGCCAACAATGTCATACGGCAGTTGCATTTTACTAAATGATGCTAACCCAGTCCGTTTAAAACAGCGCAACCTCATTCGTTTCATCCCTAGTAAAATGCTGTTTCACGAAGAATTTAATTAACTAATGTACGAAGCTAATCAGACTCGGTTCGTTCGATTCTTAATGCCGATCACTGCAAACACTACACACCATGATGTAACAGTACATACATTATCAGCTGACTTCAAGACATTGACAACAATATTTAGCTTACTGCAACTTCCATTTGCTACTCCGAAAATGTGAATCAACACACCTCCATGACGAGTGAGGTTTGGAGCTCAGAAAGATGGTAAGACGTTAGTATTATCCACTGAACTAAAGGTTTCCAGAAAAGAAAAGAAAATTATAGTTCTAAAATGTGATGTGACATGAAACAGATATTTCAAACAGCGACATACTTACAAAAAGCATTTCATCCCTTATTTCACACCCTTAGGAGTGGAATTTCAGACAATTACTTATTGAACGATGCCTACAGTATAAGGTCCACACCTTCTCCAAACTTCAGTTTCTATCCTTAGTGGTTTAGGCTGGGCGATCAAGAGTCAGTGAATCAGTCTGACCCTCTTTCACCCCATTGGGGTTGAATTTTGGAAAACAGTGGAACATTTGTGTTTTCATCTCTAATCGAGACGCCAAACACCAATTTTCAAAGATTTAGTTTTAAAAATGCTTTCGCAATGAAATATTTTCATAAAACGTTTCACCCTCTATTTCACACCCTTAGCGGTTGAGTTTCCAAAAACAGTGACTTGCGTATGTTTTGTTTCAAGCAGAGAAACCAAACACAAATTTTCATAGATTTAGCTTCAAAAGTGCTTGCACAATGAAATATTTTGATAAAAACTTTCATCCCTCGTTTCACCCCCAGAGTGGTTGACACATGTATTTTTTATTTCTAATTGAGAAGCCAAATTTAAATGTTCTAGATTTACTTTTAAAACGCTTATATAATAAAATATTTTCGCATAAAATTTCATCCCATATTTCACCCCCTTAGGTGTTCAGTTTCCAAAAACACTGAAACAAGAATTTTTTCATCTATAACAGAGAAGTCAAATAACAATGTTCATGGATGTAGCTTTAAAAATACCTCATTAGTTCTTTAATAATGACATATCTTCAAAAAATGATTTCAGCCCTCTTTCATCCCTATAGGATTATATTTCCAAAAATGCTGAAACACGAGTTTCTTTATTTCTGACCAAGAAGCCATATACCAATCATCGTAGTTTTAGCTTCAAAATTTCCTTAATAGCGACATTTAAAAGAAGCACCTTCTTCCCTTGTTTCACTCCCTTGCTTGGAATTTCGAAAAATCCCTTTCTAAATGACGCCTATAGTATAAGATCCACAGCTACTCCAAGTTTCAGGTTTCTACCGCAAGCTGTTTGGACTGGGCTATGATGAGTCAGTCAGTCAGTCAGACAGGACATTACCTTTTAGATACAGAGATTGACCAACTGTAAATATATTTGACGATTCATTTGCTTTTTCTAGAAGAAGTTTTCCAGTTCTGTCTGCGAATACAGTATTGCTGTTAGAATCGAAGATATATTTTCGATGATTGACACTATTTGGGAAGTCATTCGTGTATATCACGAACAGCATTGGTCCCAAGATGCTACCCTGAGGAAATCCTATATTCCAGAATGAAATTTTCACTCTGCAGCGGAGTGTGCGCTGATATGAAACTTCCTGGCAGATTAAAACTGTGTGCCCGACCGAGACTCGAACTCGGTCGGGCACACAGTTTTAATCTGCCAGGAAGTTTCAAATCCTATATTAATGTATTTTGATTTTTGTAAATAAAACAGTCTTAATCGCTTAAGCACTTTCAGTAAGTGATCCAAACTACTTCATTTGCGAAATATTCACAATGATAATGGACTGATACGCACAATTTATTTTCTTTATTAATATTTTGGTTCTGATAATATTGTACGAGAGGTGTTCCATAAATAATGCAATGCTTTTTGTCGACCAGTTTCGCTTGAAAAAATGCGGAATTTGTTGTGGGATATCGTAGAATATTCCCGCTTCAAATGTTCAAATGTGTGTGAATTCCTATGGGACCAAACTGCTGAGGTCATCGGTCGCTAGACTTACATACTATTTAAACTAACTTCCGCGAAGGACAACACACACACCAATGCCCGAGGGAGGACTCGAACCTCCGGCGGGAGTTATTCCCGCTTCAAATCCTACAGTTCCAAGAAGTTCCGACAGGTGGTGTCGCTGTCCATAGCCTTCAAAGTGTTTGTAACGGAGGTGTGTTCCAAGCAGGGAGCTGTCATTGAGTTTCTTTTGGTGGAAAACCAGGGCATCGCAGATATTAACAGGTGCTTGTAAAATGTGTAGTCAGTGTTCCAGACAGATTCATGGTAGTGAACAAAAGCACGGTCAGTCGTTGGGCGAGGAATCTGTCATTATCGCAACGAGTCGCGCACACAGCTGTGTTACCATCGGTAAATTGAAGAACCGCCTTCAACGTGTTCGTCGCCAAAAAAATGCAAACGAACTTCTTGTCCATAACACCGCAAGGCCTCGCACAAGTCTGCGCACCAGAGACAAGCTCAAAAAAATTCCTTGGACTGTTATTCTTCACCCACCCTACAGCTCGCATCTGTCATCTTCCCGCTTCCATGTGTCTGGCCCAATGAAAGATGCACTTAGCAGGAAGCAGAACGTGGATGATGGTGAGATTATTGATGCCGCAAGACGATGGCTCCGACTCCGACCATTACAGTAGTACCATGCGGGCGTACAGGCCCTCCTAGGTGCCGTAAGGTCGCTGCAACGAACGGAGATTATGTTGAAAAAAAGTGTTTTTCGCCAGAACGTGGAGAATAATATGGTGTATTGGAATCATGAATAAAACCAACCTGCTTTCTGCAAAAAAATAAATAAATAAATAAATAAAATAAAAAATAAAAAAACAATAAAAATGTGTTGCATTACTTATTGAACGCCGTTCGTACAGTCATGTCTAGTACGCCAATGTCATCCTACTGTACCTGATACTTGTAACATTTGCGTATAGTCATGCTGTTGCCATCCTTTCATGACTCATTACATGTGGTCAGGACTTGCCCTTCATTTGAGAATGAACCCTTCATTTGCCACGCTTGCTTATTATGTAGCGTGACAGACCAGTTAAGTATGGCGAGGTGATGCAGGTTTCAGATGGCGCATTCCACGGGCTGGCGCGACTCCACCAGCTTGTGCTGTCGGACAACTGGCTGACATCTGTGCCGGTGGACGCGTTCCCAGCCAGCCTGCTGGAGCTGGACCTGTCGAGCAACCCACTGTCGCTGCCCACGGCTGGGCCCTTCCTGAGGGCGGAGGGCATCACCACACTCAACCTGTCGCACTGTGCCGTCACCTCCGTGGGCGACGACGTCTTCTCGCAGATGCCGTCGCTCGTCCAGCTCGATCTAAGGGGTAACCCCCTGAACCAGCTGTCGCCGTTGGCCTTCCTTGGTCTGCGCCAGCTCTTTGTGGACGAGGGCTCTTTGGGCGTCCATGCCTATGCTGTCAAGCAAGTTGTCCAGGATGTGGTCGAAGTTCCCAGGTAACGCCCTTTCCTGATCTTTGAGTACGATTTTTTTCCCTGTTCAACTATATGTTATATTCATTATCCTGCGAATCAAAGACTTCTTAAGCAACAGAACCCAATCCCTCTTTCTCGACGGCGAGCATTCATCATATACAACGGTATCATCAGGAGTTTCCCAGGAACTGTGATAGCACAAACTCTTTTTCCCTGTACACATAAATGACGTGGCAGACAGGTTGAGCAGCATTAAGCGACTGTTTGCTGACGTTGCTGCAGTGTATGGGAGAGTGTCGTCGTTGAGTGACAGTGGGAGGATGCAAGATGACTTTTGACAAAATTTGTAGTTGGTGTGATGAATGGCAGGTAGCTCTAACTGTAGAAAAAAATGGTTCAAATGGCTCTGAGCACTATGCGACTTAACTTCTGAGGTCATCAGTCGCCTAGAACTTAGAACTAATTAAACCTAACTAACCTAAGGACATCACACACATCCATGCCCGAGGCAGGATTCGAACCTGTGACTGTAGCGGTCGCTCGGTTCCAAACTGTAGCGCCTAAACCGCACGGCCTCTCCGGCCAGCAACTGCAGAAAAAATGTAAGTTAATGCAGAGGGATAGAACAAAAATCCCATGATGCTTGAATACAGCATTAGTACCGTACTGTTTGACGAAGTCACGCCGATTGAATATGTCGGCGCAACGTTGCAAAGCGATATGAAATTCAACAAGCACGTAAGGATGGTAGTAGGGAAGGCTAAGAGTCGACTTCGGTTTATTGTGGAAATTTTAAGTAAGTGTGGTTCATCCGTATAGGAGACCGCATGTGGGACACTCGTGCGACCCGGGGCATGGAATGCTTTTAATATTGTGGAAGATAAATGGCGACTTTAAGCAGTATTAAAAAGATCCAGTTCCAACCCTGTTAAATTAATACCAATTTTTCAATCGTTTTCTTGAAAGAAAATTGTCGGACTGCATATTTTCCTTTCCCTGAGAGCTAGGAGAGAGGTAGTGGAGACTTACTCCAGATATAGGCACCCTTGGTTGCAAGTTCTCACGGACATTGAGAGTTGCAGAGTCGAACACTGCGTGCAGGATTGTCAGCTGACCAGCAGCAAAAGGCAGATTTCTCGTCCCAATCCAAAGTCTACAATGAAGAGCAGACAAATCTTAAGTGAAGCCGAAATGTAAGTGCTCTAAAATTTGCTACCTCCTCTCTGTTCCCAGCAAAATCCATGTTAAACCAGTTTCGCGAATCAGAAGGCTACGCTAAGCTCAAATGGTTCAAGTGGCTCTGAGCACTACGGGACTTACCATCTGAGGTCATCAGTCCCCTAGAACTTAGAACGACTTAAACCTAACTAACCTGAGGACATCATACACATCCATGCCCGAGGCAGGATTGGAACCTGCGACCGTATCGGTCGCGCGGTTCCAGACTGAAGCGCCTAGAACCGCTCGGCCACGGCGGCCGGCCTACGCTAAGCGTTGTCCAGTGAGATTATACGGGGTGGGGCAAGCAAAAGTGGCCCGGACGAGTGGATTCGCCTGGTCATGGAGGTATGCATATTACCACACACCACAGTTACTTCCAACAGGATGCAGCAACTGCCCATACAGCTGGCCGAATCTTGGAGCACATTTACATAATTTTCACGAGTGAGAGAGTTGTTAGCAGACGTCAGTCTGGTCGCTGTCCTAGCTTGCCACCCAGTGTGCGATTACTTTGTGTGTATATCGCAACAACGCTCACAGTCTTCAAGAACTGCAGCAGAACATTTCAGATGAGACTGCAGCGATTCCAGCAGTCAACAACTTGCAACCAGGGCCAAAAAGTGCCGCGACGTGAATGGTAGTTACTTTCAACATCTGCTATAGTCACATTAGTACTGTATTTCCTTTCCACTGCTGTGTTTCTTTGCACCCTAGGACTCTATTCTGCGGGGCACTTTTATTTGCCGCAATCTGTATTTGTAAAACTGGTACAGTCCCCTCATAAGAAAAGTTTAATGCAGTACTGCAGCCAATGGACTGCCTTGCACGTGTACAACTGTGAGAAACTGCCAGCCTGAGTCGCATTCTCTCCTAGTTTCTTAAGATCAACCAATAAATTACTTTCCAGCTCTGCTGGAAAAAGACTACCCTGGCTGACGCAACTGCACATCCATAGAGGAGAGAAAAAATTTGACATTGCAGAGACGCATAGCTTCCTATGAGAAAAATAGGGGTTACATTTTTCGTACATTTCTTGTTTACAACTCAAATTTCTGCCTTCACACCATTATGGAGTACAATGCCAAAAGCAGAAATATGCAAATAGTAAGAGACATAGTAAAAATTCGAAATTTTTTTAAAAACGTTAGATGCCTGCTGATACAAAATTATGAGATACCTGTATGCTCTTATTTCTTAGGCCATTAACATCATTTTGCTGTGTACTGTGCACGATGTCAAATGCATAGTTCAACACATTTGCTTAACATCATATAAATAGCACAAATTTAACGTCTTCTAGGAGTACAGCACATTATCCCAGAAGCACATCAAAAAAATGGTTCAAATGGCTCTGAGCACTATGAGACTTAACTGCTGTGGTCATCAGTCCCCTAGAACTTAGAACTACTCAAACCTAACTAACCTAAGGACATCACACACATTCATGCCCGAGGCAGGATTCGAACCTGCGACCGCAGCGGTTACGCGGTTCCAGACTGTAGCGCCTAGAACCGCACGGCCACTCCGGCCGGCCTGAAGCACATCATATCAGAGAAAGTCAGCCAAAACCAGGTAAACACAAGACCAATATATGCCTTTAAGACGTAATTATGAAAGTGATGTCAAAGAATGGAGACTCTAGAGGATCTGTTATAGTCAAATCCAGAAGCCGACATTGTGGGCCACGACAGCTATTACTGAGACCAGTTAAAGATGCGGCACGTTTTATGAGGTCTACAAAATACTTTGCGAATGTGACCATTCTCACGTCAGACAACCAGTGTGCACAGTAGAACAATTTAGGAAGGAGCGTAAAGGGTTTTATCGCCCAGGATACCCGAAAAATTCGCTTTAGCCGAGCCTGCTCTAGAAAACGGTCACCGTATCAAATGTGACGAAACCTCTGACGGGTCTCGCATTGACGACTTCTGACCAGTGTAATTAAAGAACCCATGGAAATGAAAATCACTGAGAACACCCTTAACAGAGACAGCGGCCTTAAGCTCAGCGCAATGTAGGATCCAGCAATCGGAAGGATGAAGTGGGCGCATCGAACACAGAGTCAACGTATGCCTAAACATGGCGATACGATGAGCACCAGTGACTTCACAGCCGGCAGCTAAAATCTACAAGGGCGTATCAGCAGCCCAGTAGCAATCAATCCGCTTGACAATGGATAAGGAGTACTTTGTAGAAAGATGGAGGCAGTCGTTGAACATTTCATTCAGCGCTGCAACGTGATAATCTGCATTTTTACGCTGTTCTTGTTCTTATAGTCTTTAGTCCGAAGGATGTTTTGATGCAACTCTCGATGTTAGTCTATCCTGTGCAAGCCTCTTCATCTCCGAATAACTACTGAATTTGAATATGCTTACTGTATTCATCTAAATTTTTACAACAATTTTAGTGCCTCCCCCCCCCCCCTTACCAAATACACTTTCACACTTCCTTCCAATACCAAACGGACGATTCCATGATGCCTCAAACTATGCCCTGTAAACCGATCCTTCTTTTAGTCCATTGTGCCATAAATATGTTTCCTCCCCTCATCGATTCGGTACATTCTTATTAGTTACGCGATCTACCCATCTAATCTTCAGCATTCTTGTAAATCACCCACTTTAAAAGCATATATTTCTCCTTGGCTGAACCACTTATCATCCACGTTCTACTTTCGTACAAGGCTGCACTCCATACCTTCAGAAAATATTTCCTAACATTTCAGTCTATACTCCAGTTTAACAGTTTCTTCTTTTGCAGAAATGATTTCCCTGCTCAAACCAGTCTGCATCCTATCTACTTCGCCCATCATCAGTCATTTACCTACTACTCAAATAGCAAAACTAATCTACTACGTTTAGTGTCTCATTTCCTCTCTAATTCCCTCAATATAGCGTGACTTAATTCGACTATATTCCATTATCGTTTTTTTATGTTCATCTTACATCCTCGCCGGCCGCAGTGGCCGTGCGGTTCTAGGCGCTGCAGTCCGGAACCGTGCTGCTGCTACGGTCGCAGGTTCGAATCCTGCCTCGGGCATGGGTGTGTGTGATGTCCTTAGGTTAGTTAGGTTTAAGTAGTTTTAAGTTTAGGGGACTGATGACCTCATATGTTAAGTCCCATAGTGTTTAGAGCCATTTGAACCATTTGAATCTTACATCCTCGTTTCAGGACACTGCCCATTTTCCGTTAAACTGCTCTTCCAAGTCCTTTGCTGTCTCAGAATTATAATGTCACCGCCGAACCTCATTGTTTTTAATTATTCTCCCTGAAGTTCAATTCCATTTCCTTAGTTCTGCCTGGTTTCCGTTACTGCTTGCTCAGTATACTGATTGAACAACAACTGGGAGGGGCTTTAACCCTGTCTCACTCTATTCTCAACTACTTCATCTCTTTCATGTCCTTCGTCTCTGGTAACTGCAGTATGGTTTCTGTACAAGCTGTATATAACCTTTAGCTTCCTGTCTTTTACGCCTGCTACTTTCAAAATTTCAAAGAGCATATTTGAGTCAAAGCTGAGAGAAACTTCTTCTAAGTCTACAAATATTATAAACGTAGGTTACACTTTCTTTAACCTATCTGCTAAGATAAGTCGTAGGGCCTTGCTTGTTACTATATGTCTCCGAAAACAAAACTGATCTTCCCCTACGTCGGCTTCTAAGAGTTTCGTCATTCATCTGTAATTAATCAGAGTCAGTATTTTCCTACTTATTGAACTGATAATTCGATAATGTTCACACCTGCTTCCATTGGAAATGTAGTTATTACAGTGTGCAGAGGCTATTTTTCCTGTCTCATATTAACTTTGTCATTGCTGGCTACCCCAACGATCTCCCTGATTATGAAGATATGTCGTCTACTCCAGGCATCTTTTTTCTTTAGGTCTTCCAGTGCTCTGTCAAACTATTCTGGCAGTATCTTACAGGGGTTGGACAAAAATACGGAAACACCAAAAACACATCACATTACCATGCAAAATACAGTGTAGGGAATCCACAGGATTTCAAAACAGCTTACAGTCGTCTCAAATGGATAAATATAGGTCTTGTATAGTTTTCAAGAGAATCCTACACCATTCTTCATGCAAAATAATAGCACGTTCCGGGAAGTATCATGGAGTTGGACAGCTATCACGCATGCTTCTCTCCAAAGTGTACCACAAAGACTCAATAATATTGATAGCTGGTGACTGTGGTAGCCAGGGCAACAATTCATCGTGGTGCCAATAAAAGCAGTACTGGACAATGCGAGCCGTGTGAAGGGGGGGCCCTCGTATTCTAAGACATCGTCATCATAGGGGAACAAAAACTGTACCATGGTATGGGTCTGATCAGCCAAATGGTCGCGTAATCCTCGGCAATAATGCGAACTTGCAGAGGACTCATGGGTCCCATGAAAACTACGATATGGCTGCCAAAATCATGAACGAATCCCCACCATGTTTCATCCTTGGGACAAAAGCTCGGGTAGAGGTTGCAAACAGTGTGAAGCAAGACGCATCCGACCAAATTACTTTCTCCATTGCTCCATGGCCAGATTTACTGTTACTATTGCTGTGCATTGCATCACTGGGGACTGATCTTGAAATTCCAGCTCGCCCTGTAATTCCCCGCTGACAGGGTTCGCGAGTGCGTCACAATCCTCTTCAATGATCGTCCGTCACGATAGCTCAACACACACTTTAATCCACGTTGCGACTTAGTGATGATATTTTCCCGCTTTCCTTGCATGTGTTATAAACCTTCGATAGATGCCTCTTGAACGCCAAACACTTCGGCTACCTTTGTTACGGAAGCATTCGCCATATGTGTCCCAACAATTTGCCCACGTTGGAGTTCACTTATCTCCAGTATAATGCACTCACAATTACACAGAACACTGTTCTGTCTACCACTGACACTTGCAACACGTTGAGGACTTTGCAGAGGTGCTGGTCGTGCTCAAATACAGCAGCTTAGTTTGCAGGCTTTGCTAGCTTCTACATTTACGTTCAAGCATGTATGAGGGTTATTCGGAAAGTAAGGAACGATCGGTCGTGAAATGGAAATCACAGTAAAAATCCGATGAAGTTTTGCACTGGTGTGTTTGGCAGTGTCTCTAGTATGCCCGTCGATCGCATTACATCGTTCTTTTTAGTTCTGAGCACAGAAAGAGCACATAAAGATACCTAGAACAGTAGTGTCTCCCGCCAAGTATGAGGGCCTGGTGAGAAATTTCGCCTGAAGCTATGCAGCCAACATTACATAACTGTCGTGCGTTTTCTTCTTCAAGACAATTCTCAGCCGCATTCTGCAGGGGCAATGAAGATGCTCCTTCATCTTTTTCAGTTGGAAATGTTTGATTACCCTCAATACAGCTCGTAATTGTCTCCCTCTGAGTCTCATCTCTGCTCACATGAACCTCTGCCTATGAAGACAACATTTTCGCACAGACAACGAGCTGTAGGCCAGCGTAGAGAATTGGCAGAAAGCAATGGCGACTCCCTTCTATAACGAGGGTATTGGGAAGTTGGTACAACGCTATGACCAATGTCTAAGTCGGATCGCCGACTGTGGAGATAAATAGCTGGAAGATGTAGCTAACTGTTGCAAATAGAACAGTTTTGATTTTCACTGTTGTTTCCACTTCGTGACCTATCGTTCCTTACTTTCCAAATAGCCCTCGCGTTTCTCGGTGTGGCCGAGTGGTTCTAGGCTCATCAGCGTGGAACCGCGCGACCGCTACGGTCGCAGGTTCGAATCCTGCCTAGGGCATGGACGTGTGTAATGTCCTTAGGTTAGTTAGGTGCTCAGAGCATTTTGAGCCATTTCTCACTGTGTTTCCATATATTCGTCCAACTCCTGTATCTCCCGTCTGACCTTTTGTACTCCCTCTTCCTTTCTTATACATTGACGGAAAAAATCGCAGTACCAAGAAGGAGTTAATCAACGCAAATGGAAGTTGGTAGACGTGTTTCTACATCTGAAAGATGATGTCTATTCAAACTTCGCGCCAGTCGCATATGAGTGGCGCTGGTAGCGCCTCTATGAGGACACAAATTAGGTTTGCATTAAATAAACGTTGTAACTGTCGTGACTGTCAGTTACATTTGAGATTGGACGTGGTAAGTTGATGTTAATCAAGAATGCCTTTGAGATGATAAAGACGCCAATATCAGCAGTTCAGTGAGTTTCAACAGGGTTTTGCGTTAGGCTATGCGAAGTTGGAGGTTCCGTCGGCGACAATGCAGAAAGACTTGGCAGGAATGTAGCCACTGTACATGACTGCTGTGGTCACAGGGATATACAGTAGCAAGAAGACCGGGTTCGAGACGACCACATGGTACTACCGAGAGAGAAGACCATCGTGTTTGGCTTACGACTCTGGCACATCATACTGCATCTGCAGCAGTAACTTGAGCAGCAGTTGACACGACAGTGACACAACGAACTGTTACAAATCTGTTACTTCATGGACAGCTCCTAGCCATATGCGCTGTAGCGTGGATCCCACTGACCCCGAACCACCACCATTTGCGACTTCAGTGGTGTCAATTGAGAGCTCATTGGAGGTCAGGGTGGAAATCTGTTCTGTTTTCTGATGAAAGCTTTTTTTGACTCAGTACCAGTGATGGTCGTTTGTTGGCTAGAAGGAGGCCAGTTGAGGTCCTGCAGCTACCCTGTCTGCATGCTAGACACACTGCGTCTACATCTAGAGTCACAGTCTGGGGTGCGATTTTGTATGGCATCAGGAGCACTCTCGTTGTCTCTGTGTGTTGGATAGACCGCCAGAGGCAGAGCACCTCATGTTCCTGCTGCTAATAAGGCGAGTGCACCATTCGTTTGTTATATATTTTTACGAACTTCCAACAGGAGCGACTTATTTAGAAATACATGTGTAGTTACTAGATTATTTTTGTAATTTCTTGTGTGTTCGAGTGCTTACTAGGCACAAGCTTTTTTTAATAGCAGCGTAGTGCACAGTATGGCCATTGTTATCGACCCTCGTATCATATAGGTTAGTGTAACTCAGTGTCATTTAAACCGTAGGTGAGAGAGCACTTCGAATACCTGCAGCTAATTAGCTGAGTACACCATTTGTTATTTACATATTTTTACGAGCTTCGAACAGGAGCGACTGCAGTAATGGATAGGAACTGTGATTGCTGTGTGCAGATGCGAGCTGAGTTAGCGACCCTTCGCTCACAGCTCCAGGCTGTGTTGGCTTCCGTCACACAGCTTGAGGCTGCTGCCAAGGGGCGTCACTGTGGGGCGTCGGACACGGGACTGTGAGGGACGTTGAGGACGTTCCACGTGTCCCCTGATCAGTCCAGTGCTGAGGCCGCCCCGGGTATTGCCGGCACTGAGGTTGACCCCTCACCTGTGGTCGAGTGGGAGATCATTCCAAAGCCTGGCAGGCAGCGAAAAACTTTCTGAGAGGCCGATCGTTGAGCCTCCCTGGTTCGTTTGACGAACAGGTTTTGGACGTTATCTGTGGCTGACAATGTCTCTGAGCCGGATGCAGTCGTCCACCCTGTTCCAGAGGAAGCTTCTTGGCCCGCAAGATCTGGGCATTCACAGAGGGTGGGTTTGCTGGTAGTTGGGAGCTCCAGCGTCAGGTGCACAATGGGGCCCCTTAGGAACATGACTGCCATGGAGGGGAAGGAAGCCAGTGTGCACTCCGTGTGCATATCGGGGGGAGTCATTCCAGATGTGGAAATGGTGCTTCCGGATGCCATGAAGAGTACAGGGTGCAGCCAATTGCAGGTGGTGGCTCATGTCGGTACCAATGACGTGTCTCACTTTGGATCGGAGGAGATTCTGTCTGGTTTCAGGCGGCTAGCGGAAATGGTAAAGACTGCCAGTCTTGCTTGCGAGATTAAGGTGGAGCTCACCATCTGCAGCATCGTCGATAGAACCGACTGTGGTCCCTTGGTGCAGAGCCGAGTGGGGGGTCTGAATCAGAGGCTCAGGCGGTTCTGTGACCGTGTAGGCTGCAGATTCCTTGACTTGCGCCATAGGGTGGTGGGTTTCTGGGTTCCGCTTAATAGGTCAGGAGTCCACTACACACAGGAAGCAGCTACACGGGTAGCGGGGGGCTGTGTGGAAGGGACTGGGATGTTTTTTAGGTTAGAGAGTCCCAAGGAACCACAGAAAGGCCGTTCGTCTAAAAGGGTACAGGTAAAACACAGTAAATTAGTTGTATTGTAGAAACTATTGGTATTGTAGGTGTAAATTGTCATAGCTATGTAGGGAAAGAACCAGAGCTCCAAGCCCTATTAGAAAGCACCGGAGCTCAAATAGTTATAGGAACAAAAAGTCGATTAAAGCCGGAAATAAGTTCAGCCGAATTTTTTTCAAACGATCTACCAGTGTTCAGAAAGGATAGATTAAACACAGTTGGTGGTGGAGTATTTATTGCTGTCAGAAGTAGTTTGTCTTGTAGTGAAATTGAAGTAGATATTTCCTCCGAAATAGTATGGGTAGAGGTTATACTTGACAATCGGACTAATCTATCAATTGGATCGTTTATCGACCTCCCAATTTAGAAGATATAGTTGCTGAACAGTTCAAAGAAAACTTGAGTCTCATTTCAAATTGGTACCCCACTCATACAATTACAGTCGGTGGTGACTTCAGTCTACCCTCGATATGCTGGAAAAATTATACTTTTGAAGCCGGCGGCAGGCATAAAACGTCATCCAAATTGTAGTGAATGCTTTCTCAGAAAATTATTTTGAACAATTAGCTCACTCGAAGCCTGCTGGTCCCAGCGGAGGTTCGAGTCCTCCCTCGGGCATGGGCATTGGTCTGAGTGTTTGTCCCTAGGATAATTTAGGTTAAGTAGTGTGTAATCTTAGGGACTCATGACCTTAGCAGTTAAGTCCCATAAGATTTCACACACATTTGAACAACCCACTTGAAGCGTAAATGGTTGCGAAAGCATACTTGACCTCCTAGACAAACAGTGAGTATCGTTACGAATACAGGTATTACCGACCACAAGGCAGTTGCTGCTAGGCTGAATGCCGTAACACCTACAGCCATCAAAAACAAACGCAAAATATATGTATTTAAAAAAAAACTGATAAAAACGCTCCTAACGCCTTTTCAAGAGACAGTCTTCACTCCTTCCGATCTGATCATGTAAACGTAGAAAAGTTGTGGAATGATTTCAAAGAGATAGTATCGACAGCAATTGAGAGATATATACCACATGAATTAATAAGTGGTGGTACTGATCCCCCATGGCACACAAAACGGGTCAGATCTCTGTTGCAGAAGCAGCGAAAAAAGCATGTCAAATTTAAAAGAACGCAAAATCCCCAAGACTGGCATAGTTTTACAGAAATTAGAAATATGCCGCGTACTTCAATGCGACCACCGAGCGAGGTGCCGCAGTGGTTAGACACTGGACTCGCATTCGGGAGGACGACGGTTCAATCCCGCGTCCGGCCATCCTGATTTAGGTTTTCCGTGATTTCCCTAAATCGCTCCAGGCAAATGCCGGGATGGTTCCTTTCAAAGGGCACGGCCGACTTCCTTCCCCATCCTTCCCTAATCCGATGAGACCGATGACCTCGTTGTCTGGTCTCCTTCCCCAAACCAACCAACCAACCAACCAACTTCAATGCGAGATGTTTTAAATAATTTCCATGCCGAAACTCTGTCTCGAAATCTGTCAGAAAACCCAGAGAGATTCTGGTCGTATATAAAGCACATCAGTGGCAAGACGCAATCAGTACCTTCACTGCGCGATAACAACGGTGAAGTCACTCACTGATGACAGTACCACAAAGCAGAGTTATTAAACACGGTTTTCCGAAACTTCTTCATCAAAGAAGACGAAGAAAATATTCCTGAATTCCAATCAAGAACAACTGCCAGGATGAAAAACATAGGAGTAGATATCCTCGGTGTTGCAAAGCAGCTTAAATCACTTCATAAAGGCAAGGCTTCTGGTCCAGATTGTATACCAGGCAGGTTCCTCTCGGAGTATGCTGATACAATAGCTCCATATTTAGCAATTATATACAACCTCTCGCTCACAGGAAGATCCGTACCTAAAGACTAGAAAATTGCTCAAGTACACCAATACGCAAAAAGAGAAGTAGGAGTAATCCATTGAATTACAGGCCCATATCACTAGCGTCGATCTGAAGTAGAGTTCTGGAACATATACTGTGTTCGAACATTATAAATTACCTCGAAGAAAACGATTTATTGACACATAGTCAGCACGGATTCAGAAAATATCCTGCTTGCGAAACACAACTAGCTCTTTATACTCATGAAGTAAAGAGTGCTATCGACAGGGGAGGTCAAATTGATTACATATTTTTAGATTTCCAGAAAGCTCTCGACACCGTTCCTCACAAGCGTCTTCTAAACAAACTGCGTGCCTATGGAATATCGACTCAGTTGTGCGACTCGATTCGTGATTTCCTGTCAGAAAGGTCACAGTTCGTAATAATAGGCGGAAAGTCATCGATTAGAACAAAAGCAATGTCCGGCGCTACCCAAGGAAGTGTCATAGGACCTCTTTTGTTCCTGATCCATATTAACGATAAAGGAGACAATCTCAGTAGCCGTCTTAGATTGTTTGCAGATGATACTGTCATTTGCTGTCTTGTAAAGTCATCAGATGACCAAAACGAATTGCAAATCGATTTAGATAAGATATCTGTATGGTGCGAAAAGTGGCAATTGACCCTGAATAAATAAAAGTGTGAAGTTATTAACACGAGTACTAAAAGAAATCCACTAAATTTCGATTACGCGATAAGTCACACAAATCTGAAGGCTGTAAATTCAACTAAATACTTAGGGATTACAATTACAAATAACCTCAACTGGAGCGATCACGTAGATAATGTTTCTCCTCCGATTGCGAAAACATTATGTTGGCACCAACCTACGGAGTGAGCAATGATCATCACGATAAAATAAGAGAAATCAGGGCTCGCACAGAAAAATTTAATGCTCGCTTTTTCCGCGCGCCGTCCTATAATGGAACGGTAGAGAGACAGCTTGGAGGTGGTTCATTGTACCCTCTGCCAGGTATTTAATTATGAATAGCAGAGTAACCACGTAGATGTAAATGTAGATCACATGCATCCTAAGTGCAAATGTGTACCTCAGTCTAGTGATTCGACCTGTTGTGCTACAATTCATGAGCAGCGTTACAGGGGGTGTTCTTCGACAGGATAGCGCTCGTCCACATACCGCTGTTGTATCCGAACGTGCTTTATAGAATGCCGACATGTTGCAATGGCCTATTCGATCACCAGATCTGTCTGCAATCGATCACATATGGGACATCATCGGACGACAACTCTGGCATCATCCACGATCAGCATTAACCGTCGCTGTATTGTCCGACGAAGTGCAACAGGCATTCAGCTTTTTTTTTTTTTCGTCATTCTTCTGACTGCTTTATGGTTTGATGCGGCCCGCCACGAATTACTCTGCTCTTCATCTCAGAGCAGGACTTCTAATCTACGTCCTCAATTATTTGCTGGACGTGTTCCACTCTCTATCTTCCTCTACAGTTTTCACCCTCTGCAGCTCCCTCCCTGTCTCTTCTTCTTGTCAGTGTTTTGCTGATATCCTTTTCCTCGACGATTCTCCGAAGAACGTCCTCATTCCTTACCTTATCAGTCTACCTAATTTTCAACATTCTTCTCTACCATCACATGTCAAATGCTTCGATTTTCTTCTTTTCCGGTTTTCCCACAGTCCACATTTCACTGTCATACAATGCTGTGCTCCAAACGTACATTCTCAGAAATGTCTTCCTCAGATTAACATCTATGTTTGAGACTAGTAGACATCTCTTGGCCATGAAAGCCCTTTTTGCCAATGCTAGTCTCCTTTTTATGTCCTCCTCGCTCCGTTCCTCATTGGTTATTTTGCTGCCTAGATAGCAGAATTCCTTAACTTCTTCTACTTTGTGATCATCAATTCGGATGTTAAGTTTCTCGCTGTTCTCATTTCTGCTGCTTATCATTAGTTCCTTTATCTTCGGTTTACTCTCAGACCATATATTGTATTTATTGGAATGTTCATTCCAACCGGCTAATCCTGTAATTCTTCTTTACTTACGCTGAGGATAGCAATATCATCAGCGAATCGTATCATTGATGCCCTTTCACCTTGAATTTTAATCCCACTCCGGAATCTTTATTTCCGCCATTGCATCTTCGACGTATATATTGAACAGTAGGGACGAAATACTACATCCTTTTTAATCCGAGTATTTCGTTCTTGGTCTTCCACTCATATTGTTTCCTCTTGGTACTTGTACATTTTCTGTATTACCCTTCTTTCCCTGTAACTTACCCCTAATTCTCTCAGAATTTCGAACATCTTGCACCATTTGACATTGTCGAACGCGTTTTCCAGGTCGATAAATCCTGTGGATGTGTGTCGATTTTTCTCTAGTCTTATTTCTATTATCAACCTCAACGTCAGAAGTGCCTCTATGGTGCCTTTACTTTTCCTTTCCTTTATCTTAGTATCGGTTAATAATGTGCCAGTATTTCACATTTGCAATGTCTTATCTGGCGTTTACATTAACCTATAATCTTTCAGTGTTAACCATTTACACTACTGGCCATTAAAATTGCTACACCACGAAGATGACGTGCTACAGACGCGAAATTTAATCGACAGGAGAAAGATTCTGTGATACGCAAATGATTAGCTTTTCAGAGCATTCACACAAGGTTGGCGCCGGTGGCGACACCTACAACGTGCTGACATGAGGAAAGTTTCCAACCGATTTCTCATACACAAACAGCAGTTGACCGGTTTTGCCTGGTGAAACGTTGTTGTGATGCCTCGTGTAAGGAGGAGAAATGCGTACCATCACGTTTCCGACTTTGATAAGGTCGGATTGTAGTCTATTGTGATTGCGGTTTATCGTATCGCGACATTGCTGCTCGCTTTGGTCGAGATCCAATGACTGTTAGCAGAATATGGAATCGGTGGGTTCAGGAGGGTAATACGGAACGCCGTGCTGGGTCCTAGCGGCCTCGTATCACTAGCAGTCGAGATGACAGGTGTCTTATCCGCATGGCTGTTAACGGGTCGTGCAGCCACGTCTCGATCCCTGAGTCAATAGATGGGGAGGTTTGCAAGACAACAACCATCTGCACGAACAGTTCGACGACGTTTGCAGCAGGATGGACTATCAGCTCGGAGACCATGGCTGCGGTTACCCTTGACGCTGCATCACAGACAGGAGCGCCTGCGATGGTGTACTCAACGACGAACCTGGATGCACGAATGGCAAAACGTCATTTTTTCGGATGACTCCAGGTTCTGTGTACAGACAGCATCATAGTGGTCGCATCCGTGTTTGCCGACATTGCGGTGAACGGACATTGGAAGCGTGTATTCGTCATCGCCATACTGGCGTATCACCCGGAATGATGATATGGGGTGTCACTGATTGCACGTCTCGGTCACCTCTTGTTCGCACTGACGGCACTTTGAACAGCGGACGTTACATTTCAGATATGTTACGACCCGTGGCTTTACCCTTCATTCGATTCTTGCGAAACCCCACATTTCAGCAGGATAATGTTCGACCGCATCTGTACTGGCCTTTCTGGATACAGAAAATGTTCGACTGCTGCCCTGGCCAGCACATTCTCCAGATCTCTCACCATTAGAAAACGTCTGGTCAATGTTGGCCAAGCAACTGGCTCGTCACAACACGCCAGTCACTACTCTTGATGAACTGTGGTATCGTGTTGAAGCTGTACACGCCATCCAAGCTCTGTTTGACTCAATGCCCAGGCGTGTCAAGGCCGTTATTACGTCCAGAGGTTGTTGTTCTTGGTACTGATTTCTCAGGATGTGTGCACCCAAATTGCGTGAATTGTAATCACATGTCACTTCTAGTATAATATATTTGTCCAATGAATACCCGTTTCTCATCTGCATTTCTTATTGGTGTAGCAATTTTAATGGCCAGTAGTGTAAATATGTCACATAGACCAGTGTATTCCCGAAATTTCAAAACTCTACATGAATTATTTTTCGTTGTTGTGATTTTTTTCATGAGTGTGTTACAGATTACTATTCTTGCTTCAGGATAGGTGCGACCACGCAAGAAGATTTCGCGCCGGAGCAGCAGCTACATCAAGGTGATCTTCTCGTGGAAGATCCTCCCTCTGTGTATGACGATCCGGAAACCGCCGCCTACACCGATAGGGCTTCAAATAGCGCAGTGGGCTGGCAGAAAGACACCCCGGTCTTCAACGATTTCTCCTCTCTGTTCGGACCGGTGCCCCAGGACGCGGCCGACTCTAACCTCTTCAAAGGGGCTCCGTTCCAGGCGACGGGCGAGGTGACCGTGGTGTACGCGGCGGACCTGAAGAACCTGAAGGACACGCTGCTGGTGCTGGCGGCGCTCGCCGTGCTGTGCTTCCTGCTGGCGGCCGTGCAGAGGGCGGTGGACGGCGCCAGGGCAGCTCGCGGCCGGCGGCGCTGCCGGCTCGACGCCTGCTTCAGGGCGGGTCGCGACCGCGGGCGCCCGCCCCAGCAGAGCCCGGACGACGGCGACTTCTTCTGGTGGGACACGGAGACCTCCTGGTCGGAGGCGGGGAAGCCCCGCAGCGGCGACCTGCCGCCCCCGTACCCCTACCCACCCACCTACGAGGACAGTCTCACCGTCACCGTCACTCCCAACTCCAACTGTGACGGGCAGGCAGACAGCGCGACCCACGTCTGGCACGAGCCCGCCAGCGTTCACCAGGCGAGGAGTCAACCTGACGCGGTCGACAACCCACGCGTGTCGAGCTCTGCTGACGCGTAACGCGTCTGTCCTAGTAGTCTTATTCAAAGTAGTTGGCATTCGACAGGCAGCGTGCTAGACTGCTTCCACCACAAATACACCAATCGTGCCTGGTCAAAAATAACTGCCTGTTATTCAGTGTGCCCCAGCGGGAATGGAATGGTCAACATCTGAGGATACGACAAGAACGATCATTAGGAGCAAAAACCTTCTTACGTTTCTGAGATAGAAGACATTTAATGCACAGGTTGACCCACAAGCCCGTTAAGGGGGGTAGGACGTCAAACCGGCCGACTTGGAGCAGGAGAGGCACCATATAACATTTTAATTTCCACTGTCTATACTTTTACAAATAAATTCATAAAACTTTAACAGCATGACGAAGAAGGATTCAGGATTCATACTCATAGCAGTGCAAGCTCAAAAACGTAACAAAAGACATTCTTTTTACATGTGAAATTTCATCATTTTTTTCACTTACTACTGGCTGCATTTGTTGCTATAGGGACACTTTTCTTCCTAAGTAAGAGAGATTCTTCGATGACTTTTGCACAGCATACAAACCATAGTTACAGGTCTATGAAACTCTAGAAGTTATTTAATTTATGAAAAAATGAATGAGCTGTTACATTTTAAACTTGATGTTTAGAAAAAAACTCAAGTTTTATAGTTAACTATCTTAATTTTTTCCACAGTTTTTTAATAGATTTGGAAAATTCTAGAGTTTCATACACCTGTAACTACTGTTTGTATGCTATGAAAAATTCATCGAAGAATCACTCTTACTTAGGAAGAAAAGTGTACCTATAGCAACAAATGCAGCCAGTAATAAGTGAAAAAATGATGAAATTTCACATGTAAAAAAAGGTGTTTTGCTACGTTTTTCAACTTCCACAGCCACGAGTGTGAGTCCTCAATCCTTCCTGGTCATGGTTACAAAGTTTTATGAATTTATTTGTAAAAGTATAGACAGTAGAAATTAAAATGTCCTGTGGTGACTCTCCTGCTCCAAGTCGGCCCGTTTGACGTCCTACCCCCCTTAACATTTGAAAATTCAGTACTTACTGAATAATGTAGGTAGAGAGACACACATTCATGAAATGACATGGGGTGTTATTGAAACCAAAGAAGTGCACAAAGTGACCAACAGATGGCCCTTCATATGACACAAACGCCATAATTAGCATAAAAATTGATTTTTTACCAAAAGCGATGTTTTTTGTAACAAATACTCAGCATGGTGGTTGTTATTTATCAACAATACCTGTAGATGAGGGACAATGTTGTAAACAGTATTGCACAGCTTGCCAGTACTTATCTTGAGAAATTTACCTCAGTTGTTGTCTTTTAGCATTGCTAATGAGGTCGGACTGTTGCGACAGACCTGAGACTTCAGACAGCCCCACAACCAGCAATCACATGGACTGAGGTCTGGGGATCTGGGAGGCCAAGCACGACGCAAGTGCGACTCTATTATCAGATGATGTGCGCAAGAGATCTTTTACACGTGTAGCGATATGCGGTGCAGCACCACCTTGCATAAAAGTCGTAACGTCCAGCAGGTGTTTATTGGGCAGGCTAGGGACGGTGCGATTCTGAAGCATATCGTCGTACCTCGCACCCATCTCTCTGACACTTTGAAAAGCAACACCCCGCATTTTCTCGAAGAAAAAGGGCTCGATCACGAATGATGTGGTAAATCCACACCGCATTGCGTCTTTGTCGGCTTGTAGGTGGGAGTTCATGACAGTTCTAGGGTTCTAGGAATGCTGGTGCGACGTGCGACTTCACAAGTGCTGATTTCACCATCTGGAGATGAACTCGCTGAAGGCTCCATTTCTTTCCGGGCTGTCCCAGCAGCAGTATCACTTGTGTCTGGTCAAACACTATGGAGCCAATCGTCTAAACAAACGTGACTTTGAACTTCGTGATCACTTTCTTCAAAGCGACACTTGTCACAGGACCCTTATCTGTTTGAATACGCTTCTTATGGCGACAGGATCGTAAAGCTGGTGTACCGGATTCTCCATTCTGATAGTAAGGCTTCACTAATAGTGCCTGTTATCGTAACGTCAACATGCCGCGATCGCTAGAGCAACTAACTTCCTGTCTCGCTACTGCTCATTTTATACACGTTTCTCACTGACGTGTTGTTGTCCAGCGCCATCTGTTAGCCTGTTTTACATTCACTTTTCGTTTCAATAAAAATCCTATACCAGTTCATTTACCTCTCTAAATGTTATTCCGTGAATTAGTGTATTTTCCAAGGTCAACAGACTTCTGGGTCACGTGTGCATTCTTATCGTACACGCCACATTATAACTGTGCCAGTTTTAAAATATGTTACTTTTCCACCAAAGTTGTTGAACTAAATGTTCAGAAGAAAAATGACAACTTCGAAGAATACCTGCTTCACGCAGTGTGGTGAAACTCTGATAAACAATCTACCATCGGTAAAGTGTGAACTGTATTCTTTGATAACAGCTGGAGCACTGCCATCGCAGAAGCCGTAAGGATACACCATGTCTACGTATTCTTCTTTAGCGTAGGTGTGTGGCATTTCAGCTGTCTGATACACTCAGTTCCTCGCATTAATTCACTCACAACACACTATGGACAAATGAGAATTAAGCGGACTACTTTATGGCACAAGGACATCCCGAGAAAAGAGGTTCAAAGCAACGAGTCAGCTTCAGGAAAAATAAAACGTCAAAGAGGTTGGGTGGGTAAGACACACATATGTGCATCACTAACCCAAAATCAAATGTACACTGAATGTGTTCTATTTTGAACCCATTCAGAATAGGGTACATGTCAATATAAAGTTTTATGTTTCAAATGAGCGTTCATGTTATATCCCTAAATACTAACTATTCCACTTGTGTCACCCTAGATGCGTATTAAACATATGTAAAGATACGCAAAATCCATCATTTTAGGTCTATGTCATCTATGGAAATGTCAAAATTAGCATGCTGTCCATGCAGTGAAATTCCACAGAGACATTAACTAACAATCAAAATGACATGGAAATTTTTAATGTAGTTACAAAAATGCTCAATTTTGACAACAGAAGACTTTTATATTTTATGCTGTGAGAATAAACATTTCTGACCATACTATACGTTTCTATAACTCTAGAGTATTGCATAAGAGTATACAGATTTATTTATTTATCAGAAACCATGGGAGTCCGCTTCAAACCTCTTACCTGCTTATTGACACAGGAAGACAGCCAACTGCTTCCTACTTTCCATATATAAAATGAAACATTGTTTAGTCTTATCCGTAACCCCATAAGTATCCAGCTTCTGCAAAAATATTGTATTATCAACTAAATAAAATTCTTTCGTTAAATCAAAGAAAGCGCCTACCATCTGCCCTGCTCCTATTTTAATGCTAGTGACTCACATGCAAACAAATAAGTAGCATTTTCTGTCGGAAATCTCTTCCTGAAGCGAAACTGGGAGACTGACAGCAAATTATGTTATTTAGTTTTTCCACTACTCTCCTATACATTACTTTCTCAAAAACGTTTGAAAACATTGGTAGCAAAGAAATTCGCTGGTAGTGAACTATGCTATCTCTCTCGCCCCTTTTATTAAGTGGTTTCACTAACGAGTGTTTCAAACCCTCAATAAACTCAACACAACTGAAAGATACGTTGCATAAGTGATACGGTGAGTAGATAACTAATTTATGGTGCACATACCATAATCTTACTCGAAATCCAATCATAGCCATGGGAACCCTTACTCTTTGCTGATGTAATAATTGATGTAAGTTCATCTTTGTTTATTTTCTGTAGCTGCAAGTGATGTAGCTGTCTCAGAATACCAGCTGTCAAGAATTCCACATATTTTGCTGTACCAACAGAACTTTTATTTAACTTACCGACTGATGACAAGAAGTGATTATTAAGTATTTTGAACGACACTGGTGCATCACTAACAGTTTCATTCTCTCACAAGACTGGTGTAGTACGTTGAGCACTAACATTCTGGCGTGATACCTCTTTCACAATGGATCAAATAGTTTTAATTTTAATCTTAAATCTTTCTATTCTCTTGTTTCGGCGTTTTTGATGACATTCGCCAGCATTTTGCATTATCTGTAGTTCAGTTCTGTTACCGGGTTCTGCCTTTTCCTTTACATTATGATACAGCTCCCGCTTCCACCTACATGATATTGTAAAGCCATTAGTTATTCAGGTACTTGGTTTATTAGTACTGCATCTGTGTCTGAACTTTTTCTGTGCTGGGAAAGAGGTATTAAAGGATGTGATAAAGATCTGAACGAAACTGTTACATTTGTCGTTCAAGTCGTCTCTATTGCAGACTTCTTCTCAAGTTAGTCCTTTGCGATCGACTTCAAATGTGGACTTGCGAGTAGACTCATATATCTAAATCTGTGTTGAAACGTTCACACAAACCAATTTCGAACATGTTACTGTGTTGAATTGAATGTCATAAGCTGAAATCTTTCACAGCTCCTATTTTACTTCAAACGTACATACGATGCGAAAAAGAGCACGGGAATATCTATTAGCGAGCTTCCACAGTATTTAATACTCCGATTTCGAACTTTAAAATTCGAACAGGTACATCACTGCGCGCATATGCTTATGATTTGTTACCGATATAAAAGAGGTCTATCTAGAATCGAAAACTTGTTGATTAAGTACATCGAAGACGCTATCAGTTTTAACGGCCACGTTCGTTGTCTAAATACCCACAATTTGTGCTTGTCATACTGCTTCGTCAGACAACCTTCTCTCGAATCATATCTATAGCTTATCAAGAGTTCGTGTTATGAAACCGAGGAATAAAATTACTGCGCAGAGCTCACAACTAAACGTCACGTAGAAGCCTCGGAAAGACCACAACCGAACAGAAATGACCTTTACTAATATTCATTGCTACGAAATGTAAGAGGGTTGACATAGAGTAATGCTAGACAAGATGATTATGGGAGAGTCAGGGCCTTAGACTAGGGCCTTGTATTCCGACATAAAAATCAATAAGCTGCTGGTATTCATAAAAAAACTTAGTATCCACATAAACGTTAAAAAAATGAATGACAACGTTTTCTAGTTTGATTGCGCCCTTCTTTACGACGGTGAAATTTGTCCGCATCTCGTGGTCATGCGGTAGCGTTCTCGCTTCCCACGCCCGGGTTCCCGGGTTCGATTCCCGGCGGGGTCAGGGATTTTCTCTGCCCCGTGATGACTGGGTGTTGTGTGATGTCCTTAGGTTAGTTAGGTTTAAGTAGTTCTAAGTTTTAGGGGACTGATGACCATAGATGTTAAGTCCCATAGTGCTCAGAGCCATTTGAACCATTTGACGATGAAATGAATCAACAAGTGGCTGCCACTCAGTTTCCTTATGCAGCAGCAAGTTTGGAGAACTGAAGAGAAAACAGCGAATATTCACACTACGGCTATTCCCATAGAAATACAGTATACAGGGTGTTACAAAAAGGTACGGCCAAACTTTCAGGAAAATTCCTCACACACAAAGAAAGAAAATACGTTATGTGGACGTGTGTCCGGAAACGCTTACTTTCCATGTTAAAGCTCATTTTATTACTTCTCTTCAAATCACATTAATCATGGAATGGAAACACACAGCAACAGAACGTACCAGCTTGACTTCAAACACTTTGTTACAGGAAATGTTCAATATGCCCTCCGTTAGCGAGGATACATGCATCCACCCTCCGTCGCATGGAATCCCTGATGCGCTGATGCAGCCCTGGAGAATGGCGTATTGTATCACAGCCGTCCACAATACGAGCACGAAGAGTCTCTACATTTGGTACTGGGGTTGCGTAGACAAGAGCTTTCAAATGCCACCATAAATGAAAGTCAAGAGGGCTGAGGTCAGGAGAGCGTGGAGGCCATAGAATTGGTCCGCCTCTACCAATCCATCGGTCACCGAATCTGTTGTTGAGAAGTGTACGAACACTTCGACTGAAATGTGCAGGAGCTCCATCGTGCATGAACCACATGTTGTTCGTACTTGTAAAGGCACATGTTCTAGCAGCACAGGTAGAGTATCCAGTATGAAATCATGATAACGTGCTCCGTTGAGCGTAGGTGGACGAAACTAAAATGAGCTCTAACATGGAAATTAAGCGTTTCCGGACACATGTCCACATAACATCTTTTCTTTATTTGTGTGTGAGGAATGTTTCCTGAAAGTTTGGCTGTACCTTTTTGTAACACCCTGTATATGTATCCCTCACGAACACTGGAAAAGAGCTTCAGGACATCATTTATTTTTATTTTTATTTTTATTTTTTTACTTAGGTGTTGTCACGGGGTATGACACTCGTTCCGCCGATGAAGCTCTCTTTCATTGTGTTATTTTAAATTTCATTCTATTCAAACATTATCATACATTTTTGTAATTATTCAGTATAAGAGTAGGATATGGTAAAAACTTATTAACTAATAAATATAATCCTTACGAACATGTTAGTACTATATACTCGTACTGTATTTAGTATTTGTGGGCACTTTCAATTCAAGTCTTGAATTTGTATATTACTTTTGCAAAGTCCGTCATAGGACTGGGTCATTGTAGTAACTAACAGTTTGCTTTTAGTTTTGTTACGCTTTGTCGACGGATTTGTAATTTGGACTATCAAATTAGCAAACACTGTAACTTTAGAAAATCTGATTGCGTATCAGACAACGGAGAGTGCATCACTTTACAGTGAATATCAAGCTTTCACAACGATGGTACCAATCACGATATTAGCATGAGAGTGATTACTTCACGATTAGCTGAAGCTCGAAGCATTGGTGATACGTTTTCTCTAAGCATAAAATATTCGTGTCATAAATGCCTGTTTTGTGACTCTTGCCTGCATTGTGAGAGTCTGACTCGAACTTCACATTGATAGCAAACCCTGAACGAAGACACTTACCGCAGAGTCTGCCGTAACTGCGAAGTCCATAAATATATTTCGTGCTATGGTGTGCGTGAGCTTGGAAGCGGTTCTGCATGTTTATTTTATTTTTCTCAGCTCTGGACATAGGTCTGACTGAGTAAATATCAGTACAAAGCAACTACAAAGCATCTGTGGACAATGGTATATTCCGCGTATTGCTCACGTAGTCGAGGCAAAGGAGCCATCCCTACATCTAGGCCGCATATTTGTACTACAGTGCGAGGTATTCACTAAAACGGTAGCAGTTCGTAAGGTATTAGATACTGCAAGACATTAATACCAAGGGGCTCGTATTCCACGCCAAGATACTAGCTCAACAAAAATCTTCCTCCTCTTATTGTCGACCCTATGGAAAATAGTCTATTTAACAACAGAAATTTGTCAGCACAAAAGCTGTTCTACTAGGATTCAGATTACCAGATTCGTGTATTAGAGCCACAAGTAGTATTAGACCCAAAGTTAGGCTTTCGCTACCTAAACGAAACCCAAGGCTTATCTATAGTCATTCGTCAAAGAAAAATGATGGTTGTTCTTATTGGAATAAGTGCTGTCACAGGTGTGAGAAATTCATGCTGCCCAAGCAAGTAACGGATATGACAGCTGAGCTTAGGGTCACATAACAAACGCTTCAGTATGCAGAGGAACATCTTAACGGTCAGATCATTATTCTCTCTTATTCCAGTTTAGCGCTTGAATTACTAAGAAGCCTCTTCAGTGGACGAAACAATCATCCAGTGGCACACGACATAATGAACTTGATATTAAATCTCAAAACTCGGAATCAGAGTTTTAACATGTGCGGGTAAAACATTGTGGAAATGAAACAGTGTACAAACGCGTCAAAGAAAGATGGACCAGCTGCAGAATTCTTTCAATGTTCTCAAAATAATAATCAGACAGAAGTGGAACATGGAATGACGAGATTCACCTATATACAAAGCCACATATTGTACCGAAACAGACATAAAAACATCATTGCTCCAGACGATTCGTGAACACTACAGCACGTCTCACGTTTAACGACTGCTATACGTACGAGGAAACACCTACATCACATTGACTTGGTGCCATCCCTTCTGCGAGAAAGAAAAGAATGGCAAACACATCTTTTGGTTGTCTGAACAGGTGCTGTACTGCAACTCAAATACCAAAAAATCTGGTCAACAGCTGGTGCTCTCTACCGACTTCTATAACATTGCTCCTATGCCTGAAAGAGCAAGGTTTCCAAAACAAGGGGTCGGGTACGTTTTTGAGCCTCGTTTAATGATCTGGAAAAATGTTTTTCGTGATTTTTAACCTTGTCCCTCACTTACGACAACAGTGTTAACATTGTTGTGTAGTAGAAGATGAAGAACTGTAACCAATCGCTGTTACCAGTCACTGGTAACAGTGTTTCACATTTTACTGCAAACAGTTACAGTGCTTAGTAAAGATAAATTTTTAAATTCGTTCATTGTGGCGTTGTCGAACTGTTGGTTACAGTTCGTGGCCCGTTGCGTTTAGACAACCTTGTGCAAGTCTCGTCTTCTCTGCGTACCTATGGTGTCATTAAAATTATTTGATAGTTGACACTTCGCGCTTTGTGGTAGGTTTCCTCCAATCAGAGCGCTCAGTGTCACACCCAAACCGTTCGCGGTTGCCAAACTGCCACAACAATTAACAGACTTCCAGTTCCCTGTGCGGATTTCTTTCTTGATGTGTTTGGATTCCGAATACTGGTTCTGAACCTTTTATTTCGTCTTTCATCACGTATGATAATTACACAGAACGATGCTAACGAAATACAAGCGTTTCATACTCCGTACTAACCAAACACTACTGAATCATTCCACGCAAAACGAGATTCAGCGTCATTTATAGAGTTACCATAATCACAGACGTCGGCTTCGCACGACATTGCCTGAAACATACTTTTTGAACGTTGTTAATTAATTCGTTGTGTCTGAGACATCAGTCATAAAGATAATACGCGAGTGTTTCCCACGGTAATGGCAAAGCATAGTTGTTAGTGAATAAATTGGTGTATAGAAGGTCGAAGGTTCGAATTTCGTCAAATGTAGAAAAACGTTTTATGTTTCTAAATTTAGTCGAAAGAGACAGTTTATTTTTTTTTATTCAGATAATTGGTTTAAACGTAACTTTTTTATTTCTAATACTTTGTCGCGCCGGATTCATCATCGTATCGGCTATTATTATTCTTCCTATCATTCTTTTTTCGTTTGGGATTTGCTTGTATCGCCTGTAATCAGCAGCCAAGTGCCAACCAGGACTGCTGATGCGTGGGTAACGCGGCACCCCGAGTAGGCAGTGTGAGAATGGTTTCAGGTGACCAATAACAGCAAGATACTAAAATCTGCTTTTACTGCTAGCGACTGAAATCTTGCTGCGGAAGATGGCTATGCAAACAGACGTAATATGAAATGTTTCTGTCTTGAGTTTGTTCATAGAGGTTAGCATTAAACGCTGTGAACAAAGTGGTCGTGATTTTAGTTCTGCTGCAGATTGCTGATCGCCGTTTTCTCGGATACATTGCATATGACGATGTTTTGGTTGGGTTAGGAAATGTGACGTTACGCGTATTTATACGAGCAACTCTGTTTCCCAGTATTGACACGAGGTAATATGAATTTATTCAAAATGGTTCAAATGGCTCTGAGCACTATGGGACTCAACTGCTGAGGTCATAAGTCCCCTAGAACTTAGAACTACTTAAACCTAACTAACCTAAGGACAACACACACATCCATGCCCGAGGCAGGATTCGAACCTGCGACCGTAGCGATCGCGCGGTTCCAGACTGTAGCGCCAGAACCGCTCGGCCACCAGCGGCCTGCATGAATTTATTGCATGGCTGAACGCTATGGGGCTCAGGTCCCAGAGAGCTGTCGTTCGCATGGCCTCTGTGCAGCGAGACAATGCTCAAAGACATGGTGGAGTGTCAGACAAGCTGAAATAGACTGAGGATAGATCAAATATGAGTTACTATTCTTTGTATCACGTGTGTTAGTTTGTGAATCATTATGCTGAAGTCTGAAGTGTTTTGAGTTGAAGTCTGAACTGTTTTGAGTTGAAGTCTAAACTATTTAAAGCTGGTGAATATTTCATGTATTGTGATCAAAAATGGACTCAGTTTCCACATATCTTTGATAATTATTTACTTTGGAGATTTTGCTACCATTCTCGTAACGCTCTCAACGTTAACTTTACTGCACATGATAAGGATATTTTCTATCTGTATTTTAACTGAATGTTGTAGACCACTTTTCGTTTATTCGAGATGTTCTTCCTTGATAAAAGATATTCAACATAATTCTCTGTAATCTAACGTCAATTACAGACGTTAGAATAGAAACCTTTTTATTAATTATTCATTTATCTTTTATTTTATATTTCTGTGTACTTTATTAATTTGCAAATCTAGCCAATGCATAGACGATTTGACAGCAGAATCAGCTACGGTCACCATTTGGAGCGAATTAGCTGCAGGGAAGGAAGCAGATGTTCGCGGCTCGACCTTATGTTAGCATCGAGCTATTCTTTTTAAACAGAGCCGTGAACAATCTAAGTACCTAAAGGACGACTAACCACAGGTAAAGTCGCAACTGATTTGTTCGTATGGGTTGCTGTTTAGAAGAGTTACTCAGCAGCAGTAACGCTTAGGTAGTGTCGCAGACGCGAGTTTAAATTCAGAGCTACTGCTGTTCAGTAATTGGTCAATAAAAATCAGCTGTCGACACAGTATCTCCAACTTCCGGCACACCTCACGACATCCGTTACCAAGATTGCTCTGCGTTTCACATTAACAATATTTGTGAAAGTGACTCGTTGTGTTTGTGTATCGCCTATAACCGAGCAGCAGCCGGCAGTGGATGTGACAGCACTCCAGCGGCAAGGGACAGACCTCAACTATCAAGTAATTTTAATCGGACTATACTCCTACTTACACCCATTTGAACCAGCTTACTGTAGTCAAGTCTTAGTCTCCTTCTACAGACCCCCCTTCATCCTCTACACTTCCCCACATTATCATAATGATAATTCCTTTATGCCTCTGGATGTGTCCTGTCAACTGATCCTTTCTTTTAGTCAGGTTGAGTCATAAATTTCTTTTCTCCCAAAGGGAACTCAGTACCTCCTCATCAGTTATCGGTCTACTAATCTAATCTTCATAATTCTTCTGCAGCATCACTTTTTCAAAACTTCTGCTGTCTTCTAGTCTGAGATGTACGTCCAAAATGTAAACTTTTATGGCTGGGTATGTCACAATTAATAAAATATTCCGGCCCATAATGCCGTGGTCGAATGGATTTCACATTAAAACCCAAGGTTTCGTCCCCACCCGCGGAGGACATTTCCAAGCTTGATCGTAGCTTCTTTGAATGTCGATTCACTCGTTGGCTCGCTACTGACTGTAGCAAAATTCCGTTTATGCGTGTTCTATACAGCACAGTGGTGTGACGTCATATGCTTTGAATACCAGAGTGTAACTATCAGTTGCAGTCGTCCACTGTTGCTATCACCCCATTGTGGAAACTAGTACACGTTTTCTTCATCCCCGGGATCCGGATGTCATTCAGTTTCACGACCACCTCTTTCCTATTGAAATTCCTGAGGTGTTTAACAATCTCTGTGGCCTCTCTTATGTAGCCTTTCATGGTATCCGCTTTGGCCGCCAATTCTTGGGTATTGTCACAATAAAAGTGGTGATCTAGATGCAAAGCATGTTCCGCAACTGCTGATCCCCTCCCTTCTACAATCTTCCAGGGAGCCAGAAGACAACCAAGATCATTTTGATAGGAAGCAAGTACTGGCATCGACAAGCGCGTACAATGAAAGGGTATACAGAGAGGCCAAAGAGATTTTTAAACGTCCCAGGACTTTTCCGGAGGAGGGAGAAGGGCGTGAAGCTGAATGACATCTGTGTTGAAGAAGATGTGTACTGGTCTTCTACCATGGGGTGATGGTAGAATTGCGCCATCGATCCCGATATATCAGGACCATCACCGTTATGGGTCTTCTTATCCCGACATCCCAACAACACCCAATTTTGTTCCAATTTCACAAAATACTGTTACGAGCTTGGCTCAAGTACTGAAGTAACACCAGTTATTAGCGCAACATGTAAATTCAGCCTCAGTTAGTTTTATTTATGTCAACGTCTATGTTGACAAGGTCGCCTCACAGATGGCGTTGCATGTTGCGTATCATGTATCGACGATGAAGCACGTTCTTGTCCTCTTCAGTAGTACGGGGCTGGGGGCTGGAACCATTTAAGGAGCGCCACGCAAAAGAATCGGGCAGTTCGCATTTGAAAGAAAGACTTGCTGAAAAAGGTGAAATCTTCCGAAAAATATAATTACCAACTACTTCTGCCACAACAAGTTCCATGTAATTGTGGTCTAAATAGAAAGTAATTCTATTAAATAAAGTATTTACTTAATTTCTACACCTCCATCTCAGAGCGATAAGGCAACGTTAGGTGATACCAACAGCGGACGACGGCATGTAACGTCACGCCGCTGCACAGGAGTAAGTGTAAACGGAGTTTTGTTTCAGTTAGTAGTGAGCCATGGTGTGAATCGGACACTTCAAAAAGCTACGATCCGTCTTGAAAATGTCCTCCGTACGTGGGGACGAAACGTTACGTTTTAACTTGAAATCAATTCGACCGCGGCATTATAGCCCGGATTATTTTAATAACTGTGAAGTGTATTTATCATCCACGTATCACATCCACAGGTTTACGCTCCAGACAAATGCCTTCCGAAGGAGGTCTAATCTTACGCTAAGAGTTTAACACAATAAGTCGAGTATGACAGTAAGGCAGATAAACATCTGTTAAACCTCTGAGGATAATGGGTGCAATTAGTCCATCAGCTGGTTTGCCCATGGTCTGCAGTTTGTTAACTAAATGCACAATATGAGTTATGTAATTCTGAATACTACCTTCAAATCTGAACAACATGGTGTCCAGGACATCCTAGAGATTCATCACCTAATTTTATTCTTAACAATGAGCTCGTTTTCCAGGATATCCAAAGCTTCCTTCGCATTTGTTATGTTTTCCACATGTTCATAAAGGAATTTATTCACATTCAAAATAATAAGTAGCATTTATATCCTTTGCATTCATAGCAGCACTTGCACCCATAATATTTCATCCTCTAGAACAAATTTCATGACAAACTTTCATGTGTTGTATTCACTTTTGCTCTTTAGTTTTTCAAACACTGGGGTTGTAATTTTCATTGAACTTACATTTAAAGGCTTTTTAAAAACTGGTATTACAGGCACTAAATCATATAACTTATACTTTAAAAAAGATTCAAATAATAATGAATTGGATGAAACACTAAACTACAAGAAGCATCACAAACAATAAGGCCACATAACATAATATGCTAGTTCAGACACTTATATTGCTGCCTGTTCGACATTCATAGTTCCCCGCACAAACTGATTTTATAAAAAGCACGATTTGTGACTGAAGGCAATTGTTCTTTATTATTACAAAAGTAATACAGTCACAGAAGAAGCAGTGCAAACAATGGATAAAATTAAGCATTGCAACATGTTTTTTCAATGTACTCATTTACTCATTAAATAAGTAGAATGAGATTACAGCAAGTGGAATGAGATTACAGCAAGTGGAATGCATGCTTGAAAAATGTGCAACATCTTGAAAGGATCATTCTAATGTATGAATTATGTAAGGCCCAATTAGTGACCATTTAACATGTCTAAATATCTTTGACAACTATGCAATACCTGCTTTTAATAATAGACACTGACATATATTGTAGAAGCAAGTCACCATAGCTACAACCTCATGTCTTACTTGTATGTGTACATTGACTAATTCTTCATCTCTGATTGTTCTCCCTTATCATAGAATTCACAGAACACATTACGTAACTAACAGAAAAAATGAATGTGACACTTCAGTTATATTAAGAGATTCATCTTGTGTATTCCTTTTCCTTCCTTTCTTTTGTTAGTGAAGTACTGATTCTAGTCATTATTGCAGTAACTGGCAAAGTATAAAAGTGTTGTCAGTAAAAATGTAAGGTGATACAGCATTCACATTGTGATCAAGGGCTTTCGCAGCATATGTGTTGTTTCCAGTGCTCTCAGGTGTCCAGCCAGATGCGAACGTTGAAGTCCCACATTATTTCAGTGAATAACCTTTCTACCATCATCAGGCAGTTCTGATCTGGACACCCGAGAGCCCTGGAAACTGTATTCACATTGGTAATGTAATATTTGTGCCAAGCTAGTGTACCAATGGAAAGTACTGAGGTATACAGTTGAAGCTGAAGAAATCTGCCATCCTCATGCCTTCATTGCAGTTACAGGCGTCTCTTATTAGTATTATAATGGTACGTTAGTTTTTGCCAATTTATGATAAACTGATCTCATATGAAATGAGTAGTTAGAATTGTTCAGAGAATAGAAAATGTGTTGCAATCTAACATTCCACCTTTCCTTCCTACCTAAGTAGTTTAATCCACACATGGCAATTTATGTACAGTATGATTGAAAATGTGTGGAATTCTTGTGAAACAGCTGTCATGATAAGCAGGAAATTCACTTTTTGACAATGATCTGACACAGATTTTCAACTGCCACTGAATATGCTTTTTTATTCATTTGTTTCCATACAAGTTCAGTGTCATTTGATTCATTTGAAACTGAAATCAACTAAGGATAAAATGAACCTAGTAAGTAGTCACAAAATACATATGTGTATATTGCATCACTGATGATGACATCGATGGACACAGAGCACTAGCTTGAATTGGAAGCAGATGTGGAAGGAAACTGGCTGGGGCTTTTTTTTTTTTTTTTTTTTTTTTCAAAGAACCAATCCTGAAATTTGTTTTAAGCGATTTAGGTAAACTGCAGACAAGATTAATCTGGATATTCAGTCAGGGATTGGAGCAACTGTTCTTGTGAATGTACATCTCATGTCTTATCACTGTGCCATCTTGCTCTCTTGAAGGAAATACAACTAGTAAGGAAGTAAGTATAAAATTCACTTCAGATATTTTGTTATGGAAGACCCAGGGTGGCAGGGAAGAAGGCTTTCTGCTAGTCCATGAATTTCACAGTGGAATGTGTAGTAATAAAAATGGAAAAAATAAAATATATAGGAATGAAAATCATCAACAAACTAAAAAGATTAGACTGCAGTACTCTGATATAGAAATGTTACTATTCATTAAAAGAGTTCGTGGAAGGTGTACTAACACTTATTCTGTAAACATAACTCTTCATTCCCAGGAAACAAAGTGCTAATCTTAGAATATTGGTCCTTCTCATTAGCTGCAGTTTTACACAAGTGAACTATATTACTAATTTTTTTATACCTCTCGTGTGCCATAAGCAGTAGACTAATAAGTGTATTTTATGATCTGAACGAATCACTGTTCACTATTGGGGCTTATGTATAATATTTAGAAGAAAACATATGATACTGAGTATGTTAGTGTGAATTGTGAAAGGGCTGATCTATCTTCCAGGCCAGACAGGTACTAAAATAAAATGAAAGAAATGATGAGGTGGACAGCAATCTTTATCACTGAAAGGGCATATACGAGGGTCACTCCAAAAGAAATGCACACTATTTTTGTAAAAATACAGTTTTCATTCTGCATGTGCGTATGTTTTACAGAGTGTAGATACATCATTCCCGCTTGTTTTCAAACTTAGTTCAACCTCCTCCCGAGAGTGCTGCCATCACAGCATGTCTCCAAGATGGCTGCTACACTTGACATTTGCCAGAAGCAACATGCTGTCATAGAATTCCTGTGTTGTGAAAATGAGACAGTGGGAAACATCCACAAGAGGTTGAAAAAGGTGTATGGAGATGCTGCTGTCGATCGCAGTACATTTAGTTGGTGGGCAAGCAGGTTACGTCATGAAAGCGGGCATGGCAATATTGAGGATTGTCCTCACAGCGGCAGGCCTCATACTGTACACACTCCAAACAATGTGCAGAGAGTTAACAAATTGGTGACTGCTGACAGACGCTACATTGGGACAGGGGAAGGAAGTGTTTGCAGAATACTGAAAGTGTTGGTGTTATAAAAGGTCTGTGCCAGGTGGGTTCCCAGGATGTTGACAGTGACTCACAAAGAAACAAGAAAAACAGTATACAGGAAACTTTTGGAACAGTACAAGAATGGTGGAGATGAATTTCTTGGAAGAATTGTGACAGGTGATGAAACATGGCATCATCATTTTTCAACAGAGATGAAGAGGCAATCAGTGGAGTGGCATCATGCAAATTCACCCAAGGAAAAAAAATTCAAAACCACACCTTCTGCTGGAAAAGTTATGGCTATGGTGTTTTTCGATTCCGAAGGTCTCTTGCTTGTGGTCATCATGCCAAGTGGAACCACCATAAATTCTGATGCATATGTGACAACACTGAAGAAACTTCAAGGTCGACTGAGTCATGTTCGACCATATCGGCAAAAGCAGGATGTTTTGCTGTTGCATGACAATGCGCGGCCACATGTCAGTCAAAAAACCATGGAAGCGATCACAAAACTCAGATGGACAGCACTGAAACAGCGTCTTACAGCCCTGACCTGGCTCCATGTAACTATCATCTCTTTGGGAAACTGAATGACTCTTCATGGAACAAGGTTTGAAGATGATGACTCCCTTGTGGGCTTTGCCAAACAGTGGTTCCAACAGGTTGGTCTGGAATTTTACCATGCGCGTATACAGGCGCTGGTTCCAAGATGGTGTAAGGCAGTTGAAAGAGATGGAAATTATATGGAGAAATGAAAATATTGTTCCTAAAGGATGTATCTATACACTGTAAAAATTTGAAACATGTAGAATAAAAGATGGATTTAAAAAAAATAGTGTGCATTTCTTTTGGAGTGACCCTCATATGTTTATGTTCTTTGTTACTCCAAGAACCAATTTCAAGTTTGGGCATTCAAATGTTGAAAGAGAATGTCGTACCTATAGCCAGTGCCATATTAAATGATCTTTTACATTATATTGTACAAAAATTCTGTCAAGAACAAGTAACTTACAATTTTCAGCATGTTAAAGTTACATGATGATAACCACCCAGTTGGTTCTACATACTGTTATTAGATTGTAGGGGCTATGAAATATAAAAGTGAAAGCAATATTTGCAGTAATCAATGTATGTGAATGGCAATTGGTGTGTCTCTCAGAGATCTGCAATTTTTTTCTTGTTGTGTGGTATGTATATGTTGAATTATATGTCATAAAAGTCACAGATTCTAAAAATGACTTCCATAAAATCATATCAGGTATAGGTTTTTTGCAAAATGAAAACAAATTTTTGACAAAAACACTTATTTACTACAGTGAAGTAAACATATCATATTTTATTATAACTAAGCAAAGAATTATTACTGAATCATACACAATTTTAGATCTTCTCTTTTTTCTTGTGAAGCTCTTTCTTCGTCTCTTTGGTGCTTCTCCAAACTCATTCTTAATTCCTTCTCTAGTTCCTTGATCAAGTGTCCAACAGTAAACAGATAACATCTTAACATCCCATCTTCATTGGTAATGTCTCTTGACATCATGGATACAATGGTGAAACCTTTCACCTTGTTCTTCACTGTAAGCCCCCAAGTTCTCAGGAAAATAGTCAGTGTGGCAGTATGAGAAATGAACTTTTAAGCTCATCTTGCATCCTTGAGCATTGTACACTGAAGGTACAACGGTTTTGTTGTCAGGGTCATTAGTATTCCCCACAAAGTTGTGCACCACATTCTTGAAAGAGTCTCATGCTTCTTTTTGCTTTTCACCCATTGTTTCCAAAAAGAGAGAATCAGATAAAATATTTCTTGTCAGAGTCACCCAAAACTCCCTCTTTTACTTGACTTTAGATAGTTTTGAGAACTTGGAAAAGAGATGTCTGAAACAACCCCCATCCCTTGCAGTGATTTGACAGATTGCTTTATAAGCCCTAGTTTAATATGAAGAGGTGACAATAAAACTTTTTCTGCTGGAAACATGGTAATATTGATTATGCTTTCTTATTGTGGCCAGTTCGTTTTTGTCTAGTACCGTTGTCAGGCTCTACTACACATATGCAAACAAATCAAGAATATTTCATATTACCTCCCTGCTGACCCAACAACATGGTTAGTAGGTTGAAACCCCCACAAACCATCATGCTCTTGATATTTGATTTTCTCAAGAATTTTAGACAAGTCATTACAGTTTTTGTGCATGTGAACCAAGTAACCTATAGGAAGAGATGCAAATAAATGTCCATTATCCAACAAGACTGCTTTGAGGCTAGCTTCCAGGGAATCAATGAATATGTGCCATTCTGATGAATTACATTCTACTTCAGAACACTTCATGAGCCCAAGAACATCATTACAATAAATCAGATATCTCTCTTTGGAGAAAAAACTGAGTAAATTCTCTCTCTCGATGCCTGTACCATGAAAATGAGGTCCTTGATGATAGTAGGTTTTTTGCCTTTTAGCCTTGATTCCAGCAATTTGGTTTTATCTTCTGAAAAACCCAAATCTCTTACTAGGTGATTGAGCTCCTTCTGAGAAAAAGTCAAGGTCGCTCATCAACAGGAAAAACTGAACCAGATTTGTCCAGGGAAACTAATGTGTCCCGAGTCCTCAGACTAACTCAGAATGTTATCTAAATTAGAAGGTGGCTGTGCAATTGGTATTTGAGAGCCATGTGACACTTGACAAATAGGTGAGTCAAGATTGTAGTAAGACACTTTCTTTTTATTTTTTGTATTACATCCTTTCACATTTACTGAATAGAAGCAGCAGTTGGCTGCATGATTTTTCTGTTCACACTATGTGATAGTAATGCCAAAATGAAATGAGTTTTTCTTACCCTTAAACCACAAAGATCTGCTTCACACCTTCCGCACACCTTACGTGGAGCCCATGTTTTGTCTCATTCTCCAGGTTTCAATTTGAAATACACAAAACAAACTTTCTTCACAAACTCACTCACATTTATTTGTTGATCTTTCACTGTTTATTCACCACAAACATAACAACAGCAGTCAGAAGAAATTACACAACTTCTGTGAGCAATATTCCAGAAATAAAAAGGTAGGCACAATAATGTTATAATGCTGGATATAAGCTGAATATGGCATTAGAAGGCCAGTGAGCTACTGAAATTATTTAGCTTGTTGAAATGTGATCTGATCCAGCAGCAGGGTGTCTATCTTTATTCCTAGTATCACAGATAACATGTTGAAACATGTTCAACCTCACCAATAATATTACTTACTATAAACTAACAATGATGTGTCCTTCCTCCTAACAAAAACTATTTTACCCACCTCCACCTACCACCACTCTCTTCAACCATTAAAAGTTTTTTTCATTAATTGCCAAGTCCAGTTTTAATTGACAGAATTAATGTGAAAAGTATTAGCTTTAAGGTCATATTTAAATAAAAGAGAGTACTAAATTTTAAGTCGATTAAGAATGTTATGATAAATACAAACAAAAACTTCAGTGTGTCAATAAAATTGATGTGATGGAATTTTTTTGGTACTTTTTTTTCACCAAATTGGAAAACAGAAGATATGTAAAAATCCTATGTAGTTTTGTTTACATGCACTCCTGTGCTTCCAAATATAAATCAAGAAATGAAGTGTGATACATGGAAATGGTAGTAAGGGAAGACATGTGGAACTGACACTATGTTGACAGATCTACTAAAATGGATGAATCAGCATTTGTGCATTTTTTGGGCTAAGCTCGATTAGTGCTGAGTGCCCACAACCCATAGTGGTATCTTTCCTTGAAGCAGAAGATCCACCTGAAGAAAGACATAATATAGATGATTCAGCATATTATCTGTAATGGAGAAGTATCGAGTTAAAATACTCCACTGAAATCTTCTATATGAAACAGGCACATGAGATCAATGGGTCACCAAGCGTACCACTGTGTACTTGTGAAAAGTGTTTGGTAGAATAAACCATGATCTGTAATTTAGAAACAACAAGCTACTGCAACAGGAGAAAAAGTGATAGCTTGTGGATAGGTGTTCCTGCTGCACAGAGGGTAAGCATAGAGAAGTAACAACCAAATAATAATACAGAACAATGTGTACTTTTTTTACAATTTCCATTTCCAATAGGGTACAGCAAAGCTGAAAAATTTAAGTGATTATCCCCAAATTATTAAATAAATTAGAAGACAGAATTGCTGGTCAGTATTTAAGAACCTGAATTTATTAGGTTTTCAATTGAATTTTCCTTTAAGAAAACCAAATTATCAAATCTTGCGACTGAGACTTCCTTGTGACATTGTCTCTTTATTCTGTACAAGAGCTCTTTCTTGCAGTTTAGGGAGTTTCGCACTTAAGCATTATTTTACATATTTTAACAAATCTGGATTTTTTCTGTTTGTTTTTTAGGGTCCTTTGCATTCTTTTGCTGATTTGTTCCATGACCAAGGTGCTTTGGTTCATATGGTGTTATTCAGCCTGAGGATAAAACACAAATTCTTGTCACAAGTGCTGAAGCGTGTTACTGTTACTACTTCTGTATATAAATGACTCACCAGTGGTAGTCAGACTAGTATTAGAACTTAAGTTATAACATCAGAGATTAAACTATCTTCTCTCTAACTCAGAGGATAAGCTGTAGGGCAGTGTGCAAACTACATTACCAATACTAAATGTAATGGCTTATCATGGAATTATACTTGTAACTGCAGTGTGTCATGATAGCCTTACTATACCAGAGATATGTGGGATTGAAAATGAGGTTAATGAAATGTGGCAAGGCTATTAGGCTTCTGCAAGTAAAGTTCCAAGGCTGTATTTAACTAAGTTATTGGACCTAGATTGCAAGTCTACACATTCTTGCAGTAGGCTATTTAGGCATGATATTTTGCAGTAAACTATATTGTAGAATTCCTGTCTGGTGAACATACTCTAAATCAAAGAAAGTAATTAAAGATATACAGCCATACTCTCCAAACCAATGTGAAGTGCATGGCAGAGGGTACCGCACTTCCCATTGTATCATATATTAAGGTTTTTCTTCCCATGTGGAGGGTGGAAAGAGTAACTGCTTAAATAGCTTTGTGCACATTGTACTTGTCTAATCTCGTTTTTCAAGACCATATTAGAGTAACATATAAGGAGCTTTAGTATATTTACAGCTCCCTCACATAATACTGGTTCTTGAACCTTTGTAAGTGGCATCAGCACATCTGTGATTCTCTCCTGTGAGCCAAACAAATCTGTGACCATTTAGATTGCCTTTCTTTTTATGCATTCAACATTCCTTGTTTGTTATGTTTGGTACTGGTCCAACACATTTGAGCAATATTCTAGAATGGGTCACTTGAATGTGTTGTAAGCAATCTTGTTTGTACACCGAATGCATTTTCCCAGTATCTTACCAAAGATCTGAAGTCCATTACCTGCTTTCCATATGCTTGAGCCTATGTGATCCTTCCATTATGAAATTTGTTACATACAGGTATATAATTCACAGTCTCAGATTTCTGTATATCTAAAGTAAGATTTCTGTTTTTGTGCCACTTTGGAGTGCTGTTCAGAACAAATGAAAGAACAACTGCACTGTCACCTGATTAGATATCATCTGGGTCGTTACAGTTCTATATGGAATCAAGGAGAAACATGTATGATCCATTTACATGCCAAGAATAAAAAGAGCTATGAAATGTTTCAGGAAAATGCCAAGTAAATTACTAATATTGCAGTAGTGTCAATATCAAGTTTAAGGAATTAAGGTAGTCATCATGAGAGACATCAGTGTGCTGGACAAAAAATAACGGGTTAGCAAGTATCTACACTTGTCTTAAAGACATGTATTCAGTGGTTAGTACTGAAGGCATGATATTGGTAATTTAATGTAGAGAAGTGTCTGAGGTTAGAGGAGTTTCATGAAATAGATACACCACCATGTAGGATCTCCTTCACAAGTTAGAAGGTGAGGATATTAATTAGCTACATCTTGCATATTTCATTTGTACAAATGGTGTAATGAAGTGGAATGAGTCATTTTATATTTTAGTATGATGCATCATTCCTTTTTATTTAATTATGATTCCATATAGAGTATTACCTGCTGCCAATTCATAGCTACATAGGTCTGTATATAGCGATGAAAAATACTTTAACAGCACATGCATTTTTGTTTACATTATATATGGTATACCATTCAAAGATAATGGGAAACTGGCTGTCTCAGGGCCTGCAGATTAAGGAGTATTATACTGGATAGCTCTTCAAATGTTTACCATAACACTGAATCTGTAAACACACAAGCTAGCAGTAGAGGTGATGTAAATTTCATCCTAATGTTCTGTCAAAAAGTATTGATTGGGGACACCTAAGGTTGTTTATGTTCATCACTGGATTACTTACCACAGTCAAGTTTCCAACAAGGATTGAAAGGAAAAGTGCAATATTGGCAGAATACTTATCTGTATATCATACCGTTAGTGATTTAGATGTGAAACTGATTAAAAAAATGCCACTTGAACATGATTGCCATAAAGTGACAGTAAAACATGCCAATCAACCTCATAAAAGAAAAGTATTATGTAACAGATTTACGACATGGCTCATTAACAATGTTTAAACAAATATGGTACATGAGGGGATGGTAGGTGGGGAGGAGGGATTGTGAGAACATGCAGCGTATATTGTATTCATTCACACTCATAATTCTTTACCACTTCTACTCCAATGTCTTCACAACAGATGAGAGAGGAATTGGGCAAAAGCAAGGGGGAAACCTTGGATAACACCAGAGATTAAACTATCTTCTCTCTATCTAACTGGATAAGGTATAGTGCAGAGTGAAAACTACAAATGAAATTTGTCATTAAAAATATATCACTTTTTCAAACCAACAGCTCAATTCATGGAATCAATACTAGAAGTAAGAATAATCTTCACAAGGATTTAAAGTCACTTAGTCTTGTACAAAAAGGCGTGCATTATTCAGGAACACACATTTTCAATAACTTGCCAGCAGCCATAAAAAGCTTAACAACCAATGAAATTCAGTTTAAGAGAAGCCTAAAGGATTTATTGGTGGCCAACTCCTTCTACTCCATTGATGAATTTCTGAGTAAAACCAACTGATTTGTATATAAGTACAACATAACTTCTGCACAATTTCAGTTCAGTAATGTGTTCATTGAAAATTTGTGTGTGTGTGTGTGTGTGTAAGTATAATCTAACTTCTGCACCATTTCAGTGCAGTAATGTGTTAATTGTAAATAAGTATTACAGTAGTTGTATTACATGTTTATTACCTTATAAATAAATAAAAAACTTTTTTATTTTAAATTCAGTGCATTAGTTTTTGTAAAATGTCTCTTGGTGTTCATTAAAAAATGACGATCATTCCACTTGGGACCTGTGGAATGGTACATTAGCTTATTTGTTTTAGTTGTAAATATTTGTCATATATTGTTGTTTTTCTGACATGTTCCAAATCCTGGAGGACCTCCCCACTATGGATCAATTGGAATGAAAGTAAATCTAATCTAATCTAATCTTACCAAAAATATAATAAAATCCAGAAGTCTGTTTGCAAAAACTGAAAACAAATGTGGGAAAAAAGACTACTTACTTCATTTATTACTACTCCCTGTTGTCTTATTGAATTAACTTCTTTGGCAATGCACCTAAAGTAAATAAGAAGTTTATTCAGCAGAAGTGAGTAGTAAGAATGTTATGTAAAGCAGATAACTGTACATCTTGCGAAAACTTTTTTTAAAATTCCCAATACACTTCCTCATCAATACCTTGTGCTGCTGACAACAAAAATAATTTTAAGCTGAACAGAGATCTACACTTTATTTTTGAAAGCATTACCGAAGATATCAGCAATCCAAATACAAACCTTGAAAGTAATTATAACAGGCTAGATCACAAGGCACATTTAATGAAAGATGACTGGCTATGATCATCAAATGATCATCTTCAGACTTAGACCCATTCTGATGCACAATGGCTATGTACAGGGCAGGAACTGTTGAATGATGATAAACAACTGCTCCAGGTCAATATTGCCATTCAGTGGTTCCTGCTCCATACACAGCCATTGTCCATCAAAATGGCTGTAGAGCTGAAGATGATCATGTGATAATCGAAACCAGTCACTTTTCAATAAATGTGCTTTGTGATCTAGACTGTTATAATTATTTTCAAAGAGATCTACACAATTACAATATGCAACATGAAAATAATTTTCATGTAGAACTTTCCTCTTTGTTTTGTATTTGGAGTGGAGTTATGTACTCTGATTTTAAGATATGAAGAAACATGTAGATTCAAGAAATGAATAGTTTATTAGCTACATGACAATTAGCAGTGTTCACTGCAAAATTACATAACATGGGATTAAGCACTGTAAACAGGACTCTGTATTTACAGACACAGGTAATAATGTTCTTTGAAAAATACCAGTGTAATCAAGTACATATTAAGTTAACAGTGGAATGTAAAAAGCAGCTACATAATATATTTGAAGAAGTTGCAACTTTTTGCAAAGCAGCAGATTTCTTTATAATTTATTTGTTTGTTGTTAATGAACATAAAAATGAGTATCATTAGACAGCATACTGCTAGCTTATTGTTAATATAGACTAAAGATTAAGATTGTATGAGTTTCTAGTCTTTTGTTAACGTGTACCTCGGCCTGTAACATATCCCTAAGGATTCTTTATCTTCATGGGACCTATGCAGTGAATGTCATGTAATCCCACTGGACATATCATTGGGTCAAGCAATATGGCTATGTATACTTTCAGTGAGGTCACTAGGCATGGTGTGGCTAGCACCAGGCCACATGGCCGATTTAACAACTGGTGTGGACCATCTTGATCTCACTTTCCTCAGGTAACTGATGTGTACTATATTCTTTCCAGGGGACTTATTAACAAAGACACTGTAATACTTCGCTATTTTCTTAGGACTGATTTAATCTCTGTTAATATTTCTTTTGCACGTGGACATTTCTATTCTCCTAATGCAGTGTGGTCTCTATATTGTGTGTGACAGAATGTTGTACTTGCTATGAGTGCGCCTACAGCATGTGTGCATGTTGACAGAGCAGTTGGTATTATAGTGCTGCCAAGCCTGACAAAGTTACAGTGTTATCCAGCACTAATGTTTGAGGTAGTCAGTAAATCTCTAAAGTACTTAAGTGGCCAAGAAGATTCCATCTCTAGAAGTCTTTGTTTTCGGTTTGGTTCAAGAAGAGTCAGGGTTTATCATTTTATGTGATTTATCTAGACTTGTTGGTGGTTCAGTAAAACCTGTGTTGTTGCAGAAGCAGACTTACAACAGAATAAATGTAGTCTGATGCTGTTGTTAAGAAACTAAACTTCTTGAACACTTGGCTACAAAACAGTAATGGGTGAGCAGTGTATATTATTCATATGGAAAGCTTTTGCACAATGAAATCTTTTTTCTTAAAGATGAGTTTCCCCATGTATTAACTCCATCCAACAACACAGAATGAAACTGAGTGAAATACATATGTTTCTCTGTGGGAATGCAATGAGATGCTCTTAAAAGTGTGTCTTATGATGCTGACATAAAGAAGAAGGTACTGGTTATTTCCATGTGTCTCTATGCAATCTTTTTAAGGCTATGAAGTTAAAGTATATTGTGTATTGTATCAGTAAATTTGATTAGTAACAATGTAATGAATAATGAAAATAGATAACTGAAAACCTTGTAAAGGCTTGCAATTTCTCAGTATATTTCATCTGTAGTAGTGTTTGCAGTTTATGTTAAGAGACAGTTTCGATTCAAAAGCTCAAAAACTTTCACAACCAAAATACAACACACAAATGTGAATTCTATGTATACTTCAGTCTGTGTTTATTTTTTAGAATTTGGAAGAAATCAGATTGGCACAGTGATATCTATAATTTGTGTTCAGATCTTTGGCAGACTGATGATAAGCCACACTCAGCTCAAGGTGGGGCAAGAACTGAATGTCAATTGTAGTATCATTTCACGAACACGGAGAGTGTCGTAGGGCTACAGGGATGATATCATACTACAGTGTGTGTAGTTTTGCCATACAGTATATGGATTTTGGTTACATCTTGTTGGAAGTAGTGTCTGACCTGAAAGATCTGGTCTGTTTTACATTTAGTTGCAGTAATAAGCAACAGGAATATGCAACAAGCTGCCAACTTCTGAGGTTTAAATCCAGGTGGACATGCCAGGATCCCATAGGCCAAAGAACTAGGTACAGCTATAATATTGTTACCACAGACCATTATTAACATCCAGAGGGCTCTTGTCCAGCAATAAGAGACATTGTTGTAAGTCATGCTGGAAGAACTGACCCACAGTGTGGGAAATAACAGTGCATTCTGTGTTGCTATTATTGCCATTTTGTTTGATGTCAGTGGAGGACTGCCACAGAAGGTACACTCCACTCACATCTCAGGACCAGATCTTCAGTATTCCTTAAATATCTGTAAATGTGTAACATGTGATAATGTTGATAGGGCAAACATTATTGTCATAGCTCATGATGATTTGTGAATAGTGAAGATACCTTTATTAATGGACATGATTATAAGGAAATTAATTGGAAAGCCACTATTTTTTAAAATAAAGGCTGATGTTTCTTGATACTTGGTAAGATACAATTAATTTATTTACATGACTAAACTGATGAAAATCAAAGACTGTATTTATGGGAAAAATTCTGCTTACAGTGTACATTGTTAAAAGTAGTATTGCAAACAGTTTTTTCACTCTTTGAATCTAAATAATCAGACAATTTCTAGAACAAGTGGTTAAAAGTTAGTTAAACTTCCTTTGAATCATCTAGGACTTCAAATTTCTTTCTTTATATCTATTGGCAGCTGGTAAAGATCAAAATGTAGAGGGCCACTTTGAACACATGAGAGGAATCCAAAGTCTTCAATGAAATAATTGCTATATTACTTAAATTACTATACATCTGAAGCATATCTTATTTGGAAACAAAATTAATTATATTTAGAAGTAGGGATGCGAATCCTCTGAAGGATGTTAAATTACTTACTTTAAACAAGATTATTTTACTTGCATGGGATGCATAAATTATGTATTAGCCAGAAAATAATTCCATATAACAATGTGAAGTGGAATCCTGCAGATAAGTAGCATCTCTGTCTGATTTTTGCAGCATGTTAAGTTATAATAGTAATTTTAAAAATAATACTTTTTAAGTAGGGCCTATACAGATAAATATTATTCACTGATAGGTAACAATGAAGGCATGTAAATATTATGAAGTTTGTAGTAGATAGCAGCTGGCACAGCTGAGAAACTGACATCTCTCCCAGAAGTACCATCTTTCCAATTTATTTTATTTTATTCATTTTCACCTGATTTAGTTTTCTGTCATACACATTTATTACAAAACTAGTTTCTGACAATTACTTTATTACTTACTTACACAGTCATTTAGTTTTCTTGTTACTTGGATCATTTTGCATGATAGATTGTAATGATGTGGCCCAAGTCATTTACATTCACATCACAAATAAATATGTACATATGGTTTCATTCTGAACCTTTCTAATTTTTTTTCAATAAGAAATCAGATATACAGATTTGAGTTAATAAGTCCTACCCACCATCTTTTACACATTACAGCAATAGAAATTCTTCTATGGAATAGAAGAGTAGTCAAGGAGAAACTTTCCTGTGGTTTCTTTTTTTTTTTTTTCTTTCAAATTTTACTTCGCTGTCTGCTAGACATATTATATAACTGGGCAAGTTATTAATATTATGAAAAGAACAGTTGCCACTCTCCACATAATGGATATGCTGAGTCACAGGTAGGCACAACAAAAAGACTGTCAGAAAGCAAGCTATCGGCCAACAAGGCCTTTGACAAAATTAGACAACATATACACATGCACTCATGCAAACACAACTCACACACATACACTTCATCACAGTCTCTGGCATCCTGAATTTTCCATTGTTTGGGTAAATGATTGAAAATTTTTGTTGCAGCGTTGCGCACCCCTCTTTGTGTTAAAGACAACCTTATGAGGAATAATGAACATAATTTTTCCTTCTGGTACTGTAATTATGTACATCATTGTTCCATTTGAACTGTAGGGGATTATTTACAACAAACTTCATGACGGCACAAATATACTGTGAAGCAGTAGTCAGAAAGCACAACTCCTTAAACATATATTTACACAATGATCGTGGGTGAGCAGCAGATATTGTTCTTACAGCACATTTTTTGCAGTGAAGACTTTCTTTCTTAAAGATGAGTTACCCCACAACAATATTCCAGATGGCATTATTGAATGAAAATAATATTATTAATGTACACACATTCCACATTTCAAAAGTTTCTCTTATGTGGAGGTGTCTAAGAACTTAGTGTATGAACATGAATTAATATATGGAATAGAGAACTCTGCTGATTTATTCAACTTATTTTTAAAGAACACTGTACTATCCATCAGCCATTTATGTTATTAGGCAGAAAATCAGAATTTCTTTGTCATGTCATAACTTACTCCTTTTTTCACTTGAGGTCAATGTTACCATTAGATGAGTTCTTCAAAAGAAGACTTAAGCTAAAGGGCTGCAGCACAGAATTGGAAAGGCCAGTATTGTGAATGGATTCCAGTTGAGTTGTTGGTAACACTTCATTTCTTAGTAACTGCATGTATGTGATTAAACAGAATTTAGTCAAAATAATTACTGGCATGTAGGTATACTTGTAAAAGCAAATGACAGCATCAAACATGTTAAATATTACCAGTAAATTAAAGATGCTGTTTAAAACTACATAGGTTAATCAAAACATTATTACCTCTGCCCAACACAAGATTGAATTACACCTGGTGATGTTGCAGGTGAGATTATATAAATGAGATTATATAAATGAGATTATATAAATGAAACAAAGACAAAGGAGGAAGCATTCTAGCAACAATGTAGGCTGCAAATGGTAAACCCCATTGACATAAGCAACTTTGACGAAGTGTAAATTTTTATGGACTGGGGGAACAAGTACCTTGGAAAAGTTTGCTGCACCTGTGAGCATCCGTGGAAAGTGGTTGGAGGATGGTATAACCGTAATCAGGCAACAGAACATTGGACATCAATTCCTCATTACAGAATCTGGTGAGTCCAAGGAATGCCCACAAAGTATAGAAGGATAGGCAGTGATATGAGATGGTAAAGTACAATTCTGGTGCTGGAACACTTGTTTTGTAGCACATCATTTTACACATAAGTTGAAACTTTGGCTCTGCAGGAGATGACGTTTGTTTGTTACCATGTTCACCCAATACCGTCATCAATTATGATTGCAGAGAGAACAGGTTCAGCAAAACGAACATGCATCAATGAAATGTGCCACTTGCTCATGTTACACTAGTTCTATGGTTGTGTCTGGGTACTACATCATCCAGGTGAATGTCCACTTGAGACATGCACTGTGTAATGATAGGGCCAGTATTATGCATGAGAACACTATGACACCATGACAGCAGTGGACTTATGTGAACATGATTGTGCATCATCTGCATTCTTTCATATTTAAAGTTTTCCCCAATGGCTATGGCAACTTCTAGCATTATAACTTTGCACAACAAGGCCAGGATTGTGCTACATTGCTTGAAGGTGAATGACAGTGAATTCATATTGATGTCTTGATGAACTCATATTGATGTCAGTGAGGTCTTTGAATACTCTCTCAATGCATCGATGAATACCTAAATGAGCACTACTACTCCCAGTGAACCAGTATGGCTTCTGCCCTAGTTTCTCCTCTGATGATCAACTGCTGAATATTACCAACTTCCTATCCCAGTAACTTGATAACCGTAAATCTATATTTGTATCCCTTGATCCTCATGGTTTTCTTATCAAACTCCAAAGATATCCATTCCCAATAAACCATGGCAATCTCATTGAAATTTTTTTCCACCTGCTCTCCCTACAATGCCATAAACAGCCCCAAATTCTCTTATCTTCCATTTCACTATAGCTGTGTCCAAAGTGTCTAGCCTTCACTTCTGTATATCCTCAAGACTGCTGATATGCCACAGTTCTCTACTCCAGTTCACATCATGCCTCGATAACACTGCCTTGTAGCTCTACATCCAACTCTTTAGAAATCCCAGCAACGCCTTCAATTACATGTCAAACATAGTACCTCCTGGTGCAAAGCAGTAGCTAATCTCAAACAGTCTTTCCAAGGCCCTGGCAATAATTGAAAGACAACTCATCCACTACATCTATCTCCATGTCTCCATTCATGATTTTTCTGTCCAGTTAATACATCTCAGACTAATTAATTAGAGGAAAACAATAAAAAGTCAGAGAGAAGAGTAAATACCAGCAAAAACTTTAATTATTATTGAATAACACTCAAAAGAAACCTGTGGCAAAGTTTAGGAAAATGTAAGTGTAGCTTTCAACATTTGTATACATGAATACACCCTGAAGCTGTAGAAAGACTAAACAATCATTTATATTCTTTCTATGGTAAATACTAATCCTCATATCATTGTTTGTATTGTTTGGTACTAGTGTCTGTCTTGCCTAGAAGACTAAACAACACTCAATATCATAGCCAAAATAATATGGTTTCCCACATAACAATGTTATCTGTTGACTTCAATGTCTATCTCCATCCTGCCCCAAACTATTTTCTAGTTTTTCTGACTGTACATTTAGCCCACTTGATGAAGACCAGAATAGATGAAATAGACAAGAAGTTCATGTAGTTGTAAATTTTTGTACAGTGGATGGAGTGACTGCCATAAACAACAGAGTAAGAATCCTGACCAGTGGGGTATGAGAATTGGGGTGGGAAGCCATTAAAGGTCACGTTACGTTTTTCTTAAATAACTTAAAGACTGTAGCCTCTAGCAGAAAATATTTCCCAGTAGAAAATTAAACTACATTAAATTTCCAATTGAGATGGTTCTATTCATTTGTCTTCAGGACTAACAGGACTAATCACAGATTATTAAAATATTGCATATCATTAAAATAATGCATACTGTATTATAAATATTGCATAATTCAAATGTTGCATTATTCCATCCTGGATTTTACATTGCTTGATTACTCAAAATAGTGTTTTAATGGTATAATAATGTTTATTATTTAATGAAGTGGGATGTGAATAACTATTTAATGTGCATACCACATCTAAGTTCAGTAGAGCCATATTAATGTATGCATTGTGTTCTGCATATAAGAGAGGTGGAGAGTAGAAGTGTGGGGGAGATAGGTCGAGATTATTGTCATGCACGTCCTCCTTCATAGGTCTGCAAACAGTAGTGAGGTGAGTCCTCATTCTGTCTACTTCACTCTATCATAAGAAGCAATTGCAAGTATTTCACAAAGTTGCACCAACTCTCTGCAGTGCATCTTATGAATCACTGGCAACACAGTGTGAGGATATGTCCAGGTAGTGTTTATTTTGCAATTTGTGTTAACACTATGTGGAATACTGATGTGCATTTCTAATAATACTAACATAAGAAATACATATGGACATAATATAAGTACATTTCTGCACACTATTCTTTACTGCTAGAGATGAAATTGATCCTAAGTCACCCTGTATGGCAGCTGTAGTGTTCTTCCAGGAAAGGCAACTTCACCCAAAATGGTGCTCACTTTCAATTTACAGACGTACTATATCTATCCCACCAGCATTTCCTTTCCAGTTCTCTTACATGAGTAAACAAAACACTTCAATGAGCTTACATTTATATTGTGCAGTTATTTTCAGTTTATTGAGTGAGTAGTTACTTGCAATTGTTGAGTTTTTATATAACATACATTCCTATAAAATATGGCTGGGACTTGTTAATTTGAAAGTGTGATGTTGTCATTGAGCTATATAGTGCCAGTGGGAAAGGGACTGGGTTGGTAAGTGTGTCTATCATTGAAAGGTTATTTGAAGCTATGTAACCATGTTGAGATCACTTGTTGGTGAATTGTTGAGTGACAAGAAAGCATTTCTATTGCCATTAATTGTGTTACTGGTGGACTGCATGAATCTTTTCCATTCAGGAACTAGTGGCACTTGTAGAGTGGGCTGCACTGAGTGGAGCCACTTAGCTTACATTAACAGCATATCTTGTGACATTGGTTTGAATATGTCTGATGGAAAGGGACTGGCCATGTTTAAGTCTAGAACAGCAATGTGAGGTAATGCATTGCTTGACTTATGCTGAAATATCTGAGATTCCATAATTTTGCTGCAGATAGTCCATTCAAGCCTCTGTGCCTCAGCAGATATTGTGAGAGCTGAGGCTGGAGTGATACTTTGAACGTACCTCCTCCCCCCCCCCCCCCCCACCCCCATCCAATTAGCAAAAAGTATTCCAGCCAATGATAGAGGAGACAATGAACTCAACACTGTTCAGTATATAATCACAGTATATTGCACTTGGGCCAGGCTCTTCAGTGTGGTAGACAATGTAGTGGACAGCTCCAGCTGCTGTGCTTTCCTTCATAATAGCTCACTTAAAAACTGCATATCAGTACACGCTTAACAGTCTGTAAATAACTCCACTATATAAAAACAAGCTCAATGAAGTTATGTTGTCTACTCAAGTGAAAGAACCAGACAGAGAATGTGGGGAGATATAGTCTGTCTGTACACTAAAAAGTGAGCAGCACTCATGGTGGGAGGAAGTTACCTTTCGTTGAAGAACAATGCAGCTAACATAGGGGATGGCTAAATATCAATATTCTCTCTATCAGAGTAGGACAGTGTACAGAAATTTAGACATATTCTGTCCATATGTGTTTCTTGTATTGGTATAATTAGTAACTCTGTCTTCCATGTAGTGCTAATGAACTTTGTGGAAAATAAACACCACCCAGGCATGTCTGCACACTATGTCACCAGTGATTCATAAAGTGAAAAGGTTTGATATAGCCCTCTGTAGTTGCTTCTTTGATGGCGTAGGGCAGATAGAGTGGGAGTTGACAGACCTGAGTAGGAGAGTAGTGGATGATCACAATCTGGTAACCCACATTCCCTCCTGCTTCCATATTACACCTCCCTTCCCTCCTCCCTGTTACACCCCACAACACATTTTATCCATGATTTTGGCTCTACTGCAGTGAGATGTGATGTACACATTTTATATTAATTCTTAGACCACTTCCTTTAACAAGAAACATCAATTTTATACCATTAAAGCACTATTTTTTTAAAAAACTGCAATTTTTCCGTCTCCTGCAATACAAAAATTATTAGTTCCAGAGAAAAAAATGAATAGAACCTTTTTGTAATGAATTTACTGTCGTTTAGTTTTGCAGTAGCAAACATTTTTTTTTAAATTATTCAAGGGAAACCTTAGAAAGTGATTTTAAATGCCCCCCATCCCTATTCTCACACTACACTGCTCAGGATGTATAAAAATTTGCCACTACATGAATTTTCCCTTAATTTTCATTCACTGACTGCACTAATTTTAATGGTAATGATTATGGGTTAAGTGGGAAGCCAGCAGGACTGCCCTGCCCTCCTCAGTCCTGAGTGAATTTCCTACTTAATACCTGAATAGTCATATTTTCTTCAGATGTTTCTTGTTTCTGGTAAAAAGAAGGAACTTGTTTCAAACACTACTACTTTAACATATTCTATTTCTGTGTTTATCTAAGTTATCTGTTCAAAAATTTATTTGCATCCATATTTGAGCACTGTTCCAATTCAAGCATGTCCTTCAACTTAAGACTCAGTTTCAAGATAAGTGCTCAAGGTGATTTTACTTTATTGTCTGTGCATATCACAAGCATACTGATTACACTTCAAAAATAACTAATTATGTCTTTGGCTACTATGTCCATGAATAACCAAGTACTGGTGAACACGTCAGAAGAACAGGAGAGAAACGATAATGATGAAAGTTGGGGAAACCGCCTGCGGATGGGACTCAAACAAATGCTGGAGTCAGCAACAGAGCTGACGGAACTACTGACCCCATTCTACAAAAAACTGTCAACAAACAGGTATGAGCCACAATCCAAATTAAAACCAAATAGGAAAACCAATGCCAAAGCAAAGTCATCAAAGTAGTCAGTAGTATGGTGGAGTAGTAATGAATGCTATCATATGAAGTGTGTGACTGACTGAGCACTTGAGGTGTAGTAGTATTTATGTTAGCTGCAAGGACACTATTGCTGGTGACACTGCCCTCCATCAAGGTCATTTTGCTCTGGCAGGCATTCAGCTTCTGCACAGCCTGATACCAGATCCCACCTCTCTGCATACAGGCGGAAATGGTTTGGATGGTGCCATGGGACGTGAGAAAAAGGTACAGGTTAAGGTGCAGTCTCATCGACTGCAGGCAGTGGGGAGGAAGTGCAGTCAGCAGTGTCCATCAAAACAGTGCTGGAGATGGGCTTGCTTGGGGAACCACTGATCCACAGGGAGCCAGAGGGGAGGGCCGGGGCAACAACAGGACATCTGCGGTAGTCACCTGGTGTTCTGGCTATTGTGTCACATTGGCACCAGAAGGCAGTAGAAGAGATGGCTGCAGGGGGATATCTGATGTCAAAGCTCATTGTGGTGATGAGTCCCTTCTGTGTTTGGACCGATATCACTTGTTTCCCCTTGGGTGGACGTGACAACTGCTGGAGTCCAAGCCTCTACACTCTCATAGGAGCATGCCCACAGCACCGTGACAGGGGTGTAATGCCAGGAGGGGCATGATTGAAGTTCCAATGGTGATGGTGTCAGCAGATGAAGCAAGGTCTGAGACTGCTGATCATGGAGGAGCTCTGCGGGGCTATGACTGTTAATCTATATGGTGTGATAAGTGTTCAAAAATAAAGGTCTGCCAAAGTGGCAGAGGATATGAAAGCCTTCCTCATCTGTTGCTTAAAAGTTCAGACGAGATGTTCAGTTTCACCATTGGAAGAAGGGTGGAATGGAGGGCTACAGATGTGTTTAATGCCACTGGCAACACTGAAATCATCGTAGGCAGAGGCCGTGAATTGTGGGCCATTGTCGGAGACCAATCTGTGAACCGACCCTTTGATGGCCATAACTTGGGGAAAGGTGATAAGGGTGGCCTCAGATGTTTTGGATGCCATGGGTATGACAGAGGGATACTTCAAATAAGCAGCCACAATGAGCAATCACATAAAACCCAAGAATAGGCTCGCAAACTCGAGACAGATGCAGTCCCAAGGGAGGTGAAGAGTAGACTAGGGTGCAAAGAACTAAATGGGACCTGCATGGTGCTGGGCGCATGCAGCACAACCACGGACAATATGCTTGATATCACCATTGATCCCAGGCCAGTACACATGGCGGTGTCAGGCATGACATTCTCTAATGAGTCTGGTTGATCACACTCAATACCCAATGATGCAGTTCTGCTGGAATAACCACTCTCATTATCCAGAAAGATGAACTCCTCCACAACTGAGAGTCAGTGAGAAACCTGTTTCCCAGGGCAGACCACTGACGTCAGCCAATGAGTGAGATAATGGGGCTAGGCATGGACTACATATTGAAGGACCTGTTGCAGGGAGGGGTCCCGGCACATTGCAGCAGCAACACACATGGCCATAAGGGGCAAACTGTCTAACATATCATTCAGAATCAGCGTGGAAGCAGAGGATCTCTTGTTGGCCGAAATCCGGCTCTGGGCCAGCCAACAGTTGGGACAATGTGTCAGCATTAGAATGCTGGGTTGTTAGCTTGTGTGGATGATATAACTGTATACATTGAGGAACAATGCCCAACACTGGAGGCATTGTGCTGTTTGTTCCAGAATATTGGAACATGACCTGAGTAATGCCACCATCAGCTTGTGATCTGCAATTAGAGAGAACTGTGTCCAAGAAAGGTATATAGGAAATTTCTTAACTGCAAACACTATTTCCAAGGCCGCTTTTTTGATCTGGGAATAGTTGCCCCATGCCAGGGTCAGGGTCTTGGATGCACATGCTATAGGCTGTTCAGAACCATCCCCATACCTGTGTGCCAAGACCAGTCCGATGCCATAGGTTGATGCATCGGATGTCACAACCAAAGGGTGACTGAGAGAAAAGGGTGTGAGGCAGGGTTTAGATGTAAGAATGGTTTTCAATTTGGCAAAATCCTGGTCGCCAGCAGGGTCCAGGTATAAGGGACCCATTTTTAGCCAGTTGATTGAGAGGTTGTGCTAATGTGAGTGACCAGAGATAGGAATTTAGCATAATAATTAAGCTTGCTCAAAAACACTCATAATTCAGGTGAGTTCATCAGGCGAGGTAAAGACGTGATGGCAGCAACATTCTGATTAATAGGCCAGATTCCCTCTTTAGAGAGCCAATGCCCCAAGTACTCCACTGCTGGCTGAAAAAAAAAAAAAAAAAAAAAAAAGAAAAAAAAAAAGAAACTGCAGTTCTTCAAACAACCTTGCAGACCCACATCCTGCAGAGTCATGAAGAGGGTGCGGAGGTTTTCCAAACGCTGTTAGCAGGAGGATCCTATGACAATAAGGTCATTGAAGTAATTAACAGAAGCCAGAATATGCTGTATCAACTGCTCTAGCAATTCTGGAATTTTGCAGGGGCCGATGAAATGCCAAAGTGGAGTCACTTGTACTCATAAAACCCAAATGACCTGTTAAGAATGAGAATGTTCTGAGATGCCTCATCTAATGGAAGCTGGAGGTCGATCTTGAAAAAATATCCCTCCCCCCCCCCCCTCCCCAACTAACTAATTTGGTGAGGAGATTTTCTTGTTGGGAAATAGGACAGGTTTCTACCTGTGATTGAGCATTCATGGTCACCTTGAAATCCCCACACAAGTGAAGACACCCATTCGGCTTCCAGATGATTTCTAGGGATGTGGTCCATGCATTAGATTTGACAGGTCCGACAGCCCCAGCTGCCTGCAGACAATCGAGTTCCAGTTTCACAGCAGCGTGTAAGCCACCAGACTCATTGTGGTGCAGTAAAAACAAAGCATGACACCTGGTTGAAGGGTGATGTGCACTTGAAAATCTGAAGAACACCCCACATCCCATTGAAAGAGAGGCAAAAACACTGTGCAGAAGTCGTCCAGTTCCTGGAAAGGGGGCACAGTGGAAACCATCTAGACATCATTTGAGATAGAAAACCCAAATGCCATGAAGGTGTCGAGGCCAAAAATGTTGGTAGCAAACAGATAGTTGACGACAAAGAACGTCAAAAACTGAGTAACATATCTGTAAATCAACACATTTGAGAATTGTCCACAATGAGGAATTGCACCATTTCCATAGGCCACCAAATTGTGTGAGAGCAGGGACAAGGTTCAGGTGAACCAAGTCAGACATGATATGTCTGATTGATAAAGGAGATGGTGGTCCCTATGTTTACCTGAAAATGGATGTTCTGGTGATACATGCAAATCGTCAGAAACAGTTTTTGCATGAAGGGGTTGCCCTTGGGGGCTACTTTCTGCAGCACATGTACCATGTCCTGTGTTCCACTTCCAGTCAGCCACTTCTGCTTCTTATCTTCCTTTCTTGATAGTCCCATCTCCCTATCGACATCTTGATAGTCACGAGCCTGTCACTTTACTTTGCCTAGTGCTGCCCTACAGTGTTAAAAATGAATGTCTTATTTCAGGTCCAAACACAAAACACTAAGGAACAAGAATCATTACTTAAGAGATGAGTCCATCCCATACATTCGCTTCTTATAATAATATCAATATTATGAAAAGGAAAGTTGCCACTTACCGTACTGCGAAGATGCTGAGTTGCAGATAGGCACAACAAAAAGAATGTTGCAAATAAAGCTTCAGGCCTGTAAGGCGCTCATCAAAAATAGACGACAGACAGACAGACTGACAGACAGACACACACACACACACACACACACACACACACACACACACACACACACACACACACACACACACACACACACACACACACACACACACACACACACACACACACACTCTGCAATCTCAGGCAACGGTAGCTACAGTTTGTATTAGTGCTATTCATTGCAATAACAACTGAATCCTTCATAAATTATTGACTTCTATTTAGACAGACATTTAAAGATTAATTAAAGCTGGCATTAGTAGGAAGGATCCAGATGGCACAGGATGTGAAGCAAGCATTGAAGTGAAGCACACTATGTTGAGCAGGATGTTTGGCAACTGCAGGCTCCAGCTGCCTTTTAGCCACAGTTTGATGGTGGCCATTCATGTGGACGGACAGATTGTTAGTATGTCAACAGAGGAGCTAACTCAGCCATAAATTGGATATGGATACTGATAGGGATCCTGTTGGGCTCTGGGGCTCTGCCTGCTTTTTATAGTTACAGCTGTTTTTCAGTGCCACTGACACTAACATCTGTCTCACTCATCTTTCCAGAAGTGTGAGAATTAAGAGCTTCAGCAATGATGCAGTATACTCAGATGGTGAAGTTGTTACCAGACTATTGCTGCTGAAGATAGCAGATAGATACCCAACTTATATTACTTCTTTATGGCCTAGGCTTGGTAATTGGGCACAAAAGGTTTCTTGTTACCATATTTTACATTGTATTATATCTGAGCAAATAAATGTAATCTTGCAACAGAGGGTCATATTTTCCTTCAATTCTTTCATATTTCACTGATACAAATTTTATGATTGGAGTCCCCAAAGGGATCAGTTTCTTACAGTACATATCAGTCACCCTAACAACTGACTAGGTATATTAGTAGAATAAAATACAAAATTCAGTGTGATTTCCTCTTTGTCCAGGATTTGAATAAGCTGCAACCTACTGCATCTCAACTTATCCATCCTAATTTCTCTCACTTCCCCTCCAGAAGTAAGCTATTGTTCTGAAATTTATGCTCTCCATTTTCCACTTTGTTAGTTGTTCTGGAAGTTGTCTCTCCTGAAGGTAAGCACTGCTGTGTCTTCTGTTTCTTCCCAGTTTTAACTGTTATGTATTAATAATCAAATCTGAATTGACTGTGTGTGCCATTCAGTTCCACTGCATATTGTATAAACGGAATATTCACTGTTCTAAAAATTACTTAACCTGGCAGTAAAAGTTTGCTACAGGCAAATTTCAGCATGTATATATGCAATGTACTTGGGTAATGGTATCAATATCGTAGCCTATCTCAACTATACTTTGGCTATTTAATTGGCTCTACAAACTTAGTTCATTAAATTTGTAATATATTTTACCTGAAAAAAAGGGGGGAGGGGGGTGGGAGGGATAAAAATCAAAACACATTTGGGGCTTCACCTTCTGAGTGACAACTCATTGTAAACAAACTGTGTTTAATTACCTTTGTCAGACATTCTTTGAGTTTGGTGATATCTTTGGAGTGCCACATGAGACTTCAGTTTGCTCTTTGCTGTCTGATAGTGTGAATGTCTTTGTATGCATACTCCACAATTCTATGAATAAATATTCTTGATATCTTAACTGTATAAAATGTGTGTCATTCCTGCAACCTACCTACCTGGAATTCACATACATAACAATTTCTCTGTGGGACTAAGCAATTAAATTGGTAAGTGAATCATTTAAAGATCAAAAGTCTGGGTAATCTCTAATTATCATAATAAATTTTAGAGTTTGAGATAATTCTCATTTATTGTTCTATCTCAGTGGCACATTTTTTTAACTAGATTACACATTTTGATCATTCAGGATCAGGTTTGATCTAAGTAGATGTGTCAGTGCTCTGATATGTGATTCTGAGAGGATAAGATGGGTTGCTGAGAAAACTTCTTAGATCTGACAATGATCCTGTTAATTGAAACATGTACTCTAATTTAAATTTACAGTTGAGGTGGTACAATAAATGAGAATTATCTTAAATATCAGTACAGTTGCTGAATCTCACAAGATGAATATGTCAGCTGTGGTGAAATTTTATAGTGCGTAAACAGTCACTCAGTTGGCTCTTGTTAGTTACTTTTGTCCTATTTCTTATCTTAAAGTCAGTTTCCAATTTGCAAAAACTCGTAACATCTTTGTCATTAGGTGTTAAGATAGAAAATAATCACATAGGAAAAAATACACCAACAACCAGTTATCTAAAGAACATAGTAAATAAACACAGTGATGAAGTTGAAGATGTTTTACCGAGTTGATAGGAAACATATGTTAGAGTAAGGAAAATTCATGAGCTTCAAGGAAAAAATAATTACTGCTTGTCAATAGAATGATACACCAGACAAAGGAAAAATTGGAAGAAAACTTGTTTGGACAAAGCTGAAATGTTAAAGATATTTCCCTTTCAATTTCCTAGTATCATTTATCTGCATCTTACATGCAGTTTTGAAACAAGTAAAGGTGCATGAGACATACAACTTGCCTTGCTACTCATCACTTTTTCCGGTCAAAATAAAATAGAAATTCAGTTTAAAATTTAATAATTATTTTTTTTCTGGAATGACAGCAGATATGCTGATGGTAGCTGTAATGCAATTGTCAACTGTTTGAACAATGAAGTGGCTGACTACATCAGTGCTGAAGAGTGTCTATCTCTTTACCTTCTTCCACTAAGTACAGTTGCTCATACACTTGACTGTGGGGGAGAGTTGCAGAAGAACATAACAACTTAAAACCTTTTGGTTTCTTGGTATTATTTTGCATACGTACAGCTTTGTTTGAACTAACAATCATGTCAGACATGATTCAAAAATTCTTACCTTTATTGCAATGGCACACCCTGGGCCATTAAGGCAACACAACTTCAGGAGATAAATGTTTCCAAATAACAAAATTAAAATGAACAGCTACACTGTTTCTCATTTTCATTAGCTTCTTTCTGCTGTGAAGCAATTACTTGTTCATCTTCCATGGATGCAATTTCATTCCATTGGAATCTTTCAGTTTACAACTGCCATAGGTGGCTACACAGATTAATTTTTTACTGTTGTAAAGATAGTAGATATGCATGCCATAATATTGTATGTTATCATCTTCTGTTGTTACAGAACAACCTCAGTTACTTATAATTTGATAAGGAAAGTGCATTCGAGGAAAGCGTAAAATTACAAAAAGTCAATATCACTGGCCAGTTGACCTATTTCTCACCAGAAGACAAAACTCCAGTTTTATCAATAGACACATTAAAAATAGAGAAAACTATTCCTAACATTCAGAATTATCAGTTTCTTCAGCATAGGGAAATAAGAGATGGATCTCAGAAGACTTGGAAGGATTGGAAAGTTCTCTGAATTAGATAGAAGTTTCTCTTTGTGGCGTGTTACTTTGATTCCACATGTTATCGATTCTTATTTCCTCATTCAGATTCAGGGGGAAATGACAAATGTGTATGTTTCAAACTGAATTAAATAAATATTATGAATGCATAAATTTTTTAGTGCTGGTGTATTTCATTGTTAACATTTGACCATCATAGTGAGATACAACAATTTACTATTATATTTACATATGACTCATTGTATTTATTTGGGTCTATGAGGGTTGCACTATAACCTTAAATTATTTTTGAGAACTTTACTGTGTGAAATAAAACAAAATTTGACATCAACAACTCCTGCTGTCTTTGATCAGATAGATTGAGAATCAGTTCTATGCTGACCGAATGTTAGTGATTAAGTCTTGTTCTACAATCACCTCTGAACTGGTAGCAATGCACTACCAACTAAAAAGTAATATATCTATATAGGCAATGACCAACAAATATCACACATTTTAAACACTGCACTTATTAAGTAATAATCACAAAACTGACTTGTAAAAACTTGAGATTTTCTTTTGGTATTACAAAATAGAAATAATTCTCAAAATTTATCTACGTCTTTCAACAATTTTCCAAAATTGAAACAAATTAGCACTGTACAAGTAAACAGGCAAGTAATTTTAAAACACATAAAAAATATTTTTCATTCATTTTATATCAAAATATTTCTTAGAGAAATACCAGCAACATTATACTAATGGAAGCACCAGCTTCCAGAGCTACCTGGTCCTCAGCTTCACCTTGATTCCATTCATGGGCCGAAGGATGAGCTCTGCAGTGACTTTCATATTTTCACGTCTCACTACAGACTCAATGACATAGTTCCGCAATAGTGAAGAGAGGACAGTCTTCTCTTCCAGCAGTGCAAATTTTTGCCCTAAAAGGAAGAAAAATACTTAATTATAATCCATTTCTGGAGTACAACTCTCAATATCCCTAATGAAAAATTATAAGTCAATCAGCTGGAAACCATAGTTGAAATCTATACTGGATGATAACGAAAGGTGGCCTGAATTGTGTTCGGTAACAAAAAAATTATTTTTTCTACCTTAATGTTCTGTAAAATGATCCAGCTGTCTCTGATAAACACACATTAATGAGTTAATAAATCAAACACCAATTGCCACATCATTCCCTGTATTTGACGGCTCTGAGCACTATGGGACTTAACATCTATGGTCATCAGTCCCCTCCTGTATTTGCAATAGCATTCATTTGTATACTGTATTTTTCAGAATAATTGAGGAAGAGTGCATGACAGCAGCACCCCCCGCCCTCCCCCCTCCCCCCCCCCCCCCCACCCTCTTCCCACACACCCATCCAAACATCTACACACAAAAACTACACGTCAATGATGAAAGTTTTAGGGATTGGTTTTGAGCTAAAATTTTTGTCAAAGCAGTTTTAAATGCAATAGCCACAACAACTCAGTCGATATTAAATATTATGAATGATCGTAATGTACTTGGCTGTGGTCTTCTGTCTGTGTAAGGTTCACATTTATAATTTTGAATTTAATTTGGAAAATAAACTAAATTACTAAACATGTTACATGAAAGTTAGCGTATGGAGAGGATTTTCTGATTGTCTACATAGTTAGAGGCTCCCATTTGTTAACCACACAATATTTAATGAAATGTGAAAGAATGGAAACTACAGGTTGGAATACCAACAATATAAGGAAAAGGACAGATCTCTTCTCACTGTAATGAAGACATGTTGAGATACAGGCAGGCACAACAAAAAGACTGTCCCACATTTGGCTTTCAGCCAAAGTCTTTTTCAGGAAAGAAAACACACACACACACACACACACAATCACACACATGCCCACATCACCACTATCTACAGCAACTCAAGGCTGATTGTAAACAGACACGTTTATGTAGGCAACAGTCTAGAATGAGTGGGGAAGGGGAAGGGATTGCAGTGTATGGGTGGTGGAGAGGGAGAAGACAGCTGTCTGGTGAAGCATGCAGGGACTAGATGGAGAAGACTGCCAGGCATAACATCAGGAGGCTGTTGGACAGGGAGCTGGGGGAGGGGGGAAGGTGGGTAGCTCACTTATTGTCCCCACATTAGAAAGCAGATGGGGGAGGTAACCTACTGTCATGACAATGGGGTGGGTGGGTAGGTAAGCTACAGTAGGTAACCTACAGTCACCACACCTCCATCCATCAGTTTCCACACCATCTGTCATATCACTTCCTCTCTATTCACATCCCCTCACTCTCACTGTGTGTTGTGCTCTGCCAATGCACTTTCCCATCTTTCCTCTTCTCTGGTGACCTCCCCCCCCCTCCCCCCCAACCACCATCTTGCCCCCAGCCTACCGAAACTACACATGGCAGTCTTTTCATGCCTCCATGTAGTCCCTGCACACTTCACCTTACAGCAATCTTATCTCTCCCCACCTGTACCTTGTTGTACCTCCCACATTCCCATCACCTCGCCGGGCGGTGTGGCCGAGCGGTTCTAGGTGCTTCAGTCTGGAACTGCGCGACCGCTACCATCGCAGGCTAGAATCCTGCCTCGGGCATGGATGTGTGTGATGTCCTTAGGTAAGTCAGGTTTAAGTAGTTCTAAGTTCTAGGGGACTGATGACGTCAGCAGTTAAGTCCCATAGTTCTATAGTTCTCAGAGCCATTTGAACCATTTAGCGCGTCCCCTCCAGATTTGTGTGTGTGTGTGTGTGTGTGTGTGTGTGTGTGTGTGTGTGTGTGTGTGTGTGTGTGTGTGTGTGTGTGTGTGTGTGTGTGTGTGTGTGTGTGTGAGGTGGACTTGCTTATATGAATGATTTTATGTGTGTGTGTTTTCTTTTCTGAAGAATGTTTTAGCTGAAAGCTAAATGTATAGCAGTTTTTTGTTGTGCCTGTCTGCAACTCAAAATGCCATCTTTTTTATCCTGTTCCTTATATTGTTAACACAAAGTCAATTTGGTGTACAAACTTTGTATAGTTAATTAAATGTAGGATGTGAGAAAGGACACACTGAAGCTGAAGTTCAACAAAAGTGTAACAGCCAGGACAAAATCAACATTGAAAACGTATGGACTGATGTGTAGCAAACAAAATTTAGACCTAGAAAAGCACTTAATGTCAAAAGTAAAAGTACAATGTCAACAAATCTAAAAAAAATTAAGTTACCTTAACCGGAAAACCACTGAGCTAAAGGAAAATCTCAAACTGTTCAGATACAAAAATACTTGGGCAACCAGTTCAATGAAGAAAGCCATAATATAAGCAAAGTATTGTTTTTATCAGATACACATGGCAGAAACTGTGTGAATGTGTTTAATCATGTATTACCAAGCACCCATGTTCACATAATTTTTAATGCCTAATACTTTATTCAGAGACATAGCACACAAAATAAATCACTCTGCTCAGGAAAAAATGATTGTCATTATCCATGATGGAGCAAATGACATAAATGAGAGAAAAGATGAATTTGAGCAGACCACTGAATGAAATTATTCCAAAAACTATGTAGAATCAGTTAATATTCAGCAAAATACCTTATAGATTTGATAACCCTGGAGAAACCCACAATATACGGGGTTATTACAAATGATTGAAGCGATTTCACAGCTCTACAATAACTTTATTATTTGAGATATTTTCACAATGCTTTGCACACACATACAAAAACACAAAAGTTTTTTTAGGCATTCACAAATGTTCGATATGTGCCCCTTTAGTGATTCGGCAGACATCAAGCCGATAATCAAGTTCCTCCCACACTCGGCGCAGCACGTCCCCATCAATGAGTTCGAAATCGTTGGTGCAAGCTCGCAGTTCTGGCACGTTTCTTGGTAGAGGAGGTTTAAACACTGAATCTTTCACATAACCCCACAGAAAGAAATCGCATGGGGTTAAGTCGGGAGAGCGTGGAGGCCATGACATGAATTGCTGATCATGATCTGCACCTCGACTGATCCATCGGTTTCCAATCTCCTGTTTAAGAAATGCCGAACATCATGATGGAAGTGTGGTGGAGCACCATCCTGTTGAAAGATGAAGTCGGCGCTGTCGGTCTCCAGTTGTGGCATGAGCCACTTTTCCAGCATGTCCAGATACACGTGTTGTGTAACGGTTTTTTCGCAGAAGAAAAAGGGGCCGTAAACTTTAAACCGTGAGATTGCACAAAACACGTTAACTTTTGGTGAATTGCGAATTTGCTGCACGAATGCGTGAGGAGTCTCTACCACCCAGATTCGCACATTGTGTCTGTTCACTTCACCATTAAGAAAAAATGTTGCTTCATCACTGAAAACCGTGAGATTGCACAAAACACGTTAACTTTTGGTGAATTGCGAATTTGCTGCACGAATGCGTGAGGAGTCTCTACCGCCCAGATTCGCACATTGTGTCTGTTCACTTCACCATTAAGAAAAAATGTTGCTTCATCACTGAAAACAAGTTTCGCACTGAACGCATCCTCTTCCATGAGCTGTTGCAACCGCACCGAAAATTCAAAGCGTTTGACTTTGTCATCAGGTGTCAGGGCTTGTAGCAATTGTAAACGGTAAGGCTTCTGCTTTAGCCTTTTCCGTAAGATTTTCCAAACCGTCGGCTGTGGTGCGTTTAGCTTCCTGCTTGCTTTATTCGTCGACTTCTGCGGGCTACGCGTGAAACTTGCCCGCACGCGTTCAACCGTTTCTTCGCTCATTGCAGGCCGACCCGTTGATTTCCCCTTACAGTGGCATCCAGAAGCTTTAAACTGTGCATACCATCGCCGATTGGAGTTAGCAGTTGGTGGATCTTTGTTGAACTTCGTCCTGAAGTGTCGTTGCACTGTTATGACTGACTGATGTGAGTGCATTTCAAGCACGACATACGCTTTCTCGGCTCCTGTCGCCATTTTGTCTCACTATGCTCTCGAGCACTCTGGCGGCAGAAACCTGAAGTGTGGCTTCAGCCGAACAAACCTTTATGAGTTTTTCTTCATATCTGTAGTGTGTCGTGACCATATGTCAATGAATGGAGCTACAGTGAATTTATGAAATCGCTTCAATCATTTGTAATAGCCCTGTATATTAGATGAACAAATATTTAATGAAAAGAACTACAGTGACAAGCCACATAAAAGCAATCAATGTAAACATGTTTCTTCAACAAAAATTTTCGACACATGGATTTCACATGGGAAAGTCAGGGAAAACTTATCTCTGTGCAAATTTATTGAAAGTGCTAACAAACAGTAGGCCCACTATCAAATGCCTGACCCCCGTCAATCAACATATTCTGTATCTATGTGGCAATAAGTGGAACCACAATCTGAACAAGATGGGAGCCTTAACAGTTGTTGCAAAACCAACAAAAGCTGCAGAAGTGGAAATACAGGCTGCACCACTAAGACATGCAGAAAAGAAGAAAGCAGCCACAGCAAGTACGGAATCTACATCATCTCCTGCTGATGAGGTACCAAGTGCTTTAAAGCACTGTGGTCACATAAATCCGGTAGAAAGTCATGTACGGCACACAGATATCTGTGTTCAAGCAGACCCAAAAAAATGCCACAGAGAATTGAAGATTTTTTATGGGATGCTACAACAAATCCCAATTGCAAACTAACTTAGCATCCACTGCCACAGAAACAATTCTGTGTTCCTACAAATTTCCCCATAACACACTAACTCTTCCTCCTTTTGATAACTCCTCTATTTTGTCTTTACACTTAAAATATTGGGTCCCTAAATTATAGGACTGGTGAACTTGGTATTCTTTTGAAAGACAATAGCAAAATGATATTATGCTTAAATGAACATTGGCTAAAAGAAGAAGACATAAGACTGTGTGTTCCACCAGGTTTTCATCTAATTCCAAATCACAGAATGACCAATGAAGGTTATTGGGGATCCTCCATGTATATATAAGTAATGTTTTTGACCTGAAATGTACTGTTCTGGACTTCAACAACTTATCTATTAAAAGTGTTTTTGAAGCAGCTTTATACTTCTGCCAACAGTAAGGCTTTTAACTGTTTCTGTATATCAGTACCCTGAAAGCGATGCAGAGAAATTTACTGAATGCTTAGAAACCTTATCCTGCATGTACAGAAACGCATACAATAAAACACGCTAATTTTTGGAGACTTAAACATTGATAATGGAGAAATAACAGCTTAAAAATATTAATTCAGCAAATGTATTGAGATGATATAACCTTCTCTTTACAAATCAAAGTCCCACAGGGCTCAATTCTGACAGTATAACTTAATAACAAATGTACATAAAAGTGTATTTAAACTAGGATGTTTAATGTTGATGAGCTATCAGACATAAAGGTACTTAATTACTGATAAATTGAAGATAGAACAAATTCTGTACTGGGGTGTTAGATTATTAACTGATAAGAATATTAACACATATAGGGAGGAAATAAAACTAGTATTATATGGGAATACTGTATTACTTTCTTCCAGTAACATTGAGGAACCCTTCAAGTTCATGAACATTATCTCTAAAAGTTTTAATATCAATTGCCAAAAGATCAAGATACAATATAGTAATAAAGTCAGAAGACCCAGGCAACAGACACAAAATAAATGGTTTATACCTGACTAACAAAAGCTAAGGCTCTTGGCAATTTTTTGCTATGAAAAAGTAAAAAGTGATATTGTGGATGAAGCCACTTAGAACAACCTCAAAGGACATCACAGATGACAAAGCAGAATAACCAAATGTAGGGGAAATGAACAGTACATTGAAACTCAAATAATACATGTAAGGCAGCATGGAGTATTATAAAAGCAGTGTTGGATACCGACAGTAATTGTAAGGGAACCTCAAATGCAGTCAGTATCACAGCAGATAAATTTAATCAATTTTTTGCCAAGGCAGCAAACACCACTACCACTCCAAGCTCTGGTGAGCATATTTCTAATTCAACTAACACTCCTGATCTAGACCCCATTTCTGGCAACTGGTTTCCTCAAAACTGTGCAAACTCTATGACAACTTTCAAGTGGATACGAATACAAGTATGTGCTGTGGTTAAATCAATAACGAAACTTGGGAAATTCAAAATTGGAGGACATTTATGACTTATCATATTTTGTTATTAAAAAATAGTGGATCTCTTACCAAACGCTCTTTGAACACTAAAAACTGGATGTATGCTAGAGTGTCTAAATAGAACAGTTGTTGTCCCTATTCATAAAAAGTGTAACAGGTTATGAATAATTATTGTCCAGTATTCTCTTCAAAATAAAAGAATAATGCATACAACAGAATATTGGACATTTGCAGACATTTACCTGAAAACAATATTCTGACTCAATCTCAATATGGTTTTAGGTCCAAATTATCAACAGTTGAATGCAGTTGAAGACATAATTTCTTTTATACAAGCCTCATTTGAATCAAAGTTATCTGAAAAAGCCATTATAGTCGTCCCTAGCAAGGCATTTAATTCGGTAAACTACACAATACTACTGGAGAAACTTTGGTGCTGTGGAGACAGAGAATTAGATGTCTTTCCTATCTCAGTGACAGGAAACAAATTGTTGTTTACAATAAGCAGAAGACCCAATTCTTAGACTTAACTCACAGTGTTCCTCAGGGTTCTGTGCTTGGCCCTTTCCTGTTTATAATATTTGTAAATGATCTACCGTGTAACATGCCCCGTAAATCTGTACTTTATGCTACCAACACAACATTCATTAGTTCTGGAATGGACATAAACAAATTGAAACTGGAAAACAAAGAGTATGTGAACCTGTATAATACATGCTTCAAAGCCAATGAGTTATTCATCAACTATGAAAAGACAGTGAACATCGTTTTCAGTTTATCAAGCAGTGAAACTGATTAATCAGCTGTTAAGCTACGTGCTATATACCTTGATTCCAACTTAACTTGGGACTAACACACAGACCACATATGCAGAAAGCTCTCACTCTTTAACATTGTTGTCTTGTATCTTCCCATCACATACTAGATATGTTCTGTGGCTGATAAATCTGGAGACTGGCAAATCCACCAGGGATACGTACATTTCTCAAGGCATTTGTGCCATGAACTGAAGTGTGAGGTCTTGAATTATCCTGATGGAATATGGCATTTAATACCCTGGTGACGAAATGTACGACGACGAGTTTTACTGTACTTCCCAGGTACTGGCGAGCTTTCAACTTGCTTTCAACAGTCCAGGTTTCATATCCAGTAGCTCTCCACACCATGGTTGAAGGGGTTGGAGAGGAATGGATCTCGAAAATCGCTATTTCTTGTGATCTGTCACCGGGTTTCCTGCGGACACTTTGGAATAAATCTGACCGCCACAAAAAAGAATGAGTCTCATCGCTGAATAGCGTGGAATGCCACACAATGTCCTAATTCACTCTGGGCTTGCATCGTGCGAGTCCTTGTGGGCTTTTGTACGTTGTCAGTGGTAAAAGTCGCATGACAACTCAATATCCCAACCCAGCTTCGAGTAATCTGTTTTCGACGGTTCGAGGAGAAACTCCATCTGAACCTCTGTTACGAATTCAGCTGTTGTTATGTGTCTATTCTTCAGAGTAAGTCTGACAATCATATAGTCTTCTTGTGGCATAGTCCTTACGAAAGGAGCTGGAGCAGTTGTTCTTGTCACACTGTTGTCTTTAGTTCATCTCGTCATCATTCATTCAACAATCGCTGCCCTATCGAAATAAATGCATTGTCAATATTATAGCTGCTAAGGTGCACTGCAGGTATTTCCAAAAAATTGTGATGTTACTCATTTTTGCCATACGAAGAACCACTTTCTGACTGGCGGGAGAATCGGCGATTAAACAGACACAGCCGTGATAGGAGCACCGCGTAGCGCTAAGTCAAACGTTCACATACGCGAATTTTAAACATTTAAACCACACAAAAAAATTAATTAAAACTTGCAGTTCATATCGATAGCTAAGCTGTTGCAGATATAATTGTTACACAACTGACTAGCAGAGGAAAGAGAACGAGCGCAGTGTGTGATGCTACATTACAGACGACGTTCATCTGCCGGGACTTCAATATGTTGACAAGGTGTGATAATTTTGGACTAACGTTCCAGTTCTTTGTTTGTCGTTAGTCGTCACAAAAATCCGAAGTGTGTATTGGATGACGAAAACAAACATTTTCTTTAAATCAGGCACATCTGATAAGAGAAAAATTACCTCGCAGTAATTTATTAGTTTTATTTAGAAAGAGCTCGAATGGAGTAAGAAATGGTCGTGGTCTTTCTTCTGCATCCATACCTGATCAAATTCGTAAAACGTGGTGATGTATTCTGACAATGCACAAATGACTGACGTTTAACAAAACACTTGGAAATTTTACTGTCCGTCAATTTTCTAAACAATGCGCTGTGGAAACATTTCTTTATCGAGAGTGTGAATCACACTATTCGTTCCGAGTGGAATTTGAATTATATTAACAGTCTTTTCGTCATTCTCCTAAAGAGAGAGGTTTCGTTATGTCCAGGCCAAGAGCCCAACAAACCAATGGGTTAATTTCTACACTTGACAAGAAGACGTTTAGACTGAAAAATTGAAAATTGTTCTCTCCGGTTTATTCAGATACTGCTAGACTGATTCAAGATTTTTGCAACTGAAAAATCTTTTTTGTTTTGTTTTTGGTCGCAATTTGCCTTGAGGTTCGTGAAGACATACAAAAGGTGCAGAAACATTAATCCACTGAGACTTGTAATTGGCATTGTTGTGTATGACTGTCATAGCATTCATCGACTGCACAAGTGACTGTCTTTTTTTTAGACCGAAACAATAAACTGCAGTCTGCATGCAGTTCTTGATCGAAACCTGACTGATTTGCTTTATATATAGTATATGTGGGGATAACAAAAGCTTCGTCTTCACGTAAGTTATGAATTTCTCTGTAGTATTACCTATTAATGACATGTCTACAGCTTTACTTTCAGTAAACTTCTTAACTTTGCGACTTCCTTTCCTTCCTCGGTAATGGTAACTACGAAGAGTATTTCTAAATCGTATATGTGTTTGCAGGATGAATATAACCGTTCACAGCACTCTTCGGCTTGTAGCTAATGGGAATGACTTGTAGCTAATGGAAATGACTAGTTTCAGGCCTAGTGACGCTAGAATGCTATTGGTTAATGCCTTCTCCACTGGATGGTACCTCTCATCAGTTAAGATAATGTATTCTCGGCCAGGCATAATGTTTTTCCTTGCTTTCCTGGTTTATACTGACAGCCGTTATTATGAAGGAAAAATAATTTCTCGGTTTTGGAGCTTGCTTGTGATTTGCTCCGAAAGTTTTATTGTATTTGCAGTGGCGGCTGTTTTGTAAAAGCACAGGTGCATGTGAAAAGCCTAACTCTTGACACCTTGTGAATTTATTGGTTAGTTTTCTTTGAATGCTGTTAAACGCAATGTAGATGCGGTAATCGGAAATACAGAGCACTAAATCTAACGCGCTGGCCTGCATTGCTCCTCTAGACTCGGTGAATGTTGGCTCAGCATTGCGAGCATAGCTTCACTGGTGCACGTTTTAAGGAACTTACGCACATGCGCAACTGGCTTGACGTAATTACCTTACGAGCCAAGTACATACGGATTTGATAAACAATGTGCACGGTTCTCGGCGTGCACTGCTAGCCGTCATCACTCAACTGCAAGTTTACATCAGTGCCACCAGGTGAAAGTACCGGGTGATCAAAAAGTCCGTATAAATTTGAAAACCTAATAAACCACGGAATAATGTAGATAGAGAGGTAAAAATTGACACACGCGCTTGGAATGACGTGGAGTTTTATTAGAACAAAAAAAAAAAAACAATGTTCACAAAATGTCCGACAGTCGGCGCTGGACAGCAAAACGTCAGTGACTGCGCATGACAATCGTGTATAAAAGGAGCCGTAATGAGAGAGAGAATCGCCTCCTTTCAGTGTCTCTGCGCTCCCTCCTGCCCTGTTTTCCCTCCTCATCTCCCGCCCCAAGTGTCTCCTGCCTCTCCGTGTACCCACTGATGCCCCTCCTCTCTTCATCCCGCCGCTTCCCCTGCTGCCCCATGCTCTCCCCTCCTTTCCATCCTCTCTGCCCTATCCCTCAGCAGGTCCCGCCTGGCAGTTTTATTCTTCGTCGTGTGTGCTCCAAGTGGGTTTTTAGTGTGTTGTTCCGGAGTGTTTTTACTACTGTGGCCGACTTTAAACGTGTGCATGTCCATTCAGTGTCTTCTCTGAGTTTTGAAGACTCGCCAACTGTGTTTTTTAACTTTCTGGTGACTTTTAACTGTCCTCCATGAACGTCTCTGTGTTAGTCTATTTTTTACCTCCATTTTCTCCCATTATTCTGTTTTAAGTTCCCCTTTCTCGCCTTATGTATGTAACACTTTATTCTTATTTTAAGTTGTTATGTCACTCGGCTGAAGAGCGGCGGATTGTGCCGCTGACAGCCCTCCCCTGCCCATATGGGGCAGGGGAATGAAATCACAATAAAGAAAAAAAAAGAGAGATAATCAGATGCGCCAGCAGTCGCAGCATGTTGACGTTACCTGAAAAGGCGCTTTTAGTGAAGCTGTATTATCAGAATTGGGCATGTGCTAGTTCAGCGTTATGATCCTATCGTCATAGGAAGGGGATTCGCATGGGTAAAGGTCCGTTGACAAATGCAGCTGTGGCGAGAATGATTTCGAATTTCGAAGCCACGGGCTGTTTAGACGATAGACCCCGTAGTGGCCGACCGAGCACAAGGCATAATGCTGCTGAGACAGTTCAGGAAGAAATGGAGACTGTAGCGGGTTCGTCTATGCACAGAGAGGTCAGCGCTCGAGCAGTCGCACGTCGCACCGGCATTCCATACACTACTGTTTGGTTGGCACTTAGGCGTACCCTCCGATGCTATCTGTACAAAATCCATCGGCATCATGAACTGTTACTAGGCGATTTAGTGAAGTGGAGGGCATTTGCGGTGTGGGCGTTTCAAAAGATGGCGGAAGATGACGATTGGTTGAGTAACGTGTTGTGGACCGACGAAGCTCATTTCACGCTCCGAGGGTCTGTCAACGCCCACAACTGCAGAATTTGGGCTACCGAAAATCCTAGAACTGTCGTGAAAACTCCATTGCACTACGAGAAAGTCACAGTATGGGTTGGATTTACCACATCTACCGTTACTGGGCCTTTTTTCTTTGAGGAAATGCGTGATTCTGGTTTTGTAACTGCTACCGTGACGGGTGAGAGGTACGTTGATATGTTACAGAATCACATCATCCCCAGCCTGGCTGATAAACATCTGCTGGAATGTACGATATTTATGCAGGATGGCGCTCCACCCTATATTGCTAGATGCGTGAAAGATCTCTTACGCGCGTCGTTTGGTGATGATCGTGTGCTCAGCTGCCACTTTCGTCATGCTTGGCCTCCCAGGTCCCCAGACCTCAGTCCTTGCGATTATTGGCTTTGAGGTTACCTGAAGTCGCAAGTGTATCGTGATCGACTGACATTTCTAGGAATGCTGAAAGACAACATCCGACGCCAATGCCTCAACATAACTCCGGACATGCTTTGCAGTACTGTTCACAACATTATTCCTCGACTACAGCTATTGTTGAGGAATGATGGTGGACATATTGAGCATTTCCTGTAAAGAACATCATCTTTGCTTTGTCTTACTTTGATATGCTAATTATTGCTATTCTGATTAGATGAAGCGTCATCTGTCGGACATTTCTTGAACTTTTGTATTTTTTTGGTTCTAATAAAACCCCATGTCATTCCAAGCATGTGTGTCAATTTGTACCTCTCTATCTACATTATTCCGTGATTTATTCAGTTTTCAAATTTATACTGACTTTCTGATCACCCGGTACACTGCAGCAGACTTATCCACGTTCGCTCGACCGAAATCCCGCTAGGCGGAAGCACACTCCGCAGATACGCCAGTTCACTCACTATATAGTAAAATTAGATGAGACATCAGTATATGTTATAGCTATACTCATAGAGAAACCTGTTTTGTGGGATTCTGAATGAGACACAGTATATTAACTTTTGGATTTTATCGTACAGTAATCCGTTTGAGGCGCTGAGAACCTTAAAGCACATTATTGTCAATTGTGAGACTGTACTATTTATTCATGCTTCTGACATCTGTTGATCTTATAGTGTGTCAGGTTTACCTATACTGTAGGACCTCGTTGTACGTATATCTGAACATTGACGAAAAACTGTCTCACTGGTTTCTCTGCTATTCACTTAAATATGGGGGAGGGGGGAGGGAGGGCGCGGAGACGGTATGCTTTAGGTCTTTATGGCTCTCAGCGCCTCATTTGTATTCTAGTCAAGTGACCTTTTCAGTAGATAGTACTACTTTAATGTAATAATTTCCGCAAACGACAGTTTGTGTTTGGAGTTGGTTGTTTACTATGCAGGAATCGGCTTTCCTGTGCAATGTCAACCTGAGCTCTGTTGAGCCTGCATTAAGCGCTAAAAGAAAAGAAAATTACCAGAAAAAGTTAGTCGCAAAGTAAGTAGGGTCTCCCAGTCCAGATCCGTTGTCTGAGGTAGTGACAAAGTCAAATAAGCGGAACTACAAGCGAACATTTAAGAAAGAAGTGTACAATAAGCGTAACTTGTTGTGTGGGTTCAACGTAAGAATGCCTAATTTTCAAACCGAAAGTTAATTAGAAATCTTGAACATTTCTCCGAAAAAATAAACAACCACGTAAATTTCCACTTACACAAAAATGCGGAAGGGAGAATAGTGACAGCTTATCCATAATTTCGATCTTGCCATAAAATGTACTTAATTATGTACAAAACAACAAAATTCCACTAAAATCTATTGTTCCCTTCTTCAGACAAGTTCTGCATATTGTTATTACTACTGTTTTTATTATTGTTACTACTACTACTACTACTACTACTACTACTATCACTGACACCGGTTGAAGTTGTATAAATACGTTGATTAGCGTAACTGTTTTACAGCAGACGTTTATCTGAATTTAAAAATTTGTGAACATCCGGAGTGTATACCTACGAACCTACACTGTGTGTTTACCTCGAGAACTGTTCCACTAGTCCAGATCTGGTTGAAAAATCAATGAGGAAGAACACCGACGTTATCCGAACAACGCTGCGTAACGCGGAGTTTCCTGACGTTATGAAAAATGGATAACTGAAGAAGGCCCAACGCGTAACGGCGTACAGAAACTGGCAGATGTTGATGAAACAGAAAGCTAAGAGAGACTTCCTGATGGTCTACATGTTGCGTGAGAATATCTTAAAAGACAAAGATCGTTCTTTAATGACCTCCATGTCGACGGGAGGTTCAAAAAATGGTTCAAATGGCTCTGAGCACTATGTGACTTAACATCTGAAGTCCCCTAGAACTTAGAACTACTTATACCTCACTAACCTAAGGACATCACACACATCCATGCCCGAGGCAGGATTCGAACCTGAGAACGTAGCAATCGCGCGGTTCCGAACTGAAGAGCCTAGAACCGCTCCTTCCTTCCTTCCTTTTTCTTTCTTTTATATTTATGAATCGCATCGTGCAAAAGCCAAATGTTGTTACAGCAAGAGTAAAGCAAGCGTGGGTAGGTGGATAGGTACGATTCCCAACTGTAAAGCTACCAAATAGCCAGGAGCAGGCCGAAAAAGTTTAATTAGAAGATTTAATTAAGGTTGCGTACTTTAACACACAAGCTCTGTACAGAAAATATGCCGGCGTATTCATGATTAGTCTCGGGGGAACAGTTCGTCTTAACCTCTGTACAACAAGGACTACCGCGCGGGTGGCCGTGCGGTTCTGGCGCTGCAGTCCGGAACCGCGGGACTGCTACGGTCGCAGGTTCGAATCTTGCCTCGGGCATGGGTGTGTGTGATGTCCTTAGGTTAGTTAGTTTTAAGTAGTTCTAAGTTCTAGGGGACTTATGACCTAAGATGTTGAGTCCCATAGTGCTCAGAGCCATTTGAACCATTTTGAACTACCGCGCGGGGTAGACGCGTGGTCTTAGGCGCCTTGTCACGGTCCCTGCGGCTCTGTCCGTCGAAGGTTCGAGTCCTCCTTTGGGCATGGGTGTATGTCTTGTCCATAGTGTAAGTTAGTTTAACTTAGATTAAGTAATGCGTGGGCTTAGGGACCGATGACCTCAGCAGTTTGGTCTCATAAGACCTAACCACCAATTGCCAACAAGGGTAATCGATTTCTCGCGCACTTCGACCGCCAAAAAGCGACTCGTCTTATTTTCAGGAATTTTCTAGAAATTTTGTCAAGCATAACGACTTAAAGACCAGAAAGAGCTGTGGAGTATGCACGAGAAGAGACCTTCGAAAAGTTAGACCTAACTGGGGTGCAGAGTGTGTAGTTCCTCTCTGTGCAGCAACGTGTTTCAATATGCCTCACACAGAAAATGAAAATGAATTATTATATTATTATATAATTATATGAAAATAAAATGAATTATATGAAAATATAATTATATGAAAAAATATATTATATGAAAATTATATGAAAATAAATTATATGAAAATAAAATGAATTATATGAAAATATAATTATATGAAAAATTATATTATATGAAAATTATATGAAAATAAATTATATGAAATTAATTGAAAATTAATTATATGAATTAATTATATGAAAATAATAATTATTGATTATATGAAAATAAAATGTAATCTCTTCTGTAATACGTTCTATTTAATCCCAGCCATCTTTAATTTTGATTGGTTCCCAGGAATTTTCTAGAACGACAAAGAAATTATTTTAATGGCTGTGCGAGGTACGTAGGGTAGCTACACCGCTTAGCACTAGGGTAAATTACCACTGAGGGAGAGGTGCGGTGTTTATGGTGTGATGCCTTCCATGTTCGTTAGTACGTGTCGACGACGGATGTTCTGTTCCGTGCATCTATATGCTGACTCCAAAAACTATGCCTACGAATGATTTTATGGATCACAGGTTTTTCACCTGTAAGGATATCAGCACGCCTCACCTATGCAGCTGCGGGGTCCACCGCTGAAGGGCACGTAGGCGAAGGGGTGCCTGCCTTGCACCCTCTCCGGCAGGAAGTTGTCCGGGTCGAAGCGCTCCGGGTCCGGCCAGTATTTGGGGTCGCGGTGACTCTCGTAGACATGCAGGACCAGCATCACGCCCTCTGGCAGCTTGTAGCCACCTGTGATGCAAGAAGGGACCTCTTTGTAACCACTCATTTATACATGGACTCTTGAGTGAAGCAGCAGACCATCGGCAGATTTGCCATTTTTTTTTTTTTTTTGTTATGGTGCAGCCCAGAAGACAGACACACGGAAAAAACGCTCCATGTCGAGAAATGTGTATTTTCCCGCCATCTATTCACAGATCTGTAATCGTTAAGTGTTCACATTTTAACGTAAACGTCAGGAAAGCTATTGCAAATGCCAAATACTGTTACATTAATAACCCATGTAACCGCCTCAATGTTGAATGCTGGCATGCAAACGTGCATGCATTGTGTCGTACGCGTGTCGGATATCACTTAGTGGCCTGGAGTTCCATGACTGTTACACTTAGTCGGTCAATACAGGAACGGGTAATGCTGTCTGTGACTGACGCTGAAGTTGCCGCCAGATGAAGTCCCATAGCCGACCGCGGTGGTCTAGCGGTTCTAGGCGCTCAGTCCGGAACCGCACGACTGCTACGGTCGCAGGTTCGAATCCTGCCTCGGGCATGGATGTGTGTGATGTCCTTAGGTTATTTAGGTTTAAGTAGTTCTAAGTTCTAGGGGACTAATGACCTCAGAAGTTGAGTCCCATAGTGCTTAGAGCCATTTGAAGTCCCATATGTGCTCGATTGAAGACAGATCTGCAGTATGTAGGCGAGCGTTATCCTGTTGGAAAACACCATCTGGAATAATGTTTGTGAATGGCTGCACCACAAGTCGAATCACAGATTCAAGTGCAAACTTGCAGTCAGTTTGTGTGGAATAATCGCGAGAGTGATCCCGCTGTCATACGAAATTGCACCCCAGAGCATAACTCTAGCTGTATGTTCAGTGGGTGTAGGTCGCAGAAAAATTGGTTGTAGGCGTTGATCTGGCCTCCTCCTAACCAACGTACAGCCATCACTGGCACCGAAGCAGAACCAACTTTCATCAGAAAACACAACCGACCTCCACTCCGCCCTCGAAGGAGCTCTCGCTTGATACCACGTTAAGTAGCAAATGGCTATGGTTTTGGATCAGCGGAATGCACGCTACGTGTCTTCTGGGTCGGAGCTGTCCTTGAAGTAACCAATTTGTAACAGTTCGTTATGTCACTGTGGTGCCAACTGCTGCTCGAATTCCTGCTGCAGACGCAGAACGATGCACCACAGCCATACGCAGAACACGATGGTCTTCCCTCTCGGCAATGCCACATGGTCGTCCGTAGCCCGGTATTCCTGCGACCGTATCTTCCCGTGACCATCGCTGCCAGCGGTCATGTATAGTGGTTATATTCCTGTCAAGTCCTTCTGCAATATCGCGGAACGACCGCCTTCTTGTAGTCGTATTACACGACCTCGTTCTAACTCACAAGGGGAGGCCGCCAATTGTAAAATTCAGATTCGATTCATACTGCGCATAATAAAAGCTCATGGCCAGAGGTGTAATGTGGCATAGCACCAAGATGCACTTCTCAGCCGTTGTCGAGAAAATCGACAGTTAAAAGAAACCGTTGCGGTGAAATACTCTCTACGATTAATAGTTTTCTACAGCGTCGTGGCGCAGCGGTAAGCGCTCGCGTTCGTAATCCGAATTGCTTATGCATGTTGGTGAAGGCGGATCGCTCTCCAATTGTACCGCCTGACCCCGCCGGGAATCGAACCCGGGAACCCGGGCGTGGGAAGCGAGAACGCTACCGCACGACCACGAGATGCGGGCGTACCGCCTCCATTTTTCCGTTGTTTAACAGGGTGTACCAAAGCTCTCCCGTCCGCACTGATTTTCGACGATGTTTTAAGTTGCGCTAGGGACCGCATCTACCTTCTTTCGAAGTTAGCACGCAACTACGCTGTTATGCGGCGGCTCGTTTCGGCCCATTCAACATCTGTCCTTCAAGTGTAACGAGCGAGTAACGGAGTTTATATTTCATACGTGCCACAGCAAGTTTGTGTTCGTGGGGTCTCTATTCTAATTCGGACGTTTGACTTACGCTATACGTATTCGTTCCGGAATATCGTTTCTACGTCTTCCGTTAACTATACGTGGTTAACATTATGAAGACAATTAATAACATTTGTGAAATACAACTTTGTTTGCGGGAAACATAATGATGTGTTCGAAGTCGCCAGTTTTTCCACGACAAACGACTTTCAACAACTTATTATATGCATAATTGTTGCAACTGATTGCCGGGAAATATATATATATATATATCGTAGAGAGTATTTAACTGCAACGGTTTCTTTTAACTGTCGATTTTCTCGACAACGGCTGAGAAATGCATCTTGGTGCTTTGCCACATTACACCTCTGACCATGAGATTTTATTATGCGCAGTATGAATCGAATCTGAATTTTACAATTGGCGGCCTCCCCTTGTCAGTGAGCTGTTGATAATGGCGTCGTCTCAACTAACATCACTTCACTACGTCGAATCTGAAAGGTAACTAGTGACACTCAGAACCGTTGCAGCGCGTATCTGAAGCAAACTTGATATGCATCCTCGTGGTGGTGCTGATAGCGCCACTCTTATGTGACTGGCGCGAAATTTGAAAAGACTTCATCTTTCATATATAGAAACATGCTTGCCAACTTTCGTTTATCTCGCAAAAGTCCTTTTTTTCTCGTCAGTGTAGAATAGGCCAGATACATAGAGTGTTGAACGTGTCGGACTGTTATTTGCAGTCTTATATTTAGTTTGATTTTGAAGATGTTAAAAGTAAATTAAAACACGATAATCAGTTACATATTCTTATATATTTCAAGTTCTTATTTGAAATTTATTTGTACTGCAATTTAAGATACGGAAGTAATTTCAGCATGTCGCTACACATCCAGTATTGAAGATTTTTGTTGGCAAAGGGAATTGCAGTCCATTAAAGAATGCACTTACATACATTGTTTTAATGAAGATTTTAATGTCTTCCCATTTTCCCAAATTGAATCATCCATTATTCTATACTATAGCGAGAAACTTGACAATGGGGTGAAGGACGTTGTAAGGGAAAAAAAGAAATTTCATAATTTGATAAAGTGGGATGCTACTTTCTTAGCAAAAATGTAAGAAGCGTCGAGCAACAGTTTACGAGTACAGGTCGACGGATCCTATCAAATTACGCAGATTTTATTGTCATTAAGGAAGCACTAAGCCGTCAAGAGAAGGTATTTATTTCGAAAAATCTTGCAATGAAAATGTATGACATGGACACAGTCCAGCTTTTTTCAAAATTCCAGTCGCTTCACAATGGAGTCAGAATGGAGTCAGAACTTCGTTCACGCAAAGAACCCACTGGAAGCCAAATTTCTTCATAATTGTGATTTTCTAATGTAAATAATATCTAACAAATAGGGGCGACAAGTATTCATACGTGGATGACACCTGTGTCATATGGCTCCATGGGAGGCTGGCTCAAATGGCTCTGAGCACCATGGGACTTAACTGATGAGGTCATCAGTCCCATAGAACTTAGAACTACTTTAACCTAACTAACCTAAGGACATCACACACATCCATGCCCGAGGCAGGATTCGAACCTGCGACCGTAGCGGTCGCGCGGTTCCAGACTGTAGCGCCTAGAACCGCTCGGCCACCCCGGCCGGCGCCCTATGGGAGGGAAAAGCTCGATGTTTACTTGGATCATCTAAACTCACGCCACCTTAACATTAAATTCACCTTGGAACTGGAGAAGGATGGACTACTTCCTTTCCTAAATGAATTAGTTAAGAGGAAGGGAGATGGTACCTTCAGTCACGGTGTGTATCACAAACCCACTCACACCGACTTGTACCTGCAGCCAGCAGTTGCCACCACCCCACACAGAAAAACGGTGTTCTCAGAACACTGGTTCACCGGGCACGAACTCTGTCAGATCTGGGTAATTTGGCGACGGAGATAGAACATCTACACTCTATGTTCTACAAAAATGGAGACTCTTATCGAGATGTTCAAAAGACAGTGCGCCCTGTTTCCCCACCAAAGGTTCCTGAAGAGATACAAGAAGGAACGCAAAAGGTTGCACGTTTGCCATATGTTGGGCCGATATCTGCCAAAATTAGCAGAATTCACCTCAAGCATAAGATTAAAAGCGTGTTCCATCCACCACCATGATTAAGGCTCTGATAGGGAGTGTGAAGGATGACCTGCGTCTACAGAAACAGGACGTTTACCACGTACCATGTGAATGTGGGACGGCATACATCGGCCAGACGACCAGGACCGTTGACATCAGGTGCAAAGAGCACCAAAGACACACCAGACTGAGACAGGCAACCAAGTCAGCGAATGCCGAAAAACACCGAGATACTGGGACAGCTTCATCAAAGAGTTTATTGAGATTAAGGTCGCCGGTTTCCAGCTGAGCTCGGATTGGAACCCAGCACTCGATCTTCTGAAGACGCAATGTAGGCAACATCCTGATCCCAAGGCACACAAGTATAAAGATGGAATTAGAGATAATAGCCCAGTACTTGTAACAAAGTACGTAGCTTAGACAACGGACACAATATCTGAGGACGTTCTTCCGAGTCTCGAGCGACAATCTGAACACAATCGACCTGAAAATAACACTGCAGCCGCTCCTAGGGGCAAGAACTTCGGACGGAACGCTTAACACGGCACACCATTGTAACAGAAGATCCTAATTCACAGAAGGACTCAAATGACGACAATCGGAGGATAAGGCGTCTAGCAGAGCTTGAACGCGATTCAGAACTTAACTCAGCTATATTGACAACGGATAATAACCACAAAGTGCGCGCACAGCGTTCGGAACAGCTGCTGCTAGAATAAAACGCTACAGCCGTTGCTCGTGGTCGGCGCACACCACGGACAGAGCGCCAGACGCGGCGCGGACCGCAGAGGGAACGCCTAGCACAACGTAGGCATAAATACCGGACTCGTTCCTCACTGGAATCAGTATCGGACAGCACCTGAAGAAGACTGCGAGTCACACAGTTGAGATATCGTGCAGGAAAGACGCGAATAACCGGCAGAAACTCGATTAATCAACATGACAACGCCTCACCGGGAAAGCCTGAAGAATTATGTTGACACTTGTTTATAAGTGTATAGTGTTTAACAGGTATTACACTCTAAGCTATTCACGGAAGCTGTCTGGCCCAAAGAAAGAAACCAGTCACCTTGACTGGGCCGGTGATACAAGTTTCGGTTTTCAAATAGTCATTAACAATGAAATTTATGACTTCTGTGTCTACTATAGTGAAGTACAGAAGACAAATTACACTGAAAATAATATATTTACTACAGTATCCGAAGATTTTTTATAGATTTTCTTTAGGTAACCCCTCAATACCAAGCTTTCCCTACAGTGAACTCATTAAAACCCCACAATCGCACCGTCATGTTAGAGATGTCCATCAAATTTGCTACGCCCCTCCATGTTCGTGTAAACGATTTACGTGTGACATGTCTTCGCAGATTAAGGAACTGAGAATGGAAGATGCAAGGCTTTCAGATTTCCAATGACTGACACTGCTAAAGTCCAGCGGAATATCAGCCGCAGCGAACCAATGGGAAACCATAAAGCTTCCTATCTGGAAGTCCGCATTCACACCTATTCTGTCGTCTCAATTTTTCCTTTATAGTTATCTTGAAAGGAGGATATAAGATGAACATCAACAAAAGCAAAACGAGGATAATGGAATGTAGTCAAATTAAATCGGGTGATGCTGAGGGGATTAGATTAGGAAATGAGACACTTAAAGTAGTAAAGGAGTTTTGCTATTTAGGGAGTAAAATAACTGATGATGGTCGAAGTAGAGAGGATATAAAATGTAGACTGGCAATGGCAAGGAAATCGTTTCTGAAGAAGAGAAATTTGTTAACATCGAGTATAGATTTAAGTGTCAGGAAGTCGTTTCTGAAAGTATTTGTATGGAGTGTAGCCATGTATGGAAGTGAAACATGGACGATAATCAGTTTGGACAAGAAGAGAATCGAAGCTTTCGAAATGTGGTGCTACAGAAGAATGCTGAAGATAAGGTGGGTAAATCACGTAACTAATGAGGAGGTATTGAATAGGATTGGGGAGAAGAGAAGTTTGTGGCACAACTTGACTAGAAGAAGGGATCGGTTGGTAGGACATGTTTTGAGGCATCAATGGATCACAAATTTAGCATTGGAGGGCAGCGTGGAGGGTAAAAATCGTAGAGGGAGACCAAGAGATCAATACACTAAGCAGATTCAGAAGGATGTAGGTTGCAGTAGGTACTGGGAGATGAAGAAGCTTGCACAGGATAGAGTAGCATGGAGAGCTGCGTCAAACGAGTCTCAGGACTGAAGACCACAACAACAACAACGTTAAGGCGTAATGGCATACCTGTGGATTCAAATGGCACCAGCTTACTGGAGCATGATTTTTTGATACAAGTTTATTGAAGCCCTCCACTCTGTCAGTGTACAGCGAACAAGAGTTCCAAACCCTGACAGCAGATGCACTGCTGGCCGTTAAAATGGTACATCTTACCCCTATTACTAATGGTCCGTATATTGTATGATAATAAGAATATTTGATTAAATGGCTCTAAGCACTATGGGACTTAACATCTGCCGGCCAGTGTGGCCGAGCGGTTCAAGGCGCTTCATTCTGGAACCGCGCGACCGCTACGGTCGCAGGTTAGAATCCTGCCTCGGGCATGGATGTGTGTGATGTCCTTAGTTTAGTTAGGTTTAAGTAGTTCTAAGTTCTAGGGGACTGATGACCTCAGATGTTGAGTCCCATAGTGCTCAGAGCCATTTGAACCATTTGAACTTAAGATCTGTGGTCATCAGTCCCCTAGACTTAGAACTACTTAAACCTAACTAACCTAAGGACATCACACACATGCATGCCCGAGGCAGGATTCGAACCTGCGACCTTAGCAGCCTCGTGGTTCCGGACTGAAGCGCCTAGAACCTCTCGCCCACAGCGGGCGGCAATATTTGACTAAACCACCCGTATAGCTGTGCGTGTTAAAGCGCCACTTCTGAGACGAGGATGTGCGCCCAGGGATCAACGACGAGGGCCGGTGTGCCAGACAGCCTGGATGAAGTTTTAGGCAGTTTCCCACATCCAAGTACGTGAATTCCGGGCTGGTACCCAAGTCCCACATCAGTTACACCATTCGCAAACATTTAGTAACCTCTCGCTCTCTTTCACAAAAATAACACTATACGCAGACAGTTGTTGTACATTTAGTGGTGGTGGTGGTGTGTTGGGGCTTATGGGCGCTCAACACATTAAAAGGAACGAATGTGGACAGACCTAAGAAAACTAAAGCACACACTCAAAGAAAGCAGGAAAAGAAGGAAAATGCTACATAAGAAAGTAAAACCTAAGGAAAGGGGAAACATAGCAACAAGAATGTCACAGGAAATTGTTATTGGCTGGCCACTTACATAAAATTTGGGCGAGCTTGTCACACAGTGAGCAATTAAAATCCTCTCCCTAAAATCTTTGTAAAAACATTTGACAGGGCACAGAACTTTAAAACTTTAACCACATTCGTCCGAGTGTTGCCTAAAAGAGATGGCAGGTCCGCTGGCAAGTCAGCCGCGACCCGCTGGTCAGAAAATAAAACGCAATCCAATAAAACGTGGCGCACAGTGACCTGGACGCCGCAAGCACCACAAATTGGAGGGTCCTCTCGCCGGAGCAGGAAGCCGTGCGTCATAGGGCTGTGGCCTATTCGAAGCCGAGTGAGGAGAACCTCGTCCCGTCGATGGGGCTGAAAGGAAGTACACCACACACGCGTTGTGGGCTTGACTATACGGAGCTTATTGTCAGTCACTTCCAGCCACTTATCCTCCCACCGACGCATGAAAAGTGAGCTCAACAGCGAGGTGAGTGCGTGCAAGGGGATAGCACACGGAGATACTTGTGGGGCGAGACACGCCTCCTTCACTGCGAGATCTGCCCTTTCATTCCCAGCAATGCCAACATGCCCCGGAACCCAGCAGAAAGCTACAACCTTCCCCAGTCACTGTAGTCGGAGGAGGGCATCCTGGATGGTCTGGACAATTTTGTCTGCCGGATACAAACGTTGCAATGAGTGAAGGGCACTGAGTGAATCGGAACAGACAAGAGGATGTCGTTATCAGGAGAAAGAAAACTGGCGTTCTACGGATCGGAGCGTGGAATGTCAGGTCCCTTAATCGGGCAGGTAGGTTAGAAAATTTGAAAAGGGAAATGGATAGGTTAAAGTTAGATATAGTGGGAATTAGTGAAGTTCGGTGGAAGGAGGAACAAGACTTCTGGTCAGGTGACTACAGGGTTATAAACACAAAGTCAAATAGGGGTAATGCAGGAGTAGGTTTAATAATGAATAGGAAAATAGGAATGCGGGTAAGCTACTACAAACAGCTTAGTGAACGCATTATTGTGGCCAAGATAGATACGAAGCCCACACCTACTACAGTAGTACAAGTTTATATGCCAACTAGCTCTGCAGATGACGAAGAAATTGAAGAAATGTATGATGAAATAAAAGAAATTATTCAGATAGTGAAGGGAGACGAAAATTTAATAGTGATGGGTGACTGGAATTCGAGTGTAGGGAAAGGGAGAGAAGGAAACGTAGTAGGTGAATATGGATTGGGGCTAAGAAATGAAAGAGGAAGCCGCCTGGTAGAATTTTGCACAGAGCACAACTTAATCATAGCTAATACTTGGTTTAAGAATCATGATAGAAGGTTGTATACATGGAAGAACCCTGGAGATACTAAAAGGTATCAGATAGATGATATAATGGTAAGACAGAGATTTAGGAACCAGGTTTTAAATTGTAAGACATTTCCAGGGGCAGATGTGGACTCTGACCACAATCTATTGGTTATGACCTGTAGATTAAAACTGAAGAAACTGCAAAAAGGTGGGAATTTAAGGAGATGGGACCTGGATAAACTGAAAGAACCAGAGGTTGTACAGAGTTTCAGGGAGAGCATAAGGGAACAATTGACGGGAATGGGGGAAAGAAATACAGTAGAAGAAGAATGGGTAGCGTTGAGGGATGAAGTAGTGAAGGCAGCAGAGGATCAAGTAGGTAAAAAGACGAGGGCTAGTAGAAATCCTTGGGTAACAGAAGAAATATTGAATTTAATTGATGAAAGGAGAAAATATAAAAATGCAGTAAATGAAGCAGGCAAAAAGGAATACAAACGTCTCAAAAATGAGATCGACAGGAAGTGCAAAATGGCTAAGCAGGGATGGCTAGAGGACAAATGTAAGGATGTAGAGGCTTATCTCACTAGGGGTAAGATAGATACTGCCTACAGGAAAATTAAAGAGACCTTTGGAGATAAGAGAACCACTTGTATGAACATCAAGAGCTCAGATGGAAACCCAGTTCTAAGCAAAGAAGGGAAAGCAGAAAGGTGGAAGGAGTATATAGAGGGTCTATACAAGGGCGATGTACTTGAGGACAATATTATGGAAATGGAAGAGGATGTAGATGAAGATGAAATGGGAGATACGATACTGCGTGAAGAATTTGACAGAGCACTGAAAGACCTGAGTCGAAACAAGGCCCCCGGAGTAGACAACATTCCATTGGAACTACTGACGGCTTTGGGAGAGCCAGCCCTGACGATACTCTACCATCTGGTAAGCAAGATGTATGAAACAGGCGAAATACCCTCAGACTTCAAGAAGAATATAATAATTCCAATCCCAAAGAAAGCAGGTGTTGACACATGTGAAAATTACCGAACTATCAGTTTAATAAGTGACGGCTGCAAAATACTAACGCGAATTCTTTACAGACGAATGGAAAAACTGGTAAAAGCCGACCTTGGGGAAGATCAGTTTGGATTCCGTAGAAATATGGGAACACGTGAGGCAATACTGACCCTACGACTTATTTTAGAAGCTAGATTAAGAAAAGGCAAACCTACGTTTCTAGCATTTGTAGACTTAGAGAAAGCTTTTGACAATGTTGAATGGAATACTCTCTTTCAAATTCTGATGGTGGCAGGGGTAAAATAAAGGGAGCGAAAGGATATTTACAATTTGTAGAGGAACCGGATGGCTGTTATAAGAGTCGAGGGACATGAAAGGGAAGCAGTGGTTGGGAAGGGAGTGAGACAGGGTTGTAGCCTCTCCCCGATGTTGTTCAATCTGTATATTGAGCAAGCAGTAAAGGAAACAAAAGAAAAATTCGGAGTAGGTATTAAAATCCATGGAGAAGAAATAAAAACTTTGAGGTTCGCCGATGACATTGTAATTCTGTCAGAGACAGCAAAGGACTTGGAAGAGCAGTTGAACGGAATGGATAGTGTCTTGAAAGGAGGATATAAGATGAACATCAACAAAAGCAAAACGAGGATAATGGAATGTAGTCGAATTAAGTCCGGTGATGCTGAGGAAATTAGATTAGGAAATGACAAAATTAAAGTAGTAAAGGAGTTTTGCTATTTGGGGAGCAAAATAACTGATGATGGTCGAAGTAGAGAGGATATAAAATGTAGACTGGCAATGGCAAGGAAAGCGTTGCTGAAGAAGAGAAATTTGTTAACATCGAGTATAGATTTAAGTGTCAGGAAGTCTTTTCTGAAAGTATTTGTATGGAGTGTAGCCATGTATGGAAGTGAAACATGGACGATAAATAGTTTGGACAAGAAGAGAACAGAAGCTTTCGAAATGTGGTGCTACAGAAGAATGCTGAAGATTAGATGGGTAGATCACATAACTAATGAGGAGGTACTGAATAGGATTGGGGAGAAGAGGAGTTTGTGGCACAACTTGACCAGAAGAAGGGATCGGTTGATAGGACATGTTCTGAGGCATCAAGGGATCACCAATTTAGTATTGGAGGGCAGCGTGGAGGGTAAAAATCGTAGGGGGAGACCAAGAGATGCATACACTAAGCAGATTCAGAAGGATGTAGGTTGCAGTAGGTACTGGGAGATGAAGAAGTTTGCACAGGATAGAGTAGCATGGAGAGCTGCATCAAACCAGTCTCAGGACTGAAGACCACAACAACAACAACAAGAAATTTAGGAGAGGAAGAATGTCTCATGTGCTCCAGTGCCCGCAAGATCGCAAACAATTCTGCATCAAAGACAGTAAAAGTCTGAAGCAGTCGGACCTTAAGGACACGATATGGAAAAACAACTGAGCAACCAACAGAATCACCTTGTTTCGACCCATCCGAAAAACAGCTACATAGTCGTGGTGCTCAGATAAAATGACAGAAAATGCTGTATTAAAAACGGTGGCATGAGTGCAATCTCTCTTGTACTGCAATAAATCTAAAATCACTCCGGGCCTCTTCAGTAACCAGGGTGGCAGGCGGTTAAAACCTTGGATTTGGGGTTGTACAGACTCCACACCGAGGGACTCTAGTACACGTTGCACACGGATCCCAAACGACAACGTAGCCCGGGGACGGCGGGAAAAATGCGGTCCAGAGGTGGATGGGCAACAAGATGGTGAGCAGGCGATCTGGGACCTGCAAGAAACTTACAAGCCTGGCGCACCAGCAGGAGCTGCTGCCGGATGGTAAGTGGCGGTTCGCCAGACTCAGCACAGAGGCTGGGTACGGAACTGGTCCGATAAGCACCCGTGGCCAGTCGGATCCCAGCATGGTGAACAGCGTCAAGGATCCGCAAATAAGATGGCCTCGCTGACCCATATACTGTGCACCCATAGTCCAGCCGTGAACGCACAAAAGCTCCATAAAACTATAGGAGACGCGCCCTGTCCGCGCCCAAAGACCTGTGGCTGAGGCACTTGAGGATGTTCAGTGCCTTCAGCGTTCTGGCTTTCAAGTCACGTAGGTGTGGCAGCCATGACAACCTGGAGTCAAAAATTAGGCCCAGAAACCGCACTGTGTCTCTAAAATGTAGGACAGTATCCCCCATATGCAAGGCAGGCAAAGTAAAAAGATGACGAGAACGATTGAAATGAACACAAACACACTTATGGGCAGAAAACCGAAAACCCGTCTTTGCAGCCCACTCCTCTAACCGCCGCACTGTTAGCTGCAACTGACGGCTCACGGTTGCAACACTGGAGGAGGAACAGAAAACAGCAAAGTCGTCTACAAACAAGGAGCACTGTACTGGACTCCTCACTGTAGACGTTATACTGTTGATGGCTATGGCAAAGAGGTTAACGCTTAAAACACTGCCCTGGGGGACACCGTTCTCTTGCCCAAAGCGATCAGACAGTGTGTTACCAACGCGGGTCCGAAAAAACCGCTGAGACAGGAAAGACCGAATGAAAATCGGGAGGCGGCCACGAAAGCCCCATTGATGCATTTGTGCAAGAATACAGTGTCTCCAAGTAGTATCATATGCCTTACTGATATCAAAGAAGATACCGATACAGTGATGCTGACGGAGAAAAGCCTGCTGAACAGCCGCCTCTAGGAGGGTCAGGTTGTCAAAAAAAAATGGTTCAAATGGCTCTGAGCACTATGGGACTCAACTGCTGAGGTCATTAGTCCCCTAGAACTTAGAACTAGTTAAACCTAACTAACCTAAGGACATCACAAACATCCATGCCCGAGGCAGGATTCGAACCTGCCACCGTAGCGGTCTTGCGGTTCCAGACTGCAGCGCCTTTAACCGCACGGCCACTTCGGCCGGCCGGTCAGGTTGTCGACCGTGGACCGATATTTTTGGAATCCACACTGAAAGCGGCTAAGGAGCTGTCTGGTCTCTAACAGCCAGACCAGACGCCGGTTAACCATCCGTTCCAGGGTCTTTCCGACACAGCTTGTCAAGGCGATACTACGATAACTACCGGGACATGTGCGGTCCTTTCCTGGTTTGAGGAGAGGGATGAGAATTGCCTCCCTCCACGAGGTGGGGAACACTCCTGTCTGCCATATGAGATTAAAACATTCGAGGAGGATTTCCTTTGACGCCGCTGGCAGATGTCGAAGCATGGAGTACCGGATGCGGTCGTAACCTGGTGCAGTGTCAGAAGTCTCAGCAAGTGCCGATTCAAGTTCCCACATGGAGAAAGGGGAATTGTAGGCCTCAGAACTGTTCGACCGAAAGTCCAAGGTCGCTCTTTCGACAGTCGCACGGTAGCGACGAAACGCTGGATCCTGATTTGCAGTGGCAGTACTTTGTGCAAAATGCTCTGCCAGCGTCTGAGCAATGGCTCTGGGTGTCTTTTGGAGGCATCCCTGGTTCAGGACAGCAGCTATTGGTAAACGGCTATGTTTACCGGAAATCCTCCGGATGGCTTCCCATACTCTTGTGGAACAAGTGGAACGGTTGATGGAGTCCAGGAACTCCTGCCATGACCTTTTCTTGCTCTCTTTAATGACACGGCGTGCCCTGGGTCTCGCGATTCGAAAGGCGGTAAGATTGACCGCTGTTGGGCGGCATTTGAATCGGCGAAGAGCCGCACGCCTGTCCCGGATGGCTGAACGGCACTCTTCTGTCCACCAAGGCACAAGGCGCCGCTTAAGAGTGCCAGAAGACTGTGGTATGGACAGGTCAGCAGCATGATGGACCACAAGCGTGATGTGATCCACCCATTCCTGTACGTTATTGTGGTGGTCAAAGACAGCCAACCGAGTGAACAGTGGCCAGTTAGCCCTGCCAATCATCCACGATGGTGGCCGCTGCTCCAGCAATACACCATCCAGGAGATGAATGCGGATAGGGAAGTGATCGCTGGAATGAAGGTCGTCAATGACCTCCCAGTGAACAGAGTCGGTGAGGGTTGGAGAGCAGAAAGATAGGTCAATGGCTGAGAATGACCCTGTAGCAGTAGAGAAATGAGTCGGAGTACCTGTGTTGAGGATGCACAACACTTGAGATGTTAGGAGGCTCTCCAAAATTCGACCTCGAGCGCAAAGAGAAGTGGAGCCCCACAGGACATGATGGGCATTGAAGTCTCCCAGGAGGAGAAATGGGCGGGGGAGTTGGTCGATAAGATCTGTGAGAGCGTCTAAGGTCATTGCATCCAGAGGGGGTAAATAAAGGGAGCAAACGGTAAGCCTCCGAGGTGAATGAATTTCAACTGCAACTGCTTGCAGGTCAGGATCCAGGGAGAGAGCAGAGGAGTGGTGGTCATTAGTGACAAACACAGCGACTCCGCCTTTGGCCCTTTCTCCAGTCAGGTCATCTTTGCGATATGACGTATAGCCCCTTAGTACAGGAGCATCAGATGGTTTTAAATGCGTTTCCTGTAAACACAAGCACAGGTGGCGTTGCCGTGCTAGGACGTTCAGTTCCTCCACATGTGCCCGGAATCCATTCATGTTCCACTGTATAATGGGAGCCATCTATCAGGGTGGGAGTACCTTCATTCTCACTTTCTGTCGGGGAGGAGAGCCCACAACAGGTGGAGGCTCAGTTTTGGGGCGAGATGATTGCCCCAGTCTGACATCAACCTCCATCGCCTCAGAAGAGGAGTCGAGAGAGACGTCAGAGAGAATGACATCCACATCAGGAGACTGTATAACTGCAGTCTCCTTTAGTGGGCGAGTCTTCATATTTGTCTTTGGCTTCGATGTTCTGGCCTGAGGTGGTATTGGAGCCAAAACCTCAGAAGCAGTAGGGGGTGTAGTAGCGCTGGGCAGTGCACAAGACTGGACCCGGGAAGGGGCAGGAAGTTCCATGATGTCAGCTACCACGGCCTGGTCAGAAGGCCGGGGGGGGGAGCAGCAGGCTTCACAGGAACGGCAGCAGCACACGTACATTGACAAGCGCAGGTGCTAGTGCTGACAGTAGCAACCTGCGTTTGTGTAGCGGCATCGGTTTTCAAGACTGGTTGTTTGAGAACAGAAGAAAAGGAAGCAGCGAACGTGGGCGGCTGCATGGACTTGTAGATTTTCTTCGCCTCACCATACGGGATGCGTTTTGTAGTTTTTAGTTCCTGGATCTTCCGTTCCTCAAGGAAAAATCTGCATTCCCTACTCCACACAGGGTGCTCCCCAGAGCAGTTGACACACTTGGGAGGAGAGGAGCAACCAACTCCCTCATGGGCGGCTTTACCACAATTCCCGCAAGTGGCTTCCCCTCTACAGCCGAGAGTAGTGTGTCCAAAGTGTTGGCATTTAAAACACCGCATGGGGTTGGGGTAATAAGGCCGTACACTGAGACGTAAGAGACCTGCCTTCACATGCTCTGGCAATTTGGAGCTGTTAAATGTAAGGATAAATGAGTCAGTCTTCATGAGAGCACCATCCACCCGTTTCATAATGTGTTGCACGTCGACAATTCCTTCCCGGGACCATTCAGCCTTCAGTTCGTCTTGGGGAATGACAACGAGATCTCTGCAAGTCACAACACCCTTGCTGTAGTTCAAGGTGTTGTGAAATTCAGTCTCTATCGCAAACTCCCCAAGAAATTGTGCCTTCTGAAGGTTCTGGACTTGCTGGAAGCTAGATGTTTCAACCAACAAGGTGCCATTTCGCAAGCGCTTTACAGATTTTAATGTGCCAGCAATACCTTCTAAGCCCTTCCGTATATAAAATGGCGAAACTTTTTCAAAACTCCCATCTTTTCTTTTAATTATGAAAAACACATTCTGCGAAGCAGCATGCGTTCTGTTACTACTACCTGAATCAGGAGGACTGGCTACACAAGCCCGCTTGTTGGATTGGGTGTTAGAACCCACCAGCGGTCCACCCTTTCCGCTGGCAGGAGAAGAATAAAAGTTCGAGGGTTCCATCTCGGTCCCACGAGCAGCTAGGGAACTAGAAGTCCACCTAGACAGAGCCCCGCGTGCCTAGGTAAGCCTTATACAACTGGGGTGCGGCAGGTGCCCCAGAGGTTGCCCGCTTGCGACTGTTCCACCCCAACAGCCATGCATCTTATAGGCGCGCAGCACACCTTGAGATTGAGGGGTTTTTATAGAGGTTTACCTTCCTCGCAATCCAGGCGGTCAAGCCAAGATTACCATTCCCCGCAGCACACAACATTCCACCGCCGCGCCATGCGGTGGTCGCTGAAGCATGTCCGGAGGTTACGGTGACACGAGACTGGCGGCGCTGACCAGTCCGCAGCTCAGGACCCCGGGGTCGCCAAGCCCGTACTCAGCAAATGAATGCTGAGCCCCTGGGGGGGTTATACATATATTCCTTCCCGAGAGATAGTGGTGTGATCACAGGAAGGGAATCTGGCCACCCCATAACTTAATCATCTGTTAATAAACCATTGCGATCCTGTGTCGTTGTGGCGCGAAGGCAAAGAATGATTGATTAAATCTGTAGCGCTTATAGGTGCAAAATTTGTTACTCAGAGAGGGCACTTCTGGCATCAAGAATGACTCTAATCCCGCTGGATATCGAGACGAGATGAGCTTTTTACATCATTCCATGCTGCTTCAGTTCTATGCCAAGGCTGCACATGCATAGTGGCCGGAGGATGGTGGCGCGACAGTCTCTCACCAGCCTAGCACATGTTTCCAGTGGGTGAGATATTTGGAGAACATGATGGTCAGGGAAACAAGCCAGTGTTCTCTATGTAAACCTTGTATTCTCTTGTTGACAGGTAACGTTACAGAGACGACAGTGCTCTGTCTTCTAAGACAGAGCACAGATGCTGGCCGCAAACATATCAGAAATGTTAATTTTCCTTGTCCAAACTACTCGCTATGCGGACTAGATGTGATCACGTTGTGCATCCAGTGGTATTCCGTATCATCATTCCATGTGATGTCCCATATCACGTTGGGCATACAGTGGTATTCCGTACCATCATGCCATGTGATGTCCCATATGGTGATGAAGAATGTAATCTGGCAACGTGCGTTATCTTCAGAGTCTCCACTCTTGAGGACATCCATCGTGTGACTGTAGGTAGCAGCAGATCTTTTCAGAAAAGACGACGTGATTTCAGTGTTGTCGTTAGGCGCGCAACTGCAGACTCTTTCTGCCGCAACAAAGGGTCGCTCGGCTAACAGTCTGTGGTGCTCCAGCGATTGTAGCACGTTTTGTGTGGATACTCGTCTTGCTCCAAAAATTTCCTGAGTCAAGCTATGTGACAGTATCACCCTGCACAGCCGAGCTGTCCTCTCGGGCGCTAGACACGTGGGGCCGCTGTGATCCTGCATGACACTGAGTACCGCCCTGCTGAACCCAGAGATACTATATTTGCTTGATAGTCTTTGGGTCCCGACTAGTGATGGGCTAAACTGCGATTTTCCGATATCAGTGATTTCTGTGAATGCTACTTTTCAGTATCTGTTATTCTTAACTGCGATTTGTCGCAGTTAAGAGTCGCAGTTAAGGAACATAGGTCGTGTATCCCTCCGCCACTGCTATTTCTGCGATTTCTGCTACTTCCGCGATTTCTGCTACTTCTGTGACTTCTGCTACTTCTGCTACTTCTGCGATTTCTGCTACTTCTGCGATTTCTGTGACTCCTGCTACTTCTGCGATTTCTGTGACTCCTGCTACTTCTGCGATTTCTGTGACTCCTGCTACTTCTGCGACTTACTACTGTATGAAAAAGTTACATCTGTCAACACGGAAAATTGCATCGCAACAAACCTGTCATTGGCAAGTATGTTTTACGTTTTTTCTTCCGTTGGCTTTAATTTTGTATTAAAGAAACAACTGTGAAATTATTAATAGTGTAATTAATATGTAAGTAGCCGTACAGTACCGTAATAGTTCGTATTTAGAAAATGAATTCTAACATATTGTTATGTTCACAGGTACCTGAACTACATTTCAGTCACTCAGTAAAGTGATAACTGAAAATATCATTGTCAACAGATCAGAAGAAATTGCCACTTCATCTTTAGACCGTTTTCGTCAGACGAGAGGTTAGTTTCTAAGCGTTTCGATGGACTTAATTACTTCAGTGAGATCGTTCTTGCAAATGTGATATTCATTATAGCAAATATTAGCAATCTACTCTGTCAATTGTACTTCTAGTAATTAATGACAGCAAAAATTGTTTAATAATCCTTGTGTTTTTGCAGACACAGTTCTGACTCTGATTACTGGTTGCTGTACGTATCTATCCACATGAAGGCTGTTGGGAGGGACTCGTGAAGATTCAAGACAGCTCTTAGAGGATTTGCAGTTTAAAAGTGAAACAATTGTGAAATAAGTGTGTGAATGATTAAGCTGTGTTTTATCGAAGTTGTTGTGCGATTTTAAAGGAATAATAAATGTCAAATACAGTGAGTGAATAATAAAAATCTCATTTTCCACATGTTTAAGCCGTCCTATACCCATAATTTTCCGCCACTTACTTATTGGTAAACACTTGTTGGAGAGCGACATGCCCCCCCCCCCCCCGCCCCCTTTCTCCACAATCTTGGTGTGACACTGACCTGTAACATATCCCGAAGTCTACAATATGCATTTTGAGGCTGTTGATATGAAAGTGGGAAGTACAGATCTTCCAGTTAAATCAGGAATAGCTTAAGTGCATTACTTGAAAGTAACACAGGAAAAGCTTACTTATGTAGGTGGTAGTAGTGTCGGCAAAAAGTTCTTGTGTGTGAAGTTGCCATGTAGAACACCAGGTGTAAAACTTTTCTCCCGAGTCTTGAACTGTGTCGTAACAAAAGTGAGGCATTCATATGACTGTTTTCATTTCTCTACACTTATACAGATGTCTGAGTTCTGCTGTGTTAACATTGCAAAGTCCTGTAGGCATGTGGAGTATTAACCAAAACTGTCATATTGGAAGCAGAATCAAACACATTTGTTACGTTACTTGATATTTTCAGGAGAAAACGGCAATGTTGCTTCTTATTAATATAATACATTCAGAGTCACAGCAGTATTTGACCAACCATAACTGATGCTGAATGTGCATGTCGTCATATAATATGAAAGGCTTATTTCAATAGTGGTACAAGTCCATTACCTCCACTTTTCTGTCTATAATGCTTCTGAAATTAGTGATCCAAACAAACATAAATAAAGGTTCATCTCTAGCAAGAAGCCATATGCTTGAATATTTCTGGTATCTCAACTGCAGATTTTTCAGCGCTCATTTAACTTTACGACTCTATATCTCAAAATTAACAAAAATGGACTTGTACCACTATTGAAATAAGCCCTTCATATGCACACACAGCACATCGATCTCGTGAGGAACAAGGCTCTCATAACGAAGTACGTACGTCGGTCAACAGATGACACTAGGAAAAGTATGTTAACTGCGCTTTTTAGTTGCTACTTGCGACTCTTAGTTGCGATTTGTCACAGAAATCGCAGTTTGACTCGGTAGCGAATAGCGTAGTATGAACTTTGCTCAACAGATGGCAGTGCTAACTGCGCTTTTTAGTTGCTACTTGCGACTCTTAGTTGCGACTTGTCACGGAAATCGCAGTTAGACTCCATAGCGTACCGCAGAGATGGGCGTAGTACGAACTTTGACCCACAGATGGCACTGTTAACCGCGCTTTTTAGCTGCTACTTGCGACTCTTAGTTGCGACTTGTCACGGAAATCGCAGTTAGACTCCATAGCGTACTGCAGAGATGGACGTAGTACGAACTTCGGCCAACAGATGCCACTGTTAACCGCGCTTTTTAGTTGCTACTTGCGACTCTTAGTTGCGACTTGTCACTGAAATCGCAGAAAGCAGTGCTAAATTCGACCAATAGATGGCTCACGTCTTTGAATGTGAAATACTACTTGCGACTGCTAACTGTGACTGAAATCGCAGTTAGATTTTGTAAAGTTGCTACTGTGATATCTGTGACTTCTCAGTCACTGCGATTTCTAACAGATACGCGATTTCCTGCCCACCACTAGTCCCGACCAACGCGAGCAACATTATCGTGGAACGAACGGTAAACTTCTGTCTCGATAAGCCGTGGCCTTGCAGCTCTCCAATTCCGATCGTGGTGGTAGACGTTTATCTTTCTTACATGACGCATAATACAATCAACAATGACATTAGATTTCTGATCTAAAAAGATGCTACGTAACCATTCCTCGCACACATAATGTAGATAGCGTCACTCCTACCTACTGGAAAGCTAATCGTTTGCATATTCAAGTAAGTTACGAGCCGATTTCGTGTTACATTTTAATGACCCATAGAGTGTAAGAGGTGACAACGCGTCGAGTACAAAGAGCATCAATGAATTCTAAAAGAACTTCTTGTTTTTTATTTATTTATTTTGCATGATTACGACCCGAGAGTCCTTAAACCCAAGTAGATATATATTTCGTATAACTAGCAGAACATCACAATAAAGGGAAAAGCATTTATCATGGAGGCAATAAAAACCCCACAACATGGCAAGGTACAAACAATTGCATACTGAAGGTGAATAAAAATATTTAAAAACCGCGGGAAATGGAGGTTTTAAATGCAGATGCTAGCCAAGCCAGCCTGTGACACTGTTGTATTTGACCACGAACAGTGCCTGTCCAGTGTACTTAGTACGTTGCAAGTGTTACTCGTGGTCAGAATAGAGTTCTGTGTAGTTGCGAGTGTGTTATATCGGAGCTAGTGAAGTCGAACGTGGGCAAACTGTTGATCCATATATGGTGGGTGCTTCCGTAACGAGGGTAGTCGAAATGTCTGGTTATACCGTATACAGGGAAATGAGAAAAATGTCGCCATTTTAGTCGCAAAGCAGATGAAAGTGTTTGAGGATTGATCGAGACGGACGGTCACTGAAATTAATAGCGACAAAAAATAAGAGAACGGCAATTATAAAACGACACGAAGGAAGCCCCACAAGCAGAAAATTTCTAGGCGAGTTGGACTTTCGAAAACATTCACTAATGATGCAAATACCCTTAACGGGGGAATGGTGCCGAAGCCATAAAACCTAGATTGTGGAGCGATGGAAGAAAGAATTTTTTTTTTGTCATCAGTCTACTGACTGGTTTGATGCGGCCCGCCACGAATTCCTTTCCTGTGCTAACCTCTTCATCTCAGAGTAGCACTTGCAACCTACGTCCTCAATTATTTGCTTGATGTATTCCAATCTCTGTCTTCCTCTACAGTTTTTGCCCTCTACAGCTCCCTCTAGTACCATGGAAGTCATTCCCTCATGTCTTAGCAGATGTCCTATCATCCTGTCCCTTCTCCTTATCAGTGTTTTCCACATATTCCTTTCCTCTCCGATTCTGCATAGAACCTCCTCATTCCTTACCTTATCAGTCCACCTAATTTTCAACATTCGTCTATAGCACCACATCTCAAATGCTTCGATTCTCTTCTGTTCCGGTTTTCCCACGATCCATGTTTCACTACCATACAATGCTGTACTCCAGACGTACATCCTCAGAAATTTCTTCCTCAAATTAAGGCCGGTATTTGATATTAGTAGACTTCTCTTGGCCAGAAATGCCTTTTTTGCCATAGCGAGTCTGCTTTTGATGTCCTCCTTGCTCCGTCCGTCATTGGTTATTTTACTGCCTAGGTAGCAGAATTCCTTAACTTCATTGACTTCGTGACCATCAATCCTGATGTTAAGTTTCTCGCTGTTCTCATTTCTACTACTTCTTATTACCTTCGTCTTTCTCCGATTTACTCTCAAACCATACTGTGTACTCATTAGACTGTTCATTCCGTTCAGCAGATCATTTAATTCTTCTTCACTTTCACTCAGGATAGCAATGTCATCAGCGAATCGTATCATTGATATCCTTTCACCTTGTATTTTAATTCCACTCCTGAACCTTTCTTTTATTTCCATCATTGCTTCCTCGATGTACAGATTGAAGAGTAGGGGCGAAAGGCTACAGCCTTGTCTTACACCCTTCTTAATACGAGCACTTCGTTCTTGATCGTCCACTCTTATTATTCCCTCTTGGTTGTTGTACATATTGTATATGACCTGTCTCTCCCTATAGCCTACCCCTACTTTTTTTCAGAATTTCGAACAGCTTGCACCATTTTATATTGTCGAACGCTTTTTCCAGGTCGACAAATCCTATGAAAGTGTCCTGATTTTTCTTTAGCCTTGCTTCCATTATTAGCCGTAACGTCAGAATTGCCTCTCTCGTCCCTTTACTTTTCCTAAAGCCAAACTGATCGTCACCTAGCGCATTCTCAATTTTCTTTTCCATTCTTCTGTATATTATTCTTGTAAGCAGCTTCGATGCATGAGCTGTTAAGCTGATTGTGCGATAATTCTCGCACTTGTCAGCTCTTGCCGTCTTCGGAATTGTGTGGATGATGCTTTTCCGAAAGTCAGATGGTATGTCGCCAGACTCACATATTCTACACACCAACGTGAATAGTCGTTTTGTTGCCACTTCCCCCAATGTTTTTAGAAATTCTGATGGAATGTTATCTATCCCTTCTGCCTTATTTGACCGCAAATCCTCCAAAGCTCTTTTAAATTCCGATTCTAATACTGGATCCCTTATCTCTTGTAAATCGACTCCTGTTTTTTCTTCTATCACATCAGACGAATCTTCACCCTCATAGAGGCTTTCAGTGTATTCTTTCCACATATCTGCTCTCTCCTGTGCATTTAACAGTGGAATTCCCGTTGCACTCTTAATGTTGCCACCGTTGCTTTTAATGTCACCAAAGGTTGTTTTGACTTTCCTGTATGCTGAGTCTGTCCTTCCGACAATCATATCTTTTTCGATGTCTTCACATTTTTCCTGCAGGCATTTCGTCTTAGCTTCCCTGCACTTCCTATTTATTTCATTCCTCAGCGACTTGTATTTCTGTATTCCTGATTTTCCCGGAACATGTTTGTACTTCCTCCTTTCATCAATCAACTGAAGTATTCTTCTGTTACCCATGGTTTCTTCGCAGCTACCTTCTTTGTACCTACGTTTTCCTTCCCAACTTCTGTGATGGCCCTTTTTAGAGATGTCCATTCCTCTTCAACTGTACTGCTTACTGCGCTATTCCTTATTGCTGTATCTATAGCGTTAGAGAACTTCAAACGTATCTCGTCATTCCTTAGTACTTCCGTATCCCACTTCTTTGCGTATCGATTCTTCCTGACTAATGTCTTGAACTTCAGCCTACTCTTCATCCTACTATTTGTGATCTGAGTCTGGGTACGCCTTACAGTCCAGTATCTGATTTCGGAATCTCTGTCTGACCATGATGTAATCTTCCCGTATCTCCCGGCCTTTTCCAAGTATACCTCCTCCTCCTGTGATTCTTGAACAGGGTATTCGCTATTACTAGCTGAAACTTGTTACAGAACTCAATTAGTCTTTCTCCTCTTTCATTCCTTGTCCCAAGCCCATATTCTCCTGTAACCTTTTCTTCTACTCCTTCCCCTACAACTGCATTCCAGTCGCCCATGACTATTAGATTTCCGTCACCCTTTACATACTGCATTACCCTTTCAATATCCCCATACACTTTCTCTATCTGTTCATCTTCAGCTTGCGACGTCGGCATGTATACCTGAACTATCGTTGTCGGTGTTGGTCTGCCTACAGCCTTTGCCTACAGCAAAATTAAAGAGACCTTTGGAGAAAAGAGAACGACTTGTATGAATATCAAGAGCTCAGATGGGAACCCAGTTCTAAGGAAAGAAGGGAAAGCAGAAAGGTGGAAGGAGTATATAGAGGGTCTATACAAGGGCGATGTACTTGAGGGCAATGCTATAGAAATGGAAGAGGATGTAGATGAAGATGAAATGGGAGATATGATAGTGCGTGAAGAGTTTGATAGAGCACTGAAAGACCTAAGTCGAAACAAGGCCCCGGGAGTACACAACATTCCATCAGAACTACTGACAGCCTCGGGAGAGCCAGTCCTGACAAAACTCTACCATCTGGTGAGCAAAATGTATGAGACAGGCGAAATACCCTCAGACTTCAAGAAGAATATAATAATTCCAATCCCAAAGAAAGCAGGTGTTGACAGATGTGAAAATTACCGAACTATCAGTTTAATAAGTGACGGCTGCAAAATACTAACGCGAATTCTTTACAGACGAATGGAAAAACTGGTAAAAGCCGACCTTGGGGAAGATCAGTTTGGATTCCGTAGAAATATGGGAACACGTGAGGCAATACTGACCCTACGACTTATTTTAGAAGCTAGATTAAGAAAAGGCAAACCTACGTTTCTAGCATTTGTAGACTTAGAGAAAGCTTTTGACAATGTTGAATGGAATACTCTCTTTCAAATTCTGATGGTGGCAGGGGTAAAATAAAGGGAGCGAAAGGATATTTACAATTTGTAGAGGAACCGGATGGCTGTTATAAGAGTCGAGGGACATGAAAGGGAAGCAGTGGTTGGGAAGGGAGTGAGACAGGGTTGTAGCCTCTCCCCGATGTTGTTCAATCTGTATATTGAGCAAGCAGTAAAGGAAACAAAAGAAAAATTCGGAGTAGGTATTAAAATCCATGGAGAAGAAATAAAAACTTTGAGGTTCGCCGATGACATTGTAATTCTGTCAGAGACAGCAAAGGACTTGGAAGAGCAGTTGAACGGAATGGACAGTGTCTTGAAAGGAGGATATAAGATGAACATCAACAAAAGCAAAAGGAGGATAATGGAATGTAGTCGAATTAAGTCGGGAGATGATGAGGGAATTAGATTAGAAAGTGAGACACTTAAAGTAGTAAAGGAGTTTTGCTATTTGGGGAGCAAAATAACTGATGATGGTCGAAGTAGAGAGGATATAAAATGTAGACTGGCAATGGCAAGGAAAGCGTTTCTGAAGAAGAGAAATTTTTTAACATCGAGTATAGATTTAAGTGTCTGGAAGTCGTTTCTGAATGTATATGTATGGAGTGTAGCCATGTATGGAAGTTAAACATGGACGATAAAAGTTTGGTCAGGAAGAGAATAGAAACTTTCGAAATGTGGTGCTACAGAAGAATGTTGAAGATTAGATGGGTAGATCACGTAACTATTGAGCAGGTACTGAAATGGATTGGGGAGAAGAGGAGTTTGTGGCACAACTTGACTAGAAGAAGGGATCGGTTGGTAGGACATGTTGTGAGGCATCAAGGGATCACCAATTTCGTATTGGAGGGCAGCGTGGAGGGTAAAAATCGTAGAGGGAGACCAAGAGATGAATACACTAAGCAGATTCAGAGGGATGTAGGCTGCAGTAGGTATTGGGAGACGAAGAAGCTTGCACAGGATAGAGTGGCGTGGAGAGCTGCATCAAACGAGTCTCAGGACTGAAGACCCCAACAACAACAACAACAGGATGAATTGTTGCATCTCCCTTGGTCCCCAGGGTCACCTTACCTCAATATTATTGAGCAATTGTGATATACTTTGGAGAGGAGGGTGCCTATCCGCAATTCACCTCCAGTATAATTTCTAGGACTGGACTCTAGTTTGCTAGGAGGATTATTATAAGATTCCCTTGAAAACCACACAGGACCTGTAATTATCATTCCGAGGCGACTGGAAGCACTTCTGAATGCCAACAGGTTTCCTGCACAGTATTAGGCATGGTAGTGTGTTGCGTTTTTAATACTTCTATAATTTTGTCCATCTCCTCTAACAAAAATACTCGTTATTGTTAAACTCTGAGGTGGTCCAGCCACGGCGTTGTTGGTTCTGTCAACTCTACCCTTATTTTCTGAGGACGGGATTTTCAGATCATGTTAGGAAACCCAGTGCTTTTTATATTGCACATAGCTTTTCCCAGAGAGGACGCTCTCTTCAAGCTGGTAATGCACCGATAATTATCCGGAATTGTCGCTCGATAACGCTACCGGTGGATTCAGTGTGTGAAACCCCCGATTCAGGCGACGTGAAGTTGCAAGAAGTGGGCCAGATAATTTCCAGGCCAGAGTCTGGAGTATTATCATTCTAAGAACTCTGACCCGAACATGACACTGCACCAATAAGAGAACGCTAACATTAAGGGTCCCGTTTTCGTGATAACGTGTCAACGAACCATGGGTGGATCAGTCGCAGTATTTAAGACAGGGTTACGTAAGTCGCCTTCCGCAGCGATAACGCCGCCTGCTTGCAGAAGCCACTGTTCAGCTCATCCGCTACTGAACATAATATTTACTTGGCTGACGTAATATTACAGAGCAATTTTGTCCGTTGTAGGTTACCACGTAGATCTCCTAAAGGCGTTTCCTAACCAAGACTATCGTGCAAACTGTATGCAGAGTATGCTTATTGCCTGCTACAGAAATTAACGCGCTAAAATCACGTAACAAGTAAGTAGCTTCCTAAATGACAAGAGTTGTGCTAAATATTGCAAAGTGACAACAATTACGGTTTTTTGGACTGTAATCCGTGCAAACGAAAAGAGTGTGTAGATCTAGCACAGGAATTGTGTCTTCGCTTGGATCTATCTCTACACGGAGTACGTGTTGTCATATGATATAAAGATAATCACTGCGCGACATTATGCCAGCTGACTACGTGTGACAATATTATCGAAAGCAATTTTTCTCTCGTTCCACGGTGTTTTTCAGAGAGAGAGAACTTCATCTATGGAGCAATCCGCCTGAGTCATTCAGCGGTCTCAATGAAGTTAGCGAGAAACAAACAGAATGTTAGGAACGTCATCATCCATAAGTGTCTATAATCTGATGTATTATCGGCTCATAGGTGAAGGAGGGCAATGAATGAATTTTTATTTTGCAGCGGAATGTGCGATGATGTGAAATTTCCTGGCGGATTAATTCTGTATGCCGGACCGCGACTCGAATCGGGGACCACTGCCTTTCTCGGCCAAGTGCCTTACCAACTGAGGTCCTGGCTTCGAGTTGCGGTCCGGCACACAGCTTTATTCTGTCAGGAAGCTTCATATGAACGCACACTAAGCTGCAGACTGCAAATTCGTTTAGGAGACAATCCTCCAGGTTGTCGTTAAGTCATGTCTCCGGAGTATCCTTTCTTCCAGGAGTGCTTTCAAAAAGGTTTCGCAGGAGAATTTCTGTGAAGTTTCTAAGGTATGAGGTAAGGTAATCACGGAAGTAAAGTGATGAGGACGGGACCCAACTTGTGCTCGGGTAACTCAGTTGGTAGAGCAGTTGGCAGCGACATGTAAATGTCCTGAGTTCGGGTCTCGGTCTGGCACACAGTTTTAATCTGGCAGAAAGTTTCATGAGTGCTCGCTATGGCACTGTAGTGATCAAAGATATAAACGACTTTGAGACAGGGTAGATTGCTATTGCTCGGCGATTGGGAGCAAAACAGCTAAGCTGGTGTGCTCTCCACCCGCTACTGTCGTAATCAAGTATGTTAGAGCACTTGCCCGCGAAAGGCAAAGGTCCCGAGTTCGAGTCTCGGTCCGGCACTCAGTTTTAATCTGTCAGAAATTTTCATGTATGGAAAGTGGCTGACGGACGTGGAATCACGAATAGGGGACGAGGTGTTGGACGTCCACACCTCATCACCTAAAGGTGGAGGTTGGAGGCGTGCTCGCTCTGTAAGCAGGATATACGGCATGTGTGACAGCAGAGTACAAGGCTGGTGCAAGCACAAGTGTTCCAAATGATACATTTCAACGTACATTGATCCCCGCAGCAGACGGCCTCCACGTATTCGCCTGCTGACCAAATTGCATCGTCAGTTACGACTGCAGGTGCACGAGATCGTCGAGATTGAAATGTGGATCAACGGAAACGTATCGCTTGATTGGATGAATCACGTTTGTTGCTACAATAGGTAGTTGCTTGTGCCGGATGTGCTGCCATCCAGTTGAATGGCTGCTACGAACATTCACTGCCCCACGGACACAGGGCGGTGGGGGCGGTATTGTGCTATGGGGGACATTCACCTGGACTTCCACGGTGCCTGGGGCAGTAATCGTAAACACAGCTATGCTGTGGACTACGTGAACATTATTGGGGGGCACCTGCATTCCTTCATGCTTGATAATATCGCCGATGGCGATAATATCTTCCAGCAGGATATACAGAGCGAAGCTGCGCATAGCACAATGGACTCTCATTCGGAAGGACGACGGTTTTAATCCCCGCCGGACACCCAGGTTTAGTTTCTCCATGATTCCCTTAAATGCCAGTATGGTTCCTTTGAAAAGGGCACTGCCGATTTCCTTCCCATCGTTCCTGATACCAGCTTGTGCTCCGTCTCTAACGGCCTCGTTACCGACTTCACAATTTCTTCCTTCCTTGTCCAGCAGGGTAATTCCCCGTGTCACAAGGCCAGAAATGTGCCAGTGTGTTTTCATTAGCGTGATAGTGAGCTCATGTCGATGTCATTGCTACCAAATTCGCGTGTTCCGAACTTCAAGGAACCAACAGGGACGCTATCAGGTGCCAGCTCTGCTCCCACAAACCAGCAATAGACATCTTGTGTCCCACAGGCCTGAAAACCTGTCACGAAGTTGTCGAATTCATGATACGCATAGCCGCTACTGTATTCCGTTCCAGTGGTGCACCAACACGCTATTAAATAGCTGCTCATAGAGTTTATATTTAACAGTTAAACAATATTCAACTAGAATCAAAGTCTCATATTTCACGAAAAGGAGATTTTAGAACTTTTGCAAAATATCAAAAGGTGACAAAATTTGGACTAATCAGTTTTTGATGTAGCTGAGCAACAGTCATACAATAACTTTTAAATTAACACACCGCCATTTGACTGTATTGTTGTTTCTTTAATTACGACCCCGGTTTCGGCCTTTCATGCCATTTTCAAGTGACTGTGTTTGTGTCATTAACATATATTGCTTGATATTCTGCAAAATATTTTAATGACATAAACTCAATCATTTGAAAATGGCATAAAAAGCCGAAACCTGGGTCGTAATTAAATAAACAACAAGACAGTCAAATGGCGGTGCGTTCATTTAAAAATTTGGACTATTGCCGAAGTCTACGACAAGGATTACTCACAGAGGTGCTCTTTCTACATTCAAGTATTCTCGGTCGTTACGAAGAAAGACTTACCACTTTCTGATTCCTTTGAATTGATACGACCGATAAAAGGGACGCTGGGGTACAGACGGAGCGTCTCCTTGATGACCATCTCCAGGTACTTCATGTTCTGTAAGTCTTGGAATGTGGGAAGCCTATCGGACCCTTGAAATATTTCGTTTAGTTCTTCGAAAGCCTTTTGCTGGTGAAAAAGAAGGAGAAAGTTAGTTGGAATATGCACCTTTCCAAATTTAAGACCTACTAACATATGGAAAAAGTCTTTAGAATTAGTAATTTTTTTACCTGAACATCTGGGTGATGTCCAAGCAAGAAGACGGCCCAAGACATCGCAGCGGCAGTTGTGTCGTGACCCTTGAAACATTTTCGTGGGGATTGAGTTACCATACTAGTCATAATGAAGCAAATGTACGCTACTCTGAGCAATGACACACGAGAGCATTAAAAACGAATTTCTCAGTATCAGGTAATATATGACGATTATCTTTTTTATCCAAACAGTTAAAAATATTGTGAACCTTGTGAACTTCTTGTGGATAAGCGTATGTTCAGTGAAAAAAAAGTGACTATTGTGAATATGTTTTATCGATGTAATTATTTTATAAATGAAAAGTTACCATGTAATTTTACAAAGGATACGTTTCTGTGTCCACGTAGATTGCCTGACAACGAAAGCTTATGTAGAATTCCCTCCATAGTGAAAGATGGCAATTTTCGTTGAATATTTGTTAACTGAGGTAGCGTATTTTGTCTGCACAAAAGATTTGAGAGACTAGAAAAAAAGCGTTGCAGAATATATACAAAATTAACTGTTGGATCACACAAATGAACAGTTATCATATAACCTGACAATAGACACGTTTCTGTTTTCACGTAGATTGCCTCACAACGAAGTCTTAAGTAGAATTCCCTCCATAGCGAAAGATGTCGATATTTGTTGAATATGTGTTAATTGAGGTAGTGTATTTTGTCTGCCTGATACATTATGCTCATCAGATGGAAAAGTTTTGTCATGGCTGGCTCTCCCAACGCTATCAGTAAAATGTAAAACGTAAACTCCGTCCACAAGCCCTGTCGAACCCAGCGTTGCCGACCGGCCGCCGTGTTATCCTCACTCCACAGGCGTCACCGGATGCGGAGAGGGAGGGGCACGTGGTCAGCATATCGCTCACCCGGCTGTATGTCAGTTTCCGAGATCGGAGCCGCTACTTCTTAATGAAGTAGCTCCTCAGTTTTTCCTCACAAGGACTGAGTGCACGCCGCTTGCCAGCAGTGCTCGGCAGATGGTCACCCAGCCAAGTGCTAGCCCAGCCCGACAGCGCTTAACTTCAGTGATCTGACGGGAACCCGCATTACCACTGCGGCAAGGCCGTTGGCGAGGCTATCAGTAGTTCTAATGGGATTTTGTCTACTACTGGGGCCTTGTTTCGACTTAAGTCTTTCAGTGAGTGCTGTGTCAAAATCTTCACGCAGTAGCATATCTCTCCCATCTCATCTTTATGTACGTCCTCGTCCATTTCCATAATACTGCCCTTATGTACATCGCCCTTATATAGACTCTCTATACACAACTTCCACCTTTCTGCATTTCCTTCTTTGCTTAGGACTGGTTTTCCATCTGAGCTCTTGATGTTCATACAGGTGGTTCTTTTTCTCCAAAGGTCTCTTTGATTTTCCTGTACGCAGGTGAGCAAGATATATGAGACAGGCGAAATACCCTCAGACTTCAAGAAGAATATAATAATCCAAATTCCAAAGAAAGCATATGCTGACAGGTGTGAGATTACCGAACTATTAGTTTAATAAGTCATGGTAGCAAAATACTGGTACGAATTCTATACAGACGAATGGAAAGCTGATAGAAGCTCACCTCGGGGAAGATCAGTTTGGATTCGGTAGAAAAGTAGGAACACGCGAGGCAATGCTGATCCTACGACTTACCTTAGGAGAGAGGTTAAGGAAATACAAACCTACGTTTATAATATTTGTAGACTTAGAGAAAACGTTTGACAACGTTGATTGGAATACTCTCTTTCAAATTTTAAAGGTGGTAGTGATAAAATACAGGGAGGTAAAGGCTATTTACAATTTGTACAGAAACCAGATGTCAGTTATAATAGTCGAGGGGCACGAAAGGGAAGCAGTAGTCGAGAAGGGAGTGAGACAGGGTTGTAGCCTATCACCGATGTTATTCAGTCTATATACTGAACAAGCAGTAAAGGAAACAAAAGAAAAATTTGGAGAAGGAGTTAAAATCCATGGAGAAGAAGTAAAAACTTTGAGGTATGCCGATGACGTACTAATTCTGTCAGAGACAGCAAAGGACCTGGAAGAGCAGCTGAACGGAATGGGCAGGTGTCTTGAATGGAGCATGTAAGATAAAAATCAACAGAAGCAAAACGAGGGTAATGGAATGTAGTCGAATTAAATTAGGTGATGCTGAGGGAATCAGATCAAGAAATGAGACGCTTAAAATAGTAGGTGAGTTTTGCTATTTGGGCAGAAAAATAACTGATGTTGAAGGAGAGAGGATAAAAAATGTAGACTGGTGATGACAAGGAAAGCTTTTCTGAAGAAGAGAAATTGTTAACATCGAGTATGGATTTAAGTTTCAGTAAGTCTTTTCTGAAAGTAGTTGTGTGGAGTGTAGCCATATATGGAAGTGGAACATGGACGATAAACAGTGAAGACAAGAAGAGAATAGAAGCTTTCGAAATGTGGTGCTACAGCAGAATGCTGGAGATTAGATGGGTAGATCTCGTAACTAATGAGGAGTTACTGAGAAGAACTGGAAAGAAGACGAATTTGTGGCACAACTTGATTAGAAGAAGGTAGTTCACGTTTTGAGACATCAAGAGATCAGCAGTTTAGAATCGGAGGGAAGCGTGGACGGTTAACATCGTAGAGGGAGACCAAGAGATGAATACAGTAAGCAGATTCAGAAGGATGTGGGTTGCAGTAGTTGCTAGGAGATAAAGATGCTTGCACAGGATAGAGTAGCGTGGAGAGCTGCATCAAACCAGTCTTTGGACTGAAGACCGTAACAACAAGAACATTTTGTCTGCACAAAAGACGTCAGTGACTGATAAAAAGGCGTTACTGCACATGTACAGTACTAACTGTCTGGATAAAACTTCATGGAACCAGGTAACTAAATCTGCACGACTGTCTCATCATGGTCGCGACTTCTACAACGCCTCTCTGTCTCCAAATATCAGGGCGTTATTGCGTTTGGTCGGCCAAAAGAACACGATGCACATGTGAGTGATGATTTTCCTAAAATATAAAGCAAAACTATAAAATGGGTGCATCAACAGTGAAGAAAGGCACAGTTTTACATGAAATCAGCATGGCAACCGATAAAAAAAAAAAAAAAAAACACATTTACAGACAGATGTCGGTAAAGGATGCCGCACATAATAAGCAGCAGTCGACTAGCAAATCGACTGGAAGTACTATAGCCTCAATGTCAATGAAATACTGCACCACTGATTTAAACACTTTCGCCAAGGAGACCCGCTCCACGTACTGAACATGTTTGAAGTCTCTACTATTAGCAGTTTGCTTGCGAGCAAATACTACGACGACTTGGAGGTTGGTGTATGACAGGTCGTTCTTCTTGTGCAGTTTTCGTTAATTCGCTATCTCCGCCATTAGACACACAACATGGACATAGATGAGCTGGCGTGGGTCTCGAGGCACAGCAGAGCAGCGCGACAAACTGTCACCGACGGCGCGCGCCAAGCATTGTACAGGCAGGACACCGGCCCAAGGTATTTAATGGGCGATGGCGATAGACCGGGCCAGTCAGTTCTTGCTCTAGCGTCGACCAACTCGGACCTGATCTTTTCGTCGCGTCGGACTCGTGGTTCTCGTGCTAGATGTGCAGTGTTTCGAGCTTGTCGCGTATTGTGTCTTTTTCCGTATTGCTCTTCGCTTGTTGTTGGGGTTGTCTGCTTGGTTCAAATGGTTCTGTGCACTATGGGACTTGACATCTGAGGTCATGAGTCCCCTAGAACTTAGAACTACTTAAACCTAACCAACCTAAGGACCTCACGCACATCCATGCCCGAGGCACGCGGCCGGCGGTTGTCTGCTCGCCTGTAGATTGCCCCGCACTACGAGTTTGTTTCCTCTTCCGGGATCCCGCTCCCCTGTTTCCGTAGCCGAACCATCGCCAGCTTGAGTGTGCCAACAGCACCGTTTCACGTCGTTGGCACCCCCGAGCAGATACAGAAGTTGAAGAAGCAAGAACAAGGAGAGTCAGTCACGGTATTAGGCAGATAGAGGCGACCAGCAGACTGGCCCACTTTTTTCCCTTTACTTTTTTCCAACTTGTATTTTAAATGAGATTTTTCACTCTGCTGCGGATTGTGCGCTGATATGGAACTTCCCGGCAGATTAAAACTGTGTGCTGGACCGAGACTCGAACTCGGAACCTTTGCCATTCACGGGCAATTGCTCTATCATCTGAGCTACCCAAGCACGACTCACGCCCCGACCTCACAGCTTTACTTCTGCCAGAAGCTCTCCTGCGAAACTTGCAGAACTAGCACTCGTGAAAGAAAGGATATTGAGGAGACATGGCTTAGCCACACCCTGGGGGATGTTTCCAGAATGAGATTTTCACTCTGCAGCGGACTGTGCGCTGATATGAAACTTCCTGGCAGATTAAAACTGTGTGCCAGACGGAGACTCGAACTCGGGACCTTTGCCTTTCGCGGGCAAGTGCTCTACCAAGGTCCCGAGTTCGGGTCTCCGTCCGGCACACAGTTTTAATCTGCCAGGAAGTTTGTATTTTAAATGTTTACACTGATCTTTTTATGTGGAAACAGTGATACGTTACTTCAGGATCTTTAAGCTATGCAATTAAGGCTTCTCACTGTTTGTCTGTTTATAAAAGAAATATTAAAACTGTGCCATCGTACATGCGTTTACCACACTGGTTATTTAATCGATTTTAAAACTCACATTTTATTTTAATACATATTGCTGCAGCTTTATGACAAAAGCTCCATTCATTAATTGTGTTATCATTGATATAATAACTATGAGAATAATGAAGTGCCCAAATTTTAATCGATCTTCATCTGAATGTTCTATAGGATCTTCATAGTTCAGACATTCATAAAATTGTCCTTTCTCGTCATTATCACGTAACAGATGCGCCCACCGCTTCGAACTTGTGCTCTGAATCTATTCATCACTGTTTAAAGTAGCTAAGACAAGGCATAATCATTCTCATCTTCTTCATCTTGGAGAACATTCTTAGCAAGCTATGTTCCCTAACTCCCATGCTATTTTACTTCTGTCACTGTCACTCTCACATCTGGTCCAGGGACATCGCTTCTTTCTGTTTTCTTTTTATACTTTTGAACCACCCTAAAAACAAAACGACAGGACAGCGTTGAGTAAAAACTTGACTAAATTCGAAGACACTCATAGATTCAATACTTGAAAGTATATGTCCTGAAATGCTTCATAAATAATTGAATCATATTAGTTGAATACTTGAACACAGGTTATGGTTTTTGAATGAGAAAGATCACGCATCACCATTTGCCTACTTAAAAATTGCACTGGATGTGATCTTGACTTCGACAACGTTGGACCTATTAAAGTTAATAAGAGTCTTAGTTACAAAGAAACAGCTTGTAGGTTGGCCACGTGACCAACGTGCCTCCATTTAAGTGGGTCATGTGCCATATTGCCACATTGGAATTATGTTAGTTCGTTTAGGAAAGTCTATTACACCTTAATCGCCTGATACAGTGTCAAAATAATACTTAATGTATGGGCGTTAGTCATTGTATTTACCTATTTAGTAAAAATGTTGCTTGGAGTACGCAAAAAAAACCAAGAAAGCAAACTTTACTGTTACTGACAACAAAACATAAAATGCATTTCCTACTTTACCCAATAATCTAATTGCATTGTTGGGTTCGCGGAAAGGCAGCCACGACTTCTAAGAGTGGCGTATTCTAAGGGTAGTTTAACGAAGTAATATCAACTGGCCATCGTGCTCCCATCGCCAATGTGCCTCGGTCTCCTCTACTCTTTGCAGCGCCTAATACTGGTACTTGTGGGACATAAAAATAGAAAAGGGTTTTTAGACAAAGAAAGCACGTTCGCCCAGCTTAGTCAATGTCCCGATTCAACAGTGGACTGATTGAAATTGCGTCTTAGCAGCGGTGTCGTCCCATTACATTAAGTCTCTGCTACGAACTGAGTGTTGAACAACTTGCGAGACTAGTACAAAGTGTAAGTTATTTTCCGCTGCCCAGGGGTGCTCGTCGGTATTGCCTAGATCTCTCAGTACTTACTGAAAGATAGGAAGTTACAGAAGCTAGACAAGCAAACACGGCAAGAGAAATTTGATGAGGGGACAGATGAAAATGAAGGGAATAGACATCACGTATGTCTGAAAGCATGTAAGCCCTAAACTACAAAATCTGTCGTCAAACACATGAAAGCATGGTTAACACATCGCATCATTAATGAGAGTTCTGCTTTGTAATGTCTCACAATGTATTTTATCGAGATATGAATTGCTTTAGTACGTTATCCAGCGATTACAATCTTAAGCTTTTGCAACCTGGTAGTCGAATGGTAAGACCATTAAGGTGTGATCTTCACTGACAAGTGAAAATTGAGTACCTGACTGGTGCTGGTGTCTATCCTGCGCGGGAAGAGTTCTTCCAAGTGCACCGTAAGAAAATGTCTTACAGGCTGGCTGAAGTTCATGTGGCCACTAATTATTTTCTGGTGTTCAAAACTAACTTTAAATTTGCTTTTTCCATTACATATCTTCTCTCAGATTAATTACTGCAGTCAGTTCCATAATTTTTCATCATGTTTTTGAGTGAGGTTCCTTCACAACGGTCTGCCGAGCGATGTTGGCAAGCGGGGTGAACTCAGCCCTTGTGAGGCAAACTGAGGAACTACTTGATTGAGAAGTAGCGGCTCCGGTCTCGGCAACTGACATACGGCCAGGAGAGCGGTGTGTTGACCACATGCCCCTCCATATCCGCATCCAGTGACGCCTGTGGGCTGAGGAAGACACGGCGGCCGGTCGGTACCGTTGGGCCTTCATGGTCTGTTCGGGAGGAGTTTTTCCTTCACAGCCCATGTGGCCGGTGTCCAGCACTTACTCAGAATTAATATTACCTTGCTCATTTATTTCATAAATGCTTTGCCTTGCAGTATTTCACACATTTCCATGTATCAGTGGTTTGTAAATTACCAAGTTGAGAAGTTGGTTGATGTTTCTTGCCATGTTCTTCTGTGTGAGGGTACATGCTGTTATTGAGGTCGCTTCTCGGTGGCGTATTTCGTAACTACTTCGGAATCTGTTACGTAGAAATCCGTGGAGCACTCGTAATTTCCTGGAGAGGATCTCCATGGTAAGGTACCGACTGGTGGGCAGTGAGCCCCAGTTTCTTTGTCTTGTCAGGTACTGAGTAATTAGTCCAAATCCCGTTCGGCTTCTACGAGAACGCTCTCATATCGAATCAGAAGCTATGATTATTTTACTCAGTTAAGACGTTTCTTATTAATCGCGATCTACGTGATGAGTGTGCGTTGAATGTGTCAGAGTCTAAAAGACTCGCCTTATAGTATTTTCTGTGCATTATGTATTGTGTAATTCCCGCTGTTAACTGCATTTCTTTTATGTAGGCTACAACCTAATTGAAAAATTGACTTCCTCTATTCTGGTTAGAGATTTCCCTTGGTGCTGAATGCTTTGTTCTGGATAGAACAATATGTGACATGTTCTGAACGCTTGTGCCTTTGGTTTAAAATATTTCGAGTATAAATTTTGTAACGCGCGTATTACGCACTCACACGTTCCTTGTATTGTATTTTATTAACCTGTAACTGTTCAACACATGCCACCACCTATGTCAGGAGCTAAGAACCCATTTTCTATTAATTCAGACCTTCTCTATGAATATTAAGCTATCATGTCCAGAGAACTAGTACCAGATACTTTGCACTAGAAGATGCAAAAAAAAAAAAAAAGTCGTAAATAAGTGATCAGGGGCAAGTTATTCTTTTGCACTATTACCGGCTAGAAAGCATAACATAACATCGCTTTCTTTCAGGGGTTTGTTCCAGTATGTAGCAAGGTGCAATCAAAATCACAGGTAAATGAGAGTTCTCCGTTAACTCGTCAGGACTGCTAGAAGAATGCTTGGCTGGATACAGAACGACAGAGCAGACGGTAGGGTGTCATTAACGTAGTCAGAAATGTTATCCGCGTATACATTTTTAAAAAATAATTCCGTTAATTTAGATATTCATTATAGTCAAATACATATTCATTATAAGTCAGTTGTATTTGTGTGTTCATTATCAGTCCGTTGCATTTTTACACTAATCTTTAGTCTGATGTGCGTACAGGACAGTCTTAAGGAGTTGCATCATCGGTCCTTTAACCTTTAAAGTTGCTTAAATAAAATATTAATCTTTTTCTATAGTATTTCCTTCAATATTTATGTCAATGTCTCATTTTAAATTTACTTACTACACTAGTTTTTTCGCTTCTATTTTTAATTTCAGTTTTTTCGAAGTAGTTGCAAATTTAGACAATGTGTACTGCACATTCTTTCATAATCAGCTATTACGGCACCTTCATCCACAGTGAATAGGAGTTCCGTTAACATTTTGGTTTCAAGTTCTTCACAGCTTTTGCGAAGAAAATTTTAGGTAAGTATGGTGATAGTGCACTACACTAAATAATCAAAGCCAGAAGTCATGTACAGTTCTTTCAACCTAATTATTTAAGCAGTACCAGATAACTATCTTGCAGCATAAAATTCATGTCAGACACGCGTGTCCCGCTGGCAGAGTGTAGACTATAATGCCTTTATCATTAAGACGTGAGTTATACGGTGCTCTATAGCGGAAGTCCACAAATTGCCATCACGCCATGGCAATCGATGCAGAACTATGATCTCCTGACCCAACTGCAAAAGGTATTCTCATTGTCGAAATCTGGCTAGTAAATCAATGCGAGATCTCCAATTTTTTCACCATTTCGCTTGTTGAAAACCTATTGAAAACCTTTTCACAATGTCGTTTCATGTTCTACATCTACGTCAACATCTACATCGATACTCTCCAAATGGCATGTAAGTGCCTGGCAAACGGTTCATCGAACGACCTTCACAATAATTCTCTATTATTCCACTCCTGAACAGCGCGCGGACAAAATGAACCCTTATATCTTCCTGTGCTAGCTCAGATTTCCCTTATTTTATTAAGATAATCGTTTCTCCCTTAGTAGGTCGGCCTCAACAAAATATTTCCGCATTCGGAGGAGAAAGTTGGTCATTGAAATTTCTTGTAAGGATCCCACAGCAATGAGAAACGCCTTTGTTTTAATGACGTCCACCGCAATCCTGTATCATGTCCGTGACACTATCTTCCCTATTTCTCGACAACACAAAACGTGCTGCACTTCTTTGAATTTTCTCGATGTTCTCCGTTAATCCTATCTGGTAAGGGTCCCACATCGCGCAACTGTGCTCCAAAGCAGAAAGGACAAGCTTAGCATAGGTAGTCTCTTTAGAAGATCTGTTGCATCTTCTGCGTGTTCTGCCAGTAAATCGAAGTCTTTGATTCGCCTTCTCCATCGACATTTTCTGTGCGTTCTTTCCAATTTAAGTTGTTCGTAATTGTAATTCCTAGGTATTTAGTCGAATTTACGGCCTTTAGATTTGATTAATTTATTGTGTAAACGACGTTTAACGGATTACTTTTAGCACTCATGTGGATGATCTCACACTTTTCATTATTTAGGGTCAGTTGCCAATTTTCGCACCATATAGATCTGTTTTCTAATTGGTTTTACAGTTTTTTTGATCTTCTGATGACTTTATTTGGCGCTAAACGACAGTATCATCTGTATACAACCTAGGACGGCATCTCAGATTGTCTCCCAAATCATTTATGTAAATAAGGAACAGAAGAGGGCCTATAACACTACCTTGGGGAACGCGAGAAATTATTTCTGTTTTACTCGACGACTTTCCGTCAGTTACTACGGACTGTGATCTCTGACAGGAAATCGCAAATGCAGTCGCATAACTAAGACGATAATCCATTCCACTGATTACAATCCGCATGTGAGGTACAGTGTCAAAAGCCTACTGAAAATTTATAAATACGAAATCAATTTGAAATTCCTTGTCAATAGCACTCAACACTTCGTGTGTGTAAAATGCTAGTTGTGTTTCACAAGAACGATATTTTCTAAATCCATGTTGACCCTGCTGCATATCGACGTTAATGAAACGGGCCTTTAATTTAGTGGATTACTTCTATCGCCGTTTTGTGAATATTGGTGTGACTTGTGCAACTTTCCAGTCTTTGGACACGGATACATCGTCGAGCGAGCCGTTGTATATGCTTGCTAAGTGAGTATGAAGCTTTTGCATCAGCATCCTCTGAAAGTAACCTAACTGGTATACTGTATGGAATGAAAGACCTGCTTGTTAAAGTAATTTTATTTGCTGCATTACTCTGAGGATATCTGCTTCTAAGTTACTTACTTTGGCGTCTGTTACTGATCCGAGTTCTCGGATATCTTTCTATTTTCTCTCAGGTTTCAGGACAAAGTTTCGTTGTGGAAACTATTATAAGTATCTCTCATTGAAGTAGGATAGTAAGAAATTCCCGAAAGTATTTCATTTTTCGGGTTAACTCTCTTTTTTTTTATTTCGTAATCGACAATTCTGGGCCGGCCGCAGTGGTCTAGCGGTTCAGGCGCTCAGTCCGGAACCGCGCGACTACTACGGTCGCAGGTTCGAATCCTGCCTCGGGCATGGATGTGTGTGATGTCCTTAGGTTAGTTAGGTTTAAGTAGTTCTAAATTCTAGGGGACTGATGACCACAGATGTTAAGTCCCATAGTGCTCAGAGCCATTTGACAATTCTGCGTATGTTACCCTAACAAGAGAGCGACAGGTAACTAGCGTCTCTCTCAACATTTATGGGCGGTGAAGGACTTAAAGTCTTTTTAGGATATACACCGAATAAGATGTGGGCTGCAGTACTTCAGGAAGTTTAGTTAGGTTGATTAGAACATCATAAACGAGGTAATTTGATCAGTGGAACGTAACTGCATTATAACAATATGACCAACAATCAATGTGAAATTAGTGAGAAGCCAACGACGGTGGTATTAAAATTGCAGACGACAGTTTTTTTTCTGCTTACCTCGAACATGAAAGTGTCAACTTCCTCCTGGATATCAGCGTCGTCAAGATTTTCCCCATTCATGGACATATCCAGTAGTAAATCCAAGAAAGCGACGCGATTCTTCACACCTGCAGCAAACAAATTCGGAATTTTTACCACGAATACATATTTTTCTTATAGGATGAGGGCCCCTCTGTAATTACAAAATTCAGTTACCTGTGTCGTCTTGGCTTAGTGCACGTACGTTGAGTGCACTGCGTTGTCTCTGTTTCCTCCTCTCAGTTATTACCTGCAGCATTTAATTGGAAGTGTAATTTGAATCTTTATCAGGCTAGATTCCTATTTATTGTTGTATAACTTCAAATGGTTCAAATGGCTCTGAGCACTATGGGACTCAACTGCTGAGGTCATTAGTCCCCTAGAACTTAGAACTAGTTAAACCTAACTAACCTAAGGACATCACAAACATCCATGCCCGAGGCAGGATTCGAACCTGCGACCGTAGCGGTCTTGCGGTTCCAGACTGCAGCGCCTTTAACCGCACGGCCACTTCGGCCGGCCGTTGTATAACTAGTTATAACAGAGATAATGTGGTTGTACCGTATGAATCTAACACTGTAATGCCTTTACCAAACATATCGGCCGACCTTCGCATCTTGCAGCGTACTGATTTGGGTGACACAGAGAGCCGTCATTTTACAGCATCTTACCGTATTCTGTAATGCAGGTGATTTTACAGGGTGTCAATTATTGACCTATATGAAATAAATTTGTAACAGCTTCTGAACAGTTTGTATTAGGACGTTTTAAACTGCACTATTGGCCGCGGGGCATGATGGGAATTAGTATGCCCTGCATAGTTTGGGTTAGCGACGAAGCCCACTATCATTTCGATGGGTTGGTCAATAGCAAAATTGGCGGATTCGGGGGACTGAGAACCTACATTTTGCGATCGAGAAGTCTCTTCACCCTCAATGTGTGACTGTGTGGTGTGCAATGTCCAGTCACGGAAAAATCGGTGCGTTATTCCTTGATGGCACGGTGACTGCCGAAAGGTATGTGAATGTTTTGGAAGATGATTTCATCCCCATTATACAAAGTGACCCTGACTTCGATAAGATGTGGTTTATGCAAGACGGAGCTCGGCCCAATCGAAGCAGGAGAGTGTTTGATATCCTGTGTTGTTGGACACATAGTTCTAACTGCAATTCCACGTTTGAGATAGATTCCCGAGCTTAAAAAATCTAATTTACCGAATCCAAAAAGGAAATATAGATTCCTGTCTTTTATATGAGTTATTTTAGAAGACAAAAGAGATTGGAGCGTACACACATTTTAATTTCACTAAAGTATCGTTACTGGTTGTAAAAATACAGGCTATTCTTCCTCTAAGTATTCTCTAATGAGGTGAAATAAAGTATGTTATTTGTTGTTGTTGTTGTGGTCTTCAGTCCTGAGACTGGTTTGATGCAGCTCTCCATGCTACTCTATCCTGTGCAAGCTTCTTCATCTCTCAGTACCTACTGCAACCTACATCCTTCTGAATCTGCTTAGTGTACTCATCTCTTGGTCTCCCTCTACGATTTTTACCCTCCACGGTGCCCTCCAATGCTAAATTTGTGATCCCTCGATGCCTCAAAACATGTCCTACCAACCGATCCCTTCTTCTAGTCAAGTTGTGCCACAAACTCCTCTTCTCCCCAATCCTACTCAATACCTCCTCATTAGTTACGTGATCTACCCACCTTATCTTCAGCATTCTTCTGTAGCACCACATTTCGAAAGCTTCTATTCTCTTCTTGTCCAAACTAGTTATCGTCCATGTTTCACTTCCATACATGGCTACACTCCATACAAATACTTTCAGAAATGACTTCCTGACACTTAAATCTATACTCGATGTTAACAAGTTTCTCTTCTTGAGAAACGCTTTCCTTGCCATTGCCAGTCTACATTTTATATCCTCTCTACTTCGACCATCATCGGTTATTTTACTCCCTAAATAGCAAAACTCCTTTACTACTTTAAGTGTCTCATTTCCTAATCTAATTCCCTCAGCATCACCCGACTTAATTTGACTACATTCCATTATCCTCGTTTTGCTTTTGTTGATGTTCATCTTATATCCTCCTTTCAAGACACTGTCCATTCCGTTCAACTGCTCTTCCAAGTCCTTTGCTGTCTCTGACAAAATTACAATGTCATCGGCGAACCTCAAAGTTTTTACTTCTTCTCCATGAATTTTAATACCTACTCCGAATTTTTCTTTTTTTTCCTTTACTGCTTGCTCAATATACAGATTGAATAACATCGGGGAAAGGCTACAACCCTGTCTCACTCCTTTCCCAACCACTGCTTCCCTTTCATGCCCCTCGACTCTTATAACTGCCATTTGGTTTCCGTGTGTTATTATCACCTTCATATCTGTTACATCCTGCACCACAGCACTAAATTATTACACTCATTTTTGGCCCGTGACAAACAGCTAAGAGCATGTTACACCTCTGCCACAGGATGACTCCCACCTTTCAAACCCTCTCAAAAGATCTCACCACAACGAAAAAACGAGTGATTACTCGCGAATCATAACCGTGGTACTCTCGCCCTCGCTCTTACCCGCCTGGCGGTACGTCATTGGTATCAAATTGATAGACTAATTAATTAAATTGAACATGCCAGTCCTTTTGCGTGGTGAGTAATGTTTTTACCGCAGTCAGATTATACTCGCCAGGTAACCCTTACAGTCGCTTCAGTAACCTCTGTGGAAGCTCCCCACACGCTAGGTAGTCTCTTCCTCCGATGCTAAACCGGGTGGTTACCGTCGTCAAATAGCTAAAGATATCCATCAGTAAACTCATTCTGTCTGTCAGCTGCCTCATCACGCTGGTGGAAGCAAGTCACTTATAATCCCGATTTACTGTTCCGGAACTAATCCTGCTGAGACCTGTCTGCCTACGGGAGCTGTAGGCTGCTTCACTTTCTTCTCCACCCCCGCGACGCCCCCGGCCCCGCCCCTGCCGCCGCCACCGACCTGTAGGGTAACAGCAAACACCGTCGCCACCGCCAAACGTGTTTGAGTCTGCAGACCTGGGTTTCCCTCAGAATACAGCCCTGTAGAAGCATTCCTATCGACTCCTGTCAAATTAGTGGCTGGATGTCTCGAAAACTCAAATGGAAATCCCATAAAGGGAGGTGAATTTCATATCGAGGATCACTACTGAGAAAATTGAGAGAACCGACGTTGGAAGCTGACTGCAGAAGGACTTTGCTGACGCCAGTACACATTTCGCGTAAGGATCACGAAGATAATATACGAGAAATCAGCACTCATACTGAGGAATAGGGGATGTCTTTTTATCCTTCGTTCTATTTGCGAGTGGAACAGGAATGGAAATGACTAGTAGTCATATCGGTGTGAGCTATGTTACAATACATGAATTAGAGTGAAAACTTCCAAAACGGTACGAAAGAATCATAACATGTGGCACGTGTGTAGATCAAATAGAAGGTACGTACGGCTGGAGGTCCCTTCCTTACACGTCGCTGCTGCAAAGGGACGTTATACCACGACACAGATACAAATTTGAATACAGCTAACAGACACATCAATGACCGGACGGAAAGTTCATAAATTTGTGGAGAGAGAAAAACTAAATGGGGCACGAGGGAGATTTGAAAATGGACGTTCTCCTTCGCAGTCCAACGTCGTGACTGCATAACCACGAGGCCTTGCCTGTTCAGGCTCGCTCGATGTTGCACATCTTGAGCTTAGACCGTTCACTGCTTCTATTTTGCTTCTTTTTGGACAGTTCAGTATACCTTCTTCCTGTTTTCATGCCTGATTTGTGTTCAGTTTTAGACAGGCGATCCAATGAGCCATCGTATCATTAAATCTGAGGGGAAGTTTCCCTTGTTAGTACCCCTATCTCTTACATCTCGACCTGATTTGTAGCGTGATAGTCTCTTGGTGACATACTGACGAGATTTGCGGTCACTCGTCTCCTACAGCGTCGAATATTAGTGGGTGGATCACACCTCCCTTGAAAATCCATGCAGATTTGAGCTTGACATATTCTTCTGCTTTACCTCAACGACTTGTCAGTTCATAGTATTTGAATTGCTTCCCTTAAGGTTCCAGCAAATTAATCCTAACAAGATATATGCATTCTATTTCAGCTCGCTTCAGATGCTTACTGCTGGGAACTTTACGGCTGTTAACGCTTCCGATGACAGTGTACGAGACTTCTAGTCCTATCAATGTGCAATAGATTTAGTTGGGTTTGGGTCAACTACTACCTCCACCACAGGTTTCAGGCCTGCTTGCGGACAACTTCATCATCTGGGAACATCCCACATCCAATACAAATACAATGCAAGCGGCTTTGCAGAGCATTGTCGTCGGTACATCGCACCAATATTATCGATTACACATACATCCCAATCTCACACGCAGGTCGCGTCAAAAATTTTCTAGATGCTTCCATACACCCCCCAATCCATCCTATGTTTCCGAGAGAAATACATCGTCTTTCTCACAGATTTCTTTTTTTCCGTGACATATTGGAATGGAACATCCTAGCAACATCGACATGATACTTTTGCTTCGCAGACCTGTCACGTAACACGAACAGATGGGGGCTCAAAGGATTGGTAAACGTAGTGTCGAGCTGTCGAACTGATGATACTGTTCTCCAGTACGTATCATTTAACGTGGAACGGGTCTATGCATATTATGTCGGGAGAGCAGTGACCCCAAAGCGATGGTGGAAATTAAGAATGTATAATGAGGTACGAAGGTGGGGTTCGATTAATTAGAGTGGAGGATGCTGTGCAGCAAACAGATATATACACACATCAAAAAAAGTTTAGCATCACCCCGATTCCCAGAACTCCTGAAGATAGACATTGACTGTGGATGTTGTATCACAGACACAGTCTCTTGGCTATTCAGAGATGTCACTAAACCCGCCCATAGATGTAAACAACCATGTATGTGCAGCTCCTATTAGACGGAGGGGGCCTGACAGCCGATCTGTTCCAGTCATTGCACCAGGAAGGAGGTACACGGCTCGTGTTGTCTGTAGTTCAACCACGCCTAGACGGTCATTAGCGCGGTTCGATCGCTCCGCATTGTTACTCCGTGCGAAAAAGGGCTCTCAACAAACGAAGTGTCCAGGCGTCTCGGAGTAAACCAAAGCGATGTTCTTCGGACATGGAGGAGATACAAAGAGACAGGAACTGTCGATGACATCCCTCGCTCAGGTAGCCCAAGGGCTACTTCTGCAGTGGATGATCGCTAACTATGGATTATGGCTCGGTGGAACCCTGACAACAACGCCACCATGTTGAATAATGCTTTTCTTCCAGCCACAGGACGTAGTGCTACGACTCGAACTGTGCACAATAGGCTGCATGATATGCAAATTCACGCCCGACGTCCATGGCGAGGTCCATCCTTGCAACCACGACACCATGCAGCGCGGTACAGATGGTCCCTACAATATGACGAATGGACGCTGAGGACTGGCATCACGTTCTCTTCACCGATGAGTGTCGCATATGCCTTCAACCAGAGAAACGTCGGAGACATGTTTGGAGGCAACCCGGTCACGCTGAACGCCTTAGACACACTGTCCAGCGAGTGCAGCAAGGTGGAGGTTCCCTGCTGTTTTGGGGTGGCGTTATGTGGGGCCGACATACGCCGCTGGTGGTCGTGGAAGGCGCCGTAACGGCTGTACGATACATGAATGCCATCCTACGACCGATAGTGCAACCATATCGGCAGCATATTGGCGAGGCATTCGTCTTCATGGACGACAATTCGCGCCCTCATCGTGCACATCTAGTGAATGTTTTCCTTCAGGGTAACGACATCGCTTGACTAGAGTGACCAGCATGTTCTCCAGACATGAACGCTATCGAACATGCCTGGGATAGATGGAAAAAGTCTGTTTATGGACGACGTGACCCGCCAACACTTCTGAGGGATCTACATCGAATCACCGTTGATGAGTGGGACAATCTTGACCAACAGTGCCTTGATGAAATTGTCGATAGTATGCCACGATGAATAGAGACATGCAACAATGCAAGAGGACGTGCTACTGGGTGTTAGAGGTACCGGTGTGTACAACAGTCTGGACCATCACCTCTGAAGGTCTCGCTGTATGGTGGTACAACACGCAGTATGTGATTTTAATAAGCAATAAGCAATAAAAATGGCGGAAATGAAGTTTATGTTGATTTCTGTTCCAATTTTCTGTGCAGGTACCGGAACTCCCGGAACCGAGGTGATGCAAAACTTTTTTTGATGTGTGTATATCGAGCGGCATCCTGATTTCGAATTGTAAACCGCATACGCTGAAAATACAACCTATCCAGTGAAGCAATGGAATCAGATGTCTGTAACATAACTATGAAATGTTATCAGGTCTATTAAGGTAACGTGATGGTGTGTGTGGGCCCCACCATTAACAAATATGCTATTAAAACTACAGTCATTCATGCCAGATACGTGCATATAAATCCCATTCTGATAAAAATAATTAAATTTGCTTGGGGAAAAAATGCCCACTAATCCAGCGATGCAGTAGAATGCTATGCGTGTAACTTATCTCCAGACGTCTGTCAGGGCTATTTATCTAGAGTATGCTGTGTAGGGTACTTCCTCCCATAGTTAACTAATGTCCCATTAAAACTGCAGTCTTCTGCACTATATACAGCCCATAATGATTTTGGAAATGTACTCCTGTATTGCTAGCATTTAGACAGCATCAGACTCGAACAGTCCACTTTCATAGTTATAAATCAGAGCTTAAAAACCAGGTTCCTTTTAGCGAAGGGATCTTCCCATCACATTCCTAAAGAAATGGGAAGAGTCTGCGACATATTCACAGCCGCGAAGGTAGGTTTCCGATGGAGACTAGACGTTTGAAATTCTAAGAAAATAAGCATAAGCTGTAGGAAAAAGAACTGTAAGAATTGGCAGCTACTGCTGTATTCCAGACAGTTGCTCCATCAGAATAGCAAATTTTATCTTCAGCCATTTCCTTCTGATATGGTTTTATCACGGGTCTTTAGATACTTTCTCGCCGTTTTTACCTAGTACTCCTAGATCCGTCCGCAGCTCGTGGCTCGCGGTAGCGTTCTAGCATCCCGAGCACGGGGTCCCGGGTTCCATTCCCGGCGGGGTCAGGGATTTTCATCTTCCCCGAGATGACTGGGTGTTGTGTCGTCTCCATCATCATCATCATTATCATCATCATCATCATCATCATTCATCCCCACTACGGTTGGAGGAAAGCAACGGCAAACCACCTCCATTAGGACCTTGCCTGGTACGACGGTGCGGATCTCCCGCATCGTTCCCCAACGCTCCGTCAAGGAGCATGGGACTTCATTTCACCTTCCACTTCTATATCCATCACACTGTCATCACCATGTTGGAGACTTGGTTTCTTATCCCTGACAGAGATGAACGAGAGATATTTACTACGCAGATAGCTGCCAAATCCACCCACACACATCTGAAAGTGCACGAAATGGTGAGACTCAGCAGGACCAGTGCCTCCGTCTCTCCCTACCTCCCTCCTTCCCTCCCTACTGCCATAGACACCATGTGTGTGTGTGTGTGGTTCAGCTACACCTATATGTCTACAAGGATACTCTCCATATCACATTTAAGTGCCTGGCAGAGGGTTCATCGAACCACTTTCGCCGGCCGAAGTGGCCGTGCGGTTAAAGGCGCTGCAGTCTGGAACCGCAAGACCGCTACGGTCGCAGGTTCGAATCCTGCCTCGGGCATGGATGTTTGTGATGTCCTTAGGTTAGTTAGGTTTAACTAGTTCTAAGTTCTAGGGGACTAATGACCTCAGCAGTTGAGTCCCATAGTGCTCAGAGCCATTTTTGAACCACCTTCACAATTCTCTGTTGTTCCAATCTCGCATAGCGCGCGGAAATAACAAACCGCTATATCTTTCCGTACGAGCTCTGATTTCCCGTATTTTATCATGGTGATTGTTTCTCCGTATGTAGGTCGGTGTCAACAAAATATTTTTTCATTCGGAAGAGAAAGTCGGTGACTGAAATTTCGTGAAAAAATTCCGCCGCAACAAAAAACGCCTTTGTTTTAGTGAAGACCAGCCCAAATCCTGTATCATTTCAGTAACACTCTCCCCCCTGTTTCGCGATAATACTAAACGCGCTGCCTTCTTTGAACTTTTTCGATGTACTCCGTCAATCCTATCTAGTAAAGATCCCACACCGCGCAGCAGTATTCTAAAAGAGGACGGACAAGCGTAGTGGATCTGTTATATTTTCTAAGTGTCCTGCCAGTAAAACGCTGTCTTTGGTTAGCCTTCCCCACAACATTTTCTATGGTTTCCTTTAATTTAATTTGTTCGTATTTGTAATTCCTATGTATTTAGTTGAATTTACGGCCTTTAGATTTGACTGATTTATCGTGTAACCGAGGTTTAACGGATTTCTTTTACCACTCATGTGGATGACCTCACACTTTTCGATATTTAGGGTCAACTGCCAATTTTCGCTACATTCAGATACCTTTTCTACGTCGTTTTACAATTTCATTTGATCTTCTGTTCACTTGTTCAGTACATATACATGTCGCTCGTTCATCATGTCTAATTATTCTGGCCTCGACTGTCTAGCAGCGTTAATCTTCTTGATAAAAGGAGGATTCCAACTACCGAAAACTTTCAAATGTATTTGGTGTCTTTAGCAGCTATCTACGTAGTAAATCTCTCAAGCTCATCTCAGTCAGGACTGAGAAATTATGTCTCCTACAGGGTGATGACAATGTGATGGATGTAGGAATACTAGGCAAATACAGCAAAAACGTATCTAAATATCCGTGATAAAACTATGCAAATTGGAAATCGATGACGTTAAAAACTGCTGTTATGATGGAACAGAAGCCTGGAATATCGCATTAGCAGCCAGTTCTTACAGTTCTTTTTCCTACAGCTTATGCTTATTTTCTTAGAATTTCAAACGTCTAGTCTCCATCGGAAACCTACCTTCGCGGCTGTGAATGTGTCGCAGACTCTTCCCATTTCTTTAGGAATGTGATGGGAAGATCCCTTCGCTAAAAGGAACCTGGTTTTTAAGCTCTGATTTATAACTATGAAAGTGGACTGTTCGAGTCTGATGCTGTCTAAATGCTAGCAATACAGGAGTACATTTCCAAAATCATTATGGGCTGTATATAGTGCAGAAGACTGCAGTTTTAATGGGACATTAGTTAACTATGGGAGGAAGTACCCTACACAGCATACTCTAGATAAATAGCCCTGACAGACGTCTGGAGATAAGTTACACGCATAGCATTCTACTGCATCGCTGGATTAGTGGGTATTTTTTTCACAAGCAGATTTAATTTCGATTTATATGACTTTAGTTTACAGCAGATTTGTTAATGGTGGGAGCCACACATAGCATCACTTTACTTAAATAGCCGTAATAACATTTGGTAGTTATGTTACAGACATCTGATTACATTGCTTCACTGGATAGGCTATATTTTTAGCGTAAGCGGATTACATTTCGAAATCAGGATGCCGCTCGATATATATAGCTGTTTGCTGCACAGTTTTGGCTCAAATGGCTCTGAGCACTATGGGACTCAACTGCTGTGGTCATCAGTCCCCTAGAACTTAGAACAACTGAAACCTAACTAACCTAAGGACACCACACACATCCATGCCCGAGGCAGGATTCGAACCTGCGACCGTAGCAGTCGCTCGGTTCCGGACTGCGCGCCTAGAACCGCGAGACCACCGCGGCCGGCGCTGCCCAGTTTCCTCCACTCTATTTGACCGAGGTCCATCTTCGTACCTCACTATACATTCTCAATTTCCACCATAACTTTGAGGTCATGATCAGCTGCTCTCCAGACGTTAACATGCCTAGACCCGTTATTCGTTAAATGATACGTACTGGTGAACAGCATGATGAGTTCGACAGCTCGACACTACGTTTACCAATACTGTGAGCCCGCATCTGTTCGAGTTACGTGACAGGTCTACGAAGCAAAAGCATCATTTCGATGCTGCTAGGATCTTATAGGTTGACATACTCCACTCGAATATGTGACGGAAAAAAAGTCTCTGGGAACGTATTTCTCACGGAAACATAGTTTGGATTGGGATATGTATGGAAGCATCTAGGAAATTTTTGATGTGATCTGCATATGAGACTGGGATGGATGTGTAATTGATAATATTTGTGCGATGTACACTCCACAATGCACTGCACGTTGTTTTCCTGTGTATTTGTATTAGATATGGGACATTCGTGCAGTTGTACGCAAGCAGGCGAGAGACCTGTGGTGGAGGTGGTAGTTGACACAAAAGCAACTAAATATACTGCACTATAATGAGACTAGAAATCCCGTACACTGTCATCGGAAGCGTTAACTGCCGTGTGGTACCCAGTAGTAAGCATCTGGAACGAATTGGAGTAGAATGCATATGTCTGGTTCGGAATAATTTGCTGTAGTGTTAAGAGAAGCAATTCAAACACTATTAAGCGACAAGTCGGTGCGCAAAAGCAGGAAAGTATGTCAAGCTCAAATCTACATGGATTTTTAATGGAGTGTGATCCGCCCACTAAGATTTGACTGTGCACGAGAAAGCGACCGCAAATCCCGTCAGTATGTCATCAAGAGACTGTCGCGCTACATATCGGGTCGAGGTGTAAAAGATAGGGGTACTAAGATGACTGTTGTTGCTGGAGGAAACATTGACACTGATTTGGTCCGGCTTGTATGCGTTCTACTCATGTGAATAAGCTCTTCTCCCGAGAGAAAGTAGTTTTAGGGACGGTACACTATCGAGCAGCCCGTGGGAGTAAAGGAGTGACCTGTCCTTTCATTAAATTACGAATCTCCCCGTACTATTGAAATAGCTCTGAATTCTGCATGGAGATGTGAAGCCGCTGCACCAATGTGAAACATTCAAGACGGTAGTATACTGGAACTTCTTTTTTACTATTAGATTCGTATTATGAAATTTTGCTGAATTTGAAAAGAATGGTGATGTATTTCTCACGAAACGCTATGCCGTCACCGAGGTCTCTGATACCATTACACTGCCGTGTTTCTAGCGTGGTAATCATAGCAATAACACAAAGGAGATTAGGACACGTACAAGGATATTTTTATAGACAATGGTTCGATATCGATGAATTGCAGCTGTTGAGATTCTGAATTTCTCTATGCAGTCCGGGTATACTTTACACGGTTATGACTTTCCTCCTGTAGCTTAGTGTGCTATTTTTCTCGTTGTGATAGCTCTCTACCTATTCAGTGACGGTTGGTGGACTAGACAGCCTTGTAGCTGAGGAAACTGTGCAGTCGGAACGTGATGGGATTTCGAGAGAATTAGCATGGGTATGTGGCTTGACGGGGGACACCTCTTACTCGTCGAAGTCAGGTGGAGTCAAATCCTACGTATCGAAGACTGGAAGACTCGTGAGAAAATGGAAGGTAAGCGATACTCTGACGAAAGGGGAGTTGAGAGGGTAGCTCTGTAACTCTCCTTATAAGTGTTGTGGCCAAACATATTACAACCTCTCGCATACATTCCGCGAAGTGACTAAAATGAGAAAATGGGTCTGATACGAAGATTTTACCAAGAGACGTTTAGCAACAGAAGTTCCCTCGTTTGCTTTCCGCGAGATTTGTGCAGCTATAAATGAGTGGAGTGTTATCTTAATAGGTGGAATAAATTTACATCTACATCCGTATGCTTACTTTGCAAGCCATCATGTGGTGTGTGTCGGACGGCATCTTGTACCACTACGTCATTCTCTTTCGTATTCCGCTCGCGAATCGATTGAGGAAACAGCAGCCTGACTGTATGCCTCGGTATGGGAACTAAATTCTCGTATCTTATCGTCGTGGTCTTTACGCGAAAGATATTTTGGCGTCAGTAGAATCCTTCTACAGTCAGCTTCAAATGTCGTTTCTCTAGATTATCTCAATAGTGTTCCTCGAGAAGGACATCACCTTCCCTCCAGGGATTCCAATTCAGTTCTCGAGACATCCAGCCACTAATTTGGAGGGAGCCAATATGTATGCTTCTACAGCGTTGTATTCTGAGGGAAACCCAGGTCTGCCGGCTCTTACACGTTGGCCGGTGGCGGCGGTGGTTGTTGTTCGCCTGCAGGGCAGTGGCGGCGGCGGGGGCAGGGTTCGGCGGTGTCGCGGGGGTGTAGAAGAAAGTGAAGCATCCTACAGCGCCCAGGTTTCATCACGATTAGTGGGGGAGCAGTATACCGGGATTGTGACTTACTTCCACTAGCGCGGCAAGCCAATCGGCAGACAGAATGAGTTTAGTGTTGGATATCTAAAGCTACCTGACGACGGTTACCACCAACTTTTGTATCGGAGGAAGTGGCCAACTAGCCTGTGGGAAGCCCTCAGAGACGACACAGAAGCGTCTGTAAGCGTTTTGTGGCGAGTGACATCCGACTGTGGGAAGAAAATTACACGCCATGAAAAGGGACTCTCATAATCAGTTTAATTAATTAGTTCATCTGTTTCATATCAACGACGTGACGCCACGTGGGTGGAAGCGAGGGCGAGAATACCATGGATATGGTTCGCGCGTCGGAGTGGTAATTAGTCATTAAGATAAGATCTTTTAATGAAATTTCAATCTACTACCTGCACAGGGAGAGAGAATCATTGTAATAAGGTCATCCATATTACCAAACTTATAAATTGATGTGTAGTATTAAACTGATATTTGCAACTCCTCTGGGCTGCTGCCTTAACAGACCATAGGTGATGTGGCATTTGGCTACTTTAAGAGAGTTCGAAAATGAGGAAGCATCCTGTGATAGGATGCTCTTAACACTGTTATGAGTCAATAATGAGTTTAATATTCTAGTGCTATGGTGCAGGATGTA